>NC_143570.1:98532954-99155000 GCF_054136105.1 Typopeltis vanoorti | reverse complement strand
ATCGCGTCCTCTGATGCGAATACGGAAGTATTTGTTTAGTGGTGTTGGAAAAGGGAAGCTAATTGGAGTTGCGGATATTAAGGCAATCTAGGAAGACGATCTTAATGCAACTGAGCAGAAGACTCGCAAGCCAGCCATCTGGATGGATTGCAGAAAGCCGAGATGAAGAGGTCAGAGTGGTTTTGATAGTTTGGAGATCGGTAAATACAGCGGATGACTGTCACTGAATGGGGAAAGGAAGTCAGAGAAGGTCAAAACAGCAGAGGATTCTAAACTTGGTATTTTCTGATAAGCAGCATCGGATCTCACAAAGGCATTTGTGCCACTCTTCTGACAAAGGGAATCGGGAAGTTTGGATAATGATAGTGGACGTTATGTTGGCATGTTTTATTGGCATTTCTGTTGAAATTAGTTTTTGATGGGGTGTTTTAAATGCATTTTCATTGTTACTTTTCGTTTTTGATTAGGCAATTGATGAAAAGACAGAGTGGGGGGACATCCAGTAAGAGGCGATACTCCTGAACATGACACGGAAAGTGACCAGTCATCTTGCCTCCAACACACACACACACACGACCGGGATGACTCTCCTGACTGGTTACTGATAGCGTCTGGCTGAACTATCTGGCAGCGTATCGTTCTTACTCTCCAAACGAAGGCTGTTTGGGTCTCTGAGTATGCTTCTCACGTCTTTGTATGGTATCACTCACACTGCATGGAGAAGAGAAGAGCAACAGAAATCGAAACCCAAATATAGCATTGTATCATTTCGGGCCTCCGATAAGCAGGGGGGGAGATGAGGGTGATGTTTCACTGGGCGGTGAAAACACTATCTGCGGGCAGTAGGTCTAGTATTTAATTACCCTAATTAAATACAACAGTGGGTCTGGCACTTCCTCCAACTCCTTTTGCACTGGGAATGCCCAGGAAGTGTCAAAATGGCGTTTGTTCGTTCGGATGCGTTCGGTGTGAATGCAGGTCGAGTGAGTGCGTTGAAAAGGAAGCGGGTTCCGTATTTGTTTTTACTTTTAATATTTTCAACGGAATTTTGTACATCGAGAGGATTTTATTCGCATAATGCAACGAGTTCGATTCAGTAACCTGCAGATCGAGAGGGTCCCAACTAGGTGGTCTGCGGATTCACTTCACCGTCGAACTCTTAACAAGCAGAACGCGATCTGATTGATGCGATTTAGAAAGCAGATCTGATCAAAATGCTTGTTCCCTTTAATATTCGGATGATGGGATCCGTGGTTAGTCCATTGTAAAATTAGGGCGACCTTTGCAAACGCTGTACTCTGCGCGCCGTCATTGTGGAGAAAAGCCACTGCTTATGGGTGTGTCTGCGTGCGTCGCTTTTATTCATTTTACGGGCTTTTTCTGAGTTAAGGAAATGATTTCATAACAGCGCGTGACCTGCAGAGCGGGCACACGAGTTGGCTTTTCTTTTCCATCTGTTCGCCGGTCTGTCGTTCAGAGTTTCTCTTGCGGACGGAAGAAGATGCACGTGTAGAAAAGTGTTTCGAACTTGTTCGAACGAAAGCTTCCGAAAGCAGCATCACCTTCAACGCAGAGCGTTTGGAGACAAAGCGATGGATCACGCAAGCATTTGACGGGTTTGCGAAGTCAAAGCCGCGTTGTGATAAATTCACACGATTGCGCTCGATGTCGTCGTGGAGTGAATCGAGACCACTTCGGACCGATTGAAGGGCAGCAGCGCGCACGGACACGAACAGCCGGACATCATTTCCATGCTGATTCCAGGAATGCGATTTTCCTCGAGCGATCTTGCACCACAAACTTGTTTTCGTGTTCCACGCGAATTTGAGCATCCCGTACCAGGCGACGAAAGAAATCAAACGCAGAGTTAACATAAACCCGCTGTTCGCTTTCGTGGTTACTCGATCAAGTTTCAGCGAGCGAGCGCGTTAATTTTAATTTTAAATATTGTTTTATCGTCGAAATTGAAAATCGTCATTTCAAGAGAATTTAGGCAATAAGAGAGGGGAAGATGCAAACACGGCATTTTCTTGGAGGAAAAGGTTTGGCCCTCTAATGAGAGGGTAAAAGACGGCACGGCAAGGAAAATGAAATGCAGAAAGGTTTAGAGAGAAATCGAACGCACTCACGGAGTTCGTTTGGAAATTACAGAGGAATCCGTCGCTAAACGAAAAGGATCCGCGCAAAAGCGGTACTGTTGCTGGGGTGTTCGGGTGGGGATTCAGATATTTCGGGAGAGTGTTCGGAAACAGTCGAGTGGTTGGCGTCGATGAGCCGACAACACGGATGCCTTCGTTGCAATTTCGTTGTCGAGTTTTAGCGTGAAAGCGGCATTTTGGTGGAAGGTTGTTTCGGCATTTCATTGAAAATAAAATCATTTCAACTTGAGATTTCGTCAAACTCGAGCCATCTTCAGTTTAATTCGTGGATGACCTGACCTCACGCCAAATGCCAGACGTGTCGCATTTTTTAGAGGGAAACTTTCTGTGCCCTTAAAATTTCAACCTCGATTTAATTCGCTTCAACACGTACGCAAAGTTTCGAATACTAACGCATGAGATAAGCATCGTCGGCTTGATGACCCTTCTTTCGGGTCGCAGTTTACAGCGAACTCGATTAGATTAAATATGTCAGTAATATAACGAAAAACCGACAAATCCCAGCTCCAGAAAGAGAGAACAGAAGTTTACGGTATTCAGACCCTCCTCCCCCCCCAAAAAAAAATGTTGTATGTCAGGCGAAACTAAGATTAGTTGGATTTAAGGCCGAAGCAACCACAGTTGTGAGACCAGCACATTATGGCTGCTAACTGCGTGTGTTCTTCTGGCTTGTTTTGCTTGCTGAGCTTCTAGGACAGAAGAAAAAAAAACTATTCTGTCTCCGTCTGAGCCAGGTTCACTCACCTTCCGTTGAAAACAATTTATAAGGACCTCCTAGGCCGAGATCGAACCCAAGTTTTTCCACTTTAAATACAAGTATTTACTCGTATTTAAAAACTTGTATTTAATCTCCTCGCGACTGTGGTACCACGCGCTTTGCATATTCGCTACTTAGCACACTTTATAAGAGTAAGTGGTCCATTTAGGGAAAAATCCAGACCCAACAGAATCGTACTTTCCAACAGAATCGTACTTAATCGTACGAAAACTCGGCTTCAAAGAATTTAAAAAGAACGGTTGTGAGGTGGCTTAGGAGAATTTAAGACTCCGATAATCTGCCGATCACAACGATCGTTTCATTCGATCTGCACAAACAAACCAAAGGAGATCCACATCTCGAAATCCACGTGCTGAAAAACTAAATCGGTCAGGTGGAAACACAGGAGTCGCCATTTCGCTAAATTTTCTAGTTTAACGCAATCGCTTGACATCTCGAAAAGGTCGTTTGGGGTGGAACGATTTCGAAAATAAGTCCTTTCTGCAGCATAAACTGCGATCATCTCGAGATGAAATTTCAGCAGCGCCGTTTAAAGGAGCCACCGAAAGTGAAAAAGCCGCAATTCATAGAAAGTGTTCGAGTGCGCAGAAGTACCATAAACAGCGCGAGAGAAGCTTCTTCTTCTTCTGTGTTCTGTCTTGCAGCATGGATTGGCTGAGGGACAAAAGCGAACGAAGCCGTGGAGTGTTGAATGAGTGTCGGCGTCCATTGCGAACAGGGGCGCGCCGACCATACGTGCAATGTGTGCGACTCACGCAGGCGCCAGGATAGTAAAGGCGCCAAAGAGGAGGGAATACTTAAAAAAAACATTTTTTTAAAGTGGTTTTTTTATTGGAGGGGTGGGGGAGGGGCACCAACTAAAGGTTTGCACAGGCGTCGGACACTACTGGCGCGCCCCTGATTGAGAAGGAAGGAACTTTGATTTTGAGGTTAAGAAGAGATGCTCTGGGAGTTAAGGACGGTTTTGTATGCCGTTTCAGGCGTCCAGTAGCGAGAGGGCGACTGTGGTGTTATCTCGTGACACAGATCATCGCCAGTTACGCTTAAAACTTTCACCGTGAAACAAACATTCGCAACCGCAGTGCGATTTGAATTCGCAGCCTGTTGGTGAGAAAAGTTTTTTTTTTTTTTTCCTGAGGTGCAAACGCTGCCGCTTCCGTGTCACACTCGGTAACTCATCTTCGACAAACAAGCCCCTATGAAGGTTCCGCGCGTGCGAATCCAGGTCTTTTGCGTCGCCTTGGCAACTGAACTAGAGGGGAGGGGGGGAAAGCATATCAGAACTCTCGAACTCGTGGGGCCTCCTCGTTAGCTTAACACGACAACGACCCCCGCACTGGCTGTGGATTACCGCTGACCCTTGTCTGAAGGTCAAGTCGTCTAACTAATCAAAATTAAACAAATCACGGTGATCATGAAACCCGACGTTGGCGATTACTACATAAGAATTTGGGTCTTCCCCTACAGTTGAGGGTGGCAGCGGATATGTGATGATCTGGAGGGACTTCTGCCAGCGAAGAACAACGTGCGGGGTTTTAATTCGGTCCTTGATGGTCCTGCAACCTCATGAGTACAATTTCGACACTGTTATCTGACTATACAGATTATGACGGTAATATGCGGTCCCACAGACGAAACTCTTCCAAATAACAATATCGTGCTTTCTGAGTTCCAACATTATTTCCATTACTTGAATCCTGTCAGATGCATGTGACGTATTCTGGAGAGGTGAAAAAAAAAAAAAAAAAAAAAAAACAGCAGGAATTCTCTAGTGGGCTGTTTTCCACGATTTTATTTCATGACTTTATGCGGCACATTGCGTACCCGAAGGTGTAAGGGAAGGGGGGGGGGGCGATGCTACTAACAAACGGATCAAATAGTAAGGGAATAAGAAGAAATAATGAACAGTAAAAATAAAGGGAAATCTTTATTCGCGCTTTTTTCTCTAACATTGTGCGCCGTTTATAAACTTTCGTAAACAATGCAAAATCAAGCCAACAAATTGAAAACATCATCGATTTAAAAGAGAAATTATTTGGTCACGTGAATATCCACATGATTGCTCCCTATCTGTTCTTCCAATGACCCTCCCTTAACCGAGGATAATAATAGCCAATGATTTTGTCTGCACGGTGGGAGGAAGAAGGTTTATTAGCGTTTAATGTGTCTGAAGTTCAACACGTGTCGATATGAATCTTTGGGGGGGGGGGACGCTCAAGATCTTTAGCGGTTTCCACAGATTTTCCATTTTCTTTACGTATTCAAAACGATCAAAAATGCATGCACCCCGCAGCGTATTCGGAATTAAGATATGGAACGTCAAAAGCAACTGTTTGTTCATCTTTTTTTTTGGGGGGGGGGGTGGCGCATTCCGTTGCTTTAGGTGTCCATCGACATCATACACAGCGTAATTAAGAAAACCAAACTGGAAATAAAGCGCTGCTATGAGGTAAAAATGACTCGTGAAAGTACGAGAGAAACACCTCCGCCCCTCCCTTTGAATGAACGGCGTGAACTCGTCGTATTCTTAGTTAATGACGAGTAAATCGATTCCGCAAATGCAAAATGAAATTCTAGAATGGGCTTCGTAAGTTGTGCTCAAGAAATCTCAGGGGGGGGGGATTTATGTATTCAGCACTGCGCCGTTGATTTTAAAAAAAATCATTCGTATATGGGAGATGAATGAGCGATGACAAAAAAAAAAAGGAAGAAAGAAAAAGGTCGCTCGTATCGTGTTCAGTTTCGCAAAACACTGTCGTACCAAAAGAGATGCGAGTAGTTTCTTTCGAAGGTCACTTCTTCTCGGATGCGAGTTCGTCGGACTCAATTCCTCCAAATGATCTCACTCAAATTTTCGGGTGATCGGACAAGCCAATCTTTCCCGTAAAAACGATGCGGGCGGACAGCAGCGAGCCAGAGCGTCATTCGGCTGGAAAAAAATCGAAGCTGCCTGACCTATTAGAGGCTGATGGAAAAAGGGATTCGTTGAATCAACTGATGGAAACACGCGCTTCAACGTCCCTCCCTGGCACATTAACTTTAAATGTGCCAGGGCGGGAGAGAGAGAAAGAGAGAGACAGTTCGTGAAACATCTAAATTACACGAACATTCGGAGGCCCAGGAATTTTTACAGCGCAGTGTAGATCGCTCGGAGACGTCATCTTCGTAAACACACTGCTGGTGTTTGAAACGGGAAACAAAGCGACCACACGATCTTCGCTTTGTCGCAGTCTTCAAGGACTTGCAAAGCGCGAGATCTTACGTCAAGTTTCGTGTGAAAAAACACTTTTTTTTTGGTAAAAAACGACTGCCAATTTGCAAGACGTCGCTCGTTTCGTTTCTTGCAGCTTTTGTTTTTGTGACCCCACAACCGCCTTTTTAATGATCGTGGATTACGCTAAGCGGGAAATTTTCTCTACGGCTTCCCGTTAATTGACCCTGACAAAGTTTTATTGCTCTCTTCACCTTCGCCATTAGCTCTCATCATCGCATCCTACTTTTCACCTTTGGAAGTTTGTCCTTCGTTCCGTCATTTTTCATGCGGCACTTTGTCGAGAAAGTAATTGGAAAGAACGAGCGAGTTGAGCGGCCATCTACGGCGTTTCGTCACGTGCCTTTCACGCTGTTTCGCAATCAAAGATTACAACCTTTCCGAAGAAGTGTTGCAACCGGCATTTGAGAAGAGATGCAAAGCGAGCGATCGGTTTGCATTTCTATGAGAGATAAATAAATAAAACCAAAAAAAAGGGGGGAGGGAAGGGGAGAAGGAGTGTCCCGGAATTCCAATAAGAAAGCTCAACACTATTTTCGGAATTATTTAAACATCAAAATGTATTGTCCATTCTGTTAGCAAACGTGGAAATGTTTTCGAAACACTTTCGCAGAATGGCACGAAGAGAAACACGTCAGCGGCGGAGGTTAAAAATAGACAGAGGGATGGATGGATGGATAGATAGATAGCGTGGGCGTTTTGCGAATGGAGTCTAACGATGTCGTCGTAAACAGCGATCGGCAGATGAGTTTCCAGCTACGATCGCCCCGCGTGAGGAATATTTTTGAACAAAGTTTCCAGAAGTCGGTTTCGATCCCGCTAGAAATCGCCCTTCCGCGTTGGCATTCGATACGAAATGGTGTGGGTGGCGTGTCCCAATACAGAGAGCCGGAAGTGGCGGTCTCTCTCTCTGCAATTTGTCTCGGTCACGTGATGCGGAATGCATGCGAGTAATGAGGAAGAAAATGTCGACAACACTGCCGTGTGCGCATGCTCGGAAGAGGGTCTACTTCCAGCAGCGTCTCGCATTTGGTAAACAAAACTTAGCAAAAGTGTTTAGCCTAAATTTATTATTTTTAGATCTGGGAAGGGGGACGGAAACCGGAGGGAGCCCTCGTATTCTGTTATCCTGCCCACTTATGGGTGTGGGAGTCTGTCCCGAATTATACGACAAGACCAGCGAGGCGGCATGCCTTCCTCCTTCGCTCAATTAAGCGTGCTGTTTTGTCTTACGTCATTTGTCTCGCTGTTGTGCCAGCTAAGACGTTCGCGCGATGGGCCACGCAGAAATACCTTCGAAAACGGTTGGAGAAGAAGCAGACGAAAGGAAGAAAAGTTCCGAACGCAACTTCACAGAATGACCCTCGTGGAGTATCGCATTCGGATGAGGGAAATGCCGCAAGTTCGTTAAAGGCATCTTGAAAACCGGGAAATAATTCTGAAACACGTGACTTTCTTTTCTTTTTATTCACAAGTGGAATGCGTTTAGGGGGCACATAATTTTCATCCGCTGCTGCCAGAACCTCCGTCCACTCCCCTCGCCTCCGAGTATTTAGCGACTCGGAGTGGTTTAAAAATTGTTTGCAGATGAAAAAAAAAAAAAGCACACTTCCAAAAACTGTTCGACTCAACAGTCGAGTGGGATGCTGCGACTTTCATTTATTTATTTATTTTGCAACTTTCATTCCCAACCTTGTACTTTGTTTTCACCTTTTAAAACGGAAAAATTCTTCCTTCGCTGTGCCTGCAGCGAACAGGAAAGCTTGCCTCAGTGCTGTGTTGGTATAACGCAGCACCGAGAAAATATACTTTGAAATCCCTGCAGTACGATTTGATGACACAAGATTATATGAAATTCCACTAGGAACTGGCTCAAACACGGTGGAGTGTTTTCTCAGCAGTCCTGCGCACAAGTTTCTGACGTCCACCAGTTTATGCTGCGGTGTGGACTGAGATGAAGAATGAAATATTCATTCTGATAATATTTCTTGAATAACTGGAGATTCGTCCACGAGGAAGGCTGTTCCAGCACACGGTCAGAGCAAGACAGCACGAGGAGAAGCAGGTTCGGGTGGATTGCGCTCCGGCTGCGAAGGCAACTGATTTTCTGTTGTTGGCAGTGATCAGGAGAACAATTGAGGGACCCGAAAGAAACGCAGAGCAGAAACCGAAGATGCCTTCGCTCTACCACATTCATGCTGGATGGAGCAACCTCACACTGGACTGTCGGTACAGCGGATGTTACGAAAACACTTCACAGAACACAGAGTGATTGCGCGTGCATTTCCCACAGCATGGCCGCCTCGTTCGCCTGATCTCAACCCTGTGACCTTTGGTTGCTGTGCCATCCGAAATGCGCGGTGTGTGAAGGACATGTTCCTGATTTAGCAACCTTCAAAGATCGAATAACGCAGCACGTGAGGCAAATCAATGCAGATCTGTGTCGAACATGTCATTCACAGGATGCAGTTCTGAGAACCTCTGAAAGGAGAGGACATGTTGAACCGCATCTTAATTCATACGAACACGAGAATTGATTTGTTGTCTCTTCTAGCCATACTGTTTAATTAATCCCAAACCACGAGCTTATAGCGCCAAACGTCCCCTGGTGGCAGAATTTTGTACTATTTTTATCTTCTGTAAATCAAAACCCCCACTTTCCAGAGTGTGCTTACACCAAGTTTGGTTGAATTTCGTCCAATGCATTTTCGCTAGCGAACGCTGAACCCTCCTCTTTATTTATGGCTGCCCTGTACACGAGGAAGACGGTGGGGCACTCTGGCAATTGGTGGGGAAATCTGAAGAGAGAAAGCTGCCGGTCATGGGATACAGTGAACTATTAGCGAGAAGACCGGAAAACGAACCAGCTGAGTTGCTAAGCGACCCGCTTTTAGCTGTGAAGTGAAAGCGTAAAAACAGCGCACGTTTCTTGAACCTTCTCCGTGGGATGAGTCCGGAGGTGGGCTGGGAGATCTGCTGTGGAGCAAGAATCTATACTGGTACAAGTCCTCCAGATGGCGAAGAGGTTGGCTGTTAATCAACTTCGCCCTTCGTTTTAAGAGGAGTGAAAGGAGCGAGTGGGATGATAATTTTCATGGCCGACTTTCACGGGTTATTATTATTATGTTTGATGAATAAGCCGAAACGTCATTTAAATGAAAAATGCACTCCGTGTTAATCCTGCGAATTGTTTCGTGATTCAGAACGATCACCAAACAATTCCGAACCTTCCAAAGTTCTTCATATCGCAATCATCCGTTTAAATCGATGACCAAACGTTGGCGTTTGATAATAGCAGTCGATCCGCAAAAAACAGCGAAAATACTCCACAGTGTCAGTGAAATATGCTGAAAGAAGTGTTCGCCACGCCGACGATAAACTGGAGTTCAAGCATGGGAAGACCGATGCAGTCGAGGCGATCAGCAGCGAATTTCAACCACTCTGGACAGAATGCTGATATCAAGGACAACACCTTGATATGCAATGACGATGGTGCTTGCATTTTGCACGAGAGATTGACGATGTCAGGTGAGTGATTGGCTGCCCAGACATTCTTCAAGACAGACTCTAAGAAACTTGTGGGGGTATGGCAAGAGATGGAAGTTACGCTGGAAATGGATTAAGGATTCTGCTTTCATTTGCATATTTGGCAGGCCAGCTCATAAACAAATTGGAAGAATTTTTTTTTTTTTTTTTCCTCGCCCAGTACGAACCACTGATCAAAATCGTAGAAGAGCTGCTGTGGAGACCACCAGCGGAAGAAACAGCAAACTTTCATTGAATGGGGGAAGGGCATAAAAGAATAAGAATTGATCACAATTCAATTGGCAGCGAGAACTTCACCATCTTAAGAGCTCGCCGACTTCAAGTAAACCACTGAAGCAACCTTTTCATTCTTATAACCGAAAGTTTCCTCTTTATTTTAAGACGGATTAAAAATGCTGCTTTAAGAAGGGCAAACAGTAAGAATTAAAGGAGTTGCACGCAGAGAAGGAAATCGAGTTAAAAAATTGCTGCTCTAAGAAACTCCAAGCACACAGACGAACCTCAAATACTTTGCGGTCGAACAGTTTGGCGAGTCCGTTAATATGCAAGGAAACCGTCGAGTACATCCAAGGACTCGTCGGAACGCACACACGGGAAAGTGGGATGCACAAGCACGGGTGCTAATTCGACACAGCCGGACAATAACGCGAATCTTTTCAGGTCGGGAAGGTGGAAGATAATTTAATGTCGGCATCTGCGTTTAAAAAGGAGGAAAGCGCCTTAAGAAATGGATAGAAGGGTGTTGATCTGTCACTCGGAGACGAGCCGACTGCGTTTACTGGAGATGAATGGATCTTGCGTATACAGATTGATCAGGGATCGTTGGGGGAGGAGAGATGTAACCGCAAAGAGATAAAAGGAACTGCGGAAAAACCAAGGTCTGATAAAGGAGAAAGTGCACGAAAAAAAGAAGAAGAAATGCTAAAATATTTCCGTGAAATGCTACTGAAGAGGTCAGTCGGACGACTTCTTTTCTGACCGCTATCAGCTGTTCATGGAAGCCTTTGAACACACAAAAGTATTTCTAATCAGTTCAAATACCTTCGCTCTCCCCCCCCCCCCACTCATGGTCCTCAGCATGAGTGATTAATGCTCGTTGACCGAGTGGACAGCCGCCAGTTTCCTAATGTGGGTTCCCACCGAGACACCAAGGTGAGAATGAGCAGAGAGGGTGAGTTCATCGGAGACTTGACATCTGAAGAAAGTACTGCTTTTTTTTTTTAAATCCGAATACCGCCTATAAAAGTCTTGTCAACCCCTCGTACATTTTGGTGTCGTGGATGAGCATAGGCTTAGCACTGATCGTAAGAATACGGAACTCAGTGCCACGCCAAAGTAAAGCGATTTCATCACAAATATGGTCGAAGGCTTTTCTTCCATCTGATCTGAAACCATAAAGGGAAAAGAATTATTTCTGGTAACGAACCGCGGGACAATAAAACGGGGGAGGGGGGAGGAGAAACCAGTAATTTATTCAAAAAAGGGAAATTGTTCTCTCCTGTTGCTTTTCTGATAATCAAAAAAACTTTGGCTTCACAAAGCCAAAAGAAGTCCTGAAAACTTCCTCCAGAAGTGGGAGGATGAGGAAGATCTTCGATTTTAACCACCGAATGGACGATGGAGGCTGCGCTTTAAACTGGCAAACAGAAAGCGATGGTCAGCTGGAAGCTCATTTGAGGAAGTCCTTTCAATTTTTATGATCATAAAAGAGCTCCAAGGGGGGGGAAGCGCATGTTTCTTTCGACTTGAGTGCACCTTCCACAGATTAAACGAATCGAATACAAAAGAATATTTGTGTGTGTGGAGGGATAAATAAATAATTAGTTCCACACACATACTGTACATATATATATACATATGTACATATATATATATATATGGAAACGAATTATTTTTTATATTATTTGTTACATATTATACACATCGAAGAACATCTGAGAGACATCACGTATGGTAGAACCAGGGCCACAGCCTTATACCGTCAAGTGCTTAATCCTTCTGATCCCAATGACCATCAGTCCACTATACACTCAGTAAACCGGGGTAGATCCGAAATTATTTACAAATGCCATGATGAAGTCGAAAGAAAAATCTCAGAATCAACAGAAAATGCACTAAATCCCGTTCACTTTAATGTCCACCTCATTCGCAACCTCTCTGATTGTCGCTCCTCTGGAGACCACCTCCTCGTGCACGAGAACAACGCAGATGGTCCGCGAATTCATTCGAATGTGAGCAAGCCGTTAATAATTTAAATATTTAGCGATGTACCAAGAATATGAAGCTTACAAAGTAAAATAATTCTATCACAAGGTTTTTATGCATCTCTTTTATTTCTTCACTGTATTACGTACCCGATGGCGTCTTCTAGAAAGATGAAACCAGAAGTGCCTTTGGAAATAAATTAGTTTCTGTTTCAACATTCGACTGTATAATCACATAAGCGATTATCTTTTAAAAAATAATTTTTTTAATCGATACTCAGGTGTTTGAGGTGATATTTATTAAAACCAAAAATATGAGAAATTCGTTCGTAATATTTTCACGCTTCCTGTCCCATTTAATTTGGAGCTCGATCTGGGCCAGTGCAGAAAACGACCGTAGGTGTGCCCGTTTGGAACCCACTCGTCAAAATCAAATACTTTCCGTCACTTGGTCCTTTTCCTCTCAGGAAGGCTTTCGTCATGTTTTTATATGGCGATTCGAAAAGACCGGGACGATAAAACGGTTTCGGAGGGGAGAGGGTCGAAACCTCCGACTTGTACAAAGAACCGTTTTATCGAAGCAGGGAGTTTAATTCTTGCTGAAGTTTCTGCTCGTGAGAATTAAAAATGATGACCAAATAAACAAACTTTTTGTGAGAACGTTTTGCAATTTATCCTCTTCTAATCAAAGCCGAAAGAGAATTTTCTAACCAACAGTTCGTTTTCACTCTTGCAGGGCAACAACACCCCGCGCTGCACTCTCCGTTCCACGCAGAAAAAAGAATCAAATTGTAGTTTTGCAGAGGGATCATCCACGAATTCAAAGAAAAATAAAAATCTACTCGAGTGGGTCTTTAAAGTCGGGTGCCCATAAAGCAGCCTCGTGCAAGGGTCCCTCGGAAGAGCGTTCCCGAAAGCCGCGTTATCAACGCCACTTTAAAAGTAATCAAACGACGCGAACTCGATTTTTTTTTTTTTAATTTCATTCCGAAGGCCCTTCACGTGGTTCGTTCGGATCGTGGGCCATTCCTCTTTAAAGCGTTCGAGGACGTGATTATCACCGCTTCCTGTTTCCGCAAGGCTCATTCCGTTCGGATAAAGTGCGTAATCGGCGAGATGCCCTCTCGCAGGGTCAACAACAGGTGATAATCGCATCACCCGTTGTAATGAGCGCACGCCGAAGGACACGAGCGCCTCCTCCGGAGCAGATAATCGTTAATGCACCGCGAGGACATTTAACCCTCTTAGCCTAAATGCAGCCGAAAGTGATGAACGCACCAAACGCGTTGTTTTTTCCGGGGATTATGATGAGGACGTCCAGCGGAAGAGAGAAGGGTGCGGTTTCGCAGACTAAAGTTATTCCGAGAGGGTTCCTTCCCTTTCGCTACGAGTTCTGTCGTGCTATTCGCTCTCCCCGATATCGCTTTTCTGTCTAGTGGCACGCGCACAGACTAGACACCCGACGACTAAGACTAAACAACATCCGGGACTGATAACAACGAAAAAAGGGTCATCACTTCACGTGCGTGACGGATGAGAATGTCGCTCGCAAGAGTGTCTAAAGGAAGGCGTTGACCCAGCAGACGGGGGTGGGGTGCCAAGTTACTGGAGGGGGGGGGTGGATTACGAAAAACGGTGAGCTGTGCGTTTATGGTGCGAAAAGGCTGGCAATCTCGTTCGGATTTCGGGAGGTGCCATCGAACGATTAACGTCGGGCTTGCGACATATCGAAGAGCAAATCAAACAAATCTCACGCGGCAGTTCGAGCGCTAATGAAGCCGAGTAAGCGGACCATTTCTCGAAACGTGCACTCCGAGAAAGAAAATTTCGTTTCTTTTCGTGGACGAGTCAGTCACTGCATTCAAAGAATACCACTCTCTCTCTCTCTCTCTCTCTCTCTCTCCCCCGACAACGCTGGTTTCTGGCGGTGCAGCGCAGCGAGAGAAATCACTAATTTGTCGATCTCGTACGCAGTTTTGTATGATTTAAGAATCGGTTTAGTTCATACATGGGGTGGGGGGGGCTGAGATTTGGTTTCAGAAAAACCCTTCTTCACGCCTGGAGACGACCCAACTCCTTCTCAAAGAAACGTCACCCAACATGGCAGAGACTGTCTGGTGCACGTCTTCAGCGAGTGGCGAAACGAAGAACCAACGGATCTTTTCACGCCGACGAAAATGCGAAAGGTGGCCCGGAGAGAGAGAGAGAGAGATTCGGTTCTCGTGCGACGGTTAAGGGAACGTGCGTGTGACGCGTGGATCGTGACAATGGACATTGTCGTTTTGCACAGCGATTTAGAACTAGGACTAGGTAATTATTCGTCGCTGGGGAACACGGTCCCCAAAGTGAAACAACTCGATGGGTTTCGAAATCGTCAGGTCTAGAAAAACAAACGCATGCACGATGCGTTCAAATGGCTGCCCGAGCTCTTTGAACACCGCGCTGCTCATTGTAGCACTAGGGAACGGTCCGTTGAGGAAGATCCCTCATCACATCGAACTGCTCATCCTCACGTGTGCGAGGGAGGTCCTCTAACGCCCCTAAGCAACTGAAGTAAAAAATAAAATAAAATAAAATGTCCTCGTCACGCTTTCTCACTCACGACCCCCCGTAAATGTGGCAAGTTCTCCTTGTGACGGGGGGAAATATCTGAGCAGCCCAGATGGATGCTTTGAATTCCAGCAGTAAATCTCGGCGCATTTGGGAAACGTCCGAAACAAATGCCAAGTCCGCGAGTGCTGATGCACCAGGACTCGCCCTCCGTCGGTGAGTTTCGTCCTTTCTGGGGTTGTTGTTTGGTGTCGAGCACCTCCGCAGTCCGCTCCTTACTCTTTTCCTTAGGGGAAGACGTGATCGCATGTCGGAGGATTTCCCGCCATGGGAAGGCATGCAAGATTTTCGGTCCATTTATGGCAGCATATTATGTCTGTCTGTCTGGCGAGGGATAATTCCGTCAAGGCGCGTCTGCGGTCATGAGAAAGCGAGCGAAATGTTGACGAGGAAAGTGGCGAACACAAACATCCCAATCGTTTGTGTTTGCCATTGAATGGCCGTTAATTAGGTCACCACTTGCACCGTAGAATCAAAACGCAAGCGACAGACAGACAGACCTGAGTGGCATTGGACATCGATGACAGATGCACTCTCAACTGGAGACCTCTTCGTATGCCAACTCGCTACGACATCTAGTGACCAATAGTAGGCCATCGAAGTTACAGCAAAGTCACCTTCGTGACCTCTGAACCATCGCCAAACGATCTGTGGCTTTGAATGAGACGCTGCGAGTGAGTGGATCGGGAAGGCAGTGGCGCTAAGATTGCATTTTAGGAAGCATAAAACGTGCCTAACAGGATGGGTCTGTTGATTCATGCCGTAGTTGTCCAGATCGAAGAACTGGATCCGTAGGACTTTTCCCGCACCTCTCTGCTTGCTTTTAGATCATCTCGCCGAGTTCATCTTCAGAAGTGCCGTATCCCATCCGTAACAGTCCTCTGAACTGCCACCGGGGCGTTGTAAACAGAAGGATGTTCGGTTGGATCCGTCTCTGCAACCCAGGGGGTGCTTTCTGTGGTAAATGCCGCTGCACTTTTGTAGCCGACCGTCATGTTAAGTCGCAAATCATTTCGTGCTGTTGGGACCGCGCAAGTGCACGCGCCTCACTCAGGCGATTCTTCGGTTTAGAGAGCCTGGTTCGGACAGGGTCTACAAGACGCACCTGATTAGCTAGTTGGGCTTTGCGTATTGTCCAATGAAGAGGTTTCCCTCAGGAAAAGGAAGAACGACGAAAAGTGGTGAGTTCGACTCCACAGATTTCAGTTGAACGACGACCCTCAGTGATTGAGCATCGAACTGCGTGGCGAAAGTCAGTTGCTTGTTGACAGCAATCGTTGCACAATAAGCAGTCGCAATCCACCCGTGAAGGATGTCGACAGCAACCTGGTACAGACTTGCAGTCAGTGGATTAAGGATTAGAATAACATCCACCCCACCCCACACACACACCCACTGTTAACATCAATTTTGGCAACTGTAGTTATTGAGAAACAGGCACCGATGACACGGAGGAACAGTGAAGGGGAAAGAGTGGCAGAGGAGGTGAATGCGGGAGAAGAAAAGTTTTCGATGTTTGAACCAACAGTTCGCCCCTCGTGTTGAAAAGAACCGATTTTGAAGACGGACATATGGATGCAAAAACAAGGAAGGAAAAGTGGAAGATGCATCAATCCGACTTCTGAACAAAGTCTTCCCATCGCTTTTTTTTTTTTTTTTCATTTTCTTAACTCGTTAGACTTTTCTTTTTAATTATTCGAGTTTGGCCCATCTGAGGATTTCTTTTTCAGTGGTAAACTTTTAGCGTTTGGTAATATTTTCCGCGGTTTGTGGTTGAGCCATTTCGGTTTTGGTGGAAATCGGAGTTCCTTCATCTCATCGGAAAGAGGCTTCGGATGCAGCAGTTGCTGTGCCAACGAGATGACTCACCAGATCAAAGGTCGGACCAGGACAGAACACTTCGTTATAATCAGTGGGTTTACGGAAAGAGACTGCTTGGAAGCACCTGCTGCAGTAGCCTGCGAGCCAATGCGAATCCGAAAGGATGGAACCCATCAAACGGACCGGTGGATAATCCGGGTATCCTGCTCTAGAGGAACTTTTCATGCCGCTTCGGGCCTACAATAAGCGGGACGGTGGCAACGAAATTCATTTCCCGCCATTCAGAAAACAACCATTGGCCACGGCGGCATTCGAAATTGTTGGTCGGAGGAGGCAGAAGCGTTAATGCCGCCGGTTAACCACGTTGGCCGAAATGTCTTCAGTTGGAAGTGAGCCACGAGTGGTTTTCCTTTCCACGCTGCTGTTCTGGCCGAATGCATTTCGCTTTTCCTTCGGATTTCTCTCAGTCGTTGTGTTGTTCCTGCAGATTCTCTTCTCATAAAGGTACATCAACGCTTCCAGATTATCTCAAGGAAGCCACTTCAAGGAAACTTTTATTATTTTTTTTATTAGTGTGAATTCGTGGCTTGAAGTGGCTGCTTAAGTTAATGAAAGCCTTCTGTGTCATCGAAATACCACGCATGCTTCAGCTCTTGCCCCACCCCCACCCCCCAAACTTTCTCACCTCATACAGTAGTAACAGTGATAGAGAGAAAGCGTGGGGGGGGGGGGGGGGAAATTGTCGGCGAGCGTGGTGTCGAGGGCAATGACAGCATCACTCGAAGGTAAAAAGCCAGCTAGACCACCACGAGACGCCGGAGGCCCGTTGCGAAACAATGTGGGTTATCGCAGTGTTTACCGCGTCTGCGAAGTGCAGTAACGAGTGCGTGTGTGTATTTATATTTACGTGCGGGAGGTCTGTTGCTTAACCGAAAGCGCTCCTTACTCGTGTTCAAAATAGAAATCTGCCACTGACGGCTCATCCGTAATTTACTTCTTGTTTGGGTAAGGCCTCGGGCTTCTGCACGGTTTCGAGGTCAAGAACTAATGCCTTCGTCGCAATTTCTCTTCGTTCATCTCGCAGTCCGCTTGGGGAGGGGGGAGGAAAACCAATTCAGGAAGTGACGACAACACAGCGGCCAATCAAACGGTCACGTTCCGAGATCTGTCTTCAGACCGAAGCGAGAGGTGCTCGAGAACCGATGCTTGGGAAATTTACGGCTCTCCCTTAAACTAGCAGCCTCGGTTGGAGAGGGCTTGTGAAACGAACGACGTAGTTGAAATCCCTGAAATCTCGTCGAGGACCTCCCGAGTCGATCTTCTTTAGACACGAACTTTTATTTAGACCCAATTTGTAGACACGAAAGCGCGTGCTGATGTTGATCGCTTTGGCTTCTTCAGTGAGCAGCCGCGGACGAGAATCGCATTCTCAATTGCGAACTGAGAATATAATTCCGAAGGGTCAGAGACGAACACGATTGGCACCGAGTTTTTTTACGCTGAGGAAGTTTTCTAACTGAAGACGTTTGGGATGAATGGCAAACGGTTTCTTTACCGTCAATGGAGATTATGCACATTAAGGGGGACAAAGGAAGAGACAAAAGAAAGAAAAAAAGAAACAGACGAAAGGAAAAGAAGACAAAATAGGAGACGAGCAGAAAATGCTGAGCGAACGCTCTTAATTGCCGGACTGAAATTGTTCAGACGGAGCACGTGGGATTCTTCCTTGTGGCTTAACCAGCCGAAGGATGAAGTTTGAATTCGCTTCCTTCTCGTCTTATTTTGTCTTCGCTGCCTTCCCCTGTCGCCTTGAACGCAACGCTTTCTTCAAACTGGTTTCCGGACATCGTTTTTGACGCTGTCGAGAATTTTCCGGGAACGATTGCCCTTTCCCGGAGCGAGATGCCACAATTCTTCAAACATGAACGGAAGCGAAAAATCTACAGGATGAGAGGGCCGCTCCCCCCTTCGCGTACTTCAGTATTGCAGCGAAACAGTTATGAGGACGTGTAAATGCGTTTCGTGATGTTTAGGCGGCGTCACGAGGAGAAGAAACGTGTTTGGAACGAGACTCTTCTCGTGCGCCGCCCCTTCAGTGGTGTTTGAGGCGGACGCACTCATTTTCCGGTGTTTGTCTTCTTTACTTTGAACTCGATCTCATCTCCTGGACCCAAACGTTGTGACAGTCGGCCAAAACGATGGTATCAGTAGACTGAGGGGGGGGGTGGAGTGGAAGAAGCTGTCTGAAGTCCATGTTCGTCCCAGCAAAACGACGCAACCTATCGGTGAACTTTGTTTTGAAAACTGCATCCGACACTTTTTATAAAAGGTTAATAATACGGAGAAATGCCGAAATCGAAAGTTATCGACTGTGGGAAAAAAGTCGCCAAAAAACTCAGGAATGAGAGAGGGAGAAAGTGCAGAAATTTCAACGCGATTCTGAAAAGGTTACCTTTAAGGAAAAAGCTTTTCCAAATGAGATTGCTAGCACAGACTCGAACCGAATTCCAGCAAACAGATTCGAGTTCTCGCATTTTATGAACTTTTCAGTCGAAATGCGTCAGTTTCGCTGCTTTCCACGCGTGCGTCCTCTTATTAGGATTAGCGCACTTAATAAAACGAAAGCTCCGTTTTCATTCTTCGGAGGCTGCGTCCACTGGCAGCCGAAAACAGAATTTTTTTTTCTCTTTTTGAGTGGGGGTGTCAACGAGAGACGCATTCTTCGGTGCGATTTTTAAGGAGTTCCGTCCCTGAAAAAGAAATCATTCCGGTTGCCGTCATTTCGAGATCCCGCAGCGCTCGTTCACCTCTTTTCCATACTGCAACGTCCCCGTCTTTAATCCCGCTAGTATCCACCCCTCTCGTCAGGTGGCATCGTCTGTCTCGAGCATTCTAAACCCGACGATGACCTGGAAAAACTACCCGACTCCGATCCTCTCACCTGAAGAATGAATGAATGTATGAATGAGCGCGTACCGTAGCCCAGCTCGAGCTTGCGCGCTGTGGACGCGTCTGTCTGCCTCGCTTCCGTTCGCGATCGAGGCCTCCCTCCCTTCCCCGGGATGTTGAATGAGGCGTTGTTTTCCCGCCAAACGCGGCCAACAAAGAAGAAATGGGAGTGATGTGGGGGGGGGGGGAGCCGACCGGAAGAGACATCCTGTTGCGGTCACGTGAAAGAGCTGGTCCCTTTCTTCGCTCGGCAGGAAGACGCCGGGGCAGAGGAAGTGGCAGGTTGGGAAGAAAGCCTCTCCGCCCCGTTCCATCGCCCATCCGAACACCTTCCCACTCTGCTCGTTTCGTGAATGAACCGGGAAGGTGCTGTGTTTACACACGTGCTCGTAAGGATACGTGAGCTGTTTTGATGCTCGCTGGATCAAACGAGATCGCGCGAATAAGGTCACTGGATGCGGCTCCGTCTGATCGTCGCTATGAAATTTAGCTCCGTTTTCTACTGAACCGCTTTCGTTGCATCAACTTTTCCCGCGATTCGCCTGCATGGGAACCCCACCCCGCCCGTTCCCTTTGCTAGCACAGACTCGAACCGAATTCCAGCAAACGGATTCAAGTTCTCGCATTTTATGAACTTTTCAGTCGAAATGCGTCAGTTTCGCTGCTTTCCACGCGTGCGTCCTCTTATTAGGATTAGCGCACTTCGCTGAATCTAAAAAGTGCTGGCCCCATCCGGCAGGTCAACTGAGCAGGATGACTTCGAAAAATGCGATCACCGAATCCAAATTCGGTTTCTTTCTGGTGATCGACATTTGGTGGGTCTGTCCACACGAGCGCGAACGTGACATGGCGTACGGTAGCGGGACAACAGCACAACCAGCAGTCGCGTGGTGCTGCGTAACTTAAGGGGTCATTTCGATGGCTTTCAGCGCCAAACACGTGACTTATGAGCGCAGAGTTCACCTGAATAAGACTCGCGCCTCTCCAGCAGCCCCGCTATTCCTTCTGCTCCGCATCGAATTATGCCGAAGAGGTCATAAGCAAAAACGATTCTTTCAGGCATCCTCGCACCACTGAATAACGCACACACTCCCAACAAAAGTGTGTGTGGGGAGGGAGGGGGGGGAAATAATCGTGGATGCCTTTTTGGGATGACAATCGCATCTCTCCCTCCCGTAGAAGCGTGAGAAGATTCTCCTTTTCTCGAAGAAGACACGAACGCACTCTGGATTATGGCAACTGTAGAAAGCCAGTTAGAAAGAATCCCCCCCCCCCATCGCTCTCGCAGTTCATTTATTTTATTATTTTGTATGTGATTCTCACTCACGAAAGTTTATCCGATGGCTCGTTTGTGGCCGAAGGTTTTGCTTTCCCCGTTTTTCTGTTTTTTCGTTTATTTTCGCGCAGTTGGAAACCGCGTTGTGGAGACCAAACGCGGAATTTTTTCAAGCCACTTCGGGTCCCCAACAAGCGGGATGAAATTGAGGTCCCACGTAAAGACAATCGCAAACATCTATGCCCGCAGAGGGATTCAAACCCGCGACCTGCTGGTTGTACGCTAATCACTCGGCCAAGCAGGACGGCAGTATGCAAATCAGGGCGAGTACGTCAGGACCAAGCGGAGAGAAAAATTTTCTCACTTTCTGATCACAAATTTCCTAATTCTTCCTCAAACGCTTACAAAGGCATCTCTGCCATCGTCCAACAAGTTTTGTAATGTCTTCGCAGCCAACCACGAACTATCGCGATGACGGTGGTGGTTTATGACAAGGTTTCCCAAACTGTGTTCCGCGGAAGGTGAATAAGTGTTCCCCGAGTTCTCCTGGAATTTGTCATTTGAGTTTTCTAAGCCTTTTTTTTTTCATGAATAAATATTTTATAGTGGAGAATAATATTCGTGAATATGTCGAAAAGCTCAGACTTAGAACGCCTAATAACATCTGTGTAGCAAATGTTAGTGACTAAGCCGTGTATTTTTAAACGATGAATTATCGTTAATTTTCACACATCAAAACCTTTCAACATTTGGGAAAGGGAATACCGCTGTTTATGATCGATCATAAAAATTGCCTGCGATCGGATTATAACAATGGGCGGCGTATCCTCTGTTCTCAAAACTGAACGAAATAACATCTGTGTTGCAAATGTTAGTGACCAATCAGCAAGGAAATATAAAGAAAATTTTTCCACTGAAATTGAAGATCAAGGTAGTCTGGATCCGGTTCTCAAATCGAGTAATACCGAATACTTTCTTCGCAAGTTCGTATTGTAGGGTGAAAGTTTCGAAGCCGTAGTGCCGTGATTTTTTTAAAAGTAACAGGCCTGCAGATTTAAATTTTAATATGAATAAGAGACAAGGGACTTGGTTTAATTTTGGTGTTAAGAAATTTCTTGCTGAAGGTGTTTGTGACGCAGCAGATAGCGAGTCATCCACCTCCAGCCTACAAAGTGATCTCAAGAATGTACAAAAGGAGGGGAAGTCTGCATTCACTCGTAAGTACTTATAATATTATAAATATATCTGGTGATCCGAATGGGATATGTCAATGAAAATCAGCACAATTAATTTAATGATGTTTGTTTAATAATTAATGATCAATTATTAATTAATAATAAAAATAAGCTAAATTAATAGTTGATTATTAATAAATACATTACAAAATAAACCAAGGTGTTCCTTGAAAATTTCAGGATTTGTGAAGTGTTCCGTCGTAGGAAAAGTTTGGGAAACGCTGGTTTATGACATCGTCAATGGTACCCCTAACAACATTTCAAGAGAGAGTTTGACTCGAAGTTAAACTGAGTGATCTTTTTTTTTTTTTTTTTTTTTTTATTTCGAAGCATGATCGAAAATTACAGTGCTGAATACCGAACAAACCGCAGTCACGTTTTCAGGAACAGTCTGTTTTCCTAAATGAGGAAGTGTTCCTAATAAAGCGGCCACCGCGTGTTTCTTTTTCTTACGGAACAAGTTTTCAACAAGTACAGTACTCAAATACTACTTGCCTCGTGGCAGCTGCCTCAGCTTTAATTCTACGCCACTCAAACAAGCAAAAAATGTTGCCAATTTTGCTGCTCATGTGGTGTGCGGGTGTGGGTGGTGCGCGCATTAATGTTTCGCCGGGGGGGGGGGGGATACACTAAACAGCAGAAAAAATGACAAGCAAAGAAAACAAACCTTTTGTTTGGCAGGGGATTTTGGTGTCAGTGCGAACCAGATTACGGGGGGGGGGTTTCAATGTTTATTTACGAGAATCTTGGCTGAAACCTCAATGCGTGATTCTCTTCCACCCCCCCTCTCGGAGCACGTGGTTATGTAACAAAATATAACACGCAAATTCTCGTGCCATGCTCGAGCTGTTTATTGTTGGAACAGCCCGGACGAACTCGCGGTTCCCCCACGTGCTTTTGGTGTGTGTACGAAGCAACGGACACGAGCGTACCAGGCAGGCACGTATCCCCGCTTGCAAGGCGGCCCGAGACAGGCGCCGAATGGCAGATCGAAGACATTGTTGATACGGCGCCAAAAATCAGTCGCGCGCCATCATTGCCGGCGTTAAAAAACGCGCGCGCGTACGAAGATGGAGTTAAGGGGCTGACTCAGAAGGCATTCGGAAGTTTGCATCTCTCGTCCACCAACGCCCATATTCAGGTCGCTTGTGCGTGCATTTAGCGCCTCGTCAAGAGGAAAGGTCACTCTCCGATGAACCCTACAAAATCCGATTTGTTTGCAAGTCCGTTAAAGATTCGACGTCGTCTCGCTCCACTTGGGCTCGACTAGATGAGGAGTGGCTGCAACCGGAGCTCACTCTGCAGCCCGAAACCTCACGGACTGCCGTGTATGTTTTCGTATATTCCATTTTCACTCAGTGCGGCACTTGGTTGCGAGAATCACGGATCAATATCCTTCGGGGGTGTTGCCCTTCCAACACTTTCCTTGTTTTTTCCTTAAATGATTCCAAACAAGCAGAACATCCCCGAATAAATTGCTCAACCCGTCCTTGACAGGTTCTGTCGCAAGTGATAAGGTTAGACAGACGAACTTTGTTGCTTCATCTCCCCCTCCCCCCGCCTTCTTGTTAAAAACAAAATCGGAACCATTAAAAGAAGCAAACGAGCTTCATCCAGGGGTACCGAGGCGAAATAAGGATGACATTCTGACAAAGTAGGATTTTATTATTATTTTATTTCTCCCTCAGCTCCAACCACCCCACGGAAGAGTTCATTGTCGACGACAGGGAAGAGTTCTCGAGATCCTCTTTCTGGCGCTAATACGAAATCAATGAAAAATTGTTTCTTCGACGAGTATTGAAATGATGGAGTTTTGCGCGCGCGCAAACACAGCTTATTACTTAATGATCTTTGAGTTTAATGCTCACGTGCATGACGATGAGGACTGACCGCTCTGATCCTTCTTCCCCAGCAGCCCACATTCCTGATGCTTCCGCTAAACAATAATAATAGAGTAACGGCGACAAAGGAGAAAAAAAATCACTTTTTTTTTTTTTTTTTTTTTTTTTTTTCCCTAGTGGGATGTTCTCGAAGAGCTGCAATAATAGCCGAGCAGATAGAATTTAATGGCTGCGAATTCTTTGTGTTATCGGTGAGCTATCTTTAAAGTGTGGAGCAAATTCCACTGCAAAACTCTCGCGCAGTTCAACAAAGGACTTCAACACATCGAAGCTGCTGATTAAAGGGCCTCTCAGAGAGAGAATAATTCATGCCCAGCGCGCTTGTGGTCGCGTGCCGTGCCTCCCATAAGTAGACGTATTTCGATGAGCAACTCCGGTGAAGGGTAGGAGAGGCATTTTCCGAGGGAGATAAAAAAAATAACATTTCGATGAGAACCATTTAGTTTTTTCCCTTCATCTTTGTAAAGAGGCGCGTGAAGGTGATCAGCAAGCACCGCTTGGGGACAAACAGACTCGAAGTCGCTCAGAAAGTAATTCCTACGATTTGCTTTTACGACGTGTTATTTATTTTGCCACAACGATGGAAATTACGCGAGGAGTTGTGTAAACTTTTAGAATGACGTGTCTGACCTTTTGTAGACGACCGTTTGCTTAAACGTCACACGCAGAGAAGAACATCATAGGCGATCAAGTTCGGTGTGACATCGAGGGAAGCGGCAGGCGGAGAAGAGTGTCTGCTGTACGAAGCGAAGAACATCGGCGAGAAAAAGGCTGTGGGTTCGAATCCCGCTAATGACCCTGGATGTTTTGGGAATGTGTTTAGGGTGAAAGATGAGACCATTAAACGCTTCCAGCTTCGATGCTCCCCAGTGGCACCGTGCGATTTCTTCCTTTTCCAACCCACACACATACAAAAAAAAAAAAAAAAAAAGGAAGAAAGAAAGAAAACGCGAAATTCACGACACGAGGAGTTTCTTTCAGCAACGGAGCCTCAATTCCCAAACCAAAGTCAACTCCAAGAAGGAGAAGTCGCCTTCAAGAAAAAGTGGCTTGCTGGCAGGAAACTCTGTCCAGAGTGGGAGGGGCGTTAAATTTCGACCGAAATGACCATCGGATGCGCAACTTCCTTTCAGATCCCGCTCAGCTGTTCGTCATGTGCGACGGATGGAAAGAGAGCGACTCGCTGCTGATGCAGTCCAAGTAAGATTTCCTCGTAGAGCAGCGCGATCCGCAGTCGATTCAGTTCTCCATTGAAATGCCCTTTCTCGTAACGGGATGCTATCCTCTGTTGGATTTCTCGCATCGTTTTATCCGTAATTCGCGAAATAATAAGCCGGTCTGCGATCCTGTTGAATCAACTCGTTATCAGTTGCCATGGCAATCTTTTGCTTAGCGTTGTTACGATAATATCTTTGCGCTTGTTACGTTCTTCTCGCTTCCCACCGCTGCTGTTTCCATGGTAACAGTCACTTCCATCTTTCTTCCGAAAAGCGCGCGTGTAGCGAGCGAGTGTGACCTGTTCCGTTACGTATCTTCATCCTCTGCATCCCCACGCTTTGAACTTTACCTTCCGGTCACACGTCGCTGTTTGCTAAAAAGAGGCGCTCGTTTCAAGCCGCAATGTCGCACTTGAAGCTAAAATTGCGACGAACTTAAGTATGCGAGGTCACTAACCGCACTCGTGAACCAGATCTACTTTGCAGCTCTTCTTCTTCGTACCCACTTCCTAACTCTGTCGCTTTGCAATCTGTTTTGCTGCCCCGTTTATCCGTATTCAAGTTCCAGCTCGCATGCTTTTCTCACCTGGGGTGGGTTAGTCTGCAGCTGACACGTTTCCTCAGCAGAAGATTCCTCACTGTTAAGAGGTTTAATGTGTACCATGATTAGGTAAATAGCACCATGGATGGGTAAGGGTTAATTAACCTGCAAATCCCTACTTCTCAAGACTCTTCAGGTCTGCGATATGTCAGTAGGCTTTTTAGATCGACGAGTGAAATTGTCTCCCAGGTAATGATCGAAACGATGTTCACAAGTATTATTATTTACATGACAATGCGATTTTTTTTTTTTTTTGGTAGTTCGATAATAATAATATATATTTACTAAAATTCATCGAGAATTTTACTGCGATGGTATTTAAATAGTTGAATAACGATCAATATTTGCTGCAATAAAAAATGTCATTCTTAATGTTCGTTTTGACATTTTTAATTGCGTGGAATTGCGAGTCATCTGTTGCTAGCTTTTTATGTTGGCGGTAATTTTTTCTTTTTTTAAGTCTGTTAAGAAGTGGTCCCCATAATAAAATTGGCACTAAATGCCGAATATCTGCTAACGCCTCCACTAGAAGTATAAATCGCCCTTCTAGTCTGGAAGTCTCGATTCTGACACATTTACCAAAGGTTAGGATCTAGGTTTATGCTAAGAGATAAACTTCAATTAAATTTCTAGAGAAATTGAAAAAAAAAAAAAAAAATCAGAGCGGAAGGATAAAAGAATGTCTAAGTTAAAAATGAATGAAAAGAAGGGCAATTTTTTCATTATCATAAAGAATTGAGTTCACTCGGAGAATTAAGAAGGAGAAATGGGAAAATACCCACAAGATACGGAAATGAGATGGAAAGACTCGAGCATGGGATGCAACGAGGTGGCCAGAAAATATTCGAGTAATAAGAAAGGGGAAAAAAGCCTGAAAGCTCAAGAAAAGTATAAAATTAAAACGCTCTGAAATCACCGCGCAAAGGAATTAAAGAAATTCATCTGAGAAATTAAAGGGAAAAAAAAAAACCAGTTTACTAAAACATCGGCAAGAGAAGATAAGATGCGAACAGCACGGCAGAAGAAGGCCGGAAAACTGTCTGAGATGAAAGCAAGTAAACGCTGTGAGGGATGAAAATGGTGAACTTAAGAGGATTGAGAAAGATGAGATTTAAATGGAGAAAACTGACGAAATAAGAAGTGCAGTAATGGAGGAACCTCCTTTAAGTATGGATTTAAATATTATATTAGAACGAATGTCTAAAATGGAATAAAAAGTGTAAGGAAAAGAGAAAGAAGATGGAAAAAGGGAAGAGTTACAGCGATGATAATATAGCAGTAGAATTAAGACATTGAAAGAAATTGCTGCTGCTAAGTTGCAAGCGATCTTCGTAACGCGCCAGAGACTATAAAGATGCCACGAGACCCACAATTCCCAGCGAAACGCGATTCGATAAATGTGAAAAGCGGAGGAAAATTACGCTACTGTCAGCACCTGCAACATTTTTTGGTAAAATTTTGATAAGTAGTATTCATCATCGTCGTTTATTTATAATTTCACATAAGGAAACCAATCAAAACAAATAACAAATGTGCACAACAAGATAGGACTTAGATGTTCTTCTGACGTGAAAAATCAGGTTTCTCTCTGTCATATGCTAACTGCGGATCTCTGATGCGCAGAGTTGGGGGAAACGGGGAGAATATTACTGATATATTTCCAATATGGAAATATAGCATCAAGATCAAGCATCAAGAGGTGCCGAGGGTGGGTGTCTGAGTTGGTGGCCAAGCCATTTTGTTTGGTTTCTTTGAACAGTGGACCTTGCTGGGGTTCATCTAGTAGAGTTGGGAATGTGGTCTTGCCAGGAGTATTAAAAATTATTAAAACTATTATTATTAAATGGTATTAAAAGTGAAAAAAACAACCACGAGATATTAAGGCTTTATTAGCAAGTTGGTTTTAGTGCATATGGAAGTACTGTGCACTCTCTTTTCATAGAGAGAGAGAGAAACTATAGATAATTATTAATACTTATTGATATCCTGAAAAATATGGCAGAATAATAAAAGAAAGACTGACAGTAAGTAAAAATGCATTATTGCACAGCAAATATCAAAACAGTTCGACATTGGGACTGTTGAGAGCGTCATGTTTGGACCACTTCTTAACACAATCATCTGAAATGGGAAGATGACGCAGCTTTAATGGCATCAGAAGTCGCAGAAGCAAATCCGAGCAAAATCAGAAACGTTACCTGTGAACACCTCGGGCTTCAATAAAACAAAAGTTCTTGAAAAATTGAGCAAATGCTGGAAAGAAATTAAAATCGACCGCCTTCGGTAGAAGAGGTTAAGAATTGTACGAACCTTGAGAGCTACTGTTGGTTGATACGGAAGTGATTACTTCAGGAAAGCAGACAGAAGACTACTGAAATCATCCGCATACCAAAATGAACCTCATTGTGAAGATGGAGGATTTTGGACTTGCAAAACGTGAACAGATAGACAGACAGCAGGAGAGAGTAGTAGTATGGTAGGCGCTTTGAACAAGATCAATATAAGGTAAGGAATCGTGACGTGATTGGTTGTTGAGATGATGACGCCATTGTGTGTGTGACGTCATGTGCTTCGAATGTTTGGAATTTCCCTGGGGGCATATGTGTCAGTGACGTCACTTCTTGTGTTTTGTTCGCGTATGGAATTATGGGTGATGTTAGAGAAGGATTCGTGTCGTGATTGGTGGAGCACTTTGAACAAGATCAAGATAAGATAAGGAATCGTGCCGTGGGTGTGTGTTGTGTTGTTTTGAGATGTAGATAAGTGACGTCATTTGTTAGTTGTAAATAAGTGACGTTATTGTTTTGAATGGAAAAGGAAGATTATTAGTGGATAAGGATTTGTGTCGTGATTGGTGGGATGCTATGAACAAAATAGAGGTAGGTTGAATGGGGGGAGCGACTTCAGTGTCTTGGATGTGTATTGTTTTGAGTTGTAGATAAGTAAATGGTTTGCGTATGGCATTATGGGTGATGGATAGTGATAAGATAAATTTTGGAATGTTTGGAATTTCGCTTCCCCCCCTTCTGTCAGGGACATCACGCGGTGTGTTGGCTTCGCGTAAGCATTGTGGTTGATTTTTAGAGATAAGCAATCGTGACGTTATGTGTTTGAAAATTTCTGGGGAACATATGTCTCTCTGTGATATCACATCACATGGTGTTTTGGTTTGGCTATGGAAATGTGGGCGATGTTTTTGAGATAAGATATCTTGGAATTTTCCCAGGGTGACACGCATCCGTCATTGTCATCATGTTTTGTCTTTGGTTGTCTATAGATAGCTGTACTAAATTTCCAATACAGTTTGGGGTATTTCTTTCCAGTTAAAGGGTGGGAATTCTTAGAGAACGTCACTATGGCGGCAGTGTTTCGAGCTTTTCTGAATAATGTAATTATATGCTGGTGTCCCTCACACACACACATTAGACATGAAAAGTGGCTAATGTATCCATGTTGATACTCTAATATGTACCCTATGATTATTCTTATGATAAAAAAAACAACTATTCAGTATTAGAATTACGCTTTCCAAAACATACGAGCAGTGATTATTGAAATTTCGATTATCAATTGTTATGTTTAAGTTAAAAAAAAAAATAACTTACATTTCTTTCCAGAATGAGAACATCTTGGTATTATCTAGGTTTTCTGAATATTCCAAATTCTTGATTTTTAACATATATTCACAGCACAAAACACACAAACACAATATCTGAAATGCAGTTGACTTTTCATTATAGGTTACTGGGGCTAACATATATTCACACCACAAAAACACACAAAACATAGGAGTTGAAAGATATTTCTGTAAATAAGAAAAGCTAGTTGACAACTTAATTTAGATTACTATCCGTGTGGTTCTCTGTATTAATTCCTTCCCACAGTTGTCCATGCTGTTTTCCCAAGCTCGGTGGAAAAGGCAATGCGCTGTTTTGTAAATGTTATTTCCTGTTTCGAATTCAGATTATTATTAGAGTATGGAATTCTGACAAGAGAAATGATTTTTTTTTTTCCAAATTGATTGGTTATTTTCTGTATTTTACTTTTAAAATTCAGTTTAACTACATGTTCTAATGGAATAACTGAGCAAAATTAATATATATATGAAGTGTATGTGAATTTATTTTCCAACAGTCTAGATTTCTCATTGTCTTATCTTAAAGATATCTCTCTTATCTGGTCGCCAAATTTTTGTACGTAAGTGAGAAATCGTGTGTTTAGGTTGGAACTCTTCGTTCTCGTGGGAAATTATTGCTGCAGGAAATTATTGCTTACATTTATTTTTTTAAAAACCAATATGACTATTAATATTACCTTCAATTCCTTGAGCTCTTGACCTATTTCTGTAACTGAAATTTCTTTTTTTATTTCTTTTTTTCTTTAGCATTAGTAATTTTAAGTAACAGATATGAGACAAACAAGGTTTTGAACTCTCCCCAGCGTTTTCTTTTAGAAACTTCTTTTGCCAGCACAACAAATGAATAGTTATTTCTTATTATTTCAAATGAATATTAGCTCTGTAATATATACTTTGTTAATTTCTATGTTACCTTTTATTTCACTGTAATATTATTAACAAATTGTATTTACTGAATCTAACATACAAAAATTAAATAAAAGACAGTATTTTTTCCCTCATTATTCTGATTTCATTTGATGTTCACAGTATATGATTTCCCATGGGTGCTTACCTGTAATTCATGTGATTTTCCTCCATGTGACATTTCAAAACAAGTTGAACTGTGGTTTTTACATAGTTCAACTATGTAAAACTCATTTCCGTTAGTCTCAATTGACTGTTATCCTCTCAGCCCGATATTTATTTCACAGTAGGGATATTTATATATATATATATTTTTTTTTTAACACAATTATTATATTAGATATTCTTTCCAATGCAAATAAATAATTATTTATTCTTATTTCAAATGACAATTAGCTCAGAAAGAAAGAAAGAAAAATTGTAAAGAAAAAAAAATATTTACCCTCAAATAAATATTTATGATCACAGCAAACAAGAATTCATCAGCATTTTCAAAGTTTTGAAATTCCACCACCACCATTGATGTTACTGACAGGATGGGTGAAGCACAAGTGCTTTTCATATTCCCCTTTATCTGTAATGAGAGTTATTTGGGAATGGGAGATTTGTGAGCAATTAAGCTCGCCCTCTGAGGGCAGTAGTGTTAGCTATGATCAGTTGACAGAAGAATAGCCTTCGGTCTTTTGTGTTTGTAGTAATTAGTCTCATTGTAATTGACAGCTTGCACGATTAGTGGGTTTGAATGTGAAGTTGACTTCACGAAGAATTTTTCTGCAAGATCACGAAGAAGAGAGGAGATGTATGGAGTGCCAGTTTCTCGGTGAATTTGTGAATTTCTGATGAACCACGGTGCATCCAGGATCATCCTAAGGCATTTGTTTTGGATTCTCTGTAATTTTGAAATGTTTGATCTTGAAATGTGACTCCATGCTGGTGAGACGTAGGTAATGACTGGACGTATTACCATCCGGTAAAGAAGCAATTTATTATGTAGGTTCAATTTGCTCTTGCAGTTGATCAATGGGTAGAGTTGAGCTATGACTTTGAAAGATTTGGAGCAAACGAGATTGATGTGTTTGTTGAAAAGGAGTTTCTTATCCATCAATACCCCAAGATATTTGGTCTCTGAATGCCATGGGATCTTTTGACCAGAGAGCAGGATGTCTTCTTTGTTGCAGATCTTTCTTCTTGAAAACATCATGGCTGAGCTTTTGAGGGGGTTTACTTGAATTCTCCAGTTGGAGAACCAGTTTGCTAGATCATTGATACTTCCTTGGATTCTAGTGATTGCTAGGTGAGGGCTGAGCAATCTAGCTAGAATAGCGGTGTCGTCGGCATAAAGAGCCGTAGTAGTTTTTGGGTTGAGAGGAATATCTGCCATGTAAGTTGTGAAAAGTATTGGGGCCAGAAGAGAACCTTGAGGTACTCCCGCCAGGATTTTGCGCCTTGAAGAAACAATTCCGTTGAGTTTTACTTGCATGTATCTTTCATTGATATATGAATATATGAGTTTCACTAGTTTAATTGGGATATTGTTTTCATTTCGTTTGAAGATAAGGCCTTGATGCCAGACCTTATCAAATGCCTTGGCAACATCCAAAAATACAGCAGCAGTATGAAGGTGCCAGTTAAAGCCATGAGTGATATGTTCTGTTAGTCGGTGAATTTGTTGCACCATGTTGTGAGCTTTGTGAAACCCAAATTGCTCATTTGGGATTATTTTCTGTTGGTCCACTGCTGATTGTAGTCTTGATAGGATGACCTTTTCTGTTACTTTGCCAAGACAGGAAAGAAGACTGATGGGCCTGTAGCTTTGGGGAGTTTTGAAATTCATGCACATATTGTTTTCATCATTTGGTATCATTTAAATAAAAAATGGGTGTGGCTATTAAGTTCGTTAATGTGTTTTTTAATTTTTCTCTTTTAATGGCAATTATTCTTTGATATATGTTGATTCACTTGTTATCTGCACGCTACGATACCTTTTTATTTTTTTGGTCACTTTTCAGGTGAAATGTTCTACACTAAAATTCTGCCCATTAATTTAATACTCATTTCCTTTTGCTTCCAAGAGTTGACACAGTTTCACTGAGTGGATTTAAAAAAAAAAGTCTCTGGTTTGTTCGTGGCATGAAATTTCACAAGGAAGAAAAAAAAATGTTATGGTCTTACTTAAATTTGCATAACACATCAATCACACCCAATTTGTTCATTTAAATTTACACAATTTATTTCAGTGAAATATTATTTACAAATTGTATTTACTGAAACTAACAATACAGAAAAATAAATAAATAAATTGAAAAATACATCAAAGGTTCTTCCCATGCTTGTGGAATTGCCATCATGTGGTTTTTGACAATGTAACTCTCATCTGAAAGTTAATTTTCATTTGGTGATCGTTGGGAATTTATTACTGTAGTGAAATTATGGGTGGCATATTTATTTTTTCCAAACCAATACATATATTTCTGAGCATTATTAAAAGCACAGAATCATTCGTTATGTTTCCAAAAGCATTTAAATGTACACATTATGTTTTCATTTTTTGGGCATCCAATTTCATTTAAATGAAGAACAGGCCTCCCTATTAACCTAGTTAATGTTTATGATTTTTCTCTTCCTTTGGCGAGTAATAGTTGATATTTGCATGTTGATTCTATCATCCAATTTCTTAGTTTGTCCAGAGGTAGTGAACCAATTTCCCACTTCAGCTGATGGTTATATTTTATTAACCAAGAATTCTGTTTTTTAACTCTTTCAGGTAATTCGCTCCAACTACAAGGTGATTTTGTCAATGCATATTGACAAAATCACCTTGTCAATTGTCAATATCGTGAAATAAAAATATTTCACAATATTTAGTTTAGACTCAACATTTTCCGAAGAGTTCAGCGAATAAAATTTTTTGTTACTCACTGTTTCTTGGTTAGATAACATAAAAATAGCTGGTCACCCAAATGAGTTTTTAGAGCAGATACCATGCTAAGCACAGCTCCATACATTTGATATTGTCAGTCTGGAAATGACACCATGCCTCCCTAAACTTTCTGTGTATTCTTTTGTCAACAAATATACACAAACAGTTTTCGTAAAATGTTCGTAAATGTCCCAGAATAAAGAATCTTTATCGAATTAGATAAAATCTTGAAAGTCTAATTTTACCATTGATGAATTTAATTGATTAGCGATAATTTTCCCCATTATACGAACAGGTGGTAATTCAGTTTCCAAAAATAGTAAATGATTATCAATGTCATACATTTTTGTTGAAAATGTCTCAGCTTCTTCACAACTAATAGAGAAAACTTTACTTCCATCAGCTCATGTATCATCGAGTATTAGTTCCCCATCTTGATATTTCAGAATATAAAACTCACCGAGATCCATTTCATAGTCAACCCTTCTCTGCAAGTAGCCGAGGATATCAGACCACTTGTTGCATAATTTTTCCCAAGGGGTCCTGGATAAATACATCACAATGTACATGTCTTCTAAAATAATAATCGGTTTCCATCCTTTTAGAGCTATGTAAAGAGGTTTGTCTCGTGCTATTTTCCTGAAGAAAGAAAATTTCAATGACTTTTGTGGCTTACCCATTATTATAGTTTACTTTACCGGACACAAAACACCACAACACAATACGATAGCTGCACTGGATGAACGAATTGCAGTAACTGCAGAGACACTTGACTCGTTTGTTTTTCCTTATAGTGCTGTTTACCTGACCCTTAACCCTGACCGTTCCTTCCAAAGTGAAACTTTCAGACAGATGATTCACGGACATGTTTCTGCATGTTGTTGGATGTGATGTTGATGTGAGATTATCTTACTTTGAGACATCATATTGCAAATCTTATCTCTGTGGCTCAAAGGGTATTCTATATTATTTGTCCTTATGTTAAATATTTTATCCTCAAACAGTGTTTTTGATGTTAGACCATGTGACTAGTTTCTCACTCATATGTCCAAAATTGTTGGGATGGGAAAAAATAGCATTAGGTGGTGGAAGTGAAAAGGTAGTCAAGAGGGTGAAAAAGAGCTTCCCAGCAATGCTCCCCCACCTCACCCTACCCCCCTAACCCTATCATCCCCTATTCTTCCTCTCTCCTCCAGAAGATGTCTGCTCAGCCTAATGGAGATGAGCGAGCTACTCATTTGCGGATGTCTTTTAGTGATGTCACCTCCAACTGATACTGATAACTTTGGAGGGAAAAAACGCGTTTTTTTTTTGACTGACACAATATCAAATGTATGGATCTGTGCTTACCATGGTATCTCTTCTAAAAATTCTTTTGTGTGACCAACTATTTTGATGTAATGTAAACAAGAAACAGTGAGTAACAGAAATTTTCTTTATTGAACTCTTTGGAAAATGTTAAGAGTGTAAACTAAATATTGTGAAATATTTTTGGGTAATTACGTTTCGATTTTCTCTCTGTGAATATACTTGTAAATAGTATTTCAGCAAAATAAAATGTGCATTTGTAAACTTAAAAGAACAATGATGAGTGCTTTTGTTGTTGTGTTTTTCCACAGAGAATTGTTTACTCAGTTATTCTGATTAGAAATTGATATTTAAATCCACAACTTTATATCTTAATGCAATTTGTTTAATTATTGTAAAAAAATCACTATGAAATTAATGCATGGAACAGGGAAAAAAACTGTTGAAAACTGTTATCCATGTAATTGATTATTTTAGAAATTGTCTAATGCTGCCTATTGACATTGTTTGAGTTATTTGAAAACAATTCGTTCACATAATCGAAAATCCGTGTTAGAATTTGGTTGTTTTACAGAGAGACAGCAGATAATTTAACCCAAAAACGTGACTTAAACTCTTAAGTTTGGTATAGAAAAATGTTTGTACTCTCCAGATAACATGTATACAAATTTTACCTTTCCCCACACAAAGAGTAAGATAAAAACACACCAACAGTATATCCAACAGCATGTGAAAACATGTCGTTGAGTCATCTGTGCAAAAGGTTCATTTTCGAAGGAACGGTCAGGGTAGGGCATAGTAAGGGTAAACAGTACTATAAAAAAAAACCATAAGTCGAGTGACTTTGTACTTAAGGTAATCGTTCATCCACTGCAGCTGCTGTATTGTGTTGTGGTGTTTTGTGTTTGGTAATGTAGAAACAATGGGCTACAAAATTCTTTGAAAGTTTCTTTGTGTAAAGTTCTAATTGTTTAGAATTTTGTAACAGAAACGTAACATAAAATATAAGATCAGAGCTAATAATCAGTGAAATAATGATAATTATTATAATAAATAACTATTTATTTGTGGTGCCAAAGGAAGTAATATAAGAAGAAGAATGAAGGAAAACGATTATGCAAAATCTACAGTTGATGAAAAATACGAATTTTCAGTTATCATTGGTATAATTGATGTATAATTTGTTTTGAATAAAAGTTCAAATTTATTTCCTAAAGAAATTTGTATTTCTAATGGAATTATTGTAAGATATGCATTGAAAAAATCACCTTGTAGTTGGAAAGAATTACCTGAAAGAGTTAAAAAACAAAATTCTTGGTTAATAAAATATAACCATCAGCTGAAGTGGGAAATTGGTTCACTACCTCTGGACAAACTAAGAAATTGGATGATAGAATCAACATGCAAATATCAACTATTACTCGCCAAAGGAAGAGAAAAATCAAAAACATTAACGACGTTATTAGGGAGGCCTGTTCTTCATTTAAATGAAATTGGATGCCCAAAAAATGAAAACATAACGTGTACTTTTAAATGCTTTTGGAAACATAACGAATGATTCTGTGCTTTTAATAATGCTCAGAAATATATGTATTGGTTTGGAAAAAATAAATATGTAACCCATAATTTCACTACAGTAAGAAATTCCCAACGATCACCAAATGAAAATTAACTTTCAGATGAGAGTTACATTGTCAAAAACCACATGATGGCAATTCCACAAGCATGGAAAGAACCTTTGAACAACAGTGCAAAATTAATAATAAGAAGATTAAGGAACAAAAAAATAGATTGTATTTTTTACTTTATTTATTTTCTGTATGTTAGATTCAGTAAATGCAATTTGTAAATAATATTTCACTCAAACAAAATGTGTAAATTTAAATGAACAAATTGGGTTTCTTTGATGTCTTATACAAATTTAAGTAACACCATAACATTTTTTTTTCTTCCTTGTGAAATTTCATGCCACAAACTAACCAGAGATTGAAAATCCACTCAGTGAAACTGTGTCAACTCTTGGAAGCAAAAGGAAATGGGTATTAATTTAATAGGCAGAATTTTAGTGGAGAATATTTCACCTGAAAATGACAAAAAAAAAGGTATCATAGCATATAGTGAATATATGTGAAGTGATAACAAGTGAAGCAGCATGCATATATCAAAAAATAATCACCATTGGAAGAATAAAATCAAAAAACACATTAACGAACTTAATAGCCACACCCATTCTTTATTTAAATGATACCAAATGATGAAAACAATATGTGCATGAATTTCAAAACTTTGAAAATGCTGATGAATTCTTGTTTGCTGTGATCATAAATATTTATTTGAGAGTAAATATTTTTTTTTCTTTACAATTTTTCTTTCTTTCTGAGCTAATTGTCATTTGAAATAAGAATAAATAATTATTTATTTGCATTGGAAAGAATATCTAATATAATAATTGTGTTAAAAAAAATCTCTCTATATATATATAAATATCCCTACTGTGAAATAAATATCGGGCTGAGAGGACAACAGTCAATTGAGACTAACGGAAATGAGTTTTACATAGTTGAACTATGTAAAAACCATAGTTCAACTTGTTTTGAAATGTCACATGGAGGAAAATCACATGAATTACAGGTAAGCACCCATGGGAAATCATATACTGTGAACATCAAATGAAATCAGAATAATGAGGGAAAAAATACTGTCTTTTATTTAATTTTTGTATGTTAGATTCAGTAAATACAATTTGTTAATAATATTACAGTGAAATAAAAGGTAACATAGAAATTAACAAAGTATATATTACAGAGCTAATATTCATTTGTATGTTGTGCTTTTGTGCTATTTATTTGTTGTGCTGCCCAAAGAAGTTTCTAAAAGAAAACGCTGCGGAGAGTTCAAAACCTTGTTTGTCTCATATCTGTTACTTAAAATTACTAATGCGAAAGAAAAATAAATAAATAAAAGAAATTTCAGTTACAGAAATAGGTCAAGAGTCAAGGAATTGAAGGTAATATTAATAGTCATATTGGTTTTAAAAAAAAAATAAATGTAAGCATTAATTTACTGCAGCAATAATTTCCCATGGGAACGAAGAGTTCCAACCTAAACAGAGAAATAGAAAAATAACGATCAATTCGAAACAGGAAATAACACTTACCCTAAACTAAATGGTGCATAGACTTTCCCACCAAGCTTGGGAAATCATAGCATGAGCAACAGTGGGAAAGAATTAATACAGAGAACCACACGGATAGTAATCTAAATTAAGTTGTCAACTAGCTTTTCTTATTTACAGAAATATCTTTCAACTCCTATGTTTTGTGTGTTTTTGTGGTGTGAATATATGTTAGCCCCAGTAACCTATAATGAAAAGTCAACTGCATTTCAGATATTGTGTTTGTGTGTTTTGTGCTGTGAATATATGTTAAAAATCAAGAATTTGGAATATTCAGAAAACCTAGATAATACCAAGATGTTCTCATTCTGGAAAGAAATGTAAGTTATTTTTTTTTTTAACTTAAACATAACAATTGATAATCGAAATTTCAATAATCACTGCTCGTATGTTTTGGAAAGCGTAATTCTAATACTGAATAGTTGTTTTTTTTATCATAAGAATAATCATAGGGTACATATTAGAGTATCAACATGGATACATTAGCCACTTTTCATGTCTAATGTGTGTGTGTGAGGGACACCAGCATATAATTACATTATTCAGAAAAGCTCGAAACACTGCCGCCATAGTGACGTTCTCTAAGAATTCCCACCCTTTAACTGGAAAGAAATACCCCAAACTGTATTGGAAATTTAGTACAGCTATCTATAGACAACCAAAGACAAAACATGACGACAATGACGGATGCGTGTCACCCTGGGAAAATTCCAAGATATCTTATCTCAAAAACATCGCCCACATTTCCATAGCCAAACCAAAACACCATGTGATGTGATATCACAGAGAGACATATGTTCCCCAGAAATTTTCAAACACATAACGTCACGATTGCTTATCTCTAAAAATCAACCACAATGCTTACGCGAAGCCAACACACCGCGTGATGTCCCTGACAGAAGGGGGGGAAGCGAAATTCCAAACATTCCAAAATTTATCTTATCACTATCCATCACCCATAATGCCATACGCAAACCATTTACTTATCTACAACTCAAAACAATACACATCCAAGACACTGAAGTCGCTCCCCCCATTCAACCTACCTCTATTTTGTTCATAGCATCCCACCAATCACGACACAAATCCTTATCCACTAATAATCTTCCTTTTCCATTCAAAACAATAACGTCACTTATTTACAACTAACAAATGACGTCACTTATCTACATCTCAAAACAACACAACACACACGGCACGATTCCTTATCTTATCTTGATCTTGTTTAAAGCGCCTCCCATACTACTGAGAGATCTGGAGGCTCGGGGAGTTACGATCTGTTTCTGTCAGCATACTGAGCTTAGTTTGGAAGATACGTGAAGAGTCTGAGGTGGACCGGAGGCACAGGAAGTAAAGTGGGGATCTCTGCTAAGGAAAACGCAACACGTGATTGCATATTACCCGCATCGAGAGGGATCGCGATGTTTGAGGGGGATATCTCGACTGTTCGAGCGTTGAAAGGTCGCCAATGAGAAGAGAGATTGAAAACGATCAGGCGAAGTCTCCCTGTGCATAGGAGGAAGAAGCAGGCCACAAACGATGCATGCCCCCCCCCCCCTTTGCAGCGGTGGGAAATCTTGAAGCAGGAAGGCCAATCGTCGTGACTCGAGCTCCCATCATTACAGAGGACACTTCAGGACCAGAAGATTTTACCTGTCAGATGGCTTTCAGTTGTCGAAAGTGAGTTTTCCGAGCTCGTCCAGGACTTTGTTCACGAGTGAGCGGTGGAGTCGGGATCGTCTGGATGAAGTTGGCGATCGCTGATTAAAGTTCAGACGAAGTTTATTAGCCAGCCCGGTTGGCCAAGTAGAAGGCGTTTCCGCTCTTCAGCGAAAAGCATGCGAGTTCGAATACCACTGCAGGGAGGGAGGGATTGACGAATGACTTCATGCGATTCTCGTCATCTGGTGGTGGGGAGGGGGAACCACCCTCCTTATGGAAGATCCGGAGCGGCTCGAAACAAGAGCACACCAGTGCCGTGAACAAACACGGGATTTGCATTATAATTGAAAACAAAAGTGAAGTTCACCGTTGAAGACGTTAATTTCGAGAGGATTAAGACGAGAACGACTGAAGAGAAAATAAATGGAGAATTCAATGGACGCAAACAATGATTACTGCAGTGTAAATGAACGAAAGAAGAATAACCGAATGGAAGGCTGCATGTTGATCTTGACTGAAAGAGGAAATTATTTTTAGCTGGAACGACAACTGCACGCAGATAACAAAATTTCTCTCTCTCTCTCTCTCTCTCTCACACACACAAACACACAATCATCTAAACACATATTAGAGAATTCTTTTAACCGTTCCCCCCACTTGATATGAAACTCCCCCGTACTGCAACGTATATTTCATGCAAACTCGATGAATAGCAGAATTGAGCTTTACTACCAAATTCCTTTTTTATTATCGAGCATTGTTTTGAACGACGATTGCGCACGACCTTATAAAGTAGTGCGCAATCGTCGAAAAGACAAAAGAATGTCTTACGCGGCACAGCGAGAAACATTGGCAAATGGATGAACTCCTCGCTCGAATTATCCAACAAAGGATCCACCAAGCGGATGGTCAGAATATTACAAATAAACGAATAACAAAATCCCAGCCGTAGGAGGAGGGGAGAGCTCGAACTGCGCAGCATAAGAAAAATGTGTGTAAGTTGAAGCGGGCGAATTATTGAAAAAAATCAAATTTCAAACCAGCTTTTTTTTATTATTTTTTATTTGCGTGATTCTTCCTTCCCAATCCTGAACGAATCGTCTAAGTAATTCTTTACTTTCAGTGAACGGTTTGGCAGATTAAAGAAAGCGCTCGAGATGCCCGTGCAAAAGTGGTTGGTTGGCTTGGCTTGGCTTCATATCGGATCAGCTTCAATGAATTCCTTTTGACATCTTAATAAATTCGGGCTCTCTTTTTGTTCTTGAACGTGCGTTTCTAACTCCTGCAACGTCCCCACCTCCCTCTTTGTTGGACGAAGTTTGCCCAAATAATTCGAGCTTCGAGATATTGCAAAACCACCGTCTTAAACACTAACCCCGTGACCTTTCCTTAGCGGGGACGAGGTCGTAAACTTCGATGCTCTCAAAACGCAGTCCTCCCTCACAAAACAGATCTCGATTCGCTTTCGATTTTACTTTCAAAATACTCAGTTCTCAAGCCAAGATTGCGTCGCTCTTCCTCTTTCTGGATTTCCAGGCAAAAATGTATCTGAGCATCTTCAGCCTCCACCATCCGAGACGACTTTCCGCCTCCAATCCTAGCACCCTCTGAACTCCAGATCGACCTAAAAATTATCGGTGCTATAAAAAAAAAAAAAAAAAAAAAAAAGGGGGCAGTCGACTAATAAATGACCTTCCTCTCCCAAACTTATTCCGATTGTTTTCTCACGGACATTGTTTTGCTGCATTGTGGCTTTCTTGAGGTGTTTCGCGGCAGCTGCTCCACTGAACTTGCCGCCACCGTTCCTCCACTTTCCTCAAATGATGTGCGAACACAAGCAGCCACTGGCGCATACCCATACATACTTTAGCTTCCAACTTGCAGGAGGAGGTTCCCGTCCTTCTTTCATTCCGTCTACCCCTCTTTCTTGAACAGCCTTCCTTACGCAGTTTTATCGAAGGATTACTCAAGAAACATCAAGAAATTCTTTCTTTCTCCTTCACCGCACTCTTTCTCTTTTTATTCCCTAAAAAGGAGTAGGCAGAGTTCCTTGAGTGCCAGATAACTTGTGGAAATCGGTGGGCAGCTCGTCTCCACTCTTATCCGTCACCAATAGCCGAGCTTATGGTTACTGATGATTTTAAAGGATGAACTTTCCGTAGACGCCGTCACCCCTTCTTCACGTCACTGGTCTTATTGTCTTGAAACCGTTGAATGCTACGGTCGACCATCCGCGTCGGTAAGTTAAAGCCTTTGTTTCTGCGAGGGACGACCTTACCTGCGCCAAAGAAAACCGCATGTGCGTAAGGAACGGGAATCATTTGATGGGTTGAGAATGAACTACTTGAACGATTTCTCCTGAGCTGGATCGAATTAGTTCCGAACCACGCAAGTTTTTTTCGTCTCTTTTTGACTTTTCTTTTTTTTTTTTTTTTTCCTTCTAGAACGTGTCCGCTGTTGTCGCAATGGAATCTTGCGAATGATTTTATCAGAGATTGCATCGCGAGACGGAAGGATCACGGCAGGCAGGTTACTTTCCTTATAACGTACACGTTTTGGTTGTTTTCCTTTCGCTGCTCCGTGCATGACGCGTGTTTCTATTGTTGCGTACTTGTTCGGTTTTTTTGTTTATTCCTTTTTCCAGCAAAGATTTGATTTCAAAAAACCGATTTGCAATCCTGGTGTTTAACAACGTCATGACGTGCGCAAGAACGAGGAAGTAAACAACCGAGCTGTTAGCATTGTAGCCTAGGTAACGGAGGAGCAGCTAGGGAGAAGGAGGGGGGGGGGACGTGCGAAGGGATAGCATCGTAATTAGCAGGTTAAAAAACAGCGGGATATAACGTGTCGCTTTGGAAAGTAATTAATATGAGGCGTGGGATATTCGTCAACAATAACCTTCACGAGTGTTAGCTGTGACACAGTTCAGCGAAAACACTTCTGCGTGGGTTTCCTAACGATGCGAATCTGGATTTCTTTTGTTTTTATTTTTTAATGAATATTTCACGAAACCGCTGCTCGGATTGTGCAGAAAAAATCACCGAAACATCGCGTGGATTGAAAATGCAAAACCCACCAAAAATGTTTAAACTTTTTTTAAAAAATTTAGTCTTTTGGATCATCGCTCGGGGTGACGAGGGCCTCCTTCTTCGGCTCTCGCCTAAAAATCTTTGACGCGATCAGTGTGGCGGCGGAATCTCAGATTTCGGGCCCGCCACGGCGCTCGAAAAACCGAATACTGTTTTCGATGCGCGTGGAATTTAGGAGATTATTCCAGAAACAAAACATGTCTCTGCACCAACCTTGCGAGTTTGGTGCGTTTGTGAGATTTCGAAATGAAATCCTTTTGGTCGTAACTAAATCAGGGCAGTGGCGGGCGACACGTGAGCAGTCGTTTGTCAGAAGTAAGATAAAGCAATATCTACTTTTTAACTTTTTTTTGAAAAAAAAAAAGTTCAAAAGTTCAAATTAAAAAGTTTTGAAAAGTTCAAAAGTAGAACTAACACACGAAAAGAGATTTTGGAGTCAGCAGATTGAGAATCCGTACACTGACCTCAAACCACTCTTGGTGAAGATTGCGTGAAAGTCGAGCGCCGCACAAAAGGGCGGTGCTATTACTCGAACTGCTCTGTTCCGTTTTAGTGCAAATCACTAACAAACGAATCTCACCACGACAGCTGCCGAGATGGGAGCACTTCTACTGTTACGCCTTCAAATCTGCTTTCATTAGTCAATATTCGTACTTTCGGTTTTCTCTATCAGGACAGGCATCGGCATATCCTACCATTGCTCTCCTCCTCGTATCTCTCTCAGACATGTTTCCAGGCTAAAGAAGATGCTGAGAGGACATCCCCTCCCGTCGGCCCTGTCTTAACAGCAAGAGGTTCCGATCTAATTCCATTAGTCAACAGCATTCTTCAGCTGTGGGTGGTGCAATTTTGATTGAACGTAGTATCTTCCCACTTCGTCCCCAAAGCCCTTCGCTATAAAATCTGTAAAGACAATACGAGCATTTGGGTGATATTCTAATTTTTTTTTTTTTCTCCTCTAATATTTGTCTTAATGCAAAAACCTGGTCAAATGCGCACCCGTTTCTTCGCAAATACGCCTACATTTTCTTCGGCACGTGGTAAGATTTTTTTAAATGTAATATTAGGCACAATTTTGTAGCCTGCACACAGGATTACCCTGATGGACCTGTGGTTTCAGTCAGGATTTCTCCAAGACTGCAGGTCGTAAAGAGTCCAGCTATTCCTGTCTTGGGTTCTCCATTTTCTTCCAACTTTCTTAATCATATAATCCATCCGTTCGAGCGTGTGTGCCTGCCTTCAACGCGTGTTATTCTTCCAGTAACAGGTATGGCAATGTCCCTCCCTTGGTTGTTATACATATTCAATCATCATATATCGTAAAATTTGTCTTGTATTGAATCTGTTGCATCTAATAAGACCTACCTCTAACGGCACATTGGAATTATTTGCGAATTATCTCGTCTTGTGCGCGCTGTGCTGTGTGTTAACGGATTTTCATTTTAGTTCAACCCAGTATTAGAAGCCAGGCGATTTTCGTCATCCAGGCCGCGTTGGGGGGGGGGGGATCTGAAGGGTTTCTGGATCATCCAGCCCTTAGCTCCCCAGCCGTACTCTTACTATAGGTGAAGGGCCGTTAGTGGGTGGGATTTGCATTAAGAAGAAAAAGTCCCCTGGTGCCCTGTTGGGTTTCAGTTCATTTGAAGAATACACCCTCGTACGCAATGCAAGAGAGTTCAAGTAGTTCTGTACTTCCTTCCCTCTTTCATTCTGAACCGATTAATAAAAATGCGAATAAAAAACGGCGTGTGAGGGGAGGCGCTAATCGCATCGCACTCGCGAAGGGGGTATCGCTTCGTGGGCCGCTCATTCCTTTCAGTGAAGTTCAGTCATCGCTGTAAAAGCGCAATGACTGACTGACTGACCTTCATTCCCATTAACACGACGGGAAACGTTTAATTAAAATGTTTCGCTGGTTGATCTGCGGCATAGGGAAAGTCGCAATCGTGGAGGTTTCGCTGTTACTCGCCTTACTAAGTGCGGCATCACAAATGAAATGCACCGATTTGATTCGTCGTAATTCTAGTAAGTGAGAGAAAAAAATAAGGAATGAGACCGATTACGATGACTGCACTTCACTCGCTGACTTACACTGAACTCTGACCTCTGCAGATCCGGATATACAATTCAGCGTGTTGGCGTTTCTTTACCCAGGGGCCTTCTTAGGGTTCCTGCAATACGTTATCCTCTGTTTTTGCACGGGTCAATGGCACAGTAGTAGCTACCGTGCCACCTAGAGGGCACCGAGGTCAACCCAATTATCCTCGTTTCTGGCTTCCTCGAATACCTTTCGAAATCTCTCCGACGCAGCGAAGCTGATGTTGGAAAGCAACGAGCTCATCTCTGGAAAAGGACGAGCACCTTTCTTCGTAAACATCTGGAATTTAAGGCCAAACGAGGTTTAACCGTGAAACCATACGAATGCTGTGAAGTGTATGACACCCTTAGGGTGAGTTTTACTTGAAAAATGAACGTATTGCGTAAATTTGGACTATGAATGGGCGCGTAAGGATACCAAATGCCATTCAAATCGAACCAATCACAATGACGGATATGACAACTCAGACTGGAAAAAAATAAAAATAAACTAAATGTCATTAATCAGTGTGTGTGTGTGTGTGTGTGTTGCGCGCGCAGGCATTTTTTGCGTGTACTTAGTTGCAAATAACTCGGGTTGGATTTTTTTTTTTTTTTTTTCATTACCACTAACACGAAGAAATAATCCTTTTACGAACTTCGATGTTACTCGCGCGAGACATTTCGAAACAACTCGCTCGAAAGGAAAAACTGCTTCGAAACTGGGCAGAGGGGCACGGACCACTCGCGGTAGACTCCGCACGTGGTTATCACCTGTTACATCAATTGCGACACGGCCTCTTTCGAATGAACTCTTAGTAAACGCTTGACATTTCAACCGCGCAGAAGTAACGATGCTCTCCCGTCGCACGCTTCACTTTCTTCGGTTGTGGAACAATAAAACGATTCACAAAACGAGGGGGTTTGGCGAACGAAATTGATTTCCTTCAATGGCAGGGGAGCGGCCCTCTTTTACTTCTCTCCCTGAGTCTTATTTGTTTATTTTCTTAATTTAAAAAATGCGCAAATGGGTTGCCGCCACACGACCCCTTTCGCCTGCAGAACTTGAAAAATGGAACTGAGCACCTGCTCAGTTCCATTTTCCGTTCCGACGCACACGGAAACGCGTGTGCGTCGAAACGTTGGAAATATTTTGGCCTAAAATGAGGACAAAAATCATTCCTGGAATGCAAACAGCATCAGAGTCCGAACGACTGCTCAAGGGCGGTATACTTTCACAGAGAGAGAGAGAGAGAGAGACTAACTCACCTTCAGATGAAACGATCTCGTGAAATTTCTTCGTATTTTTATACTTTCTGAAGAATTTTAATGATTTTTTTTTTTTAATCTAAAACAAATTTCTTTGCGATTTTTCAGATACCAATAGAAAGAATAGAAAACAGTTCTCTTTCCTGATCGATGATGAGGTCGCAGAAGGAATGCTTTGAATATTCTCCAAAGTCTTCGGACCCCTCATGCATTTGGAGTTTTTCCTCCCCCAGGCTATACCAAAGAAATTCGAGTTCGCAGTCGCAAACTGCGAACATTGGAGAAAGTGTGGAAAGCAAGAAGCAGAAAACCAAGCACCTCACTTGTACTGCCTTACGGTTTGAAGAACTGCTGAAGTCGTAACCGCGTCAAAGACAGTTTGAGCTTTTTGTTTTGATTTCGTGCAAAAACTTTGTTTTAACTTTTTTTGAAAAAAAAAGTATTAAAATTATTGATGTCGTTCACGAAATAGATGTATCGAATTATATTCTGTTTTTCACGATATTTATATATTGAATTATACACAAATTAAAGATTAAGAAATGAGTCGATGCTGCTCCTCCCAAAAAATACTAAAGCTTATGCCCCCGTGTTATCATAGTAAAAGAAAAACTTCAATCGGAGAGCGACTCCGCGTGAATTATTGCTACTTTCATGTGAGAATTCCGCACGAAGAATGCATTCTCATCTTGGGTGGGCACAAAATCCGCAGACCCGACTCTATACGACCCAATAGGCTTTCAATCCGCCACACACTTCCGACATGCAAAGTGTCGGTGTTACATTAGATAGCATGGGCGAATTCTCCATGCTTGCTGCGCAAGCTCATTACTTGAAAAAGAAGTACTATTTATTTATTAATAAATGCATGCAGTTATAAGCATTCCATTTAGGCTTTTATTTTTGTAGACAGAAGACGTCTTAAGCTTGCGCGACAATAATTGAGCTTTGCGTTGTGTATCGAAGGCCGATGCTTGCTCGTCTAGTCAAAGCCACCTTGGCTTGCTCGGTTGTAGGAGCTTCCAAGTCCTCGCTACACCACTGTGATTTCATGCTTGCGCATAGCCATTTCCGATCCCTTCACGTCATCTCACTCTGTTGCTTAAACCACAGGCCATACGCAGTTCAAAGTAGCTCTAGCCAGTGAGCTTCAGCCAGCCTTTACAAGTGTGCGTGTTGCTTGGGAAAATTAAGTTACAACCAACTTTTTATGACGATGTTATTGACCAGTTTATAAAGAAGAACCGTAGGGTAGGATTTATATTCAAGTAGCTAAATTGAAAAAGAAAGAATATCATTTGTAAAATAAATATTGTATTTGTATGATTAAATGTACACAAATTTCTAAATATGTAGTTTTAAATGGTCATTAATTCATTATTCCGCTAATCAGACTTCGATCACACCTTTCACTCCCTGAATGATAACAAGAGCAAGCGTGAATTTCAAGACCAGCATTCGCCACTGTTGGATAGTAAACATCATCCTCCAGCTAAGGATAATTGCGAACGGTTCTGTGCACAGTGGGATTCGAACCCCTCATCTGATACTCCACCCACTGCAGACCCGGGAAGCTGGAAAAGCGTTAAATGCACTTCAACAACTCTCAAAGGTCTCTTTGATGAAGCGCTCTTTTCATCTGCGAGTTTTAAAACCATCGCAGTCGATTTTCTTCTGATCGTAACTTATGAACAGAGCACGATGGCTGACGGATTGCTTCTTCGGTGGTGCAAGGAAAACGAGGGGATTTCTTCTACTAAGGATTCTCTTCGGTATCAGCAAACTGTAAGTAGAAAAAAAAAGTTTTGTTCCAGCAAAAGAAAGAAAAACTCTGCGACTGCCGAAGAACTCGGAATCATTTTAACGATGACTTTTCCTTAATAATTTTAATATTGAAAAATACTTTTCCATTATTTTAAAGACTGCGGAGTCCTTTTATGAAATCGTATTTTCTCTTAATTTCAGCCTAATTTGAAGAGGAGGGTTTCGGCGGTTCTTCGTCCATCCCTGGAATACTCAGCAAGAAGGTTCTTCTGATATTTAAAGGAACCCCGTCTCCTGCGAAACACGTCGTCAAGCCATGAGAAACCAACGCGACAAGGTCTTCATTTCTTGGTAAAAAGGAATTTGTCTCAAAGCACCTCTGAATTATGCAAGAAACTGAAGGTCGGTGTGGCGCGTGTCCTGCCTTGCTCATCCTCGCCTGTAACTTTGGGCCTTTCATTGCTTTAAAATGCCCCCCCGAATAACCGAAGCGATTTTTTGACGAAATTTTCTGGAAAACAAAAGTGGTTTTTGAGGGCCTCTTTCATGACCTTCTGACGCTGCACTTCGTCGAGATCGTTTCCCATTCCGACTGCCAACTGGGACAGCAAACAAGCAGTTTAAACACTTACTGCGACCTTCAGCTGAAAAACAAACGTAATAATAAGATAAATATACAAATGCAAGTCGACTGTGAACTTGCTTGTTTTCTTATGGATTTCGTTCTGCTTTCGAATGAAATGTTTATCACTTTTCCCCCCCTTGCTTACATCGTTTCCGATCTGCAATAAAAACAAGCATTAGTGGCACGTGGACTGAGCAGTAAACACCGCCATTATGAGGATCTTTGGGAATTCTTTTCGTCACACCCGCTGGGAATAATGCGACTGTCGCAAGACCACCGCGATGCGCAGAACGCAATATTTGAACTGTGTCCTCGTTTGCGGTGGTGCGCTTATTCCTGTAGCACGAGGAATCCTGCCTGTCGCTCTCTAAGGTTCGTTTGTTTGAGACTATTTGGGTCCAAAGGTACCGAAGCACGAGGAACTGGCGACGTCACACAGTAAACAAGAATGTGGGTGACCAGAGAACACGTGCTTCGGGTTTGCCTTGCAATACCATTTCCAGTAAGGCAAAACAGGTTTGAGTGTAAAGCCGGAATGTTTTAAACTTCTGTTGGCTCATTAACACACGACGCACACACACACTCACACACAGAGGAAAACAACTGCGAGTACAAAATACAGGCATGTAACACTACGATGTTTTGTTGCAAGTGCTACAATAAAATAAAAACAAACAGAAAAGGCCCAAAGAAAGAAAGAAAGAAAGAGCTCTTTTTCTTTACGTAAACGATGATCTCGCCAAATATAAATAAATACATCAAATAAATAAATAAAAGGTTATATGAAACGAGAAACCGCCATCAGCAAATGCGTGGATTGAATCCGATGACTAACAGGTATTAAGGTTTAGGTGCGAGTTTAAGCTCGCTCACGTTGAACGGAAATAATTCAGGACAGTGGAATGATTAAAGAGGATGTTCGTTCTGATATTTCGTCTCCGTCATCGCAGACACAATAATAAAAGCGAAATAGTACACTCACGCACACACACACAAAAGAGCAAGTGGAAGCCTAACTCAAAAGAGGGAGGGTACGATCTCCAGATGTTGGTAGCTACCTTTGCTTTCGGGTGGGCCTAAGAACGAACTTCCAAAATCTGGATGGCTAGTTAGACCTGACTGACCGACCATGGTTTGTTTAATTAGAGGGTGACTGATGGACAGATCAAAGAATGGTTTATGGAGGAGGTGAGTCCAGGAGAAGGTAAGTGACTAGTGGTGTACCACAGGCTCAGTGCTTGGTCCTCTTTGTTTAATTTGTACATTAAGGCTACATCTGGACTATTGCATACAGATCTAGTCACCTGGATTTCTTGGCGATGAAAAAGTGGTGGAGAGGATCCAGAGGCAAGTGACAAAGATTTGCAGGGGGACTGTGGGCTCCAAAATCTAGGTGATAGGCATAAGAGAGGAGATATGATAAAATCATATAAGTTATTAAAGGGATTTTATAGGATGGATACTGATGACGTTTTTCTGTACGGTGAAGGAAGGGAAAGAACGAGGGCCACGCCTGGACATTGTGTAAGAGTGTGGTTAACAAAGGTTTTCCATCCATCTCCAAGACCCATCTTTCCTAATTGGGTTGTAGGGGAAGCAGCTGCAAGAGGGACTTCCAATGGTCACGATCCTCCGCCACCAAGCTCAGGTGTTCTGGTGGGACTCCCAGACGTGTCCACCCAATGTTTTGAATATAATCTATCCAGCGAGTCCTTGGCCTTCTGCGTGTCCTCCCACCCTCTGGCTTGGCAAAGAAGGCCTTGCTGGGGGAGCCTCTCTTCTGGCATTCTGACCAGGTGCCCGTACCATCGTAACTGTGATCTCTCAATACGAAGAAGCAGCGGTTGAGTAATGAGGGTTTCCCGAATTGCAGAGCTTCTCACTCTATCGAGTCTTGTCAGCCCCGCAACCCCTCGAAGGAACCACATTTCAGCTGGTTCGATTCGTGTCCGCATTCTTTCGGTCATTACCCAACTCTCATGACCATAGCTGAGGATCGGGACATAGACTGTATTGAAGACAGCCAACTTTGCCTTCTGGCTTAACTCCCGCTTCAATACTACCGAACGGCCAAGCTCCCCCAATATTGCGCTTGCTGAGCCAATTCGAGTATCTAGCTCTATGTCCAACTTTCCGTCACTCGTGGATATGGATCCAAGGTATTTAAACTTCTCCATCTACCTCAGTGGGACTCCACTAACATGTAGAGTGCACTGGGATGGTTGTCTTGAGACCACAAATGTTTCAGGTTTGGCCAAACTGATCTTCATTTCGGCGTCTGCACAAACGGCTACAAACCTATCCAGGGTCCCCTGGAGGTCATTTGTGACAGAGCTAAACAGAACTATATAATAAATAGGTCATCTACAAAAAGCAGATATCGAATGTTACATCTTCCAATTCTGACACATCCACTGCCTCGGCTGTGCCTATCAATCCAGTCCAGAAATATTATAAAAAGGAGGGGTGACAGAGCGCACCCTTGGTGGAGACCGACGGAGACTGTGAAAGGTTCAGACTTTATGCTGTTTACCCTGACACAAAAATCTGGGCATTCATACAGGGACTTGATGGCAGCTAATAGTTGGCCATCCACTCCATACTCCTGTACTACTTGCCAAAGCTTATCCCGAGGAACCCGGTCATTTGCCTTCTCCAAGTCCACAAAACATGTGTAGACATTCTTGGCATATTCCCAAGATTTCGCCAAGACTTGCCTTAAAGTGAACATTGGTCAGTTGTGCTTCTACCGGGACAAAAGCCACATTGTTCTTCTTGGAACTTTGACTCAACTATACAGCTGCACCTTTTTTCCAAGCACCTAGCATATACTTTCCCAGGCAGACTGAGCAGAGAGATATCCAAGCAGCCTGACACACTCGAGTCAGCAGGAGAACTTCGTCTCGATTTAAGGCTTTTAGCATTTCGGGCCGAATTTCATCGTCACCAGCAGCTCTGCCCGATTTTAGCGATTTTATTTCTAAATGGACCTCTTCTGCTGTGAGACTAGTCATCGCCCCGATCTGCACCTCTTGGATGTCCACAGCTGCCGGGCCACCTTTGTTAAGAAGGCTCTGGAAGTATTCCCTCCATTTGTGAAGGATATCCTTCTAGGTTGTTAAAAGTGCACCATCAGGGGCCTTAATTGCCCTTGCACGATTTCCTCCCTTGAAGACGGTGGATGGTCTGCCAGAATACTTTGTTTACATTTGCATAGGATGGGTCTAATCTTTCTCCAAAGGATTCCCACGCCTTCTGCTTTGCTGTCTTTACTGCCTCAGCAGCAGCTTTTCGCACCTCAGCGCACCGGAAACGCATCTCAGGTGACCTGATTCTAAGCCATGTTAGGTTGGTCTCCTTTTTTGCCCGGACGGGTTTTTGGACCTCTTGGTTCCACCAAGGTGTCATTTTCTCACTGTTCGTCGCCATGCCGAGCCGGTTTTTGCCACAGCATGAGAGTGCAGAGGCAGTGACAGCTGTTCTGAACAGCTCCCACTCCTCCTTAACATCTGCAGTCCAAGTGTATCCCTGTACCAGGTATACTTATGGACTTCTCGGTGCTGGAAGAAGGTATTCATTATGGACAAGCTGTTAGTACAGAAGTCCAATAATTTCAACCCATTCGCGTTAAGATCAGTGTCTCCGTTCCTCCCAACCATACCTCAAGCAGCATCCACTTCCTCTAGGAAGGCAGAGTATTCTGACTTCAGATTAGGTGCACAGGCTTGCATCAAGTCATAGTTTTTCATCTTGAGCCTTAACAGACATATCCGTCCCCCACCCCCAGTGGGATCCACCCAGCAACACAGTCTGAGAGCCGGGGACTTGTGAGTATCCCCACACCCACCTGAGCATACATTGTCGGGCTCACGCCAGAGTAGTAGAGCTTCCACCCCTCATCCAGATCGACAATTCCACAGAGCTCTCCTCTTGGTCGAAGAAAGCCCGACTAAATCTCGTTGGTAGCGCTTGGTTTCCTCGACCAGTTCCTTCTCTTGCCCTGTCAGAAAAAAGATGTTCCGTCGCCTAAAGCGATACTCTGGTGCAATTTCCGTCCTTTTGCAGAATCATTTCTTTGCGCTGCCCCTAAACACCTCCCCAAATATGCAGCGGGTCCATTGATGGGGTTTCCTCTAGCAGAGTGCTGAGGAGTAGCGTCTAAGAGCGACTGTAACATATTTTTCGGACGGGTCCCTCTGCCTAAAACTCGAACGCGTCCCTTGGTAACTCGCGCGAAGGACGATGCGGTATGACCATTATTTGATGACCTCACCATGTTACAGTGTTTGGTAGTGCCCTATTAGCCCTATCGCCTCTGCTCAGGTTTCCCCTCATTGCAGCTAGCTTACATATCTGCAAGCCATTCGCTATCCACCACCTGCGGACCAGCCCAATAGCTGAGGCTCGCCCTGGGGAAAGGGCTTTAGGACTAGATTTTTTGTTTGGGGGTAGTGAATGGGATGAAATGCGTTGCCAGAGGTGGTTGTGCTTTGTCTGTGAATGAGTTTAAGGTGAAGTATGATAGGTTTCGTGTGAATAATGGTTAGTGCGTCAATGTACGGTCTCCCGCGATGAGTTTTTCTGATTCCATGAACACACCGTTATAATAATAAAGTTCCAAGGCGGATGTTGGATTTCCCATTTTATCCATAACATAAGTGGTGATGATTACTTTCCTTTCATCCATTCGGATGGTAGGGGCAGCTGTGCTACCATACTAGGGAAGTGACTATGAGCAAGGTGGTTTCCCTTTGCCTTCCTTGCCGTGGCTGCATCCCGTGTGTTCATGGGTCCGGTTTGCCTGTTTGTGGGATGAAACCCCTGGATAAACTGGGGAAAACCCTGCTGTCCACCCCCGAGACCGGCTAACTTGGCTGTGGCTCAGGAAGTTCCTTCAGCCCTCACGTCTCTGATGGAATCGAACTTACGACACTCCTTCCCCAGGCACATGGTTGCAAAGCTCATTGCCACTCGGCTAATTGTGGACTAGAAGATGTTGTTTATTATTTTAACGGTATAATAGAACACAGAAACTAAGTAAATAATTGATTTATTAACTTGATGCTGATATTTCGCTGGTATTATAACCAGCATCTTCAGAGCACAAAAACACTGTTTGTCACAATACGCGAGACTAAAACAACATGGTGTACATTAACAAAATTGTAGCAGCAACACAAAGACTAGAGTCCTGATTTTGGCGCCCTCTATCTGAAAAAAAAAAAACGCTATCATATATTGCTAGAGTCCTAGAAAAGTGGTAGTTTTTCCTTAATATGACTGTCTCCCAGATCTTCGGCAAGTTAATACAGCCATATTTGTTGAGATTTGGAGTGTGTTTTAGGGCTTCTGTCGCCTCTAAGAACAATCTCTCTGATTTATATGGGTTTCTGTGTAGTACTTTTGTGTTTTTCCAGTTGATCCTGTGTGCAGGGGTATCCAGAGCATGGTCTGCTAGGCCCGGCTTCCCATAATGATATTTCTGGACGTATCGTTTATGTTCGCTGATGCGGATATTCACAGTTCTTCCTGTTTGACCGTAGTAGGCTTGATTGCATGAGCAGGGTACTTGGTAGACTCCTGGATGTGATAAAGGAGGAATGCTGTCCTTGGGTGAGCGGATGAGGGTGGCTAATTTGCTACATGGTCTGAATGTAGTGCGTAGTTTATGTTTAATGAGAATTCTTGAGATCTTTTCGGATGTGCCTTTAATGTAAGGGATGGTGACTGTTTTGTTGTAGTTCTCTGTGGTGGATGGTGGGAGGGGTTTCTTAGGAGTGTTTAGTATTTTGTTTATTTTTTGTGGATTATAGCCGTTGGCCAAGAAGGTGTGATGTCAAAGCTTACTATTAAGTCTGAGCTTTTTAGACTAGAAGGGGTGCAAGTGAAAATATTAAAAGAATAGAAGTGTTTAGAACAATACAAGCAATAATAATAGATTAGTAGGAAGTAATACTGCATATGTTATATATATATATATATATAACATATATAACCGTAGTAGGCTTGTTATATATATATGTAGCCTGTTATATATATATGTTATATATATATAACATATATATATATGTTATATATATATATATATATCCTATAATTATTTTCAAAGTTGAAATATAGAGATTGATAGCAAAAGAATAGACTTAGGAATAAAGAACAGAAAATGGAAATACAAAGAACTGTACAATGTGTAACGAAGGGCGGCAACCACATTGGTCACTATGAAAATACAATGCGGGCGATGCAGTTGCCAAAGATTTCATCCGTGAGCTCTCACGAATACAAACAGAAAGTAATTCAGGTATTGAGACATCATTATTGACTTTTTTTTTGGTCTTACCGACGAAGGCGCAAGAATTCTGGATAATGCGATGATTTCAGCTATTTTACGGATTAAAGCATGTTTCTGTAATGCAGATGATACTGCGACACGATCTGAGAAAAATGATATGGAAGAACTTGATCGGCGCTGTCCGGAGTACCAATCTCAACCCAACAGAACAGAGCTTTACAGTCCTTTGGATGCCAGCCAGGAAAAACGACTTCAACAAAACCAGTCAAATTAATCACAATCTCTCACTTCACACACACATAATATCGAGGTCCGTTTAGGTCTTTGTAAAATACGGTGCTGTCCCAGTTCTTATTTCCTTGTGATGTGTTGGTAAAACGATGACATCGCCTTGGTGGAAGGATGAAACCAACCAACAATACACTTCCAGTATGCACAGTATATGAGTCGCACGCGTACAAAGAAGCAGTAGTTTCTTGGCCCTTTCTTGTGTTTCAGATGATGAAAAATTAACATATTCTTATAAATTAACACACCTGGTTCTCTCTCTCTTTTTTTTTTTTTTTTACAATCGGTTTTCAGAAAGCAGGGAGGACAGCGGGCCAGCTCATCTCTCATTGTCTGTAGCTGAATGAATATTTCCAGCGTCGTCATCGACAAGAAATTATCATCTTCTGACGAAAGGCTTCCATTGGTTTTGCATGAACACGAAAGACATTTGCGGGTTTGCTGTGTGATTAATATGCGAAAGTGTTCGAAGGTGTTAGGCCCACTAAGAAGGCGAAATATTCCGGCGAAACGAGCATCATTTGAGGGCAGCGCGCTTTTGGGAAGAACTCGAAAGCTTCGACTTCCCATTCCTTGCGTCCTATTCTACTGTGTCCACGTGGCAATGGCCGCCACAGGAAACGAACCGAAGAGCATGGAAATCGAAAGTGAGACGTTTGCTTACTGCGTAAAGGATTGAAAGGAGGAACGGGGGGGGGGGAGATCGAAATCGCGATGGCTGTTTTACAATTAGTAAGTTGACGGAAAACTAAAATGAACTTCTCATTTCTGTATCGCGAGCGAAAGATTTATTGGTCGCCATAACTCGAGAGAAACCACATTTTACCAATTCTCGGTTTGCTCGCGCGAAAGAAGAGCTCGCGCAAACATCTCGGAGTTTTTAAAAGGCAATCAAACGGAGGTAAACGTGAGCAAATCATTCCTTTCGGTAAGTCGGTTATTTATTGACGTTTTTGGAACACCAGTGGAGGTTGCAGTCGTGAGAAAAACAGTGGAAAGAAGGCTGCTTCGGATCGTACAAAAGAGGAGGACAGACGGTTTTAATCAATTCTTCCCGTAACACGTCAGAGTCGAACTCCTTCGCGCTCATGTAGTGAACCCACCTAGTCACGGAAGCGTCTCTTCTTTCTTCACGGAAGTTCGTTGGGGTCATCCCACGCTGGACGCAAAGGAGAAGAGGGACTGAGAAACGGGTTTCAAGAGAGGATGTCCTTCGTGTGAATCCCATGAGCAACGCAACTCGGGCTCCAATTCAAAATGCACGTTGCTAATGGGGATGCATTTAGAATACAAATCCAGGACGCGTTTTCTTCTACGACCATTACTTCCACACTGCCAGCCTTGTGAGAAAGCTAACACGACGCCAGCAATTAGTCGATGAGTGTGCTCCTTGGTCACGTGCGAAGGCGCACCGACTCCCCTCTTTTCTGCTCCCACTCCACGAGCACCGATATCCAGTCATCGGCGGAGTGCTAACGACCATTACTGTCCCGTCTGCTAGAGGCGCGTGCAGAACAGCTTCATTCGAGCGCCCCTGTAGTGCAGGTGGGCCATAAATTATCGGGGGCTTTTCCCCACCCTACCTGGGAAACGACAGCGTTATTTAATAATACGATCAACCTCCTGTTATGAGACCTACGAGGTTCACGAACATGAGGGATTTCCGTCAGTAGAGAACTTATTGGTTCTGAGGGGTGGGGCTGCGGCCTTCTTCCTGTCACTTGATCGGTTTTCGATTAGTAAATCGAAAACTGAACTATTCGACAGAAATGGTTCTGCTTGCAACACGTGAAATCTCGCGATCCATATATATATATATATACATATATGGATCGCGTATTTCTCAGAAGCCGAATCCGCCCTGTAGGCAGGGGTGGACAAATGCGCTCGCCCACTAGTTTCAGATTGAACAAAACAGAAGATTTGTTATTTTATAAAAATAACTTTCTAAACAAAATATTTTTAAAGAAAACAGAGATGCGGTGCCGTTAATCACGTTATCGAACTCTATTATTAGGGGGGGGGGGGAGGCTAATACACTTTTTGCCTGGAGGGTAAGGGTTCCGCATAATTTGTCGAGACCTTCCGATAGGTTTTTGCAACCTGTGGCGTGTAAGATTATATAATAAAAAGAAAATGAAGCCCAAATTATTTATTAGTAGAATCGCTCTCCCTGCGAGAAATCCTACAGAAAATATCAGGATTTCCAAAGAAAACGTGAAACAAGTTTTTATCTCAGAAAATTCCATAAATCTTTTTTGCATTTTTTTATGCGACTGAATACAGACATTTGGAAATTTTGTTTTTATGCAAACGCATTTCTTTAATTTCTGTATCGGTTTGTATTTCGAGGGTCAAACTAATAATGACGTTTACGATCTAAGAATTACCAAAAACGTGGGAGGAAGGGGGGAATACTATAAGTTTTTTATTTATTTATTTTTGTTGTTGCTTTAGCTCGTGAAATAAAAGTAAGAAAATAAAAATAAAGCACCGCGAAAGAAAAACTTATCCTTTCACGCAGCATTTACGCTGATAAAGTAAACTACTGTACGTGTTTTTCAGTGACCTCTACATGCGCAGCTGATTTGTGGTCTTCAATCCTCGAAACGGCCACACTGGCCTGAGAACACACGCATTCAACAGACTCATTGCTTCTGCTGGGATTCCAGTCAAGACCGAGGGTTATTGCTTCAGCGTAATTCGCTCGGTTTCCTATCGTCCAGGTCATTTGGATTCCGGACTTGAGTGGTCTCAGGGGGAGGGAAAGAAAGACAGAATCATAACAGAGCGAACACAGTGATGATCAGTCTTCAAGAGTGGCTTCGACGTTGAAGTTACTGGACGGACTTCCTTTTGATCTCCAGAAGACTTGAATTACGCCATGAGAGATGACTTCGACATCTTCATGCTCCCACGACGTAATCCCGATCCTCTGAAAAATGGGTTTTCTACTTCCAGCAAGAACATTCACTGACTCGAAACGTAGCTATTCGCATCCCTGAGTTACTTAAGCAGAGAAGGAACTCACTCGTGCTGCTGCTCTGCTCCCGTTGGCCACAATCGGGCTGTAAAAGTGCACTGACCTTCGGAAGAGAAATTTTTCCTTCGGAAATTGACCTTCGCAGTTCAGCCAAGGCAACTCGGGTAAGCTGCTACCAACACGATAAGAGAATGGCAGCCGAGGACTGAATGTTTCGTTGGGGCCAATTTTGATTTGTTTTGAGCTAAATCTGAATTCATAAAAAAAAAAAAAAAAAAAGGATTCTGTGTTAGTCTGTTGATCGCATGCAAGAGGAAAAACGATAGCCTGAGTTTATTGTTAAACTTTCTTTTCAACGGAGTGACCCTTTCATTTGTAGTCGCCACATACAAATTTTAATGAAATCTAGTTCAAAAAGCGCTTAAAAAAAGTCAAAGACGTATAAATTTTGAGTCGTACATGCCCAAAACAGAATTTCGGCTGAATAAGGATTTGCGCGTGCAACATTGCACCGCAAGATACTTAAAATAGAAAAACTGGGTAACACGTGGTCTCTCTTACCACGCTGTTGTATTCACAGACCCTCAAATACAACAATAACGTCATATTCTCGCGTATTATTCGCTATCCCCTGCAATATTAAAGGCATTTCCGGTAATTCAGAATACCATTTTGTGCGTGAAATGGCATTCCGTATGACCCGAAGTTCTCCATCCATCCCATCTCTATTTACAAAACGGTCTCAGTGGTCTGTCGTAGCCAAGTCAATCTTGCTTGTTACCGGACAACACATTTCGTTCCGTACCGCTGTGTGTGTGTGTGTGCTCATAGGGCTGCTTGTCTATTTTGCAGAAGGAGAAAAGACGAAAAGGTAAACAGTCCCTTCTGTGTTTCAGGCCGCTGTTTGAATGATTTGCCAGCAGGTCTGTGTTATAACAGAACTATTTCCCAAGATAAAAGATCGAGGCATTTGATATATATAATACATTATAAGTCAATACATATAAATATTTCTTTTATCCCTCAAAAACCATCCAAAATAATTGAAGGCATTCAGTTTTGGTGATGAGTTAAGTTCAAGCCATAAACGGATTTTTATTGCGAATTTTTTGGACTTATGCGGAATGCCTTTACAGAATTCGATGTTCTTTACGAAAGCAACGTATTTCGTGTTTCGCAATAATTTTAATGCAGAATCGCTTTGCATTTAGCAGTTTGCGGTCGGCCCCCTTTCGTTTGGTAGGTCGGATGCCTGAGGGGTTGGACCGAATAATTTCTCAAATTCTCTGGAGCATCATCGCTGATGACGGCTTGCTTGCTGCGTCGTTTTCTCGTTCTACCCGCGTCTCCTTAATCCCATACACTTACTTCGCGCATTGAGAAGAGACACCGGTCCGTGCATTTGCGTTCGTTCTGCTGGAAATGTCGATAGGTGAGTTTTTAGCTGGACAGAGTCGATGATAAATCTCGAAGGTGGTCGGAGAGGAAAACCGGTGGAGGCTTACAAAGCTTCCTAAGATGCGCATCTGAGATGTTGAGAAGTCAGCGGTGATGTTGAAGCTCCACGTAATAGTTGGTCGCTCTCTCGTCTCAAGCGTGTGTGACGTCAACAAAAACACATTCCCTGCTCTTCACGTGAGAAACAAGTCAAAATGATTTCGTAGTGCTATATTGCGCTGTTCGTTCTCTTTCTACCCTTACTTCGATATGCGAGTAAGTGGACCCTCTCCTTCCCAAAACCATTTGTTGCAGATAGGTCGTCACAGCCGCCGGGGAGGTTGTATCGTTAAGGGTTACTTTTGGGCTGCCCAAAATGAGGATGTCTCCAACAGGTAACTAACCGTGTTCGGGGATTGAATGACGACGTCCTTCAAACTGTACGTTTTGGATCGAGGCTGAAACCAGGAACTCGAAGGCCGTTGGCAGGATCCACCGAGGCCCTGAACAGGTGAAAAATTCCTAATTTTTCCAGGGGTTCCCAAACAAGTAGAGCGGAAAGAATCGTACTTAAGAAACTGGGCGTTGCTCACCCGTAAGGAGAGCTTTTAGAAGTGAACGAAATTCACATAAAAACGCAGTTTGAAGTGAACGAAACCAGTTGGGACTAAAGTTTTTATTCCTTTGTGGGAATTCGTCTAAAGAAAGCAGAATCAAAAGAAAGTAAACCAACGATTTCTTCGCGTTTCTGTGGTGTTAGTTCAAAGATGTTTCTGCAAAAGAAGGCAATCTTTTGCTATTTTATTTCTTATAAGCGGACTACAATACGTGGCATTTAAATTCTCTTCAGAAAGAAAGAAAGAAGGGGGGGGGGGAAAGGAAGGAAACTTTGGGCGAATGAGCTCTAAAATAATCAGCATTTCTTTCCTTCGCGTTCTCCCAGATTTCTTTCGATCTTATCTGCAATGCTTAAGAAATCATTTCTACTATTGTGTTGAGACGTCGTAATTTTGAAGGATGTCGTTAACCCTGTCATCTTTATCGCTCTTTTGTTTTCGAGGTCCTCGAAGAGCCTATTTTCTGAGACAGGGAAAACAATTAAGAAGAAAACACTCGAATTTTCGATGTAACGACTTCTCGTTTCCCACGTAATCTTATTTCAAGGTTACTTATCATCTTTCGATGCTTCTGCTCTCTCTTTCTCTCTCTCTCTCTGTGTGTTCTCGTCCTTTAGATGTTCCCAATTATCTTTTGCAGTTTTAAGTGAAAACAACAAATGTCAAAGAGGACAAAAGGATTGCAGTTCTTTATACGTTCTGCAGGAGTGGGGGTCATGCCAACCGCTGTCGCTGCGCAGCGTGGAATGAATATTCATTCTGCAACCTCAGTGTTACAGATGTCAGAGGAAATATTTGACAAAGCGAATAGGAGGCTTGGAAGGTAACGCGCATTTTCATAGGTACAGCCAGATATTTTTAATTTATTATAGTCGTGTGACCTTTCGTCTCTCGGTGTCAATACCATTGATGCAAAAGAGAGAGAGAGAGAAAGAAAATCTAGTTTTAGTGAAAGACATTCGAAAAAAAAGCATAAATTATGGTCTTGCAACTGATACGGCTTGCGAGATCTGGTTACACACTTGCGAAACGTGGTGGATTCAGATGGAAGAGTTTTGATGCGGAAACATGAAAAAGCAACAAGATACGAAATTAGAACTGTATTTGAATAATAAGTGATTTTCATTTGGTTTGGGGGGGGGGGGAGCGAGTGAATGAATTTTCAAGTAATGATGGAATATTTGCGGAATTATTTTCAAATAGGAAAAAAAAATACAAAATTGAGCTTCTCGTGCCCGTTGAATCTCCAAGTGCCACCAGGTGTTGTCAATATCGAAATGCCACTCAGCCTTCCTTCGTTCCAAATCCTGTAAGACCCCAAAGCAAACCAGGCGTTGATGGCCCCTTCCCCAGCACAGCACTAACAGAGCAGAAAAGTGTGTAATCCCCCGGCCTTGACATGGTCTGCGAGTTTAGAACAAAGAGCGAGGAAAGTCGGCAATAAAACCCCCCGCTGGCACTCTGAAGAAATGTGGCGATGACATCGGATGACCTAGGGTGACTTGCTTTTTGTGTGTTCCGCCTTTTGAACTAATCCAAAGGAAGTCTTAATTACTGAGTGTGTTAAGAGTGTTTGGTCCTTTCAAAAGTTTTGGTCCGATGGGTTCCTTTTAATTCCTGTTACGAACTACAGGAAACCCTCGCATAACGCGGTACTTATACAACGCAGTTTCGATATAACGCGGTCCACAAATTGTAGTACCCCTTTATCTTTTCACATATTTTTCAGCGCGCGACTTAAAATTCAAATTTCATCTTCGTTAAATTTGCGTCTGTCCGTATCGTGCACGTGGTTATCTTCTTCTTTCACTACTCGTTATTCCGCTTCCTATGCATGGTCCGCGTTAGATGCGACTTCTTGTTAGTACCACTCCCAACCGACCTGTCGCCCAGCCTGCCGCTGGGGGGATATATTTTTGACCGTAGCAGCGTATGTTCATGAGGCCGGTTTGCCCTTGCGGGATGGAAAAAACCCTACTGCCCGCGCCCAAGACCGGCTAACTTGGCTGCAGGAGATCCTCAAATTCCTCACGTCTTCGACGGGAATCGAGCCTGTCACTCCTTCCCCAGTCATAGGGTTGCGAAGCGCAAAGCCACTAGGCTAACCGCGCGGACTGTGCACGTAGTTATAAGTAGCGAATTTATATTAGGGCAAATACCCTTTAGCGCGCATGTACAATTGTTTACCGTATAATACGTTTATTGTTGAAAATTGTCTTTAAAAATCATGCATGTTAATCTCAAGCTGAGCACTTTATTTTTTGATGAGTTGCATACAACATGTAATGCTTTTTATGTAAAAATTTTATTTTTATAGTAATGGCCACTTAGAGGGCTTTAACGATGGTCGAAAACGAAATTAGTGAATTAATTGACGGAGAAACAGATTTAAATGAGGAAGAACTGGTACAATTAATAGATGACGTCGAACCAATTGGCGGGGAATGTTCTACCCGAAGATTCTGATGGTGATAAATCCGTTAACGAATTCAGTTTAAAGAAATTAGCAGAAGGATTGGACTTGGCAAGAAAGTTAGGAAGTTACTTTACAGATAATGATCCCTCAATGGAGCGATCCGAAAAATTCACGAGACAATTGGATATTTGTTTAGCTCCGTATTATGAACTTAATAAAAAAATTGCAGCATAGTGGAAAGCAAAGTCTTATTAGTGACTTCTTGATGACTAAATCAGCCGAAGTGTGCAATGAGAATTATACAAATGATGTCCAAGAGATTTCAAGTGATGACGACGTCCGGCCACTCGTAAATAAAGAACGTTCTTTTAGTTTTGAAGAGAGTGATGACGATTAAAACATGCACTTTATTTTATTCTGCCTAAAACATTTATGTATGATGTGCAATGAAGTTTACGCACAATTTATAATTTTTTATACTTTTATACTATGCATTTGTTTCATAGTTTTCTTAACTTACACGAATTACCTGAATTAAATAAAAATATTTTTTGTTGGATATGTCATTGTTTATATAATCTTAAAAAAATGATTTCGGAACCTAACCCTACTTTTTCTGCGTGACCTGAGTCTCGCATAACGCGATTTATATAACGCGGCATTTCTGCGGAACCTAACATCCGCATTATACGAGGGTTACCTGTACTCGGTTTCATAACGGAGTATTTATGTAAATACTTTAATCTTAGTGGCATCTTAAATTTAGCAAAGCCACCCTATCCATGTTCTTGCCATCAAGCTTTATTTCTTTCTCTCTCTTTCGTTCCCAGTGTTGAATCGAAGAAATAAAGCTTGACGGCGAGAACATGGATAGGGTGGCTTTGCTAAATTTAAGATGCCACTAAGATTAAAGTAGTATTAGTCCAGTTTACACTCCAAATGCTCCCTTCAATCCTAACCCTAATTCTCAATTTCCAAGAAGAATCAGCTGCTTGCTTGGCACCTTGTTTCCTTGAGCGCGTGATCAACTTCTTTGTTTCTTCGCGAGCGATGTATTCGAAATATTCATGTCTGCCTTCCAAGAATTCTTCCCACTGGTCTGACCACGATCAGAATTGGAAACTTGGAAGGTGGCGTCAAGGTCCCCTTGATTTTTCTTGCTCACTGGAAAACTCTCGTGTGTTTCTTAATGCGGCATCGTCACTACTGCGCATTTCAGTATTCAAAACGTCTGATTTTTCTCGTGCCTTGAGAATACCTGTTCAAAGACGTCTGATGTCGGCGATGAAAAAAGTCTTCATGCGACGATCTTTAACGTTTTACACAACTCGCAGAGGCCCACCCCCCCTCCTCCTTTGCTCGACCTCCTGGTGTGAGTGACGAAAGCAGTTTTAAAAATCATAAGAATGAAACCAGTCCAATGATGGAAGCGACTCCAACCCATCGTAATATGGAATGCACGTGAGGAATATTGTTTTCTAAGGACGTCATATTTTCCCAGCATCCCTTCCAGCTCTAACGTTCCTCATCAATGACCGCCAATAACTCATCGAATTCTTATTCGAAGTTGTTAACATTAAAATCGACGAAACCTGAGTAATATTTATTTTGCTTTCTCAATGGTAATCCAAGCGACGAAACGTCGTACGTTTACAGCACGTTTGTACCATGGGTTAGATAAACGGCCCACAGACGGAACGTGACATCTTTCTTGCCGCTCCAAGTAAGTCGGATGCTGGTTTCACACCGACTGGCAAAAATGATTCCCACCGAAAGACTTTCGCGAACCATCCGTTTTTTTTCTTACTTTGCTCTCGCCCACGAAAGGATATTTGCGAACCTACAGTGCATTTTGTGCGGTGGGTAGGCTAAGAATTTTTTCTATTTCTTATCGCTGCTTATGTTTTGTATTGTTCATTTATTTTTCACCTGCTCTTAGAGACGAAACATGGAATTTTTCAAGCCCTTCGGGCCTCCATGAAGAGGGAGGTGGTCTCACCCCAGACGATGAAATTCTTCCCCCACCTAAAGCAATCGCAAACATCCACACCCGCAACCTGTTGGTTGGAGAGCGGGTATGCTAACCACTCGGCCAACCAGGTCTGCATGCTGCGGGATATTCGAACCCAAAGCTCTTGGATGGAGAGCAGAGACCCCACCCACCCACCCACCTGGGCATCTGGGTGGCACGGAGACGTCTTCATCGGGTTGTCGTAAGTCCTTCTCATGACACGAGACCCCTATCATGACACGAGGAGGTTGTTTTTCCCCTCATAACGGGTCGAGTCAGCCGATCTCATTCGGCTGCGAGATTTTGCTTCCTGTTGGTAACCTCCGTTTGGTTTTCTTCCGCAAAACGGGAGTGAGAGCACCTTCGATTTCCAGACCTAGATTACACGGCGTCATACGTTTGGTCAATTGCCTAATTCGACCATTTAACTGCAATCACTCCCATTTACTCGTACACCCAACCCGCCGAAACATTACGTGATGCTGTGGGATTGTCGCGATGAACTGATGACACAATTAATCCCACTCTACAAGGATCGGAATTCGCACCTGAAGGATCCCAACTGGGCTGTAATAAACCGAGTACAAACCACGGTTCGCAATGGGCTTCGTTCGGGAAATCGCTCATCTCGTTTCACGCCCCAAAGTATTTTTGGAAATCGGTTTGCCATTTGCCGAAAGACTAATTACGATCTACACCGGGGGGCAAGACGTACACGAGGATACCGACTCTTATTATGTTGAGTTGTGTGCGTGTTAATCCGAATTACCGGAGTAAACACCGCTTACATTCACGAGCCCCAGACAGACTAATCTAGCAATCTTGTGATGGGGGGGGGGGACATAAAACGTTCTTCGTGGAGACCGTCTACAGGAACTTTTTCCCGAATTGTAATGAATTGATGGCTTTCTTCTGCCAATCAGGCCAGTTTCATGAGGCCACTCAGGCACTCGTGATATTTTAATCCGCATTAAACAGAATAAATTTGCAACAGTGAACTTTTTTCCCCCAAGATTTTTTTTTTTTCACTGTCGTCGCCACTTCTTTCATTATTAAGCCTGGTTGCTTGTAGTGCCAACAATCACCCCACGATCTTCTCCTCGTTCTTCTTCTTCCGTTTTTCTTTGGTATCCATTTTGCTCACCCGTTCAAATTTATTCTGTTTAAAATTTTAAAGAAAAATAAAATTCTCGAGGAATATTAAAACTATCGTTAATGTTTACTTTTTTTTTTTTTTTTTTTCAAGTTCTACAGGCGATGGTGGAAACTAATCTGCCCGCTTTGGACTGAATCTGCCCTTTCATAAGAGGAACACTCGCAAGTGAGCACTTCAATGTGTAAGCAAATCAGATTTTTTGCATTCGTTTTTCGTCTAATGAAGTTTTATAAGTTTTCAGTTTTGAAGAAGCAAGAATTTACCTGCGGTGGGTGGCTAGTCAGAAATCGCTGACTGAGAACGTGAGAGGACTCTTGTAGAGGGTTGCTTTCGTTGCAGGGAGAAATAGTGCTAGTTCAGTCACAAATAACGGCCCGCTATAAAAGATTTTTTACAGAGGACCCGTCAGATAAATAAAGTCATATGAAAGCCGTCATGAAATAAGCCTTGCTTCATATCAGAGCAATACTTATATCAAGTATTTTTTTATAAACAAAGAGAGAAGTGTCAAAATAATTAATAATTCACACGGAAGTTTTTAATATATATATGTGAGGGGGGTTTGAAAAGTTCTCCGCCCAACAATGAAAAATCGAATTTATAATTTCATAATTATTTTTATTTTTCAACATAATCTCCCTTAAGGCTAATACATTTATTCCAGCGATGCTCCAGAACTATTATCCCGTCCCTGTAGTGGTTCTCAGTAAGCTCTGCAAAATACCCGTCTACAGCTGCAATCACCTTTTGATTCGAATCAAAACGCTGACCAGCGAGGAAGAGTTTTAGTTTTGGGAAGAGATAGAAGTCAGAGGCAGCCAAATCTGGGGAACAGTCCCGTGAAGGACGTAAAGAATCTTTATAAGGACTGTTCAACTGAAGGTGAGCTGGTCGCTTATATAAGGGATGTCAAGTTTTTTCCTTCCAGATTTTTCATCCGGCAAAGCAGGCAAACCAGCCTGAAGAAGATGCGCAATGACAGACACTACACTGACGCCATAGAATTAGTTGCTTCCGCGTAAATAACAAGAAGAGCGACAAGCCCATTGATCGTTAATGGGCTTGTCGCTCTTCTCAGTAATGACTGGGTGTGGGCTAATTTGCTGGCTACAGGACGGATGCCACGGGAATAGAAAGAGGACCATTTAGAACACGAACGAGCCCTGAAGCACAAACCACGAGAGCAATCGAAGCAATGCGCTTAAGACCCAAAGATGCTTTTGCGCATCATTCTTCTGATTACTTCATGTCCAGAAATGAAAGGAGGCACCGAATGTTGCTTGTTGTAATGGAGTCGTCAATGAGGGTATCACAACCAATAAATCCTGAAGATTTTTTCCTGATCCAGTTTTGCAACACAGCCATCTGATTCGGAAGCAGGATTGGACAGCAATTACTTCCAACACCTTTGCTGTAGAATGAAAAACAAGGTTGCCATTTTGGCACGATGCAAGGCTTCTGCTTTGGCCCTTTCAGAACAGTATTGTGTTCTGATTATTTGCTTGCAAATATTTCGAGCCTTGTTTGTATCGGAGTTCGCTGAAATCATTTACGATATGTCCTTGTTTTGAACAGCCTTGGAGCACTTAGATAAGAGAGACAAGAATTTAAAATGGAATGAACATTTCTATAGCTCTGAGCGTGGTTCCACGGGAGGAGGAGTGAACGTACTTTTTGGCCTAATTAGATGAAGACGAACAGCTTCCACAATCCGGTTAGACACAGATCCTAAGCGAGGAGGAGATCGCAAGTCGTTGGGGTTATCTGATAGTCTAGTGGGGATGTGATCAAACATCCTTACAGCTGGTCGGTCTTTCACATTAAGTGCAAGCAAGTAATGTTCTAATTGAAGTCAATTTAATTGAATTCAACAAATCCACTTGAAAGCTTCCAGGCGGGGTATCGTATCGTAGTTGTGACTTGCATGTTATGTAGTGGGGAAGCAGTACGCAAAGTCCCGAGGGAAAAAATTATCCCCCTCCGTATGAGACCAGCTGAATCAACTTTCGCATGTAAAGGCTTCTTGCCACGAAGACGGGAATCGAACTCGGATGTTTGCAAGCGAAGAATTTGCGCTCTCCAACTTCTCCACTGATCGGTCCACTCGATCACTTACTGGTGCGGCTGCACTCGGAATGAACTTCGACTTGGCGGCTGTTTTGTGTAAAATCTGAGTGTCTGTAAACTGCGAGTCCGCGGAATTCGCAGGTGGGAGTGCGTCGTATGTTTAGAAGGCGGCATCGAATTAAGGAGCGGAACTTTTTTATTCGTCCCCTACAAATAATTTCGCACGCAGGCATTTGTTAAGTGCGTTATGAAGCAGTTTTTGACATCAAAAATAGTTTGGTTTCTTTCTAAGAGCGAGCGATTTAAGCCTCAGAAACTCGCCTTGAATTGGTTTCTTTGCAAAGGGACGATGTCTGTTTGCAAAAATTCCTGCTTAAACCAGCTGGAAACTGACCTTTGAATCGCTGCTTTAGAGGACTGTAGCAGGACTCCACCATCTCTGAAAACCTTCACCACTTAACTTTTCTTGACCGAAATGTGCAACGTTGGGCCGTGTATTGGCATGGACAAGACACCCTCATCACGTGTTTTATTCTCGAAGACAGAGTACGTAGGTATAGTCGTACCACGTTCGTGAATATCACATTTCCACAGCAGCACCTTCCGGCGATTAAACAAATTTAGAAAAGTCACGTGATGACGATCTTGTAGACGGATGTTCGGATACCGAATTTGAGTCTCTGGAGAGATTTCGGATGTTCTTCGTGGAGACAACCCCGAAGAGGCGTCACCGTCTGTTTGCCTGCATCAGACAACGCTTCCAAATAAACTTTTTATTTCGTTTTAATTATTTCGGATGCGCAGCGCACAGACGTGCTGCTGTTCGCCCAACTGGCAGAGGAAACGATTCGTGTTTGGGTAGTCGACAAGAGTTGCATCTCCGGAGCGCGGATCTCCGAATGCAACGTTCTTTTTATTTTTTTATTTATTTTGTCCTCAGAATTGACTCGAAGGACGACAGCCGAAGCACTGGATGCGGGATTGAGGTAATTATCAGCCTGAGCATTTTTTCCAAAAAAGCAATCGCCGTTTGTTAAGTCAGCTGGATGCGCGTCCCCTGATGCCTCAGTGAGAAGGGCTCCAATGCACTTCTCGTAGTGCTCTCAAGTGCGCTTCTGAGGAAGCAACTTTTTGGAAAGTGTTTTGATTCTTCCCTGCCAACTTATGCTATCACGTAGCGATACAAATTCAACGACCCCAAGAAAAGCCTTAACACGACAGAAGTAAATTTAGGGATTTTTTTTTTTTTCAGCCATCGTTTAGCACAGGAATAGACACTTTTTTGAGGGGAGGGGGTCATACTCGTGGATCCCAGCTAGGCGATTTACTGGGGTATATCAATAAGGATGTGTTTCCTTAACATATCAACCGTTCCCTAATTGTTATAATGGTTTAAGGTTCAGGAGGCCTAGTTCTAACTGCAAGGATTCTGAATTGCTGAGAAGATCCCGCTAACCTACTTGAGGAAACACTCGGATATTGGGTGAACTGTTCTGTTTCTGTAAGAACTGAAATAAAGAACTCTTTCCTGCTAGAGTCGGTTAAGTCTTATTACAAACGGCATAGAAAACATTCTTGTGTTTTGAACGAGGGGACTTAAACCCGGTTATCCAATCAAGAAGACGCTTTGTACACCTGTACTACGGCGGCACGCTTCAAACGCGAACTTGCAATTACCAACTTTTAATAATAACAACAATTATACAAACGTCAGCTTTAAGATGAAATCACTTGGATCCGATGATTTGAAGAAGGTGGCACTCACAGAACAGCCCTTCGTGGGAGATTTATTTATTGTAAAAGACAACCAGGTGGAGAATGCTGTGTGTTGCAATTTCACTTCTTCGTTTTACGCTTGGTCTTTTGATGTCCTCTTTTTTGCGTCGTCCTAACGATGTCAAATTGCGTATAACCCCTAAATCCAAATATTTTAGCGGAACCTAAATTGAGGAAGAAGGGTTGTTACACATAACATCTGATTAGGGAGAAGGAATTTAAGATTTTCCTTTACTCCATCCATCCGTTCGCTTTTCCTAGGGCATTCCCTTAATCATGGCGACTTAGCGTCTATTCCACTGAGCCCGACATCCGACCCTTCTAATCCATGCACCAGCTTCCGTTTGAAGAATAGAGCCTGGGGAGGTTATTAGAGACGCTAATTAAATCTATCTCCGATCTCCTACCCCCGATCTCCTACCCTCCTTGTGTTTGTAGATATTGATTTGCACTTGAGTTGATGGATGCAGCGAATGGCGATCTGCTCCCTGCCGGGTTTCGCACTGGAGTTTTCTTGCGTCATCCGATCACGACAGAACATTTGCAAGTTATTATCACCTACTACTTGTGAGGAGCGGCAGGCTTCTCTAACATTAACGTAAACATTCTTAGCTTAAAACCGCAATGAATGTGTTATTACAGCACGCCGTCTTGACCGAGGGAAATGAAGTTCTCCCCGTATTGCATTACCCACCCCCCCTTGAACTTGACACGCATGAGAAATGGCGCTTGAATGAAGAAAAAAAAGCGACACGCCGCTCTTTTAATAGTTCACCTAATTAGTACTTAAAACCTCCTGGACCTTGCTGGCGTATATCAACAACAGAACACGGAGTTCCCTCAAGACTTTTGCAGTCCCAAGAACGTCATTGCAAACGTTCATAAGAAATGGCTGCAACCAAATGAAACGTCGGCATATCACGTGATTTTCTTTCGAAAAGTTTTACTGAAAACGTTTTCAGTAAAACTGGTCCGCGTTTTCGATCCTTCGAGAACCCCGTGCATTTTCGCCCAGCAAAACAGTCAGATGAACCCACGCATTTGACAGACATAAAGATGCATTGCCCTCACGGCATGCGGCCGCAGTTTTAGCCGAACCACGTCCACGCAAGCAGTTAGACTCCACCTCTTTCGTTCTCACCCTGTGAGAGAGGCGAATTCGAGCTATCGCGAAAGAAAATTATTTCCAAAATGGCGATTTAAATTTCGAAAAGCTGGGAAGAAGAACAACTCGGGAATGGCGGCAATAAATGAAACTTACAGCCATCAAAATCTCCTCTTGTAGAGGATACCGATTAGATTAGAGCGGTAAAACGCTTCGTGCAGCTAATCTCAATGGAAATGTTCACAAAATGGACTCTTTTAAAACCGAAACCCTCAGAGTCGCTTTCGCATTAGTCTTCGCCCACTACACGTTCTTCTTGTTGCGGCATCAATCCATTTCTGATCCTGTTGCACGCATTTTTGACAGTGATCACGATCATCCTAAAATCATTAATCTCGTTTTTCTAATGGACAGACCGAAACTTCTTTCACTTCCTACTTCGATCCTGTTCATCTCGGCTAGATTAACATCGGTTTTGTAATTCAACGCGGTGACCTCGTGTACACACACGCCAAAAACAGACGGACTTCCAATCATCAACAGATAAAGTCGAAAAGGTTCAAAATTCAGATACGAAAGTCAACCCACTTTAGCTGACCAGGGGTTACACAACGGCTCGGACGAGATGAGCGCAACGACGGTAATCCCAAAGGGAGCGCATGGAAGAACATCTGATACGTGAGAGAATAAGGGAATGAGCGAGAGATTACAGAGAACCTAACAGATGCTTATCGTATGACGCTCACCGAAGACGTTAAAAGAGGAGACCGAACAGGAAAACCAAAGCCGATTTAGTAAGCAGCCGCACTGAGGAAGAGGCCCCAAGTTTAGCGTCCATGTTCGTCGGCCAGGTCAGGCTGCTCCGTGAAGCAGAAGTGCCCCGCGCGGAAATGACCACCACAGGGGCTCCATGGGAACCTGTGAATGCTTGCAAACCTTCGACGTATCCAATTCGCCGCGCAATATTTTCCAGCATTGGATATTAGCCACGCGGATAATCCCCCGCCCATCCGATGAAGACGAGAGCAGCTCCTTTCAGAGACTTTGCGTGTTCTTAATTGACGTCATTTCCGATTTTTTTTAGGTGAAATATTTCGCATTCATTTTTACTCATCCCTTCCGCAATGCGATTCCTAAGAGGGATGCGCAGATTGGGTCACTGCTGGAACGACCTCTTGATCCAATTCGAATTTCGATCGGTGGGAGTGACGGTGGCACTGGGAAGCAGCGAGTGCATCCAGTCTTGGACACCGAAGTGCGAGTTCCTCTCCGGTTGGGTTTGTTTGTATGACGAAGATGCCGTCACTTCTGGCCGATCGGTGGGAAAACTTTGCCTTGTAGAAGCGATTCCACTCTTTCCGAATAACGGGGGTCAACACCGAACGAACTGTAAAAAACGTTTCCGTTATTCAAAGCAATTTCGGTCAATTTAAGTTTACGATTGCACGGCGAGGGATTTCTTATTTGTTCTCTAACAGCACTTGGAAAAAAGGAAGAAATTGCGCTGAACCAAGTAAGAAACATCGAAGGGTGAACTCTACGGAAGCAAAGAAGTCTTTCGGAGACTGCGGTTGTTTTTCTAAAACTGTTTCCATTTCGAAGTCGCCCATCATTTGCGTCCGTCACTCAACACTTCGAAATATTCTTTCCAAAGGATGACAGCAGCAGATCTCCTCATTTCGCTGGCGCGTAAATTAATTAAAATATGTTCTCTTTTAGTTTTTGTTGCCTTCCACCCCACGTTTTGTTAGTGCTTATGAGAGTTAAACCTGCAACGAGTCGCGTGATGGGTTGAGCTGCCTTCATCTGGGGAATGAAAACACGTCGAATTCTTTTGAGCATTTCGGCATCAGGACTTCCTCTCTCATACTTCCCGATGCAGTCAATTACATCACTGTCAACTTCGTACCCCTTTCTCTCTCTCTCCCCGAGGGGACAGATTGTCCTTGTTGTCTGTAAATAAGAGCGGGGACGATTTATCTCTTGATGTTACGAGTGATGTTCAGTCAGGAGGCTGAAAGGGAGTGGGGATGAATTCTCCGACAGGAAAGTCGCTTTGTTGAATGTCATTAGTCCCTTCTCTCCCCTCAAACACACGCGCGCGCGCACACACACACACACACACACACACACACACACACACACACACACACACACACACACACAGTCTCCTGGTCAATATATATTGGGCCATTTGGTAGTAGCAGTGCTCCTCTCGTGCACGATTTGTGTGTCGAAAGTATGGGCAGGGGAGAGTTACGCAGTTACGTGGTGGGAAAGACAGGAGAGCAGAATGTCGACAAATATGGCGGGGGCTTGTTTGAAAGGGATCAAGAGGTACACAAGGGGTGTACATATTAATAAACAGCATCCCATTTGTTTTCATTTCTTTTTTTAAAAACTTTTTGTCACTCAGATTAATTTAAAGATGCACGAGCCAAATATCTTCACTCCGAAGGAAATCATCTTTCGATATTTTGTTAATTTTTTTCCAGAATAACTTGACTTGCTTCTGAAAAAAAAATCGAGGCTCGTTGGATGCGCACCCAACTGTGAAATGTGCGCTTGATGTACACCGACGGCATTAACTTAGGCAAACTTAACACTGTCCACGTGGGGAAAAATCACGACATCCTTTAAGAACGAACAATATCCACTTTAATACAATGTCGCTTTGCAGTACAGTCACGCGTCTGTTTAGCACCCTCGCCGTCCCATACATAACGGTGCTTGTTGAGCTGTATTCTGCGGCAAAATTATTCACCGACTCACCGATAAAAAAAAAAGTTTGGAGCTCTGCGTGGAATGCATTCCAAACGTCGGAGATGTCCAAGCACATATTTTAGAACTGCGGCAAGTCCTTCCTAATAACTTTTTTCTTCTTCGCCGTTTGATGACACAGAATAGCACTACGAGGGAGATATTGATTGGATTTCCCGATCCCCCAAGAAGTTGATTGATAACTCTCTTTATCTCCTGCCTTCCCCCTCGCGATTACGGCCGGGAGATCTGCGGCCAGCCAATTTCAAGGGTGGGTGGGGAGGAGGAAGCGTCAGTACGTGACCAGGGTGGACATTCTCTCCGCTATTGTGGCTTAGCGTATAACAGGAAATGGAAGGGAATCGTAAGATGGACCCCGGGGTTATCCGCCCGAACAGAGCAGGCTTGTATTTATTTCGTGTTCTCTTGTCGGTGCTCGAAACACTCTAAAGATTCTTTCACTCCAGAAAAGAAGAAACATCTTTTGTCGGAGAGAGAGAGAGAGAGAGAGAAGCTAACACACTTACATTCTCAGTTCCAAAAAATCAACGCAATCCAAAACACTTTTCACCACAGCGTGAAATTAAATCTCACTTTCCTCGGCAGTGGCTTTTTGAATTATGGAAGAAGCAACTAAGGCGATGAGGTCACTCTGTTTGTGCCTGTCAACTTCTCCCTCCTGGACACTTTGCTTATTTTTCGGGTTGAAAATCTCTTGCCACCTCCGTATGAGGTCGGACTGCAAGAAGCAAAATCATGCTGCGTTCTCTTTTCCTGTCTAACGGAATTAACGTCGAATGTGCTCTTTTAAACGAGTTAGTGACATCCGTGTGTGCCCCTAGGTTCCTTTCTGAGGAGAAAACCGCGTTCCGCTCCGACACGAGACCGGTTAATTCAAACTCAAAAGAGATCGTCCTGTCTTCGATGAGACACGGACCCGGGTGCATCAAGGGTTACCCGTTGTTGTGCGACTGCGCCAAGCATTCGCCACGATCCAGGGAATACTGTAAATCGGAGTACAAATTGCTGGGACTCCCTTTTACGGTGCTCGCGACTTCACCCGCTTCGAACGGAAGGAAATACGAGCAACTAAATTACTGCAAAAGAAAATTTCATTTCTTTTAAATTCGATTCGATTTTGCTTTCAATCTGCTGTGGCGAATGTCTTATTGGTAACTGCGGCGCGTCTACGATAAAAGGTGAAGAAACACTTCTTCGTTTTACGGTCAGCTGACAACGAGGCTTCGCGGAGCTACTTTCGTGAATGAATGACGAAGTCACCAATTAACACGCGCCTTTTTTTTTCTACGCTAAATTTCCAGGAGATCCCTTAATACTGTGGCGCGTGCATTGGGTATGAACGCGCGGTTCGCATCCTAGACGATTCGAGCCAACATCGAAATGGCTCGTTCACCGTAAGAGGAGTTCGTAAATGAATAACACGCCATCGTTGTGATCTTGACGTTGTTCGTTTAATATTTTAAATAAAAGCCGAAAGATGACCCTCGAAACAGGGTCAACCAGCAAACGGAAGAAGTGTTCTTTTACTATCGCGTGTTTCCACGAGTTCCACGAGAAATTAGTGACTGTTTCGAGCTAATTTAATTCTCTAGTAACCAGTATGGCCCTTGGTTACACATTAATACACAAACTAACTTACTTTATCACTAAAACCAGTAACTTATTATTATAAACCGAAAACTATCCGAAACGTATTCTACTCTACTTGCACATGCGAGAAAACTTTTTATTAACTGTAACAAAATAATAGTCAAAAATAAGTGTAATTACCAGGGGGGATTGAGACAGCCTTCCCGTGGCCCCCTCGCCAGTAGTGTTGCTTTGTGGTACATTGTTGGTGCTTCAGACAAAAGAAGCCCCACAGATGAACCACAGGCAACACGAAGTTAATGTCTCAACCAAGGCGTCCAAAGGTTTCCAAGCCTCCTGGACTACTTACAATTATGATGAATACAAAACATAAAAAGTTCCATGCCGGGTCGCCCGGAATAACAAGGATCGCGTTGCTTGTTTAGGTGGAGGGCAAGCTTCGAAAAATATGTTACAGTCCACTAATCAACACTACCTCAAGATATGTTCCCTAAACATAGAAGGGATTTCTAAATCCAAAGCCGAAGTCATCGGCAAAATAGCCAAAGATCCCAGGACTCATTCTCGTGTCTTATAACTGCCACCTCAAGCATGGCCTAGCAACCTACATCCGGCCTGGTCTCAAGGATATAACATAAAGTGTTCCCGATACAGAATACTCCACAGGTATTAAAGTTCAAAATATCACCATCTATAATGTCTACAAACCTCCATCGCAATCCTGGCCTGATCAGATAGACCGACCTCCTCCTCACCCTGCTATCTATGTTGGCGACTTCAATTCCCACCACACAATGTGTGGCTATTCCTCTAACAACTGGGATGGTAATAATCTAGCTAACTGGATGGATGCATATAACTTGTATTTGAATTACGATGCCAAGCAGGACGGCACTCTTTACTTAGCCAGATGGAACAGGACCTAAACCCCAGATCTGTGCATAATCACTAAAGACTCCGAAGACCACCCTCTTCCATCAACCAGAACCATCCTTAACAGATTCCCTAATAGTCAACATCATCCTATATTATTAGAGATAGGAACGTCAATTCCCGTCATCAGCGGAACACCGATCGTTAGATGGAATCTCCGCAGGTCCAACTGGACTGCATTTCAGAAACAAATCTAGAAAACCATTAGAGCAATTCCACCCACTCCTAATTGCTCTCCTAGATTTGTTAAAGTACTCAAATCTGCAGCAAAAGTCACTATCACAGAAAACAATATATCCCGTATTCGAGTAGAGAAAGTGAGGAACTCCGAGCCAAATATGAGGAAACTGAAGATCCAACTATTGCTGAGGAGCTCATATCAACCCTGGAGGAAGACAGAAAGGATAGATGGATCTCAACCATCAATTTCGTCACATCTAGTCGGAGAAGCTGGTCACTTCTGAGAAAATTAGGTGGAGCAGAGCCAACGACACACAAAACAACAGAGATAGCTCCTGATCAAATGGCTAACCATTTATTGAAAACCTCCAAGATTCATCCCAGCTCTGCCAGGAAAATTGCTGTACAAGCTTCCATCAGACAAATCCTGAAGACGGATGAACTCATACACCCAGTATCTCGGGAAGAGGTACAAATAGCCTTAAAACTTACCAAGAATGGCAAAGCTGCAGAAGTGGATGGTATCCATCCCTGAGTTCCTAAAACATCTTGGTCAACATTGCCAAACATGGCTGGCTGCCCTTTCTCAGAAATCATCATGACTGGTAAATTACCAAAGCTGTTGCGGGAAGCTAATATAATTGCCGTGCCCAAACCAGGGAAAGATCCAAATGATGTGAAAAACCTATGACCTATCTCCTTGCTTTGCACCACCTTTAAGCTCTTTGAAAGAATTCTCCTTAAAAGAATTTCACCACTCATCGAAAGAGCACTCCCGACCGAACAAGCTGGCTTCAGGCCAGAAAGAAGTTGCTGTGACCAGGTCCTGGCCCTGACAACTCAGATTGAAGCAGGCTTCCAGAAGAAACTTAAATCTGGAGCCACTTTCATTGACCTAACATCTGCTTATGATACTGTCTGGATCAGAAGCCTCCTCCCAAAGCTAGGAAATATTATGAAGTGTAAAAAAACTTTACAACTTTTTCAATCTGTTCTCTCCAACAGAAAGTCCATATTGGCGGAAAAAAAGAGCAGGCCCAGATTCCTTCACAGTGGTCTTCCTCAGGGCTCTGTGTTATCCCCTTTACTTTTTAACATCTATGTGTATGATCTACCTCATACCAGATCAAGCAAGTATATGTACGTCGATGACCTAGCGATCTTACATCAATCCACTTCCTTTACCAACCTTGAATACAGACCTGAACACACTGGAAGAGTACTTCAAGCAGTGGTACTTGAAGCCAAATCCAACGAAAACTGTGTCCTCAGTATTTCAGATCTGTACAATGCAGAGGCGAATCTACAACTCAACCTTTCTTTCTGTGGAAAAATGGTAGAACACGAGCCTCATCCGAAAAACTTGGAGTGTGCCTGGACAGAAGCCGAACCTATAAAAGGCACATCACCAACCTCTCCGATAAAATTAAAACCAGAAATAATATCATTTCAAGGCTTTCTGGAACAACCTGGGGTTGTGGTGCAGAAGTCCTAAGGTCGTCTGCACTAGCCCTCGCATTCTCTGCAGCAGAATATTATTGTGCCCCTGTCTGGGAAAGAAGTACATACATTTACATTATAGACACCCAGCTAAACTCTACCATGCGCACAATTAGTGGGACAGTGAGAAACACCCCTCTCTCCTGGCTGCCTCTCCTATCTAACATTGCTCCACCACACACATACGGAGAAGACAAGCCTCGATTAAGGAATTTAATAAAGCAATGAGCAACCCACTCCTGCGCCTACACGAGACTCTCATAAACCCACCTAGTCTCCGCCTCAAATCTAGAAAGCCTCTCTGGTCCATGGACGAACTCTCTTCAGCTGCGCTGCTATCAACACCTGACACATGGAGAGAACACTGGTCCAACAATCTACCAACAAATTTTCCTGGTAGAAGAAAGATCCTTGTGCTCTGCAGCCTGGTTTTGATCTTCCTAGGAAGATTTGGTCATCAATAAACAGGATCAGAACTAGTCAGGGCAGATGTGGCTACCTTCTACTTAAATGGGGGCTGTCAGATCACCCTTATTGTGATTGTTCTCCCGTGGCTCAGACGATTACTCCTATTGTGTACGACTGCCCAAGGCACCAATTTCACGGTGGTGGCCTACAGGACATCCACAAGGTGACGGATGAAGCCTTGAATTGGCTTTCCAGCCTGGACCGTGACCTGTAGTTGGTATGGTGGCGGTGGTTATGGAGGAAACAGAAGATCATGGTCCCGTCTCACTACGAAGACGTTATTCTCGTAGTTCTCGTCATAGTATCAGCAGAACTCATGTTAGAAGATGATGATACAGGGTGAAATGGGCCTCCTCTAATGGATCAAGTTTTCTCACACAAGACGCAACTGCTCTCCACTTAAACCACGGATACAAACAAACTTGGAATAATATTCGCCATTTAATATACAATACAGTTCAAGTATTACTATCATTTTCTGTTGGTAATTACACTTTATTTATTTATGCTTATGGCTACATGAAACTGGTCAGTGAAAAGTACAATCACAATTTCCAGAAACAAATGATGAAAATCTTAACATATAAAAGTTCATTACATAAAAGGCACAACCTGCTTTCTAAGTCTTTCCTTCTTTTAAAAAAATAAAGCAAAAGTACCTTGTCGTACTTGTTGCAGCAGGACGATAATTGTCCCTGGCTTGATTATGACAAGTTACTTTTGCTTTATTTTTTTAAAAAAAGGAAAGACTTAGAAAGCAGGTTGTGCCTTTTATGTAATGAACTTTTATATGTTAAGATTTTCATCATTTGTTTCTGGAAATTGTGATTGTACTTTTCACTGACCAGTTTCATGTAGCCATAAGCATAAATAAATAAAGTGTAATTACCAACAGAAAATGATAGTAATACTTGAACTGTATTGTATATTAAATGGCGAATATTATTCCAAGTTTGTTTGTTTTTATTTCGCATTGAAAGCGCCCTTTAAGAACCGACTCGTTTTCATTTACGACTGAGAACAGCTCTCGTCAGGAAAATGCACCGGTCACTACGAAATCGCAAGGTCCCCGTCTAACCAGCCCGCTTTTTTTTTTTTTTCCTTATTGCTCTCATAATATTTTTATGGACGTCCTTTCCGTCTCACGGTAAATAACAAGGAAAATGAAATAATTCCAAGTTAGTAGAAAACCTAATCATTGGTACGCGACAGAAAGGGGCTTATTCCTATACAGAAACGAAACGCTTAATCCTCTCCCCCCCCCCATTCTGTTGGTTCGTGATAATAAGTTAGTAGACGAGTATTTCAAATCTTAGATGGACTAAGAAGAAGAAGAAGATGAAAACAAAACGGTTCGATTTTTCAGACAGTGAAAAATTACGAACTTGCGTCGTCCCGCTGGTTTTTCCTTCGTTTTCTGAAACAATCCGAAGCGTCACCTGAGAAAGGGAAAACGAACAGATGGGGCTTGGCTGTCACTTCACTTTCGCGTCTCGGAACGATTCCGATCGCTCTTTGCTACGATAAACAGGTCCAACCCTTTAAACACTCCGGGATAGGAGACATCTTTCCTTCAATCGCTTGCGATCACGTGAGAGAGCTAATTACACGTCGACGCTCCGATTACTTCGGTGACTTTTTAAGCGAAGATTCGGTCACTGCCAATTGAAGAATCGGCAGTAACTGAATTTCGAGTCGTCGTGAAATGACCTCCGCACTCAGATGTGCTTTTCTCTCTCCCGTAACACTCCCTTCGTGTACACATTTATCTTTAAGCAAATCATTTTCTCTACGTCAAATAATTCCGTCCATCGTCATTCTAACGATGGCGGTGGTGGGCAACATCAGCCTAAACCAACCCTACCTTCTTCTGGAGGGGGGGGGGTCGGCTTTCGCAAACGATGCTGTGATTACCCTAGCGAGTATTGCGCACCATGCGATATCTTTCCTTTCCACCCAAAGGGCATTGTCGATACTGACTAAATACGGAGGCGGGTGCTTACTGGAGTCCCTCAGAGCAACATTTCTTCTCCCGCCTCTTCTAACATTTAATGTGGATGACAGCCTGGAGGGGATGCCAAACATACTGAAGGGGCGCTAAACTTCCCCATTCGGGATACAGCAGTAAGTAAAGTAGCTATCAGAGTCCGAGTATAGTGTGCAGAAGAAAATACTTCGCCAGGACTAGCAGTGTGGGCCCTCTCCGCGTGGGAGACGTCTGCGAGGAATTCAACTCCCACTGCATGCGCCTACTCCTTGATTAACTCTTCGCCGGTGCTTAACCTGCTATCGTCAATTTCGACATCTGCAGATCGAGAAAAATCTCTCTCAGGAAACAAAATTCCAAAATATAAGAAATCAACAAATCTCTCACGAAAAATAAACAACGAAAATCAACAAAAACAACACCCATCTCAATAAAAAACTAAACAAAATTCGTGGTACCTCATCCCTAACATAAGCACTTCGCTTTCTGTGGTTGAAGTACACAAATCGAGGCTTCTTACTTATACTGTTAACATCCGAGACTGCTTTTCCGTCGCCAGCTTAAAGATACGCCGACATATTTGCTATCAGCAAAATCTCGTCGAGCAGTTTCAGCTAATGCACGTGTCCATCTCTCTTTCTCTCTCTCTCTGTTCAGGCTGGCATGCACTTGTATTCTTTCCTGCCACAAACAAATGTTAGCCTCCACACGCAGCCGTGTTTTACTGTTCAACCCGCCCACCACTTCTCACCTGCAAATCCCACACCTGCGCTACCTTCGAATACTGTTTTCATATTTGGAGCGGGTGGTGCTTGATACTCTCCAGAAAAAAGGAGTCCGTTTAATAGATGACCTATCTTAAATTACGTATACGATGACCTATCTTAAACTGGTCCACACCCGTTCATTGTCCCGCTGTGAGCTAAAAGAACCAGCGTCCCGCCCTATTGGAATATCTTTCTAGAAGCCGTTTTCCACGAGGACCACAACCTCCAGATTATACCAAATATATTTTTATCTCATCATAAACAAATCACATTTCCAACTTTCTTAGCAACCACAAGGTTAATGGTTCGCTCGCACCGTTCTTATTTCTTCTGAACAAATCCCTCGGAAACCACAGAGGAAGGCAATTCGCCAACAGTTCCTCGATGGATCTTTAATTTTTTGAAAGAGATAGAATCGCCATTTGCGTTGCACAAATCCCGACCATCCCTTATCTCATAAGCTATCCGTTTCTGCTGCATTCGTTTCCAAGGACTTCGTTCGTCTGCCAGCCGCTGAGTGTGCGTTGTGAAACTCTTGGCTCTTTTATTACCGCTGATGGGGCAACCTTTTCCCCGCAACATTATTATCCTTTGTTGTTCAGTTCGTCTTTTAATTCCTTTTCAATGACAAAATAATTCAAGAGGGTTGGGAAATGCCTGAGAAGGAAAAATTTGCAATTTGTTTTTGAAAGAGGAAAATTACAGAATAAATTACAATAACAATTTTCAATTCACATTTCAAAAATTTGTTCCATTTCGAAATTCTAACGTTAATACAAATTTGCAATGATGATAATCAAATTGATCCCCCGAGAGGTCTTCTAGCGGATTGTAGCTTTTTTTTTTTTTTAATGAAAATTTCTTAAATATCTTAATGATGAGGTTTCACCTTTTTTGTTTCGCCATCTTGAACAAGACAGAACAGGATTTTTACGCCCGCACCACTTTCTCCAGGGGATCGCTATATTTAGGTGCACGCAGAGGCTAACAACCTACTCACAATGACCCATTTCTGGGTCGTCATTCAGGTGATCCGCTCGTTCGTGGAATGCGACCACCTGCATTTGTGGAGGCCCACCTAGCGGCAGAAATCTGATTCGTCGTGTCCCTCACTTAGAGGCCCGAGGGAAGAGTGTTTGGCAACATTTCCAGTGGCAACCTCATTTCGATGCAGCGAGACTACCGGCAGTCGAGCGGCATTTTTCTCTGGAAAGAAGCGGATCCCGAAATAGATCGCATGCGATGCCCCAGATGGTCCATTGCGTAATGATCATTGAGCACAGGATCCCGCAGGAGTGTCATTAACGAGATACACGGCAAGCACGTGATTCTAAGAGTGCCAGATAGATTGCGAGAGATGCCCTCGAACTTGGATGCGCGTCCCCTAGCGTGTAAATGTGGAAGCGGATCAGAAAATTTTGGCGTCGAGATTTTTTTTACTTTCCAGTCGGAAATAATAGCTTTTCGCCAAAGTGGCGTTTTCGCCTTTCAGACATCACCGAGCGCCTCGGCAGCGACAACGAAATAAAACAAAACAAAATGATTCCTCATCGCAAGGAAATCCCCGTAGAGTGAAACACATTTGTTTCGAAAAATTTCGAGGGCTCTGAAATTAGAATTTTGGTTTGTTATCTTCGAGCTTTGGTTAAATTTTATTTTGGCTAAATGTACGAAGATTTTTTTTTTTGTTTTTGTTCGTGTTTTTTAATTTATTGTTTCGCTCTACTTCTTCCACTCGTCACACACACTCAAGCGCTTCCCTTGACTTCTGTAGTCAGCAGGTGGCGTGTAGCTACCATTCAAGAATGCAACTGTTGACCTGTTCTCGAGGCGTCTGCGTACGTTCATCCATTACCGAAGGTTGTTAAAGATGCAGATCGAAACGAAATGAACGCTCGAGAAACCTCAAGTGTCGCATGCAACATGAGAGAAAGAAGGAACGCAACGACAAAAAGTAGTTACTAATAACGTTTATAGCAGCGAACGATTCGAGCAGATGAGGTCTAAGCAGGTGGAGGAGCAATTCGCGTTTGGAAGTTTAATTCTCCTCTGTGAGGAGAGGACACGCATCCGGCGAGGGAGGTTCAGCATTTCGGCATTCGGGTGTCTCCGGCTTTATTTCTCGCCAACGAAACTGACTCCAGTGCAAACCAGTGATAGCGAAAAATCCTCGAATCCCCCCCCCCTATCTCTTTTATTCACATGCTCAACTCCCATTGCGTCAATAAATAAGGTGTTTACGGGGGGGGGGAGGTGGTGTTAAAGTTTAAAGCGATCCTCCAAAAAGATGATTTCGTACTTTAATTTTAGGCAGGGAATCTCGTGCGTTGCGATTGAGGCAGCATCGTTGAAATGGGGAAGAGGAAAGATGCGGAGCACCAAAGCAGTGTCGCCGAGGGCAAACCTTTGCGGAATAGAACACTGGAGAATGACACTAAGGGAAATTGATAGGGGAGGGAGTTGGTCTGCGAACAGGTGGAAGCACGATTCCAAGCATTAACAGACGGAGAGAACGAGGCTGTCAAGGAAAGACAAGATTAACGATCTCGGGAACAAAACGTAATTATCGTGACCCTGTAACCTATGTGGGAGGTTGTTTACCCGAGCAGGTGGAAATTTTGTTTCGTTTGGAAAAATCGATTAGCAGATGCAAATGTGCAGGGCGAGAGGAATCCCGTATGTGGGGCGTGCAGAAAACACTTGGGACGGGCGCATATTTGAAAACTGTTTACTTCTGTCAGAGGTGCAGCGATGCGCGGCCGCCTGACGACATCCTGAATGACACGGCGAACGGACAAAGCATCGGTAAAACATCCTGGTTTAACTGGGAAGTCGTTGTTCTTCTTTTGAAGGGTGATGCGGCATTTTCTTAAAAGTCACCGGAAAAAAGATCGTTGAGTTTCGTGGCAGCGAAATGTTTCCCAGCGGCGTCTCGCAGTTTATTTCGGTCTTTCTTTATTTTTATTGGAATGCAGTGAACGCATCGCGAGTGCTTTGCTGCTAGGTCAAAGGTCTCTTTTACAGTGAGAGCTGAAGCGCTATAAACGAGCAGATCCCCTGAAGTCACCAATGGCACATTTCACGAAATTTGGATAAAAAAATGCTCAAAAAGTTTTTAACGTCTCCGATTTCCCTCCAAAATGTCATAAAAACTCTTCGAACTTTGTTGATAGACGTAACCTGGGAAGCACTGGTTTACTCAATTGCATTTTGACATCCGGAGTAAAGATGACTGCAGCCAATAAAGCGGAGTAAACCGCTTCACCAACATTACATTTTCCTGATTTGGCTGCTAGAAAAATTTGAAATCGTGTTTGTGTTATTAACATGAACTCATTAAGAATGCCAGAACTTGCGAATCGCTGAGGTATCAATCACTTATGGGGAGAAATCATTTCCCTCCACAAGATGTATGTTTTCCTATCGCCTAACAGTCGGTGACGCCACGATCAATGCGATATATCCTTAGTATTTCGTGAAGCGCTTAAAATCCTATCCTGATATAAAAACCTTCCTTACATACCAAATATATATTTAAAAAAAAAATGATAGGCGAAGCGGTTCTTTCAAGGCTATGAGTGGTACCAACTTGGCCATGCAATGCTGTAAGCAGTTGAGTTTTATTACACTTCAAGCGTGTTTGCTGCGATACCTTAGAGTTATTTCGCGTTGCACGAAACACACACACACGCATAGAGTTTTTACGCAAAGGAAATTCTCTCTCTTCCTTTAGCATCCTACATTATGGACTGTTATCGGTGAGGTCACCGCGCCACTTTGCTTCAGACACGACTCCTGTACTCGTTAATGCGTCCACAGCAACCAACTGCCTCGGTTTTACCCTTGCGGGTCTAATATCGGCGTGGAAAACACAGTGGTGCTGGTCAAATAACGATCGGCGTTTAGCGTTCTCAGCACGGAGTAAACCCGAACTATCTATCGAGTTCTTGTGGTGGTCATAAAAGTGCACCCAGCGGTGGGTGATGACAGTGCGGAAGGAGTTTCCGCGCAGGGAAGATTTGATTCTGTTTGCTGGCTTAGTTTATAAAATGACGTTATTGCGAACGAGGGTCAGGAAAAGGGAAAATCGAGAAACGACTCCAATTCAGGATAGGGGAGGGGGGGGGTTATGACTATGCGATAATTTTCCCTTTAGAAATGTTGCTTGGGCCTAGGGTAGCTGACACAGTCAAATTGAATCCCAACATGCTGCTTGCCTGATAAGGGTAGTTTTTTTTTTTTTAGTTTCTTCTAGAACAGGACCGACGGCTGTTTATAACTGCGTGCAGTAAAAGGCCATTCGATGCACAACGAGAGCATCGGTACAGAGCATCGATACGAGAGCATCGATACAGAGGCATTTCCTTTCGGAAATGCCATCGTGGAGTTTTCGGAGACCAAGTTATTATTCAAACAACTTCTCGGACGCGTTCCCCACTTAAACAGACGCTTTCCGTCAGTGGGGCTTTGCGTAGTTGTGATCGTACGATGTTATATTTCTCAGCACAGAAGGGCGTTCTCCGTTTATGTTATTCCACCGTCCCCAAGAAAAAATGTCGTGCAACAGCATCTTGGAAGAAAGCTGAGGATTAAGTAATTGCCCCACGTCCTCTTAGACAGGACACGCGGAACATTTTGAAGCCATTTCAGGCCTTTAGTGAAGCAAGTTGGCGGCTCACGCCTGACGACGAAATTCATTCACCCGCGCTCACAGTTTTTGAACTTTGGTCCAGCTGAGTGTGTGCCAGATGCACGTGATATTCGTTCGATATGAATTCTTGTGGGGAGGAGGGATTTTTTTTTTTTTTTCTCGTTTGTATTCTAATCAAATAAGGTTTGCTCTGATTTCTTGGCGCAACGAAAGTCGAGTGATCCCACGGCTTTCGGATGTGCTACGGATTTCATTCGCGATTTTGATTCGGCATTTTTTTTATTTATTCAAAGGCTATTTTGACAATCTCATCGGCACATCGTGAGTGGGCTGGATCCACCAGGAAGCCTGTTCCAGAAGACCCAACATGGAACTTTAGTTCTCCCCTAAAAACAAGAAGGGAATCTTCACTCGAAGCGTTTCGTTAGCGCGTGCAGGGAGAAATCTTTCCAAACCAGAATATGTGTCACCATCGTGTCGCTGCGAGTGGGAAGCGAACTCGCTTTTCTTGTTTTCGGCGCTCGAAAACGCAATTTTAAGTCACGACGCTGCTTCATTTTGGTAAATTCATGCGACGACCTTCGCACCACTTTTTTTTTTTTTTTTTTTTTTGCAGGTTCGGAAAAAAATGTCGAAGGCGAATAAAATGCGAGGAGAATTCTGTCCTCGAGCCAAACAGGTCTCCGTCTGTGCGCGATTCGCTAATCCGGACAAACTCGTCAGGAACTTGCTTCGACCAACGTTAGGCTCGACTTGCGCGGAGCGATTGCAAACGGGAAGTGGCTTTCCAAAAATGCTGCGTAGGGACGCGTCGCAGGCGAGTAAAGCACGTGTTTAACTCGCACGCACTCTTCAAGCGATGATAAACGGAACTCAAAACGAGCAAACAAACCAAAATTCAACAGCGAATCGTGAAGTTTGGGTTCGCTGGCTTTACGTAACCGAGGGTAGTGCGCTGTCACCGCGCACGTGGGTGTACTGTATTCTCCTGAACAGTTTGCCTTTTTTTTTTTCCTTTTTTTTTTTAATGGAAAACCGAGTTTCCGTGTGTGTGTGTGTGGGGGGGGGGAAACTTGGCTGATTCACCTTCAGTAGAAAAGTTCTTCGCATCGTGGACAAGATTCATACGCATGCGCTTTCGACCAACGGGCATTTTCGGTACCGACAGAGCTCAGAAGGTCCGCAAGTTCTGACGTTCCACAACGCTTTAGGTTAGAAATGTGTTTTTTTCATTCAACTAAAATTGTCAAAGAGCACGGTTCCAGTTTCCTCCCATTTCAATTTGTAATGGGGATGATTTTAAGAATTATTTTTCACTTCATTCGTTGAGGTAAAAAGACCAAAAAGTGAATGACAAATTCGTGAAACCAAACCATCTCATCACTACATACGACGCAGCCACGCTTAGTAAAAACTCCACGAGTGAGACGAGTGCTGCACCAAAGATGAAGTCGGTAACTGTCCAACTTCGGTGAAACCGAATATAGGACCTCGTAAGACCACCATTCAGCGGGCTTTTTCTTTTCATTCTGTTGTCGCTATTCAATATGAGTTCAGTAATGATTTACTTAACTTTAGGAGGCAGGTTTTGACGTTGGCTGAAAAGCGAGACTGTTCTTTCCAGGGGGATGCTCGAAATGATGGTGAAAAGGTTTGCGAAGCTCCTTCCAGCCGAAAACCAAACTGATTTCGTTCTTTTCTTTTATCAAGCAGAGAGCGAAGCCTAAAGAGATTTATCATCTTTCTGAACTGAAAGGTCATCTCTGCTCGTCGCACTACTCACCGTTTCTTAAAACCTTTCGGAGCACTGAATTGAGTGCGAATGTACGGGCGGCCTTCACCGAAAACAGGTACGGAACGAACCAACAGGGCTTCAGCCTCCATTCCAATGGGTATGTGGATGTTCGTTTGTCCGCAACAGCAATTTGCGTCTTGTGCTACGATTTTACGCATCTCCTGTTCTACACGTGCAAAGAATCCATCCTTCATTTTCGCGTGCAAAATTTTGACGATTCCTCCCTGTTACCTCGAGACGCGTTCGTCTCCCCATCAAGAGATTTTCGATGTCCCCCCCCCTCCCAGGAAGACTTTGCACCGAAAATCTTGGAATAATTTGCATAAACACTCACCCCTTCCGAGTGCCTTTTGGCTCATGAGGTTCGGAGTCGTTTGCGGCGGGAACGTTTTTTCTTTTCTTTTTCTTTCTTTATTTGATAAAAAAAATGAACAAAACGAGGAGGAATTTACGGCACGGCAATATTTTATTATTTCTTAAACTTTGTTTGTCGAAAAGTGAGCGTTCCTTGAACGCGTGACTGAATTGAAACTCCCTGCAAGGTCGAGGGCTTTTTTTTTTTTTTGCTAATAAATGACAGTCGCGAAAGGTCTCGTTGAAACATAACTGCCGTCTATCCGCAGGAAATAAAATTAAAAAAAAAAAAATCACGAGGAATGAGTCTGCGTACTGTGCACGCACACATACACCAACAGTCTCACAGGAAAAGTGATCCGATTAAAAATCCCAAACGATCTTATAGACGGTGGCGATGTTGAGGGATGTGGCGACCGGGAAGGTTTCGTGTTTGGCACCCCGTGCGAAACTACCGAACATCTCACGTGACTCCGATAATTTCGTTGGATGACCGCAAATTGTGTTTCGAGATTTACAGCGAAAATCTTTGAAGATTTCCACCTAAACTGGTTAATGGATTTGAAACGGAAGCTTAAACAGTTTGATTTCATCCTCAGGAACGTCTGAATTCAGGACTGCAAGCAAACAGCGAGCGTGGAGATGCTTGCGCTTGCTTCCTGAAGGTCATCTGCTTCGATGTTGACTGACCGCTCGCTTGTTAAGAAGAGACAGCGTCGTCTTGTTCTAGTACATTCCCACGTGCAAGCGGGTGTTTTGGGAACGATTTATTTTTAGGGTGTCGTTCGACGCAAGACGACCAACGCTTACCTTTCTCGGATATCATTTTGCGTTGATGTCTGGATCACGAGCGACGTTTTTAATGGCTTTTCGTAAGAAAATGAGTCAGTCGGTCTGCGGAGAGTACTCCTTGCTGGGCAACTCGGGATTTTAACCTCGCAAAACAAACTGGCCGGGAAAAAGACGCGCGCAGTTAACAGACGCCTTGGACTCGTAACATCACTTGTTACGCGTCCAATAATTGAGATATCGCGAGGGATGTGTGGGGTTTTTGTTTTGTTTTTTATAGTTGATGCATTACGGGCGTAAAATGAACAGACGGCTTTTGAACGACCGTAGCAAGAGCGTCCGATACGTAAAGAGAACGCGAGCGCCAAAGCTGCGACAAGCAGCTCACCGTCCGTCAGCCGCAGTGCACACGTTACGGAAGGGGAGGAGAGGGGAAAGAGCACGCAGCAGCCAAACGCATTGCAGTCTAGGTCAAGGCCTCCGCTGCTGCCTTTGCTGTTGTGTCGAAGTTCCGGTTCGGCGGCGAAATGCTACTGCAGCGAATTGAAATGATAACCACCTGTGGGCGACTCGTGTGTGCGTGTGTTAACGATCAGCTGTTTAAATGCGCGTGCGTGTGAAGCATTTCAAGAGGTCTTCGTGACTTCGGTAGGTAAACAAACAGAATCTTCCCACCGAATGCAGAAAGGCAGTTAAGAGCTCCGCTAAGAGGCACGATCTCTCTTCTGATCGATAGGTGGCGCTACATCTGGGTACGTACGTCAGAGAAAAATGCTGCGGACAGGGCAACCAGCAGAAGCTGAAGAATGGCGTGCCAAATGCATTCTCACGGAATTCGTTCATTCTCGAGCCAATTTGCGTCGCTTTGCATCATCTTAGAATTTCGATGACAATTCGCATCAAGAAACGTCTTGACGAATCTGCGGATCCAGACGCAACCTTCCACCCACCCTCCTTTCTTCACATTCGTTTGCTGGCTGCCATCGCCAAATGGCAAAACGGTTTTCGCTTAGCGACGATGGGAACCGTAAAAGAAGCAACTCAACTCGATTTGAAATTCCAAAGATTCAACCCCGTTAACTCAAAATGCTACTCGTTCATACATCAATGAGTTCTTTTTTAAAATAACAAGAACGCCTCCCCACTTTCTTTCCAAATACTCTTTAGAGCTTGGGGTCCGTCCACCCCAAACATGAGGTCACCTCCATTCAAACATTCCGCTTGTTGCTCCCCTCCCTGCTGGGAATGAGATTGCCGTTTTCGCGTTGTACTGCGTGGCGATGCCTTACAGTCTCGCACTTTTTTGCTCGTGCACACAGAGTGCATGTGTGACACACACACACACACAGATGGCCGAGTACGTTCACTTCTCTGCGATGTGTTTCAGTTCATTCCGTTAGAAAAGTCGCGGAGATCTATTCGCTTTGGTTTCCTTTCAGCATGCACCGTCGCTCATGGCCGATGTCCTACACACTACAGCTTCAGGTAATTACCGAAGAAATCTGTGCTGTTTCCATGGCATCTGATAAGGGCGCTCATCTAATCTTGCTCTGCCTTCCCCCGGGTGCAAACGGGGAAGGCAGAGAGAAAAACATTTTTCTCTCTGCGTGTAATTGTTCACATCTTCAGGTTTTCTTACTAATGCATCTTTCTCTTACAGACCATTTCAACTGACGAATGACTTTATCCACAGTTTTCTTCTCGCTCGCACGCCTCTCCTCCTATTCATTCGCCAAATCTTGGATTAGCTCGAAAACATCCTGACCCTCAAGATCATCCATAACAAGTGTCATAAACACGGATCTACGTAAGATTCTTCTAAAGCCAGGGATTTTCTTACTTTTCTTCTAATTCTGGTACAGACAATCTTGGTAAATGCTCTACGACGATGCTACTGCAGCAAATAGAAATGATAACCGTCTGACTCGTGTGCGTGTGTTAACGATCACCTGTCCACCATTCTTGACCCACAAAATTCAATGCCTCCTTTGATGTTCTGCCAAAAAGCGAGCCAAAGAATCCCGTCCAAACGGGATACCAAAAAAGCGCTCTGGTCCTGATGGCATTTCTCCGATTGCACTGAAGGTCTGTGCTCCACGCTTGACTCCTGTTCTGTGTTGCCTTCTTATTCCAACTAAGAAGTTGGAATAAGAAGGCAACACAGCTTCTATTCCAACTAAGGTTTTCTTCATGACTTTAGCACTTCTTAGGAATGAGCTGAATATGGTTTGCCATCTAATTAACTTCCAATTTCAATCAACTTCTACGCTACCTTGAAGAACTGATCCCCAGCATATTATTCCTCCACTGTCCATTACAGGGGATGTTGTTGCTGATGGTACCCACCATCGGCCACATGGCTCTGAAAAGTTTCAGAAATCTCAAGTGGTTGCTCTTGATATCCCTAAGATATTTGAGGAAATTCTCAGCTTCCGTCTTGTGACTTCTGAGCTTCTTTTTGTCTGCACGCAACACGTGATTGCGGACGGATCTTTATCCTGAAACCATGCAACGAATTTCTAATCCGTCCCTTTCATGTATCGATGATTTGACTGCAAATCGAGCACACAGTTTTGATTGCACTCGTCTGTCCCTTTGGTCAAACCTGCAAGACACCAAACCATCCAGAATAGGAACTGAAACCCCAAACCATTTTCCAGCGGAGTGTTATTTCAACGCTACCACAATCCTGTTTTATTTTTCTCAGAAAAGCGCTTTTCTTGCAGTCTTATTCTCGAAATATCTCGAGAGTTGGACATTTTCAACATCCCACTCTCGAGACAAGATCATGTTTTCCTTCTGCCAAATATTCTAACCTCGATATCTAAAATCGCAAATATCGCGTTCTAAGCTCAAAAAAAAAAAAAAAAAACCACCCAAGCACTGGATCCTATTCTTGCATTTGGGATGGTGTTTCCCTAAAAATACTCGACTCAGTGCAGAAGAAAGCAAGTGAGTTGATCAATGCCTCGTTGCTCACTCCACGCCCACACGCTGCGTTTGCATTTCCATCAGCATCGCTAATTGCACCGTCAAACTGCGCACGCAGCAGCTCTTTCAAAGTTCAACTCCAAACTGGAATTTTTCTCTTTCATTCTTTCCTTTTACTGCTATCTTTATCTTTCGTCCCTCTTATATATTTACCAAGGAGTGCAAATCTTTAAATCCAATGCTAGCGGTTTCTTCCTTATCCTCCCCTTTCTTTGCACGCGCGGTAATAACAGACCACAAGTTGAACAACCTGCAGTGGATGAGATTACCAAAAACATTCCTGGTCTTTTAACCCCTTTCCACACACGCGGCATCGAGTCGCTACAGTTTCTCGTGCGCAGTACTGATTAGTACCGACACACACGCACAAAAAAAAAAAAAAAAAAAAAAAAAAAAAATGTATTTTGGTTTCTTCATAAAAACGAAGAATTAGAATTAAGATCGCCTATTTAAATAACGAAAAGTTTTGAAAATAACGAAAAGTTTACAAAAAAAAAACTTTCTATAATCGTGCTTTCTTTCGCAGAAAACACTTTTAAAATTGAACGGGGGAGGGATGTAAACAAATATGCCCTAGCAGAAATTCCCTTAATCAGAACAAGGAGTGAATCTGCTTAATTCCGTGGTAGTCGCACGTGGAACAGTTTTTTATGACAATCCGACCTGCGAAAGGCCGTACGAGTCCAGTCAAAATACGAACCACCGGCTAAGAGTTTTGTAATCGTCGATTGTAAAACTCTTAGCCTGTGGAGTGGAGATAGGATACGTAAACCCCTTGGTTAACCAGGCTGGATGACCCCCGTTTTTATTTATTCCAAACCCTGGCTGGCTCTCAGAGTTTCTGCTGTTCCAATGGATCCAGTAAAAGATAAAATAAAGGTTTCTGAGGTTAAAAAAGTTCACTCGCGTGTGATCGGCAACTTTGTGAAACCAAACTTTTTTTGTGGGGGAGGGGTTAGAATACTCGGCTAAGAAGTGGGTAGAGTTCCTAGGAACTAGGAAAAAGTTCCTCGCCTACCCAAGGTACTCTGGCCAATTTTTGGTGAGGAAAGTCATCCCATAAAAAATTCTTGATGTCTCAGTGCAGATAACACAAATAACGCCAAAGTTGCAGAATCAGTTATAAAAGCGCAAAAGAAAAAAGTGAGAGAAGAAGACGAATTTATACTTTGGAAGCATTTTTAGGCGTTCATTCATCGGGATGATCGTGCCCAAAGCGAGAGTATTCGCAAAAAGTCAAAGGATGGGAACCCAAGTGAATGACGTCAGCTTTACAGAGGACCAAGTGCCCAAACTTCTGGTCCCGCTAAATGAAACCAGAATAACTCATTCGTTTGCTCGACCGTGTTGTTTATTGTTTGTGTAACATCGCAGCCACAAGAGTACGGCACAGCACAAACGTGGCGATTCGCAGCTCTGAAAAATGATGACGAAACGTCATTCAAGATCTGCGCTAAATTTAAATCATTTTTTAAATGTCTCATTTTGCAACACGAACCTCGAATATGCGGCATTGTGTTTCGACTCAGTGCTACAGAAATATTAAAAACAGGAAGAAAAAAAAACGTTTTTCAGCGATTTGACAAAACTGTTGTCAACCGAAAAAAACAAACACCGAAATGGTGTTTATTGTTTAAACGATAAAGTTAAAACTAAATTATTTCGTACTCATGTGCTATGAAATTATGAAGTCATCTTTCAAGAAAAATAAAATACTAAAATAAAAGAGTAAAATTTCAGTGGATAACCTTCGGTCTGAACGGGTTTAAAACAAATTTCAATTCGCTTTATTCCATTGGCAAGCTATGGTCGATCGAGGAATTGTCGAAATTATTTTAAAGATAATTTTAATTCCTTAATTTCTTTAATTTAATTCCTTAAAGAGAATAGGATTTTAAAGGAAAGTAGAGATAACGAATAGTAAGATGGCCGAGTTGAGTGAGGCGAAGGGGTTCGAATTTGTGAATGTGTGGATCGAATTTGAAGGAAAGTCGGAACGGTTTAAAGTTGCATTTGAATGGGGTTGGGCACTTAGAAAGGCTTTCTGGGAAGCACGGAATCGAGAAGTAAACGATCAGGGGCTACTTCTGAAGAAGAATAGCACAAATCAGAGGGTACGGCTGGAGGAAGATGGAGGTGAGGTTGCAGCAGCAGCAGCACAAGATGATGGAATGCATAATAGGGAGGACGAGACTGGTAGGAATGGAAATCACAGTCAAACTCAGGGAGTGGTCAGACCGAAGAGAGAGAGAGAGGTGCGGTATAACAGCTAGAATAGAGAATGTTGGTGCTGGTAGGATGGCCTCAAACACACATTGTCGTGTTTATACACAAAGGTGAGGAGTATTCGAAACAAGAGAGCCGAGTTTGTGGCTTTGATTGAGACGGTAAAAGGAACAAGTGAAACTTGGTTGTTTGAGGAGGAGGTGATGTCGGGAATAGAATTAGAAGGGTATATATAATTTTCTGGAAGCATAGCGATGTGAAAAGAGAAGGGGGAGTGCTGTTAATGATTGCAGAGGAATTGTGTCCGCAAAGTGTGGAAGTCGATGGTGCCTGCACAGATTTTGAATCTGTGTGGTGCGAAGTTGAAATAAACAAGTTAGTACGTCCGATAGGATGCTGTTATAGGCCATGCAGAGAATGCCGACTTTGAAATGTTCAGGCAAATATTTAGTTGGGCATGCAAAAAGAAGGCGATCCTGATGGGGGACTTTAATTACAGGAACATAGAATAGGAGGAGGAGAAAGTGTATGCGAGAACAAGGAGAGCGAGTTTGTGGAATTTCCGAGAGATAAGTATCTTAAGTAGCACGTGAATGAAGCAACTAGAGGCTTCAGTGTTTTGGATTTGGTGATAACATCACAACATGTAATCGATAATGATACCTGGTTGGTGAATGATCACGAGGTGCTTGTTTGGGAAGTGATGAAAAAAGAAAAGGTCACTGCAAAAAATGGATACATTTGGAAGTATAAAGCAGATGATTACAGGAAGCTCTGTAGTCACTTACCATCAGTAAGTTGGGTAGATGAGCAGAGCACAAAAGTGCTGACAGTGCATGGAAACTCACAAGGAAGTATCTAACGAAAGTAATGAATAACTGCACACCAAGGGTTAAGCGAGTAAATAGAGTGGGAGTGAAATGGATGAACATCGAAATCAAGCAAGCTGTGCTGGAAAAGAAAATGTTATGGAGGAGATACAAGACAGTTGGTGGTGATCGGATCCATGAAGAGTATAAAGTGCAGGTTAGAAAGGTGATGAGCATGGTAAAGAAAGAAAAGGTGCAGTATGAGAGGAGATTGGCGTTCATTCCAGGGAATTTTCCCACTACACGGCGAGCAAGCAAGAGAAAGAATAATTATGGCAGATTAACACCGGTGGATAGTTAAGGCAGCAGAATAACAGCTGCAAAGGAGATCGTGGAATTACTGAACGAGCTCCTTATCAGCGTACGTCATACTGGTGTAAATGAACCGGTGCAATATGTAGCAGAGAGAGGCAAGTATTAGGAAAATTGAAAGTGAAAGAAACAGATGTTGGTTGGGTTAGATGAGAATAAGGCTGTGGGAGTGGACGGCATATTTAAGGAACGTGCTCCACAGTTTGCTATGCCCTCGACCTGGTTATTTAATTAAAGTCTTGCAGTGGGTAGGTTCCTAAGGAGTCGAAAGAAGGTAAAACACTCCAAGCATGGTTCTAAGACAGAAGTCTCCAACTATAGGCCAGTCTGTATAAGTGCAGTTGTGGTCAAGGTGTTGGAGAGATTGGTAAGGAATGCAATGCAGGATTGGGTCGATGGACATGGCCTTCTTTATGATGGTCAGCACCGATTTGTAAAGGGCAGGTCCTGTTTTAGTAATTTACTGGCATTTTATGATAAGTTGACGAGGGTGTTCGATAAGGAAGACTTATATAAAGTGATATTCCTAGACTTTGCAAAGGCGTGCGAGATTACCACATGATAGTTGATGTACAAGCTACAGAGAATGGGAATTGATAGTTATTGGCAGTGAACAATGGCAGCAGGTTGCGTATGATGGAGAGTAGTGTCTAAAAAAAAAAGAGAGTAACCAGTGGCGTTCCCCAGGGTTCTATTCTTGGGTCCCTGCTGTTTAACTTGTTTGTAAACGATGTATCATGTGGACTGACTGGGGTCTTCAGTTGTTTGCTGATGATGCAAAGCTGGGAAGAATTATAAGGAGCACTGCCGATGTTAATTCCTTTCATGGAGATTTGAAAATACTTTTATACTTGGACAAAAGAATGGGGTTTACTTTTAATAGCAATAAGCGCTAGGTGTTGCATTTTGGAGTGCGGAAATATAAGGTTGTGTGATATATCGATGGTGGCGTACTGTAGGAAGTAGATGATATTAGAGATTTGGGAGTGATGGTTGACAGTAGATCGAAGTTTAGAGGACGTATTGCCAGTGTTGCAAAGGCTGCATATCGTAGTGCTGCTATGATAAGAAGTACTCTAACATGCAAGGAAAAGCAAGTGGTTGTGCCCCTGTATAAGGCACTGGTCAGACCACGCTTGAACTATTGTGATAAGATCTGGTCACGTGGTCACGTTTCAATGTGACGTGGAGACATCGGAGAGGGGTATTAGGAGTTTTTAATGCTGGCTATGGAGAGAGGTTGAAGAAATGTGGATTGCAGAGTTTGGTGGATGGCAGGAGGAAGAGAGGTGATATGATAGAGACGTTTAAGTTAGTGAGAGGATTTTATCACATTAATCCAGAAAAGGTTATAAAAAGGGTAGAAGGTGAGAGGGGAAGAACCAGAGGTCATGCCTGGAAGTTATGTAAAAGTGTGGTGAGGAGGAATGTAATAATAATAATAATAACAATAATAATCTGGGTGGAAATTATCAAGGCTCGAAATATATTTTCAGCCACTGAAAATTCATATTCACACAAACACTAAAAAACTTATCATCGTCGAAAGGAGGAGGGTAGAAGAGTGAAACACGTGATTTGAGGAGCGAGGAGAGTGAATGTAAGCCAACCGAAAAAAGTTTAAAAGTTTCTGGCATAACACACACACACTTGCTTTTGAAGCGATCGGGAAATGTGCGTGCTCACCAACGCAAGGTTGCAGCAGCAAGAGGTGCGATTCACGCATTCGTGTAGCAAAACGCTAACTGTGCGGCGCATCTCATTACTGCGTCGGGTGTTTATCAGTTCCTTCAGACGCTTCGTCATTGTTTTTATCAAGGATACAGTTTTCCATCTTTGCTCGGACTCTTCTTTCTGTTCGTGCTTCTTCCACGCATCATTCTTCGTGGTTCTCTCAGTTTTTCCTTTCCCCTCCTCCCATCGACTGGAGAACCAGGAAATTGGACGGTTGCCAAGACTAACGAGGAAAAGATGCCAGCGAGGTTCGTGTGCCGTGTCCGATCCGACGCAGCTCTTCCCTCACGTGAGCGCTACACAACAACTATGGCATCTCAGACCGAGCTCTGCAAGGCTCTCGGGATTTATGCGTCCTTGCTTGGGCTCGTGGAATAGCAAACACGAATGACCGAGAACCTCGTTGTTCACGCGGCATGTTAAGCCTATTTCCTGAAGACCGGCTAACCGAACGAGCGACGCCATTGCGACCTGGAATCACGCCTTCCGGAGAGTTCATACGAAAGATAACTCCCATCCAACTTACTTTCTTACCTTCCCCTGTTAGCGCCCTCTCGGCCTGTAAATGTCCCCGACGTGTTTAGTGTTACGCACTCCCCATTCCCACCCCTTAATTACTCTGCGGAATCCAATTATGCATTTTTTGAAACTTGTCGATCCCGTTAATTTCACTGAATTCAGCTTTTTATACGCAGCCCGTAAAATACGGACGTCTCTTGACTATCAAAAGCGCGTGCTAATTTGGTCACCTGACTGTAAACGGATATTTCACGTGGTGTGGAGGAGAGAGAGAGAGAGAGAGAGAGGACACCTGGCTGGACAAACAGGAACGAAATAAACCCAACGAAGCGTCCCAAGTGTTTTCGAGCAGATCTCGGCGAAGACAAAGCGAAAAGGGCCCTTCTTTCCGTGGCGGAAGTGACGTCAAACATTTCTCTTAACCGAATCGGCGATGAACGCATCGCTTAATGACACCTTCAGGCTAACGAGTTTTATGTAAACCCAACGCTCTCACCTCGTTGCTCGTGCGGATGAAGGGCCTGAACGGACAGAGGGTTGTGCAAAAGCGCGCTTTCTTAAATCGCTTCCCTTTTCATGCATTAGCCGCGATGTTTGATTACTCAGAATCCATCGCATGATGTACAATTGAAACGACGCATCCAGATGGACTTTTAGGTGTCATTTTGTTGTATTTGGTCGCTTAATAACCTTCTTCTTCTTACTTTTTTTTTAAATAAAAAAAATAATTTTTTCATTTTTTTTTAAAAATTCAAAATTATTTTTTATTCAAAAATACTTTTTACGAGTTGATCGAAGGGTTCTGACGCCCAATTCGACTCTAAAAGGAAGTCCGTTATCTCACCGCCCTAGTCTGTGACGCGATATTTGAATAACGTGTTTACCAAATTACAAATATCACTTCCTATCGAAGCGCCATCTGTAAATTTTTAAGTCAGCACACTCGAATTATTTATTGTGATCTTGAGAAAACGAAACTTCATTTCTTTCATCTCCGTATAGCGGATGGCGTTTAGAACATCGTCACGTCAAAATAGTACGGACAGGAAGAAACGATAAGCAGACAGAAGAAACTTTCCTCCTCAAAGAATCGCCACCTGGTTGATAAAAGAACATCGACGAAACGTCCGATTATTATTTGTTCGTGCGTGCGTCTGTCTGTTGCAGGAACGATAAATCTGTCAGCAGATAAGTCTATTTGCGCGCGGCTCCCCGAGTAGACTGTAAAATTGATTTCGTAACTCCATCTGCCCGCCGCCGCTCTATTGTACACACAAAATTGGTTCTACGCAGACGGATCCCGCTAATCGCACACGGAGATGTCTAGACGTCTATATGGGATGAGTTGCGGAATATGAAGCAAGGGTTAAGCCGTGCGGTGGGTTCGTTATTGTTTCCGTCAGCACATAACTAACCTCTTTCGGAGGCGAACCATTAGAGAAATTAATGCACAAATTTCGATTCCGACCCTGTCGCCAGCGCGTGCGCCTAGAAACGAGGCACTTTCGCGGACGTTAATTAGAAAAGGAAAAACGATCGTTTATTTAGAAATAATGAGAGCTTTTTAAAATAAATTTCGTAACGTTCATCTTCACGTGCTCGCGGGATTCGATGCGTGTTGGTGGCAGGGAAGCGTACCTTAAAAGGGACTGTGTCGATGATCGTCCCGAGAATGTGCTAAGCAGATGCGGAACCGAAGAGAAAGTGTTTCCATCTGTGGTTCCGGAAATTAAGAAACATTCGTCTCCTTTTTACACAAACCGCTGCTGAAAAGGTCGCCAAGCGCACCCTTTTTGTGGGAAACAAGCGATCGATTTTCAGCCTCAAAATTTTCGGTATTTAAACACGAAACGTATGAAGAGAGAGTTAAATCGGCAACGTTTAACTGCCCTTAACGAAGTGTTGATGAATACGCAATTATCGGGTGGTTAATAAGGGCGAAGCAAGAATGCCAGTTAAGCCGAGACACGCGGCTTAAATAATGACACGAGCTTGGGAAAATTTCATAAAACGACCCCTTTACAGAAATGGTTCTGATCGGTTTGCCATAACAAGAGGTAGCAGTGCGCGGGTGGACGTCGATTTCTCTGCCGATCGGTGGGCGATGACGTCACAAGGCCAGAGAAAGGTAGATCGTGTTTATTTACTCGGGAAAGGACAGAAATAGAGCCGCCTCGTGTCCTTGTCCTTTACCACCGCATCGATCCACAGGCGCGCGTATGTTCGACTGTTCTTTTGACATTTAAAGATCAGTTACGAAGAAGGCGCGCCTCGAGCAGAGCAACAATCGAAGGAAAGAGAGAGAGATTTGATGTTTTCGCCGAGTGACGTCCTTTCTGAGGTCACACGACGGTGGCCTTTTTGTTGTTTTCTTTTCAAGTCAAGGAGACGATGGTAGAGAGGAAAGCTCCGCGAGGATTAAAAAAGTCGTCGGCAAGAATTGCGAAAGGGTTGCGTTTCATCGCTAATAAAATTTCTGGCAGCGATGTTATCTGACCTAGCCGTGATTCATTCCTTCGAGCGGATTTCCCAGGATTCCCGGGGGGGGGGGGATTGAATCGAGATGGTGCGTAACTGGTGGACGGATTTATCCGATTCTGAATGAGTCAGATTTGACCAGGCCGGCACCAGCGCAAGTTGACGAAGAAGTGTCGGGGAAATTTCCCTTAGAAGGCCGTGTTGATTGACTTCCGAGCTGATTATCGAGACGTGCCGGATAATGGCAGCACTTCCGGTATCATCACCGAGCAACGATATTCAGAGCCACCCCTCGTTCGCTTCCTTTATGTTCCCCAAACGATTCGAGAACTAAGCGGCGAAACTCGCGGTGCAGCTGACAGCACGAAATGTTTTTCATAAATTCGGGCAAATACTACTTCCGGAGAAGATGTTCGCGAATTTACGGCTTCTGTTTGGTCGCTGACATTATGGATGCGACAATCAGTACCTTAGCTCTGTAGAATAGTCGACTTTAGGAGTGTCCACCGCTAGGAGCGATCAACTGCTTTCATCTCTCCTCTTTCGAGTTGTTTCGGTTTTCTTTCAAAAGGATCCCCGAGACCAGGCAAAAATCGAACCATTCGGGAATTCGGACTGAAAAGGGCCTCCAAGTGCGAAACGCATTCGAGTGTCCTTCGCTGTGCGAGGGCCGAAGGAATAATTTTCCTTGAAAGCAACACCACATGTCAGCGAAAACAACTTGAAAACAGGGATGATAAAAGGCATCCCGAAAATAAGACGGACGAGTGAGCGAAATTCGGCAACGAATGAGTCAGGTGGACCTACTTTGGGAAAATCCTCGAAATGAGGAAAACCGCAGATCTTGCGCCCGAGATCTTCTCGAGACAGAAGAGGAACGTGCGGGAAAAGCAAACGTGTTCATTCCTTAAGACGTGTCTGAAGGGGGACCCCTAATTAACACCGACCCCGCTAAAAACAGAGACGTAATTCGTCTCGATAATTGCAGTTAAGTTGCCAGGCCGCTAAGGTTTCGTCACAGCCGCTTGCGAAGCGTGCTGTCCACGTCACTTGTTGGCAATTGTGCGGCGTCGTGATGCGGCGAACTTGGCATCTTGCCAGGTGATAATACGTAGAACATGTGCGACGCAGAAGATGCTTCTGATGACGGCACCTACCTGTGCTGTGACGATACGCGCAGAGCTATTGGGAAGAAATCCGTCAGTGATGACAGAAACATGCGACGTAGTTGCTCGATGCGACTACTCCCGAGAGGGCGCTCAGCTGAGAATAACCGTCGTGTCACCCTACGGAAATCGGGGATTTTTTCCTGCTAAATTTCTCAAGTGTTTTTGAATACGCGCAGTCTCAAAACACCGAGTTTAAAGCAGTTGCAACTCGAGCTGACCGCATCCTGTCCATCCGCGTGTGTCGACATGCAAACCAATATCTGAAGCCTCTCATCCCAACGCTGCTGCCACAATGCAAATCCTTTCGTTCCATGCGCAAGCACACGAAGATGTCTTTTGCGCTGATTTGTGTCTGTCACGGCCTTAAACGTTCGGGCAATCACGTGCGGCCATCTTCGTCGGTTGCACACGGGCCATTAGTAACAGAAGCGATGCTCCCCTGGACAGGTTAAAAAGCACGTAAGCCATCGGCTGGTCCTGCGCTATTTGGCGCAGGGAAAGAGATTGCGAACCAACGCTTTATGAAGAGTTCTGGTAAACAAAAGTCCTAAAACATTCTTCGGAGGATCCATCCCATCCGCACGCTGACTTAGGCGGAATATCAATAAAGAAATGGGAGGAAGAGTTTTGTGCGCTGCTGGCAACAATGTGCATGTGGAACATTGATGACCCTTACCACAATGAATATTAAAATCAGATGATAACGCACAGAGGAAGAAGAGCAGATTTAGCTAAGAACCACGCACCAACACGCTAATGGCTTTTTTTCTTTTTTCTTTTTTTTTAATCAAGTTGAGCTTGGGGGCTTCACGCAAGCATATAAGTATGGAAGAGAAATCCTTCTTAGTCGAGCGAAAAAATGGAACTATTTTATTATACAGAAGAAGAGGGGGAAGGGAAAACTTCGAGTTTATGCGGCACTGAAGAGGAAAGTCCGTTTCTCATTGAGGAACAAAACAAGTAAAAGAAACTCGAAATTCTAACGGCACCGTTGATTGACAGACACACACACACTGCAAATCGTGATTCGCAATTGGAATTACCTGAATGTGTTGTTTACAGCAATCAGCTGAGCAGCGTTTGTTAGTCACACGCGACCCTGAGAATTAGACCAAGACAGAGGTAGGGCGTGAACGGATGTGGAACGACACTCGGGAAATTCCTCGGCAACAACCTTCAGGGAGGTATTCTTCCTCGAGGAGAATTTCCAAGCTCCTTGACTGCAAGGAAAGAGGAGCGCCAAAGACTTCGACTTATTCCTGCTCAGGGGAGAAATGGGTGCTGTGCCGCCAGAGAGAGAGAGACGAACTGTATTTTCAGCTTCTCTAAGATCATACAAAAGAAACAAAAGTCTTCCTACTTCTTTAGGCATTTTGAAAACGCCCAAAATCGCTTATTTGGGTCGCGAGAAGGGGCCCGAAAACATCCCGTTTGAACTTCTTCTGCGTTGCGATTATGTGGAAAGGGGGACCCCGATTTTTCGCAGCAGAGTTCACCGATCTCTTCAGAAAACAATCGACGAAACTGCCGTGGTTTGAGCGGAATTTGCTGTCAGCCAAAAATGAATTCACGCAATTAAATTCGCGTTCTTGTTAAGCGTTTGTTTTGCGTCGACAGATGTAAACGGAGCTTTGAGTTTCCCGGCTATTGTCGCAGACAGGTGTCGGGTGATAATCCGCATTTGACACCGAAAGGAAATCGGAAACTTCTGCGAGTTTGCCCTCGGACGGAGAACGAAAACGTGACTGGAATTTGTTGTGGCTGCCGACCGAGTTCGTAAATGCTTCTTCGAGAGGAGGATGTTGTGCTGTTGTCCTTCTGCAACTGAAACAGTGGTGGTGGTGGGGGGGGGGAAACAGTTGTTTATTAATTTACCACCTGAGATTATCTTTCCATCGAGGTCAATACTTCTTATAAGAATTTCCCCGACTCCATCTTGGCACAAACGCAACAAAAGGAGGGAAATTCTGGCGAAAAAATCCCTCGACTGAGACGACGTGGAAACAAACGACTTTGGACATGTTTATCTGTGAAGTGCTGAGAATAGCGGAAGAAAGTTCCCTCCCCGCACTTCTACTCGAATGCGAGCGTCCAGTATCTCTCGGCTCTTTATATTTGTAGCGAAATTGCGAAGCTAAGAAAGACGAGGAGCGAATTAGCAGGGATTGCAACGCAGGATGCTCCCACTTTATAGCCGCTTTCTGGAGATGAAAGTGTTGACAGCAGCGAAAGATGAATTTCACGGAGGCTTTCGAAATTCAGATTTTTTTTTTTTTTTAATTGCTAGGAAGAAAGCGAATTCGAGAAGCTCGCTCATTATTTCACTTCCCACAATCAAACTGATGACAAAAGAAAAGCGTTATTGATGACAGAACACAGTTGAACCTAGCGGCGTTCATTAAGCCTCGGGAAAAGTTTTCCCATCGTGTCCAAAATCATCGCAACAAACTCACGAATTTCCACCCACACACAGAGAACGGAATACTCCCCGTATAAGCAGATCGGTCATCTACAACCCAGCTGGTGTGCACACGTTGCCATCCATCTCGCTTTTAAGTACGGCTGCATCTTTGCCTTCATCAATGTCCGACGTATTTCTACGAAACTCGTCATCTGCGCTACGCAAATACGACGCCACGAGCTTTGAGCATGCGGCGTATGAAAGGGATTCGCATTCGGTTCCGACTGAATTTTGAACGCCGTCACAGGATTGTTTTTTCTCTTTTGTTGAACAGAAACTTTTTATGGACAGTCGAACGGACGGCCTCGTCGCCTCACTAGCCAACAGGTCACTAAATCCCGCCTTGCGCTCAGGTCAGATTAATTTCACCCGCTCCACTTACTGGAGGGCCGAAGTGGCTTTGGGGAAGTTTCACGTTCGGTCTTCCATAGCAACTTCTCCCGGATCCTTAGTCCGCTCGCGGTACTAAGCGCAGCCTTTCTTCGATGGGATGAACATGAAAACGAATTGCGATTCCGCTGCGGGGTCACTTTTATTCGCATTCATTCCGCGACGCAAATAATCGCGCTGAAAGGAAACGAAGACGGATTCTCGTTCCCTCCGATCGCTTAGATTGAACGCTATTCAGATACTTGATCTCGGTCTGACTGTTGTCTAATTGATCGCATTCAGAATTACTTTGTTTACTCCCCCCCCCTTTAACCAGACCGATTTTATCTTATTTCGTGACTTACACGCTCCCAGTTGATTACAACTCCTTCCCCGTCACTTCAGTCACCTTCTTCCTGCATATGAAATTCCGGCAATGACGGCACATTTGGTTGACCCTCTCACCAAGGGGCGGCACGACTTCCATTCCTTGATCTTATTCAGCCCCCCCCGCATGGGAGATGAATTTCTCCGCCCACAACAAGGCCGGCATCCTGAGGCGGCTCGAAAACGTTTCGTGCTCTACGACTGAAACAGCACGGGAAGGCTTACTGCGACGAACAAGGCGGTTGTGCAACTCCGAGCACAAGCGCGATTCGAGAAGAAAAGCCCCCTGCTCAAGAGTGATCCCAATCACGTGTCTCTTTTCTGTTGTCTCTCAGCGCACGGCAGCTCCGCTTCATATTCCACTCAGTTTAAGACTTCGCAGCATTACATAAAGACAAAAAAGATTTCTTTCTGCCTTCAAAGCCGCATTGATTTGCTGGAAAATGAATTTTGAATGAACTTGTTGGCGTCGAACTCACCTTTGCCCCTCAAACGGCTTCATACAAACATCTCTGCACTGAGAGTCGAATGCTTTCTCCTGCTGCTCTCTCTGCGGGCAAACGAGAGAGAATTTCGCTGAAGCCTACAAAGTGTGAAGTTTGGTTAGCGAGTTAAGACACTGTTGGCTTAAGCAACGTTTAAGTTGGTTTTTTTTGGTGCTCATCGGTGAGGGCTCACTCGAGTACGCAATGAAGGACAGTTTAGCGTACGACATTGTCGTATCTTTATTGCCTCGTAAATCACCGACAACGACGCAACCAGAATATTCCCCATTTAATAATTCACGCAAAGCGTCTAGACAACAAACGTGGGAGTCATTTCGCTCATTCTAGCCTCCCCCCCCTCCATCTCCCTCTCTCTAGTCGAGGGGATCCTCGAAATTAATTGGTTATTAAAAAATTATTTACTTTTTCGTATCTGTAGCGAACGCAAAAATAGAATTTACATTTTAAGCTGCTTTAACGGGATTTCACTTCTGCGCCAAAACGTTATCACTTCGCCAGAATGAAAACAAATCAAGCCGAACGTAAACATCAATTGCTGCGCGGAGGAGAAATCTCCCGCGTCACCGATGTGCATCGACGAAACTGTTTTATTTAAGGGCCGTTCATAATAAGAGAAAAGAAACTCGTTAGTCTCAAAGCAGCGTTGAATGTCTTAAAAGCAGGTCAGCACCGTCGCGTGGGTATCGCCAAGAGGTGTAAACAACACCGATGAAATGTTCACGTAAACATTCCCAGAAAACTTCTGCCACGTGATTTTCGAAATAAAAAAAGACTGGAAATTCCTGGAGAAAGAATTTCGTTCTGTCGGCTTCCTGTTCCGCCCGTTTGTGTTTGCGTCTTGCTTTGCCACGTGCTCCACTCGTCCATGAAATCGATACCTGTTGCATTACGCGACTCGTTCTCCAATTTATAATGTGCACGTGGACAAATGGCACACGCGCATGGCATACGTACGCACGCGTTTCCATATCGTTAATTAGCCCCACGTAGCGGAGCAACGCACACTCGCGAAGGTAAACATGTTTGTCCGCACCCACTTCCGACTTCTCTTCGCGCTAGACAGGAACTCGAGGCGGAATCAGATGCCACGTGTGTCAAGAGAAGCGACGGTCTTCTCGGTGGGGGCCCCTGCTTTTCCTAAAAGCGAGATGAACCACGGAAGCGCACGCGGCCCTCCTCATCACAAGAAGAGCGATTCTCGCATATGCAGGCGGCGGCATCGCTGCTGATTTGTGCAGCGGTGCTGTCGCATTTTTTTATTGTACTTCAGGCGCACAAATTGGTCTTTGGAGCTGTCCGCGGGGTCATCGTCACTTTTTATTTCTCTTTTTTTTTTCTCCAGTTTTTAATGCTCCATCGAACACGGAAAACCTGAAGACCCTCCCATCTCTGAGACGAATAAGGCTGGCTTCACGCGCTCCCCCCTTCTGTCGTTTATTTTGCTTAATTCTGCATCCTTTTTCAAGTGCACACACCGGAGGGGAAGTATTAGTGGGAAGATATTTTTCCCGGAGAGAAGGATTAAAAAAAAAAAAAAAAAGGGACCAGAGTCGGTCCTATACAGAGTGCAATCCACGAACCATATTTTGTGAAGGAGATGGAGAGATGCAGCTGCTGCTCGCAAACTATTTTTACACAGTTTACTACTCTCTCTTTCGTATTGATTTATTTTTATCCACTGAATATGTTTATTTGTAAGCTTCCTATAATAGTACAAAATGTTGAACAATCCCGTGTTTATTATATGCTAACGTAACCTGATGAGCTGTTGCTCATCCAGGTTGCGATATGCATCAAGTTACAAAAATTGATGAAATGCATTTTCATTCTATACACATAAGTACACTCATATAATATACATATTATTATAATATAATTACATAATAAAATCGCAGGTAAAATAAAATTTCATCATACAGAGAAAGTTGCATAACAATTAATTCAGTTAGTCATAAGTCAGTTAATCTTTAACTGACCACTCTGTTGGCTTTGTTGAAGAAAAGAAAGTCGTAGAAACAGAAAAACAGCAGTTTCGTTATCTAAACATGCGGTGGATTCGTTCACGGTGGCAGGAAACTTGTGGAGGGAAGAAGTAACACGACTGCAACTACTGCTCGCGTAAAAATAAGACGCCGAAATACGTGCAAATCATTCATTAGCAAAAGCTGATAGCACACCTCGCGCGTGCGTGATGTCAACTTTCCCCATTCGTAGGATGTTGAAATAAAGGAGAGGCGCTTTTTCCCCGATTCACTTGGAAAATGAGTTACTTCGAGACATCAGTTGAGCTCTTAATTCTGCTCAAAACTTCTTCTTGAAGACATGTTTCTGCGCGTCGTAAAATGCTAGCGCCGTCAATCAATGCATCGCTACTTTTTCCTCTTATTCCATCGAGTCAATAAAGCGAAGTCCTCCAAAAGGCTTCGTGGAAAAATAAAATAAAAACCTAAAACGCATCATTACCTGCCGAGACAACCCTGGAATCGGCAGGGTCCGATGAAGTGCTTCCCGACGAGTCTTTTCCATACATTTACCAAAATTGACAGACCTAGGAATTCGTGTGTGTGTGCGCGCGATTACACTGAAGTGTTTCACCAACCCACGAACGCTCATTCCGATGTTGTTGGGTAAACGGTGGCGAATACCTTCAGGATTTGCGAACAGTTCGTCCGAAGCTCATTTCACAAATGCTCTCACCAAACCGGCAAAAAGAAAGTTACTGGAAAGGAATTTCATAGACTGGTTACGACCCACGGGTTATGGGAGTAGTATATGCGCCCCTCTGCTCTCTTTACTTAGACCCCCCACAGCCTTTTCGGAAACTTCGAGTGCTTGTTCCCGGACTGTGTTTGCCCCGTTCGGAGGGCGATGTTTTGAACTTTCCGATGGATGTTGCGTTCAGAGACGACACGAAATAGTTCGGCGTCTCGCGCACACGTCAGAGTACAATAATGAGGAAAATCACTCGCCACATCCCTCATGAGTGTTGTCGTTACAAAAACCGTAGATGGAGTGGATGCAGCGAACTCCTCGCTTGGAAACAAAAGTGACGTCATTTTATGGACACCCTGCATCCATTCTTTTTAAAGCAGGTAGAGAAGCTTGTAAAGCTTCCCACTTTACCGCAGATCTTATGAGAACCCATAAATTCGCCTTTTATTAGAGCTTTCTGGGTTTCATCGGCCTGAGAGCCGTTTCGAAGTGTTTGGTTCTCATCAGAAACGTTAAGAAAGCCAAAACCTGCTGTTTAATACCGCAGCAATCCCATGTCGGGAAGTTACATTATTCATAAGTGAACTATCGGTAGGCGCATACAAAAAGTATTTAAATCCAGAAACAAAAAGGCTTCGATCCGGTCTAGCTCTCTGGCAAATTTCGAAACTAAGTTTCTACGAGTTATCTGATCTAAAAAGAACGGAAACGAAATCCCTTTCATAATGTCGACTGAGTGAAGCCTTTTTGGCTCTTGATTTAAAAGAGCCGACATCTTTTCAGCAAAAGCACGCGGTTTTCGATTATTTTTCAGATATTTCATTGTAAAGTGCGAGACTTCGTCCACAAGAGGTGGAGTGTACAAAGGGGCTTGATAAAAAGTTCGGGTTTGGTTTTCAGAGCTGCTTCAAGATTATCCAACTCCCTTCGCTTGCGAAAAGCACACGAAATGCGTTACAGCGCATTGAAATGAAAAGCGGCCTCGGTTATGTTGGGCTGGTCCCGATTGACTTCCAAATCGCAAACAGGAAGTGAAAAACAGCAGTTCTGAAATTATCCCAGGATTCGTTCATATCGAAAAATCTTTGAATGCTAGTTTAAAGTGCGTCGAACACTTTTCTCTTCGGGACAGGAAAAGTGTTCGCCTGACTTGGGAGGAGCGTCTCTGGTCAGGAACGATGAATGAAACGCAAGACAGGCTGGTTCGGTGAGTCTTATTGATCCCTCTTACACCGCTGGTCTGGACTTTTCAGGAGCCTCAAATAATCCGGAATGTGAAACGCACGCGCACACACAACTTGCAAAACAGCATAAGGAAGTTGAGAAGTAGAAGAATTCTTCTTTCACGTCGGATATCCCATGAGCACTCTCTGGAAGGGTTCCTATAAAAAATGGGATACAAACAAGTCATGCGGGAATTTGGATTTCATTTTGAAAGGAATACGAGTTACGTACAATTTCATCGCGGATGACATTTGAACTCCATTTCACGAAATACTTCAACCAATCGTTTTTGCATCTTCACCTTCACAAACAGAACAATAAGGTCATCTGCGGTGCTCTCCGTGCATCATCTTACTGGACCGCGACTCCACTAGTTTCCCCACATTCGGGAAGAATACCGAGGGTGGGGGGAGCGAAATGGGACTGTTTGGGTGGACGCGTTTTATACATTTTGCTTTATTTTTAACACAAGAGTGCTACATTTTCACGAGACCGATTTTCACTTGGAAATGATGGACGACCACACCGAGAAGGTTTTCAATGTTCTTTCTCACTGACGAAAGCATTTCGAGACAGAAACTGGCAATGACCTTTGGGTCATCAGAAGAGAGATTCTGGACGGATTTTGTGATCGGGCTTGGCAATGCAATGAGATCTTGTTACGATTTTCCGTCTGCTGAGTTCACGAGCGTTCTCTTTGTCCACGTTCACTTCGTGTCGTTGTCAAGAGAAGAAGTGATTGGGGGGGGGGGGAATACAAGGTTTACTGTGCATTGACGAAAGAAAGCCGGATAATGCAAATATTATGGGAAATCGATGCATCGATTATCTCACTGGGGAAGGAAACGAAGGCTTACGTGGTTCACTCGCTCTGCGGGAACACGTTCATTTAAATCAACTGACCGCGTTGATTTAAATGAACGGCTGAAGCAGGCTTGTGAAAAAAATCAGGTTTTGTTTCGAAAAATATTTTAAACTATTCACCTAAAAAGAACGCTATTTGAATGATAGTTAACGTAAGGAGACTAATTCGAGCCTTTAGCAACATGCAAGAGAGCGACTCGGATTTAAAAGGGAAGCTTCTGCTAAGCGGTTTGTTGATTACATTTTGCAACGACCAACATTCCTTTCTCTGCGATGCAAACGATTATAACCTCCGATTCGTCTTAGCCGTGCCCTCCTTAGCTACCACGCACACTGACACGCTCGGTGCCATCCTCATTTTCAAGCTAAATTTGGAAAGGCAGAGATATTCTCCGGTTATGGGGATCTCCTGTTTCTCCAAAACATCTGTAAAATTTCCAGCGTAAAAGGTCTTCCGTGTTTCTGACCCTCCCCCACAACACTCAAAGTGCAAGTCACGTGAATAGCCTTTCTGGTTTCGGCCGAAACGTCTATTCACCCGGAAGTAGCTCCCCTTATCCCTAATTTGAAAACGTGGATCCCGTTACCTCCACTGCTTTGCACAACGGATGCACCCCTCATTACAGCGGGCTCGGGGCAAATTCGGTCCTCGGTGTGGGCAGAGAAAAGTCGTTTACCCTTTTAGAATGGGACGAGAGTCAGTCCCTTTGCGCGAGGAGGTTTCACTATGCTCGTCGACGAGATTTCTACGCAAAACGATTTTAATTTATTCACAACCAGAAACAGCGGACGCAGCCGATTTCTAATCGCCAGTTTGAAATAATAAACATTTGAAACGGAGAAGATATCCAATCCTTGGACAATATCAAGCAGCCAACAATGCCGTCCACCCATTATGGAGCATGCGTGGCATCATTAGCCGAATTAAAGTGCATTTCCCCCTTTAATCGGGCGAGGTCATCGCTTTTAAAGACCATTTAATTGGACTTAACCTTCTTAATTCCTAGAGAAAAAAAATTCAACGACTTTAGCCTGACATCTGTCCGTGAATGCAACACGTGCAGTAAAATAGTTTCGGATAATTAATTCATCGTCCTGAGGGTAGCAAGCGAGAAAAAGGCTTGCCGCTAACCAATCACGGCTGGATTTTGTTAGCGGCGTAATATTTTCTCAGTTTCAGGCACGTCGGATTAAGCATTTTGCGACCCCTGTTTTTTGAGGAGGGGACGAGCAGCTTCTTTGAGAATGTGACGACCTGTGAAAGTGGGTTTCCTGTAAACTGTCGTTGTAAGAATACCCGAAGGTGAACAGGAGTCGCGAAATGTTTAATCCGACGAGCCAAAATTAACTGTTGAACTTCTCGTTTATTGCAGAAGGAACTTTTGACTGTCAAACATCGCACGAAACTGAAAGGCTTCTCCGAAAAGAGTACGCAGCATCTTTTCGATTCCTACAATCCAACACAGAACAGCAAAGATTCAATACGTCGACTTCCAATTCCTTACATTTCCGGGATTTCAGAACCAATTTCAAGAATTCTGAAGAAATATGATTTAACAGCCTTTCTTTCTTTCTTTATGATTTAACAGCGTTCATCTAAAGATAAACGCTCACCCTTGTCTCTACCCGGCGAGTATCAAGTTCCTTGTAATCTTTCCTACTTTGGACAAACTGGACGTTCCATAGAATAAAGAATTCACGAGCATCAATTCAACACAACAAACCCGAGAAATCTGGATCAGCTCCGCACGGAATAGAAACAAGCCACAACATCCTTTGGTCCAAGACTCGCCTCCTGCACAGCTTTCGCTACAAATTTGAACTCCTATTCAAAGAAAGTGCCGATGCCTTACTTCAACGTCCTAACTTCAATCGTAATGACTGTATATCAAAAATTTGGGAAAGTTTAATCAGGATAACTCATTAATTTTTTTTTTTTTTTTTGTAAATTTCCTATATTAGTCTAATGCTATTGAAGATTATGATATGAATTTCTGAATTAATATTTTTAATTATGACTTGATAAAAATGTTTACTTTTCTAATACTTTACGATATGACATCACGCGGCTCGTTCTATGCGTGACTGATCAATTGTTCGTATTCCACTTTGTTTTTTAAAACTGTTCCTACGTAGCCACTGAAGATGGTCTGTAATATTCAGACCGAAATATTCGGCAAATTTAACGTCATTCTCTCGTGCAAACATTTCTAACAGCCTGAAATCTTATTGCAACGCGATGTCTGATTGGGTGAGGATATTCAATTTTGCGAATGTTTACGAACAATCTGTTGGTGAATCACAAAAATAAACTGATATCGGAGTTGCAATCCTGTTTGCGGCGATGCAAACGGAAGATTCCCTTAAAAGCGTAAAGGGATTAAACGGAAAACAAAAGAATCCACTTTTTGGTTCGGCGACCGCCTTTCCGCGAGTCTCTCGAAATTGAAGAAGTTTGCTGCGTTACCCTCAGGGAAGCTGCAAGACCACAGAACGTCCCTTAAGAGGAAGGGAAGCTTGTGGTGGGAGGGGTCTCCGACTCCCAGGACACTGCGGGGGGAAGATAAAAGGTTTTGCAATTTCCCAAGGGCAAGTGCGGGCTGACTTGGCCGAAACATTACAACGGCAAAAGGGCCACCGCATTTCAGAAATGTGGGGGTTGAGGGGATATGTAAAAAGGGCGGGGAGGGAGTGCGAATTTTAGAGGGGGACAACCGCATTACGCACAAATGTGCCTTTTAATTCCGGTGGGTCCATTTGTACGAGGCAACCCACAAAAGGTGAGGGGCATTCGTAAGGAAATACTCGCAATGGTAACGTTGACGTCACTATCGGTCAAGCGTACGCTCCGCGAGCACTCAATGGGTCACATCCGCTGAAATTGGCTGATTCCGTTTTGTCGCGAATTCACCCTCGTAACGATCCTCCGTTAGCCAAGAGGGATCGCAATACGCACACACGAACTCCACCTGGCGGCTGTGCCATGCAGCAAATTTCAGGTTTCACCGTGCGATTTTATTGTTTACTAATTATCGAATCCAACAGAACACGATTTAAGGAAATAACAGCGTTCCTAATATCAGAGGAAATCGTCTTTAAAATGAGGTAAGGAGAGAGCTCGCGAGCACTCATTGAGTTACGGCGTGTGTGAACCTTGGCAACGTGCCAGTAAGCTGCGCGCACTTTTTGCTGAATATTTGATGACTGTTGCTTGCGATCTTGCCACTTAATTATTCTACCAATTCTCTCTCTCTCTCAGAGATGAGCACTGGTTTTCTTTTTTTTGTTTGTTATGTTTTTCTTGTTTGTTGTACAGGCAGAGATTTCTTGTCAAGAAGATTCGTCGCCGCAAGGCTGCTCATTAGATAAATTCCACGTATTCATTTGCTGGAGAAGTGACGTCATTCCATAGAGAGAGAGACAAAGGTAACCGATTACAAAGATTTCCTTGTTCGATTCCTTGGACTTTGCTGTTACATAAGATTTCGGAGAAAGCCTCATGAACGTTCATGTACAGATTAAATGTCGCATTTGCTTACGCGCTGAGTCTGGAAGCTTCGATGTTATTTCGCGCACAACGCGGCGAAAAATGTTGAGTTTATTTTTTGTCCGCTTCCTATAATTGTACAATAGGTTGAACGATACTATGCGTAACGTAAGAGCAACAGCTCATCCGGGTTACGATACGCGTAAAGTCACAAAAATTTATGTAATTCATTTTCATTATATACACATGTGTACATTCATATAATACACATTAGAATATAATTACATAATAAAATCACATGCTAATATGTACAGAGAAAGTTGCCTAACATTTAATTAGGAACAAAATAAAACAAAGCAGTTAAATAGCATTAAAAGTTTTATGATCTTTGATTACAAATATGCTAAAAAGCAATAATTTATTCAATTATTTCGAACAGAGTTTCCTCATTTCTGTGGGGAAATAAATACCCTTTGATTAGAGTTTTTTGTATTTGTTTGGGTTAGTTTCGTTTCTTATTGTAAAAGGTGGTGCGTTGAATACTTTTGGCGCTAAATAAGTGTAATGTTCGTGTATTGCTTCTTTATTTGCTTTTGGAACTAAATATTTTAGGCCCTTATATCTACTAAGGAAAGCATCTTGTTTGATTATTTACGTATTCGTTGTCGTGTTTTATGAATAACAGTACCCTATAGACGTATAAATATCTAAGCGGTAGTATGGTGTATTTATTACACATCGCAGTATCCTTATATTTGTTTCTAGTTAAGATTTTAATTACTTTATGCTGATTCGAGACTGAAGGGTTCAGCGTAGTGCGATAGATTCCCCCCCCCCCCCAACTTAATATACCAGATTGTAGTGTGCTTTGAATCCAGGCAGAATATAATATTGTTAGCATATTTAAATTTAAGAATCTGTTTAGATAGTAAAGTCTGTTCAACATAATCCTTACTTTATTTACGACATCGGTGATATGCGGCTTCCAGCTTAAACTACTATAAATTTTTAATCCCAAGTAAGTTATTACACTGACTTTGTCTGTTTCCTCACAGTTGCATAAATTTCGCGAAATGTATTATGTTCGCTGAACTGAGGCTTTCAGTCTCGTGTGTGTGCGCGCGCGCAGTGTTTAAAAAGGTCTTTCGAGTTAATCATTTATTCGCGGGGTGTGCAGGCTCGAAGTGGAGAAAGTAACGAACTTAGAAGAGTCTTCTTTTTAATGTGAAATTAGTTTTTATTTGAAGCCAAGCTTAATGGGCGAACCCCACATGTTGGAAAAGATCCCAAGAATGAATTTCAATCCTGACTCGAGTTTATTAAAATCGCATTCAAATTAAAACATCATAAATGCAGGTTATTTTTTTTTTATTTCCTTTCGATGCCGCACCTTTTTTTTTTTTAATTTTCTCAGCTGTGACTTAGTTGCAGATGGAATAATAACAACGAAAATGAAATTGAAACGGCTTTTCAGTCGAAAGACTGAAGTCGTGAAAAGATAAAAACTACGACAAATCAACTCTGCCTGTAAAAATATCTCAAAAAAAAAGGGGGAGGGGGTTGATGGGTTCAATAAGCAGTGATAAACCTTCCCCCTCCCCTCCTTATATTACGGGATGCTGGTGTTATCGTCACAATAAAAATAGATGAAATTAATTATTTGAACGCCAATGAGGAGCCGATCTTGTAATAATACGCAATTAAATGCTTTAAAGTAGGACCTTAAAATCGCAGTGAAGACCGTTCGTTACTTGCCTCTTTGTCAGTCTTACTGCAGACAAAGCAGCACAGAAACGTCCTTTCGGATTCAACATCAACTGAAGAGCGAGTAACAATCGGATAGATTTTAGATTTACGACCTGTTTTAATATGAACCCCATCTACGAGAGATCGTAAATCTCGAGTACTCTAGGGGATGACGAAGGTTGAACAATTCGGAATCCAGAAACCTTTTTTTTTTTTTTTTTTTTTTTAAGCGTTTCGTGCATCCAATAAATTGGGCAGTGGTGTCACACTGGGAGATGAAAATCATTATTCGCCTAAAGACATTGGCAGGACATCCGCGTCCATTGTGGGACACGAGTAGTCCACATCCTCTTGGTTACAGGACGGAGCTGCTATCCACTAGGCCTGCAGCTTCTCCAATCCGAATTCAGATTCCGCTACTATTTTCAGACCGATTCACGGCCTGTCTTCAGAGGGTTTTCTGTTGTTGCTGGAGGTGGGCAGAGCTTCACCATCTCCTTTTGTGTCATCTTGAGACTATTCTTTTTGGAAAACTTCCTCTCGTCAGTTTTGTGCCTTTCTGCAACGAATGCTCTCAAAGAAGGCGCCGATCTCCGCAGGAGCAGCTGCTGTGCTAGAGCACAAAGATTTCCCCTTGGTGGTGGTTCGTTTTAGAAATTCATCGCAATCGAATGCGTTTTTTTTTTTTGAGTGTCTCTCGGAAAGAGATGGTGCGCGTCTTGGGTTCGGATGGGATTACAGTATATGCAACAAGCACGCGAGGCCGATGTAAATTGCGCGTGTTCTTGTGGCAATATCCACAAGGAGGAAAAGAAAACCCAGAGTTTTCTCTGGGTTTTCTTTTAGGAAAACCCTCCCATCTCTGCATGAGATCGGCTGATGACGACGAAAGAGATTTTTGGCGCGATATTCGAATTCTATAACACGCTAGATCTTATTAACTATTTTGATTATAGGATTTCGATCAATGGAATCTGATGTCAAGAGGGCCTGCAATACCAAATCCCTGGTATACGAGCAGAAGTGCAGTTGCTTTCAGGGACAGCTTTTTTTTCCTTTCTTCAGCCATTACTTTTAGGAATTCTTACTCTTTTTCTTGCAAAGAACTAAACAGTGCGATCTCTGTCCCTAGATTTCGTTGTGGAGGAGTTTTAAACTCTATGAGACATCAGTCTACTGTGACAGTAAACTGTTTTCTTGCAAAAAAAAAAAAAAGCATTACTTTTATTTTATTTTTTGCAAAATTAAGTTTCCTTCCAAATTTTAGAAAAATCGTTTAAAAATTAATTTTTGTTTTTCTCGAGCGCCGAGTTACTCGTATTCAAGAAGAGAGCTTTTCCGTGTTTTATAAGCCACAAATCACCGTTCAAGTCGGACATTGTGTTCGCAGTCATCATAGCGGGCGATTAAAACTCTCACACACTCCAGCAGGGCAAACTTTCTCGATCAGCAGAAGTCAAATCAGGTCCCTCTTTGAAAAATTGGCTTTTGCCTCTGATATACGGGGACTTCGGTTTTTTTTTTTTTTTTTTTTTTTTTCACAACGCTTAGGAAGGAATGCGATCCGAGTTGGGTCTCCCATTCCCGTCCTTACGAAGGCCCTCGCCTCACGGTCCTGACTCCCTCGGAGTGACTTGTTGCACAGCGCTTTTGATTTCAGAACGTAGCGAAACTGTCTCAACTTGACACTGAAGCACAGCGGATCGTAGTTATTATTAATGTACACGATTATTATTATGTACAGTGTGTGCGTGCGTGCTTGAACAGAATGATCCAATGAAACATTTCATTCATTGAAACGAGTTTATTTGCTCATCAGACGGGACGCCATCAATTCCCCGAATAATAATTCATTTTCCAAAAGTGCTGAGAGAGGAAAAACTCGTCCAACTTTTGATGGGACAACCTCGTTAAGTTTTCGCCCTGCACACTGAAAGGAGGATCCCATTTTTAGTAGTTGGAAAAACAGCTTTCGTATTACACGTTCATTTACTTGTACTTGGTATTTTTTCTGATAGAATGAGCAACAGAGCGTCGCCAATTGATATTCTGACTGGGATTGCGAATGTTTTCCAGTTCTAAGGCCGATAACAAGGATTCAGAGTCAGTTCGAGCAAAACAGTGCTGACCAAAGTCCTCGTGTTCAGTTTGTTTGTTTACGAAAAAGAACTGTAACACGATTTCCTCTTTTTTTTCTCACTCACCCCCTGAATGCTGATTACAGAGCAGGAGATTGCGCATTACAAGGCTGAATGCTCAAGTGTGTGCGTTGAGAGTGGCTGTACTTTTTTCCATCTATTCCCCCCCCCACCCATTGCATGGTTAACGACATCTAAAAACTCGAATCGTAATCAAACTTAGCAGCAAACATTTTGCATAATCAGCGCGATTTGGACAGAGCGTGAGTAACTTTCTTCTTCCTTTGCCGAGCCTAAGAAAGCAGCTTCCCAGAGAGAGATTACCCGTTGGAGCTGCAGTCCAAGTTCTCCCTCCTGAATTTCATCCAAAGCACTGGTGGTGCGCACTGGTAAGAAACGTGTTCAGGTGCAAAACTTCGCTCTGCGCGAAGTGGAACATCTGTTCTGGACCGAACCTGAACTGGGAGGAAGGGGAATATTTCGCTCAGAATTTGGTCTTAGGGGACCACACGTGCAACTTATGCTGGTGAGGGACAGCCACAAAGCGCGGATACCATTTGGATTTTAAGAGAAATATTTCTTACGTCACACGCGCAGTTCTCGACAGCAAGGGAATCGTGTCGGGAGAATCGAAAGAAATCCTCGAGCGATTTTCCTTTGTGGACAAAAAGAAGAGGGTGTGAATGCGGGTGAGATAAGAAGCCTTTCCCAACGAGAGGTTCTCAACGTCTTACCGGATTGCATCTGAACTTTACTGCCTGCGAGGCGAGTGTCGTTTCAGAACTTTTTCTTTTTATTGTAATGACAAAAAAAAAAAAAAAAAAAAGCGCTCTTTCGATGCCACAAATCCGCACTCGCAACATGAAATGCGAGTGGGGTTCGCTGGAAGGTCTTTCTAAAAGGAGAGAGAGAGAGACGTAACCAAAAATATTATTGCGATGTCCACGAATTTCTTGATTTCGCTGCATATTAAGCGGGGTGTTACGAAACTCCTTCTTCGCATTTACCGCCGAGCAGCATCCTCCCAAGATTGTCCTCCCCGTCTCAAACACGCGCTTCGTTGGTCAGCCGTTTATTGACAGCACGTCCCGTCGTTTTGTCCTTTTGTACGTAATGATGATTACAGGACGAAAGTGCGAAGCCGACATTTTTGTGTGCGTTGTGCAATCTGCATGCGATGAGTGGACACGACGCACGCCTGGCGATGAACCCGATGCTTAATGAATGCAGGAATGTGTCCGACAGAATCGCTTTTCTCTCGAGGCGATTCCGTTCTTTGTGGGTGTCCAGGAGCGCATCGCTTCCAGTTAATGCGCGAGCTGACGGGATTTTTTCTCACTCGCGGAATGCCGGGTTAAATGCACGAGAAGCGAAACCGTTTTTGCCGTGTGCTTGGACGTCAGGTTGATGAACGACTGCAGGCTCGGCCGCTTTCAAATTTATGACTCAAAAGTCGCTTAGGTTAATGCCGTCCGGAATAATACGGCGAGACAAGAAACAGGACGAAAACAACCGAAGGAAAAGAGGAATGCAAACAAACAAAGGTGGAGATGAGAGAGAGAAGGAAAAAGTCTATTTTAATTGTTAGGGGGAGGGAATGGAGGAGGGAAGTGCAGTGCGACGAGTGTCCTATTACTGAAATCTGTCGCTTATTCTTAGAGTGGAGGGAAGAGTGCGCGTTTTCCGGACTGGAATGTCTGCCCACGAGAGTTTCCCCCCCCCACCCCACCCCCAGCGAAAGAAGCTATTTCAGTCAGACTACCTTCGGTGTGTGACCGTGCAGCACGCGCACGCACGCTCTTGAAGGCAGTCTCGTCTGACACACAAGGACATCGCACGAACGAGTTACACCCTCGCCTCCTGAACGGCACCCAATTAAGGCATTTCAGGGCGCTCGTTGACTGCACCGCGGGATCAAATTCATTCCGCATGTTGGTAGAAACATTTGATTTTTTTTAAAGCCACAAGTGCGATGACGGCGGTAAACCGAGCGCGAAGTGCACGAGAGGGAGTGGCAGACTGAAAAGAAACGAACGAGATTTCTCTCCTCAAAACTCTTTCTTTGTATTCAAACAACGCGAGTCAGCCCGAGTCGCTCTTCTCTCGTTGCGACCAGCACGGCCTTCTTCGGAGTGAATCTTTCTCCGCCGTTTACCGTGGGAGCTGTCGTGCAATTCGGAATGGAAGAAGCAAAAAAGTGGACCGGGGGTCTGGCCACATTCCGTTTCTAAATCAGCCCGACGTCCGTCCGATTCCTCGAATTCCTGCTGCACGGAGAAAAGAAACCTTTTTTACTCACCACTTTTATTTTACTAATTGGTAGTCACTCCCCCCCCCCCCATAATACCCGCGACGTTAGCTGCATCTGCCTTCGATTCGCATACTGTTGCAAGCAACCCCTTGCAAGAGCGAATGAAGGATTCCCTCTTGCAGGGTTCTTCATTCGCGCGTGTCTTTTTTTTAATTATTATTTATTTATTTTTCCTCGCCAAGACACTGAAGAGGTCGAATATCAGCTGACCTTCCGCAGGTTTGGTCAGAGGAAACAAAAAAAAGAAATAAAGAGAAACTCGTACAAAAACAACGACCTCTCATTGAAGCGAAGCGGCAGGTCGAAGGGCCCTACGGACACAGGTGCTCCGTGCATTTTCAGTACACCTGCGTCTTCAACTCGTCTCCTGCGCAGAAACTAAGACAAGATGTCCCGAGGGACATTCTTCGTTTTATGAGTTTGACCTTCGAGGGAACTTTCGCAGCGTCTTTATGTAATTGGCACCGACTTCTCTAATTCTTCGGTCGTAATCGACTCATGCGAGTGCGCGCAGGAAGACTTCTTTCTCCTCCTTTGAAACCCCTTCGGGGATGTTTATGGGAAAACACTCTTCTCTGAAATATATGACGAAACGGGGGGGGGGGGCAGCTCCATCGCTTAATCAGAATTTGTTGGGTAACGAGTAAAAGGAAAACCCACCAGGATGTGTAAGCGCTCGCGACGTGTTTCTCTCTTTATCGTCTTTGCTGTCTTGTCTGAAGGCCGCGGGTTGATTGGTCGTGATCCGCAGACGTCGTTTTGTCTCTAAGCCGTCTCATAACGTGGCCTTCGCGAGAAAAAGTAGCCCGAGGGTTCGCATTTTAACGTGCAGTCGGCCGAAGGATTCATTTCAGGGATGCCGAAGTGCTAATCGCAGAGAAAGACGCTCGCTGTTCCCATCCGAAGTGGGGCTGCTTCACGGCTCGACTCACTTCTGTAATAATCACGAGAGGAAATGAATCGCAGAAACGCGCGTTCAGAGTCGAAACTAAACTGAAATTTTGCGGAGTAATTATCTCACAAAACTCTGCTTCGAGATAGTTCGCCCACAGTTTGTAGATCTCTGCTTGGCGTCTTTCCAAGAATAGTCGATTCATGCTGAAGGGGAGAAGGAAATGAAGGACGCACGAATTGGTCGCCAACACGCGAAATCACGTGCTTTATAGGTAAAATTTTCCAACTGTTATACAAGCAACGTAGTTAACTACAATAATCATAAAACAAAAGTTAATTTTCCGACGTGTAATAATAAACATCTCATCCCACATTACGGACTGATTACCCTATTATCGGAATGGATTCTCCTCCTGTTGACATGCGGGGAAGTGTTGAAGGATCTCGAATGTGTGGGCGAAGTTTTTTTTTTTTTTTTTTTTTTTTTTTTTTTTTTTTTTTACACATTTAAAAAAAAAACTTTTAACGGCCGGTGTGAGATTCGCCTCGCTTATCACTGGAGGCTTGAAAAAGTTCCTCGTTCGTTCTTCGGAGCAGTTTCTGGATTATTCAATCCGTAGCCAACGAGCGGACTTCACATAAAAATGAGGGTCGTGAAAACAGGCAGAAAGTTTTTGTTAGACGGGCGCATGCACGCACGCACGCACACATTCACCAAAACAGGTCTAAATCGGAAAATACTTCGATGTTTCTGAATGCTCGGACGGACTTGGTCGTGAATTTCGTCTGCAAATTTCCTCGGCTTCCAAACGCATTCGTCTCTTCTTAGGAGCGCGTTTCAGCCACGTGGGAAATCGGTTAACATTGCGCAGCTTGGCTCTTTAAGCCCGTTGACTTTCGTCACCATTTGATGACAATTATTAGACGTCTTCAGCCGCTCGTCGAGCAGCCTTCATCTGATGCTTCACGTGCTTCCATTTTATGAGCGATCGAGGCTTCTGTCGTTTAGAAATTTCTGTGGCCAAAAAAGGCAGTTCGTTTAACGTGCTGGGAACGTAGAGGCATCGGGTGGCTGTTCGGCATCTGTTAGTTTTCTGAGGGAATACGTCATCTTTTTTTTTTTTTTTTTTTGGTGCAGTCACAGCGTTATGTTTCACACATTGGTTATCTTTTGGTTGGCATCAAAGTGATGCCACCACAAAATGCTAAAGTAGTTGAAAACAGGATAAAATCGATCATTTTATGTGATGTGGTGATCGTAATCTATTTAGTTGGTAGTTTGCACACGTTGTTTAGCGTACCTTAATATATTTTCGCACGTTAGTCTCATTCCTAAGAATAGAGGAAGCGTCTTTTAATCTCCGTACGGTTTGCATGCTATTGTCCCGAGTTTGTTTCGTAGATGCGGCAACTTCCCCAGTTCATATCTACCAACGTCAATTCGTCGTAAGCTTTTCCGCTAAAGATGCCATCCTTTGTTCAAGGTATCGAATACTTTCAATCCCCGAGCGATGGGGGTTTTACTTTTCCCCTTGTGTTCTCTGCACTGGAGAGTAGATGATGGAGTGCTTGTTATAATAATAATAATAAATCTAAACTGATGCAAATGCCAGGGAAAATAAAAACCAGTCCGAATTATAATTCGGGCTGCTTTTGGACGCTTTAAAAAAAAAAAAAAAAAAAAAAAAAAAACTGATTTCGATGAAGGTGCAATCAGGTTTCGAGTGAAAGGGTTGCACAGTCATGTCGGGGTTATTTGAAAACGGCGATTTTTTTTTAATTACTCGATCGCCTCGGGGTATACTTACAAAACGATGTCAAGGCATTCAGCACGTCGGAGAGGACAGAAGCGAGAAGCCGACAGAACGGCGGCGTCTGTGATCGGAAGGAGACAACGTAGGTGTGTGCCGATGGCCAAATGACGAGTACATCGAAGCTCTTTTCTTACGATTCCCAAGCGCTTAATGAAAACGTTCTGCGAATGTTGCGAGATATCGGAAGAAGCGCAATCGTCCCGTTTCCTGTAAATCAGTCACGTGACCACCCCTTGCGCTGACGGAGGCAAACGACATTTCCTTCTGCGAAAATCCGCCCACGCAGCGCGTGTTTTAAGGTAACGCACTTACCCTTAATAGATGGAAGAGCGTTTCTTGCGAGCTCGTTCTCAGAACATCCTTTTCATCTAAGAAACGGCTGAGGATCCACGCCACGCGCATTCGGGCGGAAGCGTTTTTTCCACGTTGACCCGTCGCCAGCTGATCAAGCGCGTTTCTCATTATCCCGCTCAACGCGTTAACTAGCATCCCCCCCCCGCTTCTGATTTTTGCAAACGTCACGGAAACGCGTGTTGGGTAAACATTCTGCACGTGGAATGTGTGTGTGCGCGCGCAGAACTCGTTCGGTGGAAAACGAGTGTGTTGTGTTTGAAGGCTGACTTGACCGGGGCGGAAGGCGGTTGCCATGACAAACAGAAACAAGTTCCGAAGATAACAAGTTACCACGACAACCGGTAACGAAACTCGGGGGGGATCTCAGGAACAAGAGTTACGATCCCTTGTCAACTAGACTCTTGATTACTAACAAGAACAAGGACACGCTGCTCAGTCCACACGTGCTTTTGCTTCGTCCTTCGGGTCGCCTTAATTATTTTACTCACATTCTCATTCTTTCAGCCCCCCCCCCCCGTCTCCTTTATATTTCTTCCTTTGTTCGTTCTGTTTCATCGTCTTGCGGCCATTTCGCTGTCCTTTCAGCCTCGGTTTCTTTTTATTTTGCTAATTTGAAACCCAGATTCGTTCTCGTCATCCAGCTTTTATTTCCAGCCCAACGCCACCGCCCCTTTTTTTTTATGATCATCCCCTTGACGTACTGCACCGATGGTTCCTGTTCGACGTCTGCTGCACATCTCTGCGTATCGCAAGATGTGGAACAGTGCTAACACCAGATGGCACCACAGACGCGATGCTATTACTCCCTATACGCCCATCTCTTCTGCGAACAAAATGCGCGTTCTGGGCACCAGCCGTTGGTGTTTGCACGCTTATCACCATCACAATGGAACTTCCTTCTGCCATTCGAGGTAGACGTTATCGCTCTCGAAGAGGACCCTCAGCGGAACAGGAAGAGACCTGGGATACTCCAGTAGTAAGGTCCTACTCAGAGGATTCTGGGTACCCAGTGAATGGGGGGGGGGGGAAGCGAGCTTCTGGGCAGAGAACGATGAAAAGTCAGGCGAAATGTTTGTGCTGCTTCAAAAAATTGGTTGGCGTTCGCAAGATCGTTTGCAAACAAACCCAAAAAGGACAAACTCGAGAACCCGAGTTCGAATTCGGTGAGAAAAGCCAAGCGATTTGCTCGGATTTGGCATCCGAGAGCAATACGGGGACGCCAAATCTTGCTCGTTTGAAGAATAACAGAAAAAGTTCGCAGGAAAAACATCTTTTAGTAGCACGTGACGAAATGAAGGCGCTTTCGTTGTCGAGCCTGAAAAATCCTCTCAAAGACGACCCCTGGGGGACCGATGCCACAAGGGGGTCTAAAATTAAGGCGACTTTTTTTATCTGGTGCACTTCGAAACGGACGTTCTCTGCTCAACACACCCGAAGAGGGGGAGAAGCGGATTCGCTTCTCCACCGGACGTCAAAAAAGACAAAAGGAGAAGGTCGAACTTCCACGATGGAGCCTGCTCGTGAGTTTCGTGTCATGAAAATGTCATTCTAACGAAAGGGACCGCAATTTTCAAATCTCGAAGGTTTCCTGAACGACCTTTCGACTTCCTACGATCAGCGTGTCTTTTCTGAAAATCACCGTTTCGTTTCTGGCGATCTTAAGATTTTCCCAGCGCAGGATCGTTTTTAGAAGAATGATGCCCACGAATTTGCGAACACTTATTGTTCTCCCCCCCCCCCCACACACACACATATCTCGGGAACGCAATTCATGGAGGATTCGGGTCCAGTTTTATCCGCGTTTCAGCAAGCAATCGCTGGTTTATGAACGCAGCTCGCAACAACGCGAGACTTTCTTCGTCTTCCTTTTGAGGAGGATGCATTTGACGCTGATTCTTTCTGTTCCGGAGAGACAGTCCTGATATAAAGGGGGCGCTGGCGTTTAATTCGGAGTGCAGTTCAGAAGAGGGAAAGGTTCTTGGACTCGATGAAGCCCAAACTCGCTCTCGTGGTGTTGTTTTAGCTCGTGAGGGCTTTCTGCACGGGTCAGCCGTCAGCCTCAGGCGCTGAAGTGTAGACGCTGCGAGGGATCGAGCGAGCGCAGTAGTGAAAACAAGCAGCTGCCTCCACGAGCGACTTTCCGGTCCTGTGGCAGGCGACTTCCGCCACTGCTGCTTGTGTTCCGTTTCGCGTGTTGTTCACCTTCCGAAAGCGGCGGCGTTAAGAACATTGCCGACCTCATCGCCGAGAGGTTTCGGGTGGGGGTGCGGACTAAAGGGGAAGCTCGCAGTGGGAGTGAATTCTCGGCAGGCAGCGACAAGTTAATGAGCGTGCAATGACGTGGCCATAAAGCACACTCGCAGACAACGTAAATAACTTACTCGTGCCGACCATTTTCGGGGTGTGGGTGGGGGAGGAAAGTCGTTGGCCACTTAAGCGTAGTTCGTAAACACCTGGAGCTCGTGCAGTTTTGTAGGTGCGTTCGGTAAACACCTCAACAACCGCTGAGTCACTGCGGTATAATGCAAGGAACAAGTGGTCCTGCGTCCGTGCACTTTGGACGGTTACGAGCCCCCCCCCTCCCCCCTCGACATAAAAAATCCATCGACTGGCACAGTTCTTCGCTCATTAATTCTCCAAAGTGTGTCATTACCGGAATTGAACTCATTTGGGCAGGTTGCACGCTCGAAAAAACTGCAGCATTTTATTTTTCTTAATTTTCTTATTCCACAAAATAACAGCTTGAAAAGAAAATGCTCATTTAGAGAAGAAGAACTAGAGAAGAAGAAGACGACCTACATATAATAGGTCCGTAAGTAATCGGAGAACCGACTGGACTTTTGACCATATTCGTGCGGCGCGCCCTATTAGCACATCCGCTGAAAGGGCACAATGGGCGGGTGGGCTGGCAGTTTGGAAATTTTCCGAGCAAACTGCATTTGCGTCAACCAAATCCAAATGATGAAATTACAAGCCGAATGAGGGCTAAAAGAAGGCCCTCGATGTCTTTGTCCAAAGTGAACCGTGAAAAGTCAACTAGCGGAACAAACTCCCACCGAGGTTCAGCACGATTGAAGACAGGCGCCACCAACAAAGGAAGAATCACCGGTAGCGGAATGGAATTGGCAGAAGAATAATTAGAGAAGGAATTGGTGTCGCTAGAAGCATGCATTCCGAGCCCTGGTGGTCAGAGGAGGAACTTTAGCATTCAACAATAAACACGAAGAAAATCTTGGATGGGGTGCCTTCAAGTACTGCGATGCGCATCACAATCGAAGGGGATAGCGAGGATTATTTGGTCTCAACAGAAGACATTAAAGCAGTTAGCGGACACAAAGAAAATGGAAAAAGTGATCCCATCTAAACAGTTCGTTGGGGAACGAACCCCACCATTCGTATAGAATAGGATGACGTCGAATTTCATGTTGAAAAGAAGAAAGTTTCGAAATAATTAAAAGTCGAGCAGCTTTTTCAGGCAAACAGTAAACTCAACCAATCAAATATTATTCGAAGAAAATGAAAAACAGTTTGAAAAGAAGAACGAAACCTTGGGCACTCGTTGGGACCTGAACCATTAACCGCTTCAGCTGTGTGGTCTGCAAGGAGAAAAAAAAAAAAAAAAAAAAAAAAGAACCCCGCGGTGGACACAAGTTAAAGAAGCAGACCTGGAAAAGAAGAAAAAAAAGCTTCTTTAAGTCGCCAGATGGTCCAAAAAGAATGCAGATAAACACGCAAGAGAGCTAAGCTGGGCGTTTAAATAGCTAAACAAGTCATGGGAGGACTTCTGTAAAGAACGTGCAAGAAAAATATCAGAAAGGAGACAAAATATTCGTTCAGAATTTGTGCAGATCGACGAAGACAAGCCATCTTGAGCGAAAAGAGGATGCCAAGCATTTTGAAAGCCGGGGATGCTATCGAAGTGGTGCGACGACCTGATAAGAAATTGGAGCGAGTGTCAGTCGGCGAAAAGAGATCTGACCGCGACTAATGAGCTTCTGCCCTTAACTACCGCATTAAAGGGTAGAAGATCCGACACCTTTTTTGCGAGGAAAAAAGACAATTATGCTTTGGATGCAATAAAGGTGACGAAGGCTGTTACCACCTGTCGAAGGGCGGTGTAGAGATCGGTGTCGCAGATGAGCTTGAAGCACGAGATATTTGAACAGCCAAGATTGGTTTGAATGGGAAGAAGGAATGGAGGGTGTCGTCACCAGGAAAACTACGAACAGCTTCGACGTGAGCGAGAGAAGGTCATTTATGTACAAGAAGGCGGGTGAAATGACAGTCCTGATGAACCCCGCGTTAATCTGAAAAAAGCAGACTTTCTCCACGCATTCCTCAGAGAAAAGTAGCAACCGCTTGCAAAGGGAGGAAGCAGACCGCAATTTGGCGAGAAGCCCTCGATGCCAACCCCAAATCAGGACAGATTTCTCTAAACGCGTCAGAAGGCTCGGTGAAGTAGACAACGAGATCTGACGACGAAGTTGACTGTTGGCGATCTATTTGTTCAGCACTGATGTGAGAGCAATTCAGATTGGTCGATGGTAGAAATTTTTTAATTGTTTTTTTTAATATCGTCGAATTTGACTAAACCTTGCTTGAAAAAGGTCCAGAAGATAACTTCAGTCCAAGCAAGTTCGAACCATGACTTTTTCCAATAAACCAGTGCGCCGCATACCCGTGGATTACATATTGTGACACCTCCTTACTAAGCGAACCTGAGAAAGTCTGAACAGTTCCTTGCATGCTCTTGCAGAATCAACTTCGCACTTTTGAGATCGAAGATGACCGCTTGTAAAGGGTTCACTTCTCCTTTCGAACCGGCTTCATTCTCCTCCCGAACTGCGGAGCCTGGTGACCTCGACTATCAGCTGTTGTGTTATAAATAGCGAAGGCTCCACCGCATGGATTCTTTGCAACTGTAAATAGGAAGATCCCACTCCCCCCCCCCCGTAATTAGATTCCCATTACAACAGGAAACATCTTTTCACGCCTCTTGGAGAGTGAATAGACGGGTTCACGGCCTCGTCCACCAGTAGCGTCCCCGAATAAATTCTGCGAACTGCGAGACTCGCAGATGACAGTAATAGATGACCTCTAGCCAATATTTCGCACCGTGGGAGCGTCCATCGGGCACCCTATCAAGACAAGGAATCTCTCGCCCTCAGTGCGTGAGACAACGGCACCCTTCTCTCTGCAAGCATTCGCTAACACATCGAGTAGGTGTCTCCCCTCACTCAGGCTCGTGCATAAGAGCATCTCCCCCCCCCCCCCTACGGTCATTTCTCTGGAGAGAGCGGGGAACACAAATACGAATATAACAGACCTAAAAAGGAGGAGTTCTTTTGTATTCGGCAATTGCCCGCTTTGTGAGGAAGCGTGCGTTGTGGAACTGTGGGTCAAAGGTCGTGCTGTTGCTGCTCGAGTAAGATGGGCTATTGTCAGAGGCCATTACCGATCCAGAAGGACGTGGAACTGAATCAGATGCATTCAGAAAAGGATGGGAAAACAGGCAAGGACAATCAGATCCACAGCAGCAGTGGACCTCGAAAGGGGGCGCTGAAGTTGATTCCATTTCCTCCATAATTTCTTTAGAAAATTAACGTCATTCGCAGGGTCACCTTTTTGCATGGGCCTACGGAGGCTTGGTTCTGAAGCCAAGTCGTCAAAGTGGTTATAATAATTCGCGATTAAAATTAACATTTTCATTCTCTTTTAGTTAACGACGTGTTAATGACTCGTTGCTAGCGCAGGACTTTGAAGGTCGGTTGTGAATCTGAAATAATAAAAGTGCGCGTCACACCTCATAAGGAAAGCAAAGTAGAGTCTTCAGGCCATGAGAAGCGCAAGGGAGGAAAAAACTGACTAAGACGTTAATTATTTTAAGAGGGAGACTTAAAAAAATGGCTCGGTCACTTGATGCGTTACATTTCTCGTATTGATCGCCATTCGCATTCGCCAGTACCACTGACTTCATTCAGAGAGATTAACAGAAATCCGATCCACTGATTTTGCATTTGTTCAGTTTTGCCATTTCTGTCTCTGCCCTTTCTTCGCTGCCCGATTTGCATTAAATAAAACGATTATTATAATAAATTAACGGTAACAGAGAGTGGTGGTACCTTTTGCTCTCGAAGGTTGGAGATTGCGCACAACAGTCGTACGTTTACTGTGTCTCTGCTAGGATGAGTTTTCGTTCTGAAAAATCAATTGGACTTTTTTTTTTTTTAATGAACAAAATGTTAGCATAGTTTTAATGAGTTTTGTTATTTACAAAATCACGTTATTTTCACGCATGCGCCAATTCGATATTCGGTGAAAGACGAATTTCCTCTTCCCGTGTGTTGCTGAAGGGGCTTCCTCTGCAGAGCTTCGTTTCCTGGTTCTTTCCCGGCCACGCTGTGGGTTTACAACCTTTCACAGGTGGGATTCACGTTCACAATAATCGACAGTCCTACAATTTGCTACAAGATGGTTCGTTACCAGATCCTTTTTATGTTTTAAGAAAGCGGAGAGACCACAGCAAGACAGCCGGAGCACGTGTCTGCTGCGTGCTGAATGCGGTCTGGTCGGCGAGCATCGCCCTTGAGTTATTTGCACGACCTTACTCAAAGAAGGCCATCGGCTGATAATCTTATTGCCGTTCAGGTGATGCCGGAGGGCAGCGGGACTGCCGTTCGGATTAAAAAATAACGCAATAATTACGCTGAAGGTCGTTCGTGTAAACACTCATCGGTGGTCCGCCAATATTTGGCGAAGAAAGTGGTTTTTTTGAATCGACGTGCCTGAGATCGCTTTAAATTCTCCGCCTGTTCCAGTTCTTAATCTCGAACAAAAAGTGTTTCGAGGTTAAAAATCCCGGGGGGGGTCACCGGTGAACGCTATTATTTACTTCGAACAGGTAAGAAAGTGAAAAATCATAAACGGAAATGCTTTAAATGCCAACACACAAACTTTCTTCCTGAACACGTGGGAGTGCTGTCTAGTTGACAGCACGCAAGTATGCAGTCGTCAACTTTCGAGTCCGTCTTATGTAGCGAAGCAGGTTACAAGTGACCACGCGAGAACGCACATCGGCACGTTTCATTCTTCAACCAATACCCCACCGCTCGGTTATCCTCTCCTCCACGCAAAAAAACACATGCTCGCCGATTTATTATTATTACGTGATCCATCCAGGGAGTCCAGAGACTCATCGAGGGAGGACACCACTCAGTCCACCGACTACAACGAACCGCAACATCTACGCCAGCGCCATTTACCGCCCACCACCACTAGTGTTTTTTTTTTTTTTTCAGACAATCACAAACATCCATGCCCACAGCGGGATTCGAACCCGCAGCCTTTTAGCTGGAGAGCGGATACGCTCGGCCAACCAGGCCGGCATTATAGTTTTATGGTTTCTGACTTCGATGTCTTCCCTTGGGCTGCCTCCAGAATAAATCCCGTCATGTAAAGCGAGTGCAAAGAAAAATCGATTGTTTCAATTTTCCGAGATTTGCGTTTGATTCAAAATCCTAAGGCTTCTCGTACAGTTTAACCCCCCCCAAACAGACTTCATTTACAAATGAATATTATTTTTATTTTTTTTAATTTCAGATTGTGCCCTCGGATACACTTGAAGCGACGCCAAAGAGCACATCGAAGTCCGACTGGAAACCAAAACATCTTGGATTCCGTGTCGAAAATTTCTTTCGGTCGCTCAAGACCAAGTAAGTGGTTGAAGTAAGCGCCCCTAATAGCAGTACGCAAAGCGAGCGGGCAAATTCAGACAATAGGGGACCGTCTTAAATGTTAATTCGGAATCTGATGCTGCTCCACCCCACCTCGCACATCAGTTTAAAAACTGGCCTGCCTCAACTTTTACAAAGAGGCGGGTCATCAGCCTCGATCCTGGATTCGAGGCTTATTTCAAGGCCGCGTGAGATGCAAAACTTTGCTGTAAAGCTCAAAAATTGCATTTTTGAAAGCAGTGGAAAATTGTCTCCATTAAATCCGATTTTCATGCGATTCGAACATATAATGGGCGACTTTTTTTTTTTTTTTGAGGGTGGGTTGCGCTCTATTTCGACGGGAAGAAGTTTATTGCTGAGCAGACATAATCGGCTCGGCAACTGTGACCTCATCTTATTAGTGGACTTCTTTGACGCAGGAAAAGTCTGAAAGTCCAGTGTGGAATTAAAAAAAATTCTCTCTGTCTGTTCTTCGTTTGGTTCACCTTACTGGTCCGTAGGCGTAACGTGAATGAAATGCTTGAGGGTCCCTCCCCTTAAGTTCTGCATCTGATTCCAGACCGATGAGTCAATTCGCATTCATATTCTACGGCAAATGACCATGTACTGTCGCTATACGAATTTCCAACCTCCCCGCTGGTCGGAAGATATACACCTAGCGGTCACCAGAGGGGAGGGAGGTTCTGTTATCGTCCGGTCACTTCACAAACGACTAACATTCGGAACCATCCGTAATTGCGCAGACAGAAGGAGATTCGCGGGATGATCGCATTGTTTCGAAGGAAATGACCGACTCGTGGCGTCAGAGGAAGAGCGGTTCTGGCTTTATTTCGCCCTACCCCACCCCGTCCTAATCCCACCGGAATAGATGCGCGAAGGAAACGGGGGTGTTTCCAGAGAAGTGACTCACGGACGCTTTGGCTCATTTCGGAAGATCAAGTCCACTTAAATACTCAGCTCGGCTTCACTTCCGCTTTGATTATCACGACGAGCAAAAACAATAACAAAGCCCCAATCAGGGGCAGGGGCCTGGATGGAAGACGGCGGCGGTCATTAGTTCTCGCATGTGGGTACTCATGACCACTCCCTCGGCCCGACACCCACGCCTATTAAACGAAACTGTTGAAGGTGTGTGTGCGTGCGCGCGCGCCTTTCAGCTAGAAGTCATTTTGATTGCGAGGATGTTACTCGATTCTTCCTGCAAGGCAGCGCAAAGAACGACCACTCTTGCTGCTTCGGCACGTTTGCTACGAATTTTCAGCCCGTTCCGACGTAAAGCACGTTCCGACCTTAGACTTCCGATATCGCAGTTTGTGCCAGATGAACGTCAGAAATTTGGGTCATCCTAACTGTCAGATTTTCTGGGGGAGGGGAGCATTTCGAAGAGAGATGTGCGTCTTCCGTTTTTTTTTTTTTTTTTTTAACTGAAATGTTTATTTGTAAGCTTCCCATAATGGTACAAAATGTTGAACAATCCCGTGTTTATTATATGCTAACGTAACCTGATGAGCTGTTGCTCATCCAGGTTACGATATGCATAAAGTTACAAAAATTGATGCAATGCATTTTCATTATATACACATGTGTACACTCATATAATACATATTATTATAATATAATTACATAAGTTATAGGCTCGAATCCGCCCACAGAAACAGAAGCTCAGCTGGCCAGTTTTAGACGCCAGCGGAAGGGATGCCGTCTGAAAAACGCCTCTGAATTACGCAAATACCCTCGAATCCAGCTGAGATACTGCAGAAAAAGTCAAAGGCAACTTGAGTGCATGAGACGAATTTACGTGGATACCTAAACTCCAAGTGCGCTCGCCTTCGGTTGTAATTATGGCAACCCCTGCCCTTCATCCAATAACAAAGAAGCCTTTACGCGGTCTATTTTTATCGCTGACCTAAATGATAAGGAATCTCATGGCCGCACCACTGTTTAGCGTCTGGCCACCGCAGTGTCATTTATATTCCTACTCCGATTCTATATCGAGATCAGGAAATGCCCAAAATACGCGAATGCTTCAATCGATCTTACATAACCCGCAAACGTCGTCTGCTGTTGCACAAAACGCACTTGAACGTAGCCACGAGAACTTAGCACGTTTCTAACAATGCACTGCGCAGAATACGAAACGTGGGGAAGCATCGAACAATAAAGCACGCGTGAGAAACGTTTGGATATCGTTGTTACGCAGTCCTCCTTACCCATTCACAGAAAAGCATCTCTCTCTCTCCCTCTCTCCCCGTGGCGCATTCTATCGTTTTCTGCTCCTGAATAATGAATCGTTCTAAGAGGCTTGAACGAGGCAACAAACTGAATGTTTGCATTTTTTCTAAGATTAGCAACACGAGCATTTCCGCATTCTCAAAAATGGCTCCTGTTGGGAAACATCAGAAAAAGAAAATATCCTACGTGAGAACATAACGCAACTTTAGCAACAATAAGCACGGCAAACCATCTCCTCCCACCCCTCTTGTGAGGACATTTTTCTTAATATCAGGGTTACTTAAAAATCGAAGTCAACACTCAAAAAGAAGGCAAACCAAGCAATCAATCAAATTTATCTTTGGCAGAAAATCAAGTTTTATTATTAAAACTTAATTTTCTTAAAGATCTCCGTAGATTATAAAAATTATCGGTATAATACAAAAACAAATAAATAAATAATGCATATTTCGAGTCATTCGTCTTGCACTTTATTTCATTTTCCAGTTCAATTTCTGTCGAACGTAACGAATTCGGACTACCAATAATCTGATCATCGCCAGCGGCTCTAACAAGCACTTAAGTCCCCACGACTTTCCAAGCATGCTGGGATTTCGCAACCAGAACTCCAGAATGAGCATTATGCCTAAGTAGTGTATTCTCTGTCTGTAAATTGCGTGTGTTCTATTGGCCGGTTTGCCTGGTTGCTGACGAAAAATCCGCAACCAGTTTTGGTAGGAAAAACCTCTCCCCCCCCTCCCCCGTATGAGATCCGCTAAACGACTCAGCTGCGAAGCTCTGATAAAGGTTCTTCGCGAGGTGACTATCAAAACCCGATCTACTGGTTTAGGCGGCAGATAATCTTAAACATTGTCGACAGATCCAGCGGGCTGCTCCATTCGAGGTTCCACAGTTCGAGTGGAAGCTTGCCGATCAGGTGGCTCATACCTCATCCGCAAGCTTCTGCCGATCAGGTATGCAGGAAGAAGTGTCAAGGGAACGCCATGACATGGACCTGTCCGAGTTTCTCTCCCACCTCCAACTTCATGTCCCTGATGCTTTTTTTTTTTTTTTTTTTTTTTTTTACGGGTACTCCCACGACACTAGCGTTCATTCCCCCTCCACGCACAATAATTTCTTTTCTAAATAACTTAGGGAATTGAAACAACGTAGATCCGAATATAAATTAAATTATATTTTAATAGATATTTCCGATATTTCGGCAATGTCACATTGCCATTTTCTAAAGGAACTTACAAAAAGGCAGGTGAACACAGGCAAAAACAATACAGTAACCGAGAATGAAGATTTGAAGCTATCGTTCTCCTATGATGGGCTAAGTAGGCGTTCTTGGCCGTTGGGCTGAAGGTCTGCTGATGTATGCCTCCCAAATTTGGGGCAGTTGCATACAACCAAATTTGTTGAGGTTTGGAGAGTTTCTTAGGGCAGAGGCTGATTCCATAAATAATCTTTCGAATTTATATTTGCTCCGGTGTATTATTGTTGCTTTCTTCCACCGTATTCTGTGGCGAGTATCCAGAGCATGGTCTGCAAGACCAGAATGGCTATACTTGTAAAACCGGATGTAGTCCTTATGTTCAGAAATTCTGATATTCGCTGTCCTGCCTGTTTGGCCAAAGTACGACAGTTTACAACTGCAAGAGACCTGGTATACACCAGGTAGGTCTAGGGGAAGTGGATGGTCTTTGGTAGAGCGGATAAGGGATGCCAATTTTCTGTAAGGCCTGTAACAGGAGGTGAGGTCATGTTTTTTTAGAATTTTGGTAATTTTTTTTTTTTTTTCTTTCTGAGGTGCCTCGTACGGAATGGTGATGGATTTAGAGTAATCTTTTTTGTGGAGGGGGGAGCTGTGGTTTGTATGTTTTAATATTTTTTGGATTTTTTGGGGGGGGTAGCCATTGGCTGAGAAAGTGTTGAGGATGTGATTTAGTTCAGTGTTAAGGGCTATGTCGTTAGAACAGATTAGTTTAGCCCTGTTGTATAGTGTTTTTTACCACTCCATATTGTTGTGAGGGGGGGGGGGGAATTGTTGGTAGATGTATCTGCCTGTATGGGTGGGTTTTCTGTAAACTGAGAAAACCAAAGTTCCATCAGGCTGGCGGGTGACTAGTGTGTCTAGGAAAGGGAGGCAGTTGTTTTCCTCTTTTTCCAGGGTGAACTTGATTCTGGCATGTTGGTTGTTTAAGTGTGTAAGGAAGGAGAGGAGTGTTTCAGAGCCATGTGGCCAAATAGCGAACACATCATCAACGTAGCGAAGCCATATGGTTGGTTTTTGTGGGGCAGAGGCTAAGGCGTTTTCCTCAAAGGTCTCCATAAAGAAATTGGCCAAGGGTGGTGAGAGTGGTGAGCCCATGGCTGTCCCCTCTATTTGTTTGTAGAATTTTCCCTGCCAAACGAAATAGCCTGAGTTCATTGTGAACTGAAATAGGGCTGAGATATCGGGAGAAAATTTAGCTTGGATTAGCTCTAAAGTTTCCTTGAGTGGGACATTTGTGAATAAGGAGGAGACGTCGAAGCTGACCATTATGTCATTATGTTGGAGTGTAAGGTTTTCTATGCTGGCTTTGAAGTGGGCTGAGTTTTTTATGTGTGATGGTGTGTTGGCAGTATAGTGTGCGAGCTCTTTGGCCAAATGTTTAGCTAATTTGTATGTGGAGGAATCAATGCCATCCACTATGGGACGTAATGGCACATTTTCTTTATGTATTTTTGGGAGTCCGTAAATACGGGGAGGGGGGTATAGAGTTAAACGGTTTTAATCTGTTGGTAACTTCTACAGGCCAAGAAGTGACTTTCTTCAGGAGCCTGTGAAGTTTTCTAATTTGTGAGTTGGTGGGATTGTAATTGATAGGGAGGTAAGTAGCCCGATCTAATAGGAGAGCATTCAGCTTACCTTTGTAGTCCTTTTGGTTAAGTACTACAGTTGCATTTCCTTTATCCGCTTTGGTGATAACTAATTCTTTATTATTTCTCAATTCTTGTAGGGCTTTAAATTCCTTGTTGGATATATTGGTTTTGGGTGGTTTTGCTATGGAAAGGACACAGGCTACATCCAGTCTTACACTGTTGGCGATTTGATGTGGAAGGTGGCGGATTCCTCTTTCAATCTGGATCATAATATCCTCACTTGGTATTTTTCTGGGAGCAATGGCGAAGTTGTGGCCACGTGAAAGCACGTTGAGAGCTTCAGGGTGACTGAAGAAAGGTTGATTACGGTGTTGGTAGCAAGTTTTGGATTGACGGTAGAATTCTTTTTTAATTTATCGAATTTCTTCATCTGTCGGCCTCGTATCTTTTCAAACTCTTTGTCTGCAGCGGTACACGAGATGTCATGTAAAATTGACCACATGGTCTTGCAGACCATGCTCTGGATACTCGCCACAGAATACGGTGGAAGAAAGCAACAATAATACACCGGAGCAAATATAAATTCGAAAGATTATTTATGGAATCAGCCTCTGCCCTAAGAAACTCTCCAAACCTCAACAAATTTGGTTGTATGCGACTGCCCCAAATTTGGGAGGCATACATCAGCAGACCTTCAGCCCAACGGCCAAGAACGCCTACTTAGCCGGCCAGAGGGCACCATCAGGACTTCTAGGAGAACGATAGCTTCAAATCTTCATTCTCAGTTACTGTATTGTTATTGCCTTGTGTGCACTTGCCTTTTTGTAAGTTCCTTTAGAAAATGGCAATGAGACATTGCCGAAATATCGGAAATATCTATTAAAATATAATTTAATTTATATTCGGATTTACGTTGTTTCAATTCCCTAAGTTATTTATAAATGCATAACCAACGTATAAGCCTGTCTACGAGAAACAATTTCTGTACAATCTCAATGCGTGCAGCATGTCCCCCCCCCCCTTTACAGCCGAAATGCTAACTCATCGAATGCTGCGAAAACAGAAATCAATTCGCTCCACCAGCAGAGCTGAAGAGAATTAACGAAGGGGATTCGTTTTTGAAAAGGAAAACAAAACGAAAGTGAAGATTTCATTCATTTCCGACACGTCATATTTACGAATGCGTAACAAAAGACGCGTTCTTGTCTTGCCGTTGAATTTATCAAAAGTCTTCTTTTTGTGGTTCTGATTTTTTTTTATCTTCTGTTGGTTTTAGCCCAAACGCGAGCATCGCGATCCGATGATGAACCCTTTCTTGTCCCTAACTGAGGCCGAGAACAGCATTTCGAAAAACCTTTCGCGTGTGTGCTTCAGCGCGACTTTTTCGATAACTGAGCGGACTTCTCCGTGGGTTTCGCAATACGTGTCCACATACATTGAAGTGACCCATGCTGAGCACACGAAAACGCAGAGAACTGAGCCCAATTGTACGACGGTTTCAAAGAGTGAAACCGGTTTTTGGTGGATAATTCTCTCGATAACGCGATAATTTTTTTTTTTTTTTTTGAGGGACATTTTGACCCTGCTCACAGATAAAGCGATGCGTGCGTCAGTAGTATGGGGGTCACTTCTAACAAGATCAACATCAAGATAAGATAAGGAATCGTGACGTGATTGATTGATGACGTCATTGTGTGCATGGCTTCATGGGCGTGGAATGTTTGGAATTTCCGTGTGGGCAAGTGTGTCACTGGCTTCAGTTGTTGTGTTTTGGTTCGCGTATGGGATTATGGGTGATGGTAGAGATAAGGATTCGTGTTGTGATTGGTGGTGCCATTCTGACAAGATGAAGATCAAGATAAGATAAGGAATGGTGTCGTGGGTGTGTGTTGTTTTCAGATGTAGATAAGTGACGTCATTTTTTATTTGTAAATAAATGTCGTCATTTGTTATTTGTAAATAAGTGACGTTGTTGTTTTGAATGGAAAGGATGATATTAGTGGATAAGAAATCGTGTCGTGATTGGTGCTCACTTCTGACAAGATCAAGATCAAGATAAGATAAGGAATCATGTCGTGGGTGTGTGTTGTTTTCAGATGTAGATAAGCGACGTCATTTGTTAGTTGTAAATAAGTGACGTTATTGTTTTGAATGGAAAGGGAAATATATTAGTGTATAAGAAATCGTGTCGTGATTGGTGGGACACTTCTGACCAGATCAAGATAAGATAAGGAATCGTGACGCGAATGTTTGTTGTTATTGAGTTTGGAATTTCGCTGGGCCCCCCTTCTGTCAGAAATATCACGTGGTGTGATGGGTAATATTTATAGATAAGAATCGTGACGTTATGTCTTTGTGCGGTATTTTGGTTTCGCTATGGAATTGTGGGCTATGTTTTGAGATAAGATATCTTTGAATTTTCCCAGGGTGGCACAAATCCGTCATTGTCGTCTATGGGAATTCTTAGAGTATGTCGTGATGGCGGGTGTGATTAGATTTTTCTGAATAATTAATTATATACTAGTGTCACTCAAACATACGGTTTTTTTTATTATTATTTTATTTTATATAGATGTTTGTACTAATTTTCCCATACATTTGGGGTATTTGTTTCCTGTTAAAGGGTGGGAATTCTTAGAGTAAGTCGTGATGGCGGCAGTCTTTCGAGCTTTTCTGAATAATTAATTATATACTGATGTCACTCAAACACACATACTTTTTCCATACCTCATATGTATTTTCTTCTATATTCATATTCTAATCAATTTCATATTTTATTCATAATTCATCCGGATACTTTGATTTATCTAAAAGTAAGATCTTAAAATTCAATAAATAAATAAATAAACAAATCGTGTGTGTATTCACGGTTATTTCAAAAGTGTTCTTACTTAAACATACATATCACATCAATGACACTGTTTGTTCTTTTAAGTTTACATATTTATTTCACAGATATTATTTACATTGCCATATGCAAGAAATAGGAATTGAATTTACATATATCACCAATGCAAATTGTATTTTTCTTGGCGTTATCTTTCTTTGAAAAAAAAAAAAAAAAAACTTACTTTTCTTTCCAGAATGGGAACATCTTGCTACTATCTAGGTTTTCTGAATATTCCAAATTGTTGATTAACATATATTCACAGAACACAAACACAACTCTGAAAAGACTTTTCATTATAGATTACTGTGGCTAACATATATTCACACCACAAAACACACAAAACATAGGAGTCGAAAGATATTTTTGTAAATAACCAGAAAAGCTAGTGGACTACTTAATTTACTTTAGTATCCGTTTGGTTCTCTGTATTAATTCTTTCCCACTGTTGCCCAAGCTTGGTGGGAAAGTCTGTGCCGTTTTGTTTAGGGTAAGTGTTATTTCCGGTTTCGAATTCCGATTGCTGTTAGAGTATGGAATTCAGACAAGTGAAATTTTTATTATTATTTTTTTCAATTGATTCGTTATTTTCTGTATTTTACTTTTACAGGTCATATTCTAACAGAATAACTGAGCAGAATTAATAAATATATAAAGTATATGAGAATTTATTTTCCAACACTGTATATTTCTGATTAAGTCTTACCTTTTACGGTATCTATCTTATCCGGTCGCCTTTTGTTGTACGTAGGTGAGAAATCGTGTGTTTTGTTTTGAACTCTTGGTTTCCGTTGGGAAATTACCAATATAACTATTAATTTTACCTTCGATTCCTTGTGCTCTTAACCTATTTCTGTAAGACTTTTACTTCAATGAATCAAAAAAAAAAAAAAAAAAAAATTCTCTGGTTACTTTGTGGCATGAAATTTCACAAGGAAAAAAAAAAAAAAAAAAAATGTTATCTTTCTTCTTAAATTTGTATAACACATCTACGACACCCAATTTGTTCATTTAATTTACACATTTTATTGAACGAAATATTATTTACAAATTGTATTTACTGAATCTAACAATACAGAAAATAAATAAATTGAAAAATACATCAAAGGTTCTTCAATGGTTGTGGAATTGCCATCGTATGGTTTTGACAATGTGATTCTCATCTGAAAGTTAATTTTCATTTGGTGTTTGTTTGTTGGGAATTTATTACTGTAGTAGTAAAATTAAGGGTTGCATATTTATATTTTCGAATCCAATACGTATACTTCAGAGAATTATTAAAAGCACAGAATCTTTCGTTATGTTTCCAAAAGCATTTAAAACTACACGTTATGTTTTCACGTTTCGGGCATCCAATTTCATTTAAATCAAGAACAGGCCTCCCTATTAGCTTCGTTAATGTTCTTGATTTTTCTCTTCCTTTGGCAAGTAATATATGATATTTGCATGTTGATTCTATCATCCAAGCTCTTAGTTTGTCCAATGCTAGTGAACCAATTTCCCACTTCAGCTGATGGTTATATTTTATTAACCGAGAATTCTGTTTTTTAACTCTTTCAGGTAATTCTTTCCAACTACAAGGTGATTTTGTCACTGCATATCTTACACTAATTCCATCAGAAATACAAATTTCTTTAGGAAATAAATTTGAACTCCTGTTCAACAAAAATTGTACATCAATTATCCCAATGATAACTGAAAATTCGTATTTTTCACCCACTGTCGATTTTTCATAATCGTTTTCCTTCATCCTTCTTCTTCGATTACTTCATATGGCACCACAAATAAATAGTTATTTATTATTATTTCACTGATTATTAGCTCTGATCGTATACTTTATGGTAACATTCGTTTACAAAATTCTAAAGTATACGATCAGAGCTAATAATCAGTGAAATAATAATAAATAACTATTTATTTGTGGTGCCATATGAAGTAATCGAAGAAGAAGGATGAAGGAAAACGATTATGAAAAATCGACAGTGGGTGAAAAATACGAATTTTCAGTTATCATTGGGATAATTGATGTACAATTTTTGTTGAACAGGAGTTCAAATTTATTTCCTAAAGAAATTTGTATTTCTGATGGAATTAGTGTAAGATATGCAGTGACAAAATCACCTTGTAGTTGGAAAGAATTACCTGAAAGAGTTAAAAAACAGAATTCTCGGTTAATAAAATATAACCATCAGCTGAAGTGGGAAATTGGTTCACTAGCATTGGACAAACTAAGAGCTTGGATGATAGAATCAACATGCAAATATCATATATTACTTGCCAAAGGAAGAGAAAAATCAAGAACATTAACGAAGCTAATAGGGAGGCCTGTTCTTGATTTAAATGAAATTGGATGCCCGAAACGTGAAAACATAACGTGTAGTTTTAAATGCTTTTGGAAACATAACGAAAGATTCTGTGCTTTTAATAATTCTCTGAAGTATACGTATTGGATTCGAAAATATAAATATGCAACCCTTAATTTTACTACTACAGTAATAAATTCCCAACAAACAAACACCAAATGAAAATTAACTTTCAGATGAGAATCACATTGTCAAAACCATACGATGGCAATTCCACAACCATTGAAGAACCTTTGATGTATTTTTCAATTTATTTATTTTCTGTATTGTTAGATTCAGTAAATACAATTTGTAAATAATATTTCGTTCAATAAAATGTGTAAATTAAATGAACAAATTGGGTGTCGTAGATGTGTTATACAAATTTAAGAAGAAAGATAACATTTTTTTTTTTTTTTTTTTTCCTTGTGAAATTTCATGCCACAAAGTAACCAGAGAATTTTTTTTTTTTTTTTTTTTGATTCATTGAAGTAAAAGTCTTACAGAAATAGGTTAAGAGCACAAGGAATCGAAGGTAAAATTAATAGTTATATTGGTAATTTCCCAACGGAAACCAAGAGTTCAAAACAAAACACACGATTTCTCACCTACGTACAACAAAAGGCGACCGGATAAGATAGATACCGTAAAAGGTAAGACTTAATCAGAAATATACAGTGTTGGAAAATAAATTCTCATATACTTTATATATTTATTAATTCTGCTCAGTTATTCTGTTAGAATATGACCTGTAAAAGTAAAATACAGAAAATAACGAATCAATTGAAAAAAATAATAATAAAAATTTCACTTGTCTGAATTCCATACTCTAACAGCAATCGGAATTCGAAACCGGAAATAACACTTACCCTAAACAAAACGGCACAGACTTTCCCACCAAGCTTGGGCAACAGTGGGAAAGAATTAATACAGAGAACCAAACGGATACTAAAGTAAATTAAGTAGTCCACTAGCTTTTCTGGTTATTTACAAAAATATCTTTCGACTCCTATGTTTTGTGTGTTTTGTGGTGTGAATATATGTTAGCCACAGTAATCTATAATGAAAAGTCTTTTCAGAGTTGTGTTTGTGTTCTGTGAATATATGTTAATCAACAATTTGGAATATTCAGAAAACCTAGATAGTAGCAAGATGTTCCCATTCTGGAAAGAAAAGTAAGTTTTTTTTTTTTTTTTCAAAGAAAGGTAACGCCAAGAAAAATACAATTTGCATTGGTGATATATGTAAATTCAATTCCTATTTCTTGCATATGGCAATGTAAATAATATCTGTGAAATAAATATGTAAACTTAAAAGAACAAACAGTGTCATTGATGTGATATGTATGTTTAAGTAAGAACACTTTTGAAATAACCGTGAATACACACACGATTTGTTTATTTATTTATTTATTGAATTTTAAGATCTTACTTTTAGATAAATCAAAGTATCCGGATGAATTATGAATAAAATATGAAATTGATTAGAATATGAATATAGAAGAAAATACATATGAGGTATGGAAAAAGTATGTGTGTTTGAGTGACATCAGTATATAATTAATTATTCAGAAAAGCTCGAAAGACTGCCGCCATCACGACTTACTCTAAGAATTCCCACCCTTTAACAGGAAACAAATACCCCAAATGTATGGGAAAATTAGTACAAACATCTATATAAAATAAAATAATAATAAAAAAAACCGTATGTTTGAGTGACACTAGTATATAATTAATTATTCAGAAAAATCTAATCACACCCACCATCACGACATACTCTAAGAATTCCCATAGACGACAATGACGGATTTGTGCCACCCTGGGAAAATTCAAAGATATCTTATCTCAAAACATAGCCCACAATTCCATAGCCAAACCAAAATACCGCACAAAGACATAACGTCACGATTCTTATCTATAAATATCACCCATCACACCACGTGATATTTCTGACAGAAGGGGGGCCCAGCGAAATTCCAAACTCAATAACAACAAACATTCGCGTCACGATTCCTTATCTTATCTTGATCTGGTCAGAAGTGTCCCACCAATCACGACACGATTTCTTATACACTAATATATTTCCCTTTCCATTCAAAACAATAACGTCACTTATTTACAACTAACAAATGACGTCGCTTATCTACATCTGAAAACAACACACACCCACGACATGATTCCTTATCTTATCTTGATCTTGATCTTGTCAGAAGTGAGCACCAATCACGACACGATTTCTTATCCACTAATATCATCCTTTCCATTCAAAACAACAACGTCACTTATTTACAAATAATAAATGACGACATTTATTTACAAATAAAAAATGACGTCACTTATCTACATCTGAAAGCCAGTGACACACTTGCCCACACGGAAATTCCAAACATTCCAGACCCATGAAGCCATGCACACAATGACGTCATCAACCAATCACGTCACGATTCCTTATCTTATCTTGATCTTGTTAGAAGTGACCCCCATACTACTTGCGTCGCATTTTTTGCAAGTCAGATGCAAAGGGGAACGCTGCCAATCACCGGTCAGAGGTGCGCTCTTCATTTTGAGATGCAACTTTTACAGAAAAACTGTTTCCGTCGATCGACCTCCGCCATAAAGTTTAGTTTGTAAATCATGAGCTGCACCCCCCCTCTCTCTCCAAGCTCTTTCCCCACAGAAAGAAAGAAGCAGAAATCGAACTTTCTCGGAAGGTGTTTTTTTTTTATTATTATTTTAGGAGTGGGAAGGATGAAACGCACTCAGAATAGTTAATCGTCTTCGGCGCATTGCCAAGTTATCTTCCGACCGTCAACCATCCCTGATAATATTTCGGGCTTGATCAAACTCCTCCGTCGAGATAAAAAGACCGAAAATACTTTCGCGATTAAGACCGAAAAGAACAGCTCATTACGGAGCTGATCTTTCGGCGCTCGTGGCAGTGCTCGGAGAAAATGGCTCGCCCATCACACAAGGGTCGCGCGCCGATTCCTTTCCGTCCAGACGATGACCATCTCACTGTGAATAAGAAGTCGAAAGCGGCCTCCCTTTCGCACCTAAGGAAGCCGACACCGACTGCCGGGTCCTGGAGTAATGAACTGTCACTGGCCGTCTGCTGCCATGGTTACGGTCCAGCATCCCCCCCAGACAGAAGCACGATGCTAAGTGCGGCTACTTCTTTGCAGCAGGGTGTCGGCTTCACACTGGAAAACGCGTGCAACGTAGCGGCACTGGAGTGTTACTTAATGGTCGCCGTCTCTAAACGCATAAGGCAAGTCGCACTGGCGGTCATCTAACGCAGCATCGTATTAGCCGGTGTCAATAACTTCATAAACACACGCCACAGAATATGCGTATACAACCGAGCACGATTCCTCCCAGTATTTCGATGTTTTCAAGCAATTTTATGCTTATTTAGTAAATAATGAAAACCAAGATTTATGTGAATAGAGGGCGCTTCTTTGAGCTTAAGAAAATTCCCTCTTGGTAGATTGTATTATGTTCATCCATTGTTGGAACTTGTGTGTGTTATAATCGGTTTATTTAGTAAACAATGAACAAAGCGTAAATCATTTCGGATTCAGCAGTGCGTGCGACGCACTTTCGAGAAGCTTTTCTTTCGCGTGGAGGGAGAGAGAGAGAGAGAGACTGACCGACTAAACGCGTGGATTGCAAAGACCGATCGCCAGTTGCGACATCGTAACCAAGGTCACGGCAGTTTCTTTGCATGTATTTGAACGCATCAAAGAACATCCGAATGACGTCACAAGAAGACGTGTTGACACTCTCCAAGTCCACCGACGCTCACGGCGAGGATGCAGGAGAAGCTATTTAAAGACGAAGTCACTTCGGTTCTGCGCCCACGCCCGAAGAAAGTTACGTAACAGGATCCCCCGCTATATTTAGCAACATCACTCAAAGGAGTCTTTCGATTGCTTCTCATCAGCTGTCGCTCCCATCTGGGACGAGAAATGTCGCGCGAAACAGTTCCTAACGCTGATCCGTATCCTGCTGCGTTCTTTTTTCCTTTTTCCCCCCGCGAACATTTTATTTTTTTATTTTTTATTTATTTCTGCATCTGCAGTACTTCATCGTGTTTCAGTTTCGCTCGTGCTCTGCCTATTCTCGTCCACGCTTCCTCGTAGCATTCCCGCTCCGACTTCCTTCGTTTCGCTGAAGAGTCCTCAGTCCTCCACATCGCGTTCCAGGAGCCCTGTAGCTTCCAAAATCAATGCCTTAAAGACGATCTCTTCGCCATCCCCAGGTGGGGATTTCAACGCACTCCAACTTATCGCCCGCAAGAAAGCTTACTTTTGAAAACGTTCCAATATTCTTTCAGCGTCTCTTCTTGAGCTGATCACACCGGCTGGTAAAAATACATCACGTGCATCGTTTCCTGACCCTCAAAATCTTTTTCGTTCGGCACATTAATTCTTTCTCTTCTGCTCGACTCCTATCGCTTGACACGTTTCAGACCGACCAACCTTCGGGTATTGCCCTCTCGTTTCGGGTGGCGCCGATAAGAATGGTTGACGATACGCAGAAGAGGGCAAGCCGCTTAATAGGCGACTTCTTCCTCGTACTTCCCCTTCAGTTACTTTATCACAGACGCCGTGTCCGCTCTGCTGGACCTGCCATTCCTCCACACCATTTGAGAACAGCCACTGGCCAACGCCCACTCGAAGTTTTCGTGCTCTTCCTTCCTTCCTTCCCATTCTTCGAAACAGTTTCTCTCATACTTTCCCAAGAAGAACAACCTCTTTAAGAAACAGAAGCAGGCTGCTTCTTAATGGCTTCCCCGCTGTTGTGGGTCTCGTCATTTCCTATGCGGTGTCACTGTAAATAAATAAATCAAAAGCAACACCCCGAATGGTGTTTTTGTAGTCGGGACACGTTACGGTAAATAAATCGTGCACTTATTTACCGTGGAAGGAACTCGTTTAAAACGCCACGACGCTCGTTTTTCTGCAAATCAGACGGTCGCAACTTTGAGACATCGAGTTACGCGACAGTTCTCGCTTATTTGTTGTGGCGCGTGCAAATTCACGTGCTGGTGAACCAACTCCATTCGTAATCAGGAGACGTTTGGCAACAGCGGCTCCGAGCTCGAAATATAAAATCGCATTAGGAAACGACCACAGAAATTAAGAATGTAACTCGGCGAGAACGAAGGGAATTCTTCGCATGTTTTATCCCAACACGCAACCTGTCGATCGAACCTGAAAAGGAGTTTGAAGAGTAATTAGCAGTGTACGGAACTCTTGAACGAGTTGCCTTGGTATTGGACTGAATAAGACGTGTGACATGGCTTAAAGGTCGGTTAATGGTTCCACCCTGCTGTTTTTTGGATATTACAGTAATATTGGGTGTAGTTGGCTGCTGAAGGGAAGCGATAGTTCAAACCAGCGCCGTATGTCAGAAAGATGCGAAATCTTACATATTCCGATGCGAAGGAGGCAACTTTCGACGTTGACTTCGTTTGAAGTTTCAAATCGCACAACTCATCAGTTTGAGCTAAAACGACACGCAATTTTTTCTTCTCGCTGATAAGTTTCGTGGGCCAATGAAACCTTTTCTGCTGCCCAGAACTAGCACGTTTAGCCACGTTTCTTTTTCAGTTATAAACAAATAAAAATAAAACTGACTGAGGCTGAAATATTTTATTCGTGTTTTTTGTTTCGGTAACTCATCAACACATTGCGTATGTGTTTTCCAAGTTAATGGTGAAATGCCACCGAGCCACTGCCAACACAGCAACGTGACTAATCCCCCTCAGATAAGTTTAAACGATGCAAGCTGATGCATTACTTACTGCCCAGGATCAATATTTCAAAAAAGAAGATCTTATTTATATATACGAGTGGTCTGAAAAGTTTTCGGCCTCGACCATAGATGGCAGCATATTAGAAGTGGGAAGGGGACACGTTATGGTAAATATCGGCAAGATTTTTTTTTTTTTCTAAGTTGGTACATCTGTCATAAGCTTTCGTGAGAAATTGCAAGTCATTCTATCAAGTAGTTCGTTTTATACAGCTGTCTGAAGCCAAAGTGTTGTCTGTATCCCCTGAAATGAATAGAATTGAGTATTGTGAGGTTAAAAAAATTCTTTGTAAAAGAAGGTTAAACGCCAAAGAAAATTCATTCGAAGTTCATAAAAGTTTATGGGCACTCTTTTTCCTTCGTTTTCGACAATTAAGAAATGGGCTGCCGAGCATATACGTGGTGGTACCAGCCTTGAAGATGATCCACGTGAAGGACGTCCAAAAAGTGTAACAACACCAGAAATCATTGATCAAGTGCACGATATGGTATTGGATGACCGGCGAGTCAAAGTACGTGAAATTGCTGAGACTATAGGCATTTCAAAAGAACGTGTAGGCTATATTTTGCATGAAGAATTGCAAATGAAAAAGCTTTGCGCAAGATGGGTGCCGCGCTTGCTCACAGCAGATCAAAAACGCACTCGCATGAAAATCTCTGAACAGAGCTTGGAGCGTTTTAACAAGAATAAAACTGATTTTGTGCGTCGATTTATTACTATGGATGAGACTTGGATTCACCAGTACACACAAGAAATAATCCAAACAGCAGTCAAAACAGTGAAGCCGGTTTTTCAGCGCCAAAGAAGACAAGGTCATGGCATCGGTGTTTTGGGATGCTAAAAGGCATTTCGTTTATTAATTATCTTGAAAAAGGTAAAACACTAACCAGGAAATATTATTCTGATCTTTTAACCAGACTAGATGAAAAAATTCGTGAGAAATGACCCGATTTGCAGAAGAAAAAAAATCGTCTTTCATCAGGACAATGCACCTCCCCACAAAGGTGTTTTGGCAATGGGAAAATTAAGGGATCTGCACTATGAATTGTTGAAACATCCCGCCTATTCCCCAGATTGGGTTCCCTCTGACTTCTACCTCTTTCCAAAACTCTTCCTCGCTGGTCAGCGTTTTTCTTCGAATCAAAAGGTGATTGCAGCTGTAGACCAGCGCTTCCCAAACTGGGGGCCATAGGTTTTGTTGAGGGGGGCCGTGAAATAATGAAAACAAATTTAAAATGTTTTACGACTAAGTATTTTTTTATCTTAAAAGAAACGTATTTAATTTTTATTATTTATTCTTTCTTTTTTTTTGTCATTTTTTATATTTTAATGGAAAAAAGCACACATTGGTGTTGGTTCATAAATTTTGCTTCCTGCGTATTTCGGCGCTTAATGAATATTGGTAAATATATGCTTATGCAGAAGCTTATTCATATAAGCGTATATAAGAATATTAAACTCATATGCTTATTCATATAAATTTCATTTCAAACAGAAATCGAAGAATTGCAGTTTCAAATATTTCCCCTGATATTGGTGTAGCAGTAATGAAACACATCCATCCCATTAAATTGTTATTAAACTTCTTTTATGTTTTTAATTCTTTCTTTATTACTAATCGTTTTACGTTCCATGTGCTTGTGTACAATAACAATATATCTATCATATATAAAAATATGAGATAATATGCCATGTCAAATGTGTATGTAAGATGCATAAACATACGCAGCGAATATTGCGAAAATCAAATGCAAATATTGCATTTTTAATGCAGTATTTGCATTTGATTTTCGCAATATTCGCTGTGTATGTTTTGTATTAATATAAATACAATAAATATTATAATAATATATGTCTGTATTAAGATTTTTTTCGAGGGGGGCTGTGAAATATTTTAATTTTTTCCAAAGGGGCCTTTACATCCAGAAGTTCGGGAAGCGCTGCTGCAGACGGGTATTTTGCAGATCTTACTGAGAACCGATCAAGGGACGGGATAATGGTGCTGGAGCATCGCTGGAATAAATGTGTTAGTCTTAAGGGAGATTATGTTGAAAAATGAAAATAATTTCGAAATTATAAATTCTTTTTTTCATTGTTAGGCCGAGAACTTTTCAGACCCCCCCTTACATATATAAATGAGGGCATACCAGATAGTATGTATCTGTTATTTCCATTTATTTCAGGTGGTAAAACGTGTAGCACATTAGTGAATCTCCTGTAACGGTGTAATCCTTTGCTCACCCATTGCACCACAGATTTACACCCTTCCCTCAGTCACATAACAAAAATAGAAATTCATCCGAGTTCTTTCATTGTATATGCGTGGAATATATTACAATATACAAGCACGTGACCTATGACAAGATGTAGCAATAATAAACTTCGATTTAAAAATAATAATTTTTTAATAAAAAATTGACTTATTATAATTAATAGAGAGGTAAACTACACTAAGAGACGACCTTTGGATTTAATTTCGGGAAAAACATTTACTGTTCAAGTAGAACGAACATTCTCCGCTGTTACTAGCAACTGCATTTTTTCACGCACGACGCCCCGTCAGTCCGTATTTTTTCCGTTGTCATTTTTAAAAATTTATAAATCGGTAGAAATGGAAACGCATTATATCGAGGAGCCGAACCAAGTTGTTTTCCGTAATTCTTTTAAAAAAGATGGACGGCGGGGGTTCTAACTAGACCGCACAGAATGGGAAAGAAAATAGGAAAGATTTTAATATAAAAATAATTATTTGGGATGGGTTTCAGTTACGTGCGATCGTCACACATTCGTACGAGATAATTTAAGGCGTTATCTCTCGCTGACCTTTCGGACGATGTCTCATCGACATGCGAAGGAAAAACCTACGAACAAACCGCTCACTGTTCGTAGGTTTCAGCCACCCACCTCCGCACGTGATGTCACATAGGCTTCGGTTATCCAGCAACAGATTTCATGATCGCACGCGTGACGCACGACGAGGGGGGGGGGGGGGGAATCCACAGAAAATCAAATTTTCCACTCCGAAGTTTTCGACGTCAACAGCCGGACTAAAATAGATCGCAGTGACGTCAGCGCGGCGTAGAAAGTACGTCACTGCACAAGACAAATACTCATCGGTATCGATCTTGAAGTAAATCGAGCGAGGTGGCGAATCCGAGATCACGAAAGTGTTCATGGCGAGCGTGTGGGATTTGCGCTTCCTACGTCTCGTTTGGAGAAAAATAAATAAACAAAGAGCGCCCGCGCGCCCTTCCCACTCACTTCTTCGAGGATTCATCAGGAGCGGTTCACTCGGCTCCCCCCCCCCCCCCCCCCCCCACACACACTCGTATTTCCATTCTTGTTGAACATTCGCGTGTGGTTGCACTGCAAACATTTCCTCGCCTACATTCAGAAAAGACGAGCTCGAGTGAGGATGAGTTAGTCGGTCCCAGCAGGAGGATACAGTATTTTATTTTATTTTTTTTTTATATTGACGAAGATTGGGATCGTTGCTCGCATGCAAAAAGATGAATCTCCATTTCCTTCGAATTTTCAAGTCTTGTGTGCATTGCACAGATCATCCTCGCTTAAAGAAGCGAGTCTATTAAGGATTTCCACGTGACACTGAGCTCCACTTTTTTCCCCCCTTAGAAGGACGACATTTGCTCGCAGACAAAAAAAGGAACGCCGAATCCAGGAGTTATTAAAAAAAAGGTCTGTATTTGACACGCGCAGTCAAAGTACGCTTAATAGAAGGAAGACGTCATCTTTTGTTTGTGCTTTGAGAGTGAAGCAACGTGTCGTATGACGACGTCACGATAACACCTGCTACGCGAGGAAATCCAGATGTCGCAGTTCGATTCGGTTGTAATCGCCGACCTCGAGACGACGCCGATTCATTATGCATTTGCCGTGGCTTCTTCTTTCAGTCTCTTAAATTATTCGGCGTTTTAAAAAATCGCCCTTTGAGTTCGTCACAATTGCGAGAACTCCTCGCGCACATTTCTACACGTACACAACGCGATAACGATGTTATCGTTATGGTTTCCATGGCAATTAAACGTGGCAGCGTGAACAGGGGCTATTTTTAGCCAACGTTTCCGTAGTCTTTAATTTAGTCGAGCTCTTAAGGAGTGTTTTCTTCGACAATCGCCGACCCTATGGTGAAACGAGGAGATCTCGGTAAAGTGCCACGTGATCAGTGACGCGGAGAGTTGTTTTTCCCTCGCGCAAAAAAAAAAAAAAAAAAAAAAAAAATCACTCCTGAACAGAACGGACTTTTGTTGCATTTCCAACTTTTTTCTATAAATGACCGAGATGCCCCCCCCCCTCTCTGTGGCTTCACAATTGGTCCGATACGATACGATAATTAACGTATATTTAAAGGCGACCTCACAAGAGAACGAAGATTGATGAAGTCGCACACTTCGTCCTCATAAATCGACCTACTGCCGCTTCCGAAGAAGGCTCGCCGATGTTTTCCTTCTTTCTTTGTTTTCTGTCTCGAGTGACCTTGCACATCTTAGGAAGCTCTCGATTTCAGCAATTATTTATAAACTCTGCTCTGGGTTTGGTCCCGCGCACCTCATTTTCACGAAGCGAAGAGGAGTTGGGGGGAAGTTCTACAGCACTCGTCAAGTAGTTCAAATAAAGAGAGAGAGAGAGAGAGTGAGAGATTGTTCTCATGAGCAACTTGAGTTCAGAACTATCATTCCAGACGGATTTGGATTGGAGGGATGTTTCGAAGCACTACAACATCCCTTCTCAAACCCCAGAAAAAAAGAAGGAAAAAAAACTCAGAAAGTCTTCTTTTACTGCAATAGGAAATCCAAATGGTAGCAGCGAATAAGAGAATGATAGAAGAAACACGCGCCCGATAAGCACTTCCTTGAGAAGCGCGCACTTGTTGCTTCAGCACCTGCTGCTTCTCTGTCGGCGAAATGTGTTGCTCAACTGCGTCAAAGTTCATGCGAAAAATAAATAAAATTATGTAACGAACGGAAAAGAACTCGTGACAGCTGAAGAACCATTTTCTCTCTCTCTCTCTCTCTCTCTCGTACGCTTTCAGTCAGTAAAAACGAATAAGCGCTCATTAGAATCGCTGTTGTCTTCATGAAGTCATTAAACGTACAGTCAGCTTCGCGAGATGAATTTTAATAGAAGCGCGCGCACACCCACCCACCCCCGAAAGCAACCGTGAACTCGGTTATTTGCCTTTGCAACGTCTCCGTTCGTTCCATCGGAGGTTGATTCACTTCAGTTCGTACAAATGCCTTTGAAGCGACAGACCGCTGAGAGAAAGAAAGAATAAGTTCCCCACTGACGGTACTGAGATTTTCTCACGTGACACCAAGAAAATACGCACCGAAGGATTTCAACGGCAATCATTCTGTTGCGATTATCACACCGTCCGTGTACTGGAATCTGATGACGGTCGTCCAGCGAAGGTCAAAGTCCGGTTTCACCACCGCCTCTTACTGGATCAAGTTGGGATCGCGTTCTGCGCAGCTCAACGTGACCAGAAACAGAACGAAAATTACAGTTAAATCCTTATCTTAGATCTGATTCTTCCCCATCGTGCGCGCATTCTGCACAATAATAAACTTTTGGCTGGGGGGGGGGGGGGCTGTCCGGAAAGGGTAAGCAGAGTGTCTGGCCGCGAAATGAGACGGCTGTGGCAAACGGAGAGAGAGAGCGAGCTTCTGTTTCATGATTGCGCTGCGGGTGGGGCATATAAGAACGTGCTGCATGTTCTCCTCCGTACAGCAGCTGTCGAGCCCGAAGGAGAGTGGGGGATATAGGATGGGGGGCTAAACAGCACACCAGCTGGATCGCCAGAGGCCACGAAGACTGGTACCATCGTTGCGCACGTGCTAGGCAATTCGTTGAATAATTCCGATAGCAACAAAATGGCGTTTGCTCTGACCACTAATTACTGCTGCTCTGCGATGCTCGTGCTTCTGGAAACAGCTCAAGTGTCGCCCCACCGAGTCGTGTGTAACGTGACAAGTTCCGTCACTTTCCTCGCATCTCCAAAACGACACGCCTCGTCGAACAAACGAGGTCCGACTTCTGACCTTTGGATTTTGCATGTTTAAACCGTTTGTTTAAAGTTGATTCCGATCTTCCAAGTCCGTAATCTCGAGCTGAATCCGGACACTTTTATGACGACTGGCCGAGGTTACGCTTCCTTATCTCGACTTCCGCATTCTTCGAAGACGACCAGTGGCCAAAGGTCAAGGTTTCTTTCCAGCTGCTTCTTTGTTTCAACGTTTTCGAAATGTGATCGCGGCATTGCTGAGTTTGTGTCTCCGTCAGCAAACATCGCCATGCGTATTGGGGGGGGGGGGGGGGGGGAAGGAGCTGAAAGAAGTCGAGTGTGCAGTCTTTGCGGTATCACACCAGAAAGAAAGATCGCAGATGGAGAGAAAGAATAACTCCCACAGGCGCACACGCGGTTGAGCGATAGGTTGAAGCTCGAGCTGCACCTGCTCCCCCCCCCCATCCCCTTTCATTGTCCACCCACTGACGAAAGTTCCCTGCTTACGACGTGCTCTCTACAGATGGTTCGCCGTTTCCCGGGGCGAGGTAGCTGACCCGTTCTAGGGACTGACCTTCAACTCGGCACCTGGCGTCCGTATTCGTGCACGTGCACCTTTTCAAACGATAAAAAGGGAGAAACAACAATAATAACAAAACATTCGCAGTTTTTTGCGAGCGTTTTCGGAAGCGACCTCTGGTGAAGACGCGAAGAGGTTTCCGTGTTTTCGGTCATTTACACGACCGAACTTTGTATTGTACCATTCGACCAGCCCCTTTCCCCCGACGCAAAATAGTTCCATTCCCTTACGACTAATTCAAGTAGCTCGAAATTTTGAGTCTTCCAGAAATGCGAGTTTGTCTCTCGGCATCGCATTCTTCGGCGAGTGATGTGCTGCGAGACGTGTGACGTCGACTCCACAAACAAATTTTCTTTTTCCTTTTAAATAATAAACATAGAAAAAAAAAAACCTTCCACAGTTTTTCCTGCCATTATTAAAGTCGACGCATCTCGTTCTGCGTGCAAACTAATTCTATTTTTCTACGAGCGGGTCACCACCGAAGTCATTTTTTCCTCGCAATTCGCATCCACGATTGTCGCCTGTGTGCGATTTTACGCCTTTGTTTCCAGTAAGTCGCGTCCACTTCTGTTTTCCAGTTCGCACCTTTCGGTCCTCTCAAAGGAAGGAACTGCGTCCAGGACCGTTGTCGGGGTCCCTGGGCCAGCACTATTTGGCCCAATTCAAGGAACATTAAAAAAAGCAAGAACGGGGTTTTGTTGTTTTTGCAATACAATCTCTCCGACCTGCAAAACTCGCTGCTCCTTGGCATAGCCTCGGTGGGTTACGAGCGCCCTGTTCGTCCGCGAGCATTCCCCCTGCCAGGTTGTGACTCGATGGGTTGCTTCGGCCCATGAAAGCAGTCCCGTAGAAGTAAATAAAGTCAACAGCGAAATCTGTACTTCAGGGTCGCGCATCACGACTTGGAGCATAATTTTAAGATTTTATAAATAATAAATAAATGCGCGAGATACTAGCCCTCGAACTCTCCCTCCCTCCAGTGCTGCAATTATTCCCTCACAAAATAAAATCGACCTCGAATACGTTTGGTGGTATTTGCATGCACCGGGGAAAGCATGCCTTTGTATGCAGAAAATTCTGCCGAAAGGCAATTTATCGAAAAACAGTTAACCTAAAATCATAGAGAGGGGAAAAAAATAATAAAAAATTCGATGAATTGCCATTCAGTAAACTGTCTTTCGATGAAATCTCATCGAGCCAAAAAGGAGAATCGTATAAAATGTTTTCGTTCTCCTCTCTACGTAATTATGATTATCCACGTTTTCATTAAGAGGAGAATAAACTCTACCGATCCTCCTAATTGGTTGAAAGGAGGAAAAAAGGACTCCAATTCTCCTTTTCGATGAAGCAAACCCAGAAGGCTCTCATTTCCTAAACTCATCGCTGCGAGTTTCCAGGCCCACAAAATTAAAATCAAATTAAATTCGCATTTTGAGCGACGTCCTCTGCTTTCACGTTGCTTCTATGCCGCTTCTCCGGAGCGCTTATTTCACGTTCCCACGAACTCGCTGATATTCGTCGAGAATTGTAAAATTCCGTAACTCTCCTGTTACTGTCCAGCAAAGCTCCTTTCTGTCGGGGTGAGGGTCGATTTCGTTTTAGTATTTTTTAGGGCACGCATGACGTCTCTCGTCGAGTGGACGTCATTTGCACGTCTTTTATCACGTGGTCAGTAAGTAAGCGGAGCTCCTTCCTTAAGAGACACCTTGGGAGACTGTTCTCCGAATGCAGCGAAACCCTTCAAACGGCGGGTCGGATTCGCTGTACAGGAATCAGGTTTAGATGGCGGGCTAAATAGATCTTTGACTCGCGGCTACAAATAGACGAGAATTCTAAACTCCGTCTACAATTTCACGTTACAAGGATCAGCCCGTATTTAAATTCTCAGATGACGGAAGTTTCGTTTCTTCCTTGAAAAGTCTCAAGCTGACACGCTGATTGCTCAGAGGCAAAGGTCGCTGCGTCGCTTCTGTTTCACCTTCTTTCTCGAAGCCGCTTTTCTCTCTAACACTTCGCTTTCCGCAGCCGCCCGAGCACTTTTTTTTCGGCTCGAATACATTCGCATTCGAACTTTTCTTTTAGCGTTCATTAACCCGACGAACCCTGCTGCGGAGGAGCGGCCGTCTCGCCACGATTAACGTCCTAGGATGACTCTACCAAGACGGTTGCGCAGCCAAGCTAACGACTCCAAGAAGATGCGTCAATTCCTCGAATCACAGCAAAGAAACGCCGAAAAGGCGCCACTTTCAAAGCGAAGCTCGACTACAAGAGACCTCCCTCCCGTTTCGTGGCTCTTACAGCGACAGCTGTCTTTCGGGGATGACAACGAGGGTGTCTTTAGCTATCGTTGCACTCGTCATTTCCTAAAAATGACGAAAAATCGTCAGTCTGTTCCTGGGTAGTCGACACGAGCAAAGTGCGCTGCAACAAGCGGTTTGAACCCAAGCCGTTTTGTTTCATCAAAGGTCACATTCACGACGCATCCTTGAAAACGATTACACACCCTTGGGTCAAAGGCGCTTGCAAAAGGACGGCTGTTTGGCGATAAGGGTACCGGAATCGTTGCAAAAGGGCATTTCTGATGATCCCCGCTTCTGGGGGTCTGTTCCGAACACATCGCCTGCCGCTCTTTTTCTAACCTTGCCCGCTAAGTAACGAAATGGAAAGAAACCTTCGTGAAATAAAAGCGATCGAAGTTCAACCGCGGCACAAAAACGGCGATCAGATTTAGCATTTTTGCTCAACTCGATTAGTTCCCAACGAGCGAGTGTTGTATGAGGGACCGAGTTCACGGAGAAAATCCTGCCTCTCGTTGTGCTTAAAACGTGATGACCTTGCACGCATCGATATTGTAGTCAAAAAATAAAAATTCGGTCTCCGATTGGTAGGGGCTCTAAAATCGGTTTGCTAGCGCGTGTAAAGTATACAATCGCTTTCGTAAATGTATTGATTTAAAAGAATATTCGAAGCCTGCGGCAACCATTTGCTCTGGTACCAAACTGGTCAGTTTATTCGGATCGGAGTATGTTTGCACGCGACTTCCTAAAACTAACCGACGGTTAGTTTTAGCTTGGGACAGTAAATGCGACTCTGTACACGCATGTCCTCGAGGGGTAGCACGATGCGAACGAGGCAAGGGCAGTGGTAAATTTTCCAACACGCAAAGTCCTCCGCTGCTAGTTTCGAGGGATGAGCTCGCGATTGGTTAAACGGAACCAAGCTGGGTACAGGGAGACCTTGCGCCACGAGATATCGGCAGATGTGTTAACGGCACTGCGTTGGCAGCAGGTGGTTGTAAGGGGTAGCCCTGGATGTAACTGCTTCTGCTTGGGGGGGGGGGGGGAGGAAGAGCATCAGAAAGCGGAAATGCAAACTGGAATTAGTTAAAGAGCGCATGACTACAGAGCAGCGACGGAAATATATAAAATTACAAACAAAGACGAGAGAAGAGGAGTGTTCAACGGAGGGAAGACAGAAAGCGACACTCAGGCAAACGCTAACGGGTCTGACTCCTCTTAACTGGGCAAAAAAGAAGGTCACGTGAAAGTGCCAGACACTGGGAAGTAACCCGACCTAACCGACAGCTGATACCGATCTGAAAAAGCGAACTTGAGGCCTCCTCCGAAGTCGGTCTTTCTTTCTTTCCATCTTTATTCGAGTTTCTTTCCTCCCCACGCTTAAACAAGGAAGAGGTGCTCGGCAATTTGGATTTATTCTCGCCAGATGACTCATTCACCCGCACGTATTTCGTTTGCATCTCGATGAGAAGGGCCCCCGTCGCACGCACTTTCTGCGAATGCGATTCGTAGCTCTATGTTGACGCTGCTACAAAACAAACAGAATTCCCAGCGACATCGCACCGTTCGAGAAAGTTCCCGAAAAGGGTCATCTCGGCACGACTAATCCCTTCATATTGCGAAAGTTTTGTTGCGTTTTTAAGCGCGCGAGCCCAAACCTTTACAAAGTTTTCGATCCTCGAGATTTCTCGTGTTGCATCTGAAGCGTCTCACGATCGAGATGCCTTGACCTAAATCTAGATCACGTGATAACTACTTTTCATATTACCGCCTACTCGGTCTGTACCGCGAGCTCCGTTTATTTTATTACATAACATGTGGGGGAGCTGTCAAAGTAAAACAGTCCGAAAGAATAAAGATGACCGACATTCGGAAACAGTTAAAAACGTACGAAATGATTCCCACGAAGGGTGCTAATGGAAGCATAATTTCATCGGGTAACGATTGCAAAATTCTTGGCGGGTGCGGCTGTAAAGTCTCCGCTTGCCTGCAGCGTTTGCGATGAATGTTTAAGGACCCCGATTTCGTGGGGTCCTGGCCTTCGTGCCCAGCGAAGTTTTAAAAACGTCATTTTTTCTTATCGCCGTGGGTACACTACGGATTAAAAGTCTGCTCTGGAAACTAAATACGGAAGCTCCAATGTGATGGACACTAGCCGAGCGAGGAGAATCGACTCCCACCTAAACATTTTCACAAACACCCAATTTTAGGGCGCTCACAACAATCTCCTGTAAATAAGTTATCAGAAACATGCCTCGTTTAGGTGCGAGACCACCCCTCTGCCTATTGGAGGCCTCGAGTAGCTCGGGCAGGGTTTCCGGACTATCTAAAAATTAAAAAAAAAATACAAAAATTAAATAAAAATCGATAAAAGTAGGGAAAAAATACCCTCATCCTACCCACAGTACAAAATGTGTTATGGGCTTGCAAATGCCTTTCGTGGGTGCGAGGACTCCCACTATCCTTAGAAGAGGAACTTGCGATTCTTCCCCTTAAGCACCGAAACGTTGGGGTTTGGCAAGACAGCCAACAGAAGAACAGGATGCGGTTTCATCAAGCCTTCCGAAGAGGAAAAATCCATCGCGGTTTACGAATCGTTTTGAGGAAGGACTTGCATTTCTTTTTTCGCATTAAGAAAAAGAATTTTCGACCAAGGAATAGATTTCTAAAAAGTTTAAGTGCAGTTTTCCCCAAATGAGTGCGCTCGCGCTCTTTGGTCAGTTCTCTCCGTTTTGCTGGTCATCGCGCACCTCCGCACTCGATCAAGTTTGCTCTCGTCCTAGCAATCGAGCCTCCGCATTATTCTTTCGACTGCACAGTGCCAGGGTACTGTTAGGTCTGTTAATTACCCGGGGGGAACTCTCCGGCCTTTGCACGACGACCTTTAAGTCGCCTCCGTATCGTTTTCGGTCGAAAGGTCGTTATGAGGGTTCTTCGCGTTCTCGTCTGGATTCGAACCGAGGTATTTCAAGTGAAGAGAGACGCGCCGCTCTGCCTGGTGGCCAAGCTAAGAAAAAGAAATCGTTTGGGAATCTTATCTCATCTGGACCACTTTTCAAAGAGGCGTTCTCATAAGACACGTGACTGTGAACGAAAAATAAAACCCATTGTCAAACCTAAGATGCAGATCGTGCGTTGGATGCTTTTCCTCGCCATCTTGCTTCCTGGAGACTTTCGGGTCTCCAAGGTCTGCAAAGCAACATTTCTATCCTTTCGTCAGAATGAAATGTTTTCATTCATAAAAACAACGTCATGCTCTCCCTCCCCATCGTAAAGAGCGTCTAAAAATTTATCGCATACTTTAAAGCAAGCAAAATTCATTTTCTCATTCTGTCGTTTATCGTTTTATTTGGTGTTCAGAATTTTTTTTCCTTTAATTGTTGTACGCTGCTGCTTATCTTTCACTAACCCACTGGACCCCTTCCCAAAGGAGTGGATTAGCGTCCAACAAATACGGAGATGAACGAAACTGGCTCTCCTCGCTCTACCCCACCTCCCGGCAAAAATCCATCCTTCGGTCGAAGGGTTTGAACAATCCCCCAGCAGAGGACGACTTCGTTTCTTTTTTCCCAATGGCTCACGGGAAGTGCTTCTTGAGGCAACTTTTTTTTTTCTGTGACCCACGAAACTGTAAACCTGCTGGGGGTGGGGGGGGGGGGGGGTGGGGGGGGGGGGGGGTGGGGGGGGGGGGGGGTGGGGGGGGGGGGGGGTGGGGGGGGGGGGGGGTGGGGGGGGGGGGGGGTGGGGGGGGGGGGGGGTGGGGGGGGGGGGGGGTGGGGGGGGGGGGGGGTGGGGGGGGGGGGGGGTGGGGGGGGGGGGGGGTGGGGGGGGGGGGGGGTGGGGGGGGGGGGGGGTGGGGGGGGGGGGGGGTGGGGGGGGGGGGGGGTGGGGGGGGGGGGGGGTGGGGGGGGGGGGGGGTGGGGGGGGGGGGGGGTGGGGGGGGGGGGGGGTGGGGGGGGGGGGGGGTGGGGGGGGGGGGGGGTGGGGGGGGGGGGGGGTGGGGGGGGGGGGGGGTGGGGGGGGGGGGGGGTGGGGGGGGGGGGGGGTGGGGGGGGGGGGGGGTGGGGGGGGGGGGGGGTGGGGGGGGGGGGGGGTGGGGGGGGGGGGGGGTGGGGGGGGGGGGGGGTGGGGGGGGGGGGGGTTTCCCACATCTTAGATAAAGGAAGGGGACAAAGTCCGGGGACTATTATACACGTCCCCTAATGACGCGAGGGAGGAGGAAGGGGACGGTTCCGTGCGTATTTGTTTATTACACGCAGGAGAAAAGCGAGGTCAACGAACTCCATTAGCTCTCCCTTCATCAGAGAAAGGGAGCGAGTCGATACCCCCGATGGCGAAAGATCCATTTCGATTGGGTCATTGATTGCATCGATCTGTTCGTCGGAGCGGAGTGAAGATCTCCCCCGAACTGCAGTTTCCATCGGTCGAGCAAAAGATCTCGAGAGGCATTTCTGCGCGCTTGGTCCATTCCGACCCCCCCCCCACTGAGAAGCGTTATAAATTTCGATTACTCCGAATATGTTTACGGAAGCGGAGAATCGCATTTGGGTCTCAAAGGAAGGAAACAGGACTCGCTGGAAGAGTTCAAGACGGCCAGAAATACTCTAAGTCGTAAAGACAGCGGCGAACAGTTTTCGCAAATTTCACGCGCATCGACTAACCCTGATCTACTAAATTGCGTTTGACGAAACGCTCGAGACAGGAACAAAGTCTCGCTGACCTCCTTCATCCGCAAGAACCCATCGGATATGCGGATGGAATTGGGGTGATTTTCATCCGATATTCAGACGTGCCCCTGGAAAGGGATCGCCCACTTCGGAAATCTTTTCCTCGCACTTTTGTTATCGTAAAAACTTTCGAAGACTTCGCAACGCGGAAACGTTCACCTATTTGCGTTTGGTAACTCAACCGAAACCCTTCGTTTTGATGCCAAAAAAATAAACAAAACTTAAGGCGTGGGAGTCAGCATAACACTTAAATCTTCTCAAATGGGCCCACTAAGGAAACTAAAACTTATTATCGGCAGATATTCTCGAATAAATAAATAATAAAAAAAACCCACTTGATTTTCTGGAAAGTTAGGAATTCCCAAACTATCTGCGAAGCACTGAAGAAATATTTGGTTAACCAAAGTTCAATGAAAACACCAGTTGCGCTACACACCGCGAGGGGCATTTATGGCAGCGAGCACTGATAATTTCACCGAAGTTCTTGAAATACGAACTAAACTTTTAATTTTCGATTGTTTACAAAAGGCAAGCGAAAATTCGCATTTTAAAACAAAAAATTCACAGAATGACAGCGCCATCTTGTTTCTAGTAACAGAAATGCTGTAGCGCAAAATAATTGTTACGTGTAGGAATACGCGCTGTTAATAAGGGAGCGAAAACGCTGCATTCCGGTGCGTTGGCTCTTAAATGCACATTTTTTGAACACGTGAAAGGCCAAAAACTAACGGGCAACGACGGGCGGAAGAAAATATTCTTCTGCGCAGTTCAGACTGCTTTGCGTTTTAATTGGCGATTGTGATTTACCTTCGAGTGTCAGTTTTGAGCAGATCGATCTGCGGCTCTTTTTAGAACGCTGCTCTGGTCAGTCACACCAGACCGAGCGAGACCAGAAGGATGCGATTAGAGGGCCCCGCAGTTAAGCGAAGTAGCAAATACAAGACACCGCACTCCTCGTTCGGCAAATTACGCACTCATGAATATTAACGAAATAAGCAAGACATCGCCACTGGAGTGGGTTCGTCACAAGTAATTACGATAATTAAATATAAATTATCTTTGTCGCTCTGAGAAGGCACTTTTGGGTACCGTGTGTGTTCGTTGAGCCGGAAAAAGTCGAGGCTGCTTGGACACATTAGCCTTTACTCCATAGATGGCGCCACTAGCAAATCAAGCGTAATCTGTTAAATGCATTTTCTGTGTTTACTCAGCCTCGTTAAATAAATCGAAGCGCTTTCAAAATACAGGTTACGTAGCAGTTTTAATCGCCATAAATATGCACGCCGCATTACCTCACTTTTTTACGCCGTGTATTTATTCAATCTGCAAAAAAAAAAAAAAGATCAATAGCGAATACTTCTCGACTCCCCCTGTCCTCTTCATGTTCTACTCCTTGGTTTCTTGTAAGGGGCTTCGATTCCAGTCGCATGCATTCTGGTGTTTATCCATCCTGCCTACAGGACGAAGATTCATCGGATTGTGCAGATCGTTGTCAAGGATTCGGTCATCACTGGCGAGGCTTTCTCGTTCCGTCTGATGGACGGAAATGCCATTTTCGGATGGAAGCCAACCGACTGGTTACATACAAACCCACGACACTTTTCCTAACTTTCTTCGAGTCGAGGTTAGCAGATCGCATCAAGTTCCGATTCTTTTACCGGCGGGATAAAAGGTCTTTGTGGGATTAGTCGCTGACCTGCACGTCCACAATTCCGTAACTAGTTGTGCCAGCGAAATATCGGCTATGATGAGACCGTCGCAGTTCACATGAAGGCGCAACTGCGGATTTCCTGCTGGACCCAGCAGAGCCCCCGCTGAATATTCCACGAAGGCAACTTGGGCTGAAACCAAAACGTAATTTGCGTTCACGTGTAGACTCTCTTCCAAGCGGCCTCTGTTATGCGCGGAATTCGTTGACTTGCGTTCAGATCGCCACGGCGTTTCGTAATCTGCAGCAGTTTTTAATTCGTTTCTGTTGGAAGGGCCTCAATTCGAAGGAATCCGTCCAGGGGGGAAGAACTTTCATAAGGGATTAGTTCATGTGGCGACTGAGTGAGGGTTTCGTATCGTGGCAAATTGATCAGACGACCGCCCGCACTTAACAGAGATCGTAATACGCTTGTCGGGCAGCATTAGTTGCTGCTGCAGTAATTTCAAACCCGATTCAGTTTCTGCAAGAGGAATTCGCCCTTTTTCCTTTTAAAAAGAGAGAAAGGCGCTTTTCGGCAAGGAAAGTTTCTCCCAGAAACGCACATGCTTTGGTACAGCAGTGCCTAACGGGAGGCATCCTCACTCATAGAAGGGAGGGGGGGGGGAGATAACCATCCGCTAAAAACAGAAGCAATTCTAATAAGCTTTTAAGTGAGAGGCCAAAAATACAAGATGCACGAGTGTGCACGGCGGACGATGGTTTTCGCCCGAGCAACTCTCAGGCCAGATGAACTCGCGCAGGGCTTCTCTGCATCAGCACCTTAAAAATTCTAATTTATAACAGTTAAATTGTTTATAAAAATTTTATAAAATTATCACGAATTATGACTATATTTCGATAAATACAACTTATTTATAATTTATTGATAAAATATATTAATAATCATTTTATTTTGAGGGATGGTGTACAATTCATAATTACAGACTGGTAGAAATTAAAAAAAAAAGAAAAATTAGGTTAAATAATTTATAATAAATAAAGTTATTCTTTAATAATAATACAAAATGTTTCTCATGGACAGCTAACTAGAAATGAACAAAAGGCAAAGAACTGACCAAATCCTTTTGTCGCTATGTATTCACTCAAATTCATGTAGTACTGTAGCTAAAGTGGGCAGATGGATCACCATCAAGTGTCGCCATCTGCTGTTAATTTTAAGAAACTTACTTGATGATTGGTACTTTTGTCTGGAACTTATGACATCTCTAAATGTGTACAGTTCCTGACGAAAACTTTCCAGGCATACAGAAAGTTTCTTAAAATTAGCAGCAGATGGCGACACTTGATGGCGATACATTTCTTAAGTTTCACTCTCCGAAACTAGAGGATAGTAGAGAGAGAGAGAGAGAGAGAGGATGCAAAGCCGTTGTGAGAACAATCGCACTGCACCTCCAATCAGATCAAGACCCAAACCGAAAACTAAGAGAAATCTGGCCCATTAGATTGTTACTTTATTCTAGAACAGTATCAGGTTAGCAGAGTATTGTTTTTGGAGACAATTTCCTACCATAAAACGAAAAAAATAATTAAAACTTGGCGAAATCTATTTTGAGATTATTTAAACGGAATTGATTAATTCGCATCCACATGTTGTTTCGACACTTCGCCTCCACGTATTCCTTGACTTGTAAACGTGTCGGAGCGAGTAAGGTTGGGTTAACAGTTCCAATTACTTCGCCTGTTTCGTCAGTAAGTGGCGGATTAAACAATTCAACTCAGCGACAGTCAAAACAACGTAAACCAACGCGTCATAGCGAAGAAGGGCATCGCAAACACTGAAAGTGCGCACAACTGAAAATTTAAAATCGGATCGCTGATTTTTATTTAAATCAAGAGATCGCGTGCATTTTATTATATAAGCAGCGCAGATTTATTTCTCCGATTCGATTTTCGCACGCCTTCTTAGTTTTTTTTCTTTTACTGAAGCGGTAAACAGACAAAATGCAAATTAGTGCATTTTGTCTCGGATTGGTGAAAAGACGGCGCTCACTGTCTCTCATAAATCAGATGACTTTCTACGGGATGTGGTTACAACTTTCATCGTAATACAGAGTGGCAACATTCGAAAGGAAGTTTTTTTTTTAGATGCACGCCAGAAAATGAAAGAAGGCGACAGGAGAGAGTTTTAAGATAAGCAATCAGGCTAGAAATATACTCGAGCTCACGTGTTCACCAGTGGCGAGTTTCGTTTTACTGTAGCAGTTTGGCGACAGTGACAATCACTCGTGCGGTGCTTAAGGGTCAAAGCTGCACAACTGAGAGGAGACCTCCACATTGCCTTTAAAAGGAATGCGGAGAACCGACCAGGGCTTCTGACCTAATGTCCAATCCTCACCTTCTCGTGGTGCACCCTGTTGGGTATCTACTTGGATACTGAACGAACGAGGATGGGCTGGCAATTTGGGATTTAGCCGACCAAATTGTATTCTTATTGGCTTAAACCAAAATAATAAATGATGGTACGACATGACAAAATTTTATGCCGGCTGGGGTGTCGCCTGGTTAAACAAGGCCCCCGTTGTTTTCGCCAGGGAACCAGGGCGAACAGCGAAAAGTCAGCTACTGGAACAAATCTGAAAACAAACCCCAACTCAACATCACCAGAGTTAAAGATTGGTACTATCAACGTAAGAAGCCTGAATGGCAAAGAAATTGAGCTAGCTGAGGAATTAGATAAGTACCAGATCGACATAATAGGGGTGACTGAAACAAAAAAGACCAAAACTGGTGAGATCTTTCTGAGCAATAAATACAAAATGTTATATTCAGGCAACAACAATCAAGGAAAAGAAGGAGTAGCCATAATATTCAACACAAAATACGAGGCTAATCTTCTTGAATGGCACTCAGTCTCAAGTAGAGTAATGTGGGCAAATATGAGAATGGGGAACTGGACAATGAGACTTATTTGTGCCTATGGTCCCACAGAAGGTTCTACTAAGGTAGAAGTGGAGGAATTTTTTGACGCTTTAGAAAAAGCAACTGACACAATGAAAAAAGAAGAGTTGGTCCTTGTAGGGGATCTAAATAGCAGAGAAGGAAATGATTGTGAGACATACAAAAATATTTTGGGAAAATTTGGAGAAAAGAGCAAAGCTAATAATAATGGCAAATATCTGTTGGATTTCTGTTGAGGACATGGACTGGTTATTACTAACACCATGTTCCAACATAAAAATGTGCACAAATTCACATGAAGAGAAGAGGCAAGGAACAAGAACAGTCTCATTGACTATGTTATTGTTGATAGTGATGTTTTCTTTCTGGTGCAGGACATCAGAGTGTACAGAGGATTTGAAATTGGAAGTGATCGCTATTTAGTCTTGAGCAGGATAAAATTTAATTTCATATTGAAAAGAATAACATGTAAGAAAGTTTTAAAGAGAATGAAAGTTGAGCAGCTCTCAGATGTGAACTGTAGACTAAAATACACAAAGATTATTGAAGAAAAAATGAAACACTTTGAGAACAGGAATCAAACCTTGGCAACCCCTGAAGAAAACATTGATTGATTCAGCCAGACACGCATGTGGTGAGGTTGTCTGAAAGGGGTGCTGTAAAAGGAGTTAGAGATGATAAAGGTGACATGAAAACGGTAGAAAAAGATATCCTTGAAGTATGGAGTAATTACTTTGAAAAACTGCTAAATGAAACAAGCAGTGATGACAGCACAGTGGTAAAAAACACTGACCAGGCATGCAGTCAGGAATACATATCCATACTAGAAGTAGAAAAAGCCATCAAAGGCTTGAAATGTGGAAAGGAAGCAGGAGTGGATGATATTCGACCAGAAATGCTGAAGTATGGTGGTATAAGAGTCTTACAGTGGCTGCACTGCATAGTTCAGAAAGCCTGGACAGAGGGACGAATTCCCGATGATTGGAGTAGAGCTCTCATAGTACCCATATATAAAAAGGGAAATAAAACTGAATGCGAGAATTACAGAGGTATTTCCCTACTGAGTGTTCCTGGCAAGAATCATGCAAGTATACTCGAGAAACGGTTGAGAAGAATTGTGGAAGAAAAGCTTGGTGAAGAACAAGCTGGATTCAGGCCAAATAGAGGCTGTCAGGATCAGATCTTCACTTTACGACAAATAGTCGAGAAAGCATGGGAATATAAAGATCTGTATTTAAGTTTTGTCGATTTGGAAAAGGCATATGACAAGGTGCCAAGAGAGAAGCTATTCAATATGCGGCAGTTATATGGTGTCAATGGGGCATTATACCAAGCAATACTTCGTCTTTATTTGATTTGGTAGTCAGCAGTTGGAATTGAAGGATGTACAGGAAGATGGTTTAATGTTAAATCTGGTGTGAGACAAGGATGTATATTATCCCCTCTGTTATTCGTTTTCTATATGGATCACATTATGAAGGAAAGTGGTATTAAAAATTATATCGAAATTGGAGATTTTAATGTCAGCTCTTTGCTTTATGCGGACGATGTTATACTTCTAAATAAATCTGCAAGGTTGCCTGACTAAATTGAATAGCTGTTGTAATAGATATGGTATGAAGGTCAGCAATAAAAAGACAAAGACAATGAAAATAGGCAGAATCATTGAAAATGTCAACTGTGTTGTGAATGGAGAACCTGTGGAACAAGTAAAACATTTCAGCTACTTAGGCACGATTTTTACAGAAGATGGTAAATTTAATATGGAAATAGACAACAGAATCAGCAAAGCTGGTATGGTGGGAAGTCAATTGAATACATTCATATGGAATAAGAGAAATTAGTAGGAACACTAAATTAGCTGTATACAAGACAGTGTTCAAACCAGTTTTAACTTTTAACATTTCAGATATAGGTGGATTGATATAGTAAAAAATGCCTTAGAAGATGGAAATATAAGATCTGATAATGTTGGAGTCTTGACAAGTAACAGACTGATTTGGAGGAAAATTGTAGATAGGAAGTTAGTAATAATGTAAATTTTTCATGTAGTACTGTCATATCGTGTACACCCCTTGAGGGTACATGGCAGGAAGTTGATGATAGTGCATTCAGTCGTATACAGTTCACTTTGGTTGCCTTTTGTTATTTTTTTTTCCCTGCAAGGTTCAGTTAGTCGGTCTTGGGCTGTGGCTTTGAGTGCTCCGATTCTAGGGGACTGCTCGGTTTATAATATGGCCGAAGCAACAAAGCCTTGAACCCAGTACACCTGCCGGTTGAAGGCCGATAATAATAATATCGATTTGCATACGTCTGAGTGGAGAGAGAGATTTTGAGCAAGACGCAAATCAAAGTCCAGACTGCATAACTTATCGAGCAAGCATATGCCTGCCACTAATCCCCACAGTACAAAGCTTTGTACTTCCGGTTTATGACGTTCGTGGGCGAGATTTACATTAAAAAATGTTCTCGACCCACTTTATTGGTTTGCCTTCCCCAGTGAGCATTCGTGGGAATATTTACGCCGCGCTATTACTTGAAGAATGAAATTCGATGGACTTTGCAAGCTCAAACAGATTTATATCGGCTCTTGGATTAGACATGCGCAAAATCCGCCTGTTCTTCCCATAATTCCACGCGCTGCTGTAATAAATGCAACGGATTTGGTAAACGCAGCGTAGCTGACTTGACGTTCGCATCATTTCACGTTGATCATCGTCTCCTCTTGTATTTGCGTCGAGTAAGAACACCCCATCTTATTGCCTGTTGAATTAAATTCAAATTCTACATCGAAGGAGGAACATTCGCGATCGAACCGTTTAACCCTCAGAGAGCAGCACTTCTCGCCAAATGCCGCCTCGTTTTTGTTCCCACTTCACTAACGAACATTCGGAAACAACGGAGAAGGAAAGATCACGTGACCCATCCACCGAAAGGTTCGGAAAAATCTTTAACGCTGCAAATGATGGAAGAGTTCGCCGAAAGGAGAGCGTGAATGAAAATGCCGTTTTAAGTCAATTTCGGATCTTATCGAAGGGCGATCCGTTTCTAAAAGGGTAGCGTGAAAGCGATGTTGGGTAGGCGGCGCGTGAGCAAATATGTTCCCGCATAAATTGTGCGTCGACTATTTTTTATCGTTGTTAATAACCGAAAACAGTTAAATCGAATAAAATAAAACCGTTCAGCCATGTTGGGCTCGAGGGAGAATTTTGAGCGCTTTTATTGGTACGTTTCGCCAAATGCGAAAGCACCCATGCAAGTCGTTTTGTCGGTCCGCAGGCCACCTTCATCATGGACGCCTCGTTGGATTGAATTTCGCCTTTGCAACCCTCGCAAAACTCGTCCAAGGACAAACGTGTCGAAGTTCGTATCGCAATAACCGCGGATCGAATTCGACGGAATTTGGAATGCAAAAAGAATGCTTTTCGTTGCGATTCTGTTTGGGACTGACGGGGGTTAAGAATTCCGCAGAATTCACCGAATTGTGTATTTGGGGTCGCTCGTAGTCCTTTCAGTGCTACGGAAGATCTGAAGCCGCGAAATTAGCCGAAACGAATTTCAAATGTGGGGAGTGCATGAAACGGATCAAAGGTAACGGAATGAGTTACAACCTTTGACACGTTCGTCGGATATTTAGTTAACTTTCTCAGACATCACGATCATTCTTCGAAATTTCGTCATGACCGAAAAAAAGTTTAATTTTTCCCAACCAACGTGGAATCAGTTGAATTAACAGAAATCGTCCATTCGGTGAAAGGCTTGCGAAAAATTAGGGAAGAGAACAAACAGACGGCAGAATCCCATTGGGAAGGAACCGATCTGACATTCGAATTCGGGAATCTGCGAGCAGAACGAATGTCAGTGGTAGGGTCGCTTACTCCGAATGGGAGACGGGAAACATTACTATGATAGCAAGTTTCTTTTCGGAGTTACTGGCATTTTTTTTTTCTTTCTCTTGCAGAAGAAGCAAACCGGCGGCAATTAACGAACAACATCCACTGAATTGCACGTCATCCTGAAGATCAATCCAAACAGCGAACATCAACCTCAGCAATTTCTGTGGGCGGTTTCAACCGAATCCCTGTATATATTAGAGAGAGTGAATGAAGTGTATTTCTTGCCCCTCTTTTTAAGAGGGCCTTAACTGCGGCGAAAAAGGAATCATCTTGGAGCCAGCAGACAGAGAGAGAGAGAGGGTAGTCCATTCAGAAAGGAAAGAAAAGTTGTCGGAGAGTGAGATGTGCCCCGAGCAGCAGCCATTTGTCTCTTAAAAATCATCAAGAAATTCACTGTTATGGCTTTGCACATTTGACAATGTGTGTTGTCATCATCACGTACGTCATATTTAAAAATAAAAATTCAAATTTATAACAAATATTTGCTATAAACAAAAATGTTTTCCTTATAAATGCAAGAATCTGATCGAGGAATGTTTGCTTTTCTACAGAAATGGGAAACTATTTTGGGGGAAAAAATGTATCCCTCGTGACTTAGGTTTCCAACAGATCGCTCGCTTTCAAGGATCGCCTCGTGAGGAAACGAGAAACTTAAAAATAGTACATTCAACGACTGCTTTATTTTTTCCAAATAAAAATAACGTTGCATCTCCTGCAAGTTTTTTTTTTTTTTTTTTTTCCTGTCAGCACATAATATTAATAAATATTTTATATTGCAGTTAGATGACAGAATAATTATCTTTAGCGCAAGAACAGCCTTTAAGGTACAACTGCCATCTCACATCCCTGGAGTGACGTCCATTAACCGCAATTAACAATTTCGTTGATAACACGAAACCTGATGATTGAAACGCGTTTATGTTTTGTTCTGAAAAATTCAGTCTCAGTGGCGGATTTATACAAATCGTAAACAGCCAATTTTCTTTTAAAATTCAATTCTTATTGGGAAAAAGCGCTTGTTTTCTCAATACACAAACTAACTGGTAAGTAAACTGTGCAAAAGAATCAGAAAATATGCGACAAAAAATAAATAAATAAGCGAGGAAAAAAAAACATTCAGTTTGATAAAATCAGTGCCCTTAAATCACTGAACGCAGATCTGTCAATAATTTATTTCCTAAAGTTCAAAATATCACTTGCGTCACAAGCTGCGCTGGGCATAGTGACGTCATCAATTCAGGTGCCGACATTTTAAACCATCAGCACTTCCACTACTACGTTATGTAAAGCAGCAGCAGAGTGTTTTGTACTGGTGGGGGGGGGGGAGTGCACAAACTTCAACATGCTGGAGGGACGCGCCACTCGTATTAACTGTCGTCTGCTCTTTGTGGTCACGTGGTACAAATGTTTGCAAAACGAAAATGCCGAAACAAATCAAGTTGTTTTAAATTTCATCTCAGCCACAGAATTTCTGCAGGAACCGAATACTAAAAAAAGTACCGCAAATCTGTTTATATTTGAGATTTAATTCATATAATCAAGATCAATTTTTTAATTTATTATAGTTAAAAATCAGAAACTTCTAAAACTGAATTCTATCGTGAGTAAATATTTTGAAAGAAAATATTTAAAATGCACTCGTCAGTTAGAGAGATATTTGCGTTAACTATTTGTATTAAAATAGAATTCTAACAAATGCGAGCCCTCCCAAATGCAAAAGCTCTCTCGAGGTTCTCATCCCGGCAGGTAGGTCAGTTTTTTATAATCACTGAAAAGGTCTCAAATGCTCACTACTAAATATAACACACACACACACACACACACACACACACACACACACAAATAAATTAAAAAATTAACCACAACATGTTATGTATAAATTGGTCTTAATTATGGACAATTATTTATTTTTCGGGAAAATGTATTCGCGTCACGTGGTGTCGTTGGGCGTTTAAGAACTGTGCATGCATTCACCTCAATCAACATATGCAGGGGAAAATGTTTCCCGTGAGTACAGTCGACCAGCGTTATGAACTGCGAGGTTATTCCTACGATACCGAATAAATGACAAATGTCGTTTATTCGGTATCGTAGCTCAAAAATGATAAAGAATAGGCAGAATGCGAGCGGCAAGTGAACAGATACCAAACACGTAAAAAAAAAAGTGAACTACGTTATCATAACAGTGGACGAAAATATCACGCCTGAATTAACGTACGCATGCCTATCGCGTCACGTTTTTGTATTCATACACTTCGGTACGCGCGCCATCTAGTTTGAAAACCAAAAGTTAACAAAAAATCACAAAACACACACGTACACATGCGTACTTACACACAGGAATACTTAGTAGATGATATATATCTACTAAAACCTTCTCAGTCATTGAAACTTGACTATTTTGAAGGTCCTATTAGTTTATCACGATTCAACAGCTGGACACAAAAAGAAAGAAAGAAATTCATAAAATAAAGAGAAAACAAACAAAAAACCGGTTGGTGATGGGCGGTAGATAGCGGTGATGGCAGTTGTGTGTAGTAGGGGAGACCGATAAGATGTTTATGGAGGAGTGGAGCAGAGTGCCCTTCCGCGACGAGTCCTTACACTCCTTAGGGTAAGGACTCGTCGAATGATCTCCTGCAAGTGGCATCTTAATGACGGTGAGAAACATTTCTGTATATTATAGAAACAAAACAGAACAGACAAAGAACATGCAGTTGCCAGCACCTCATACACGTGACCTGCATGTTCTTTGTCTGTTCTGAGTGAGGAAAAATGTTGCGCGACTATTACGAGTCTCCTATGGACTCGCGTCCATAGGAGACTGGCTAAACTAATCTCCATTCATAAAAATACTCGCGGTTTCCTCTTCCTGGACTGGAGATGCGAAGTCCGATATTTCCATCGAAATGGCGCCACCAGCGGAAATGCTTTCGCTTTTAATTACGCATCAGCTCGAGGAACTCTGCGACTTCGTTAAAATGCAGGATTTTCTAGGACTACTCGTTATTTTCGAGACTTGGACAGCTTTTTTCATCCCCAACCACCTCGTTAAGTTAACCTTGAACTTTAAAAAAATTCAAAATGCAACTGACACTCGGAAGATTAGAATCGGGTTCGCTGTTGCATTCATTTCGTTGTTTGTTTATCAATAGCATGACGTCGTTTGTTTTGTGATGACGATGCGTCTTCCATGAAACAAACAAACAAAAAAATTCTTGCGTCAACCATATTAAAGAGTAGTCACTATGCATATCTACTGTCGCAAGCAGCACACGTCGGGTTGTTAAGAACGAAATAGGCGAGCCACCCATCAGCGATAAGCGCTCGCCACTATTTTCAGAGGCATCTACGTTCGGATGCCACAAATGCAACATTCACACGCTCTCAACTGATACGCGCTGCAAACAGAACGCGCATGTACTTGATTGGGGGGAGTAAGAAAAGAAAAAGACACCAGAGGATAACAAAAGCAAGAAAACGGAAGGATTACGCAGTTTGTTTTCTGCTGTTCACTAGTCGCGCGTTGAACGAACCTCATTTCCAGGAAAGAGCGAAAAAAAAAAAAAACTCTTCCGCTATTAAAAAAATAATAATAATAAAAGCTTTTAATCAAGCCCCACAAGCTACTTTGCGCTTCCTTGTTTACGTTTTCGCAACAACCCTTTCTGCATATCAGCGACTGTTAAGGGCAATCTCCGGAAACGCCAGGTGCTGCGATTATCATCCAGGTGGCAGCGAATGTCCATTGTGCGATCGTGCTGGGTCGCATGAACGGAAATACCAGCGAACGCTTTTGTGTTTAAGCTCTTGAAAACGACACATTCAGAGGTGGAGAAGATGGGATCACGTGAATAACCCGAACAGCTCGCTGCTTGTTTTAAACTCGCTAATTGGAAAACGAAAATTCGCAAATGGCGATAAGACAACTCAACGTCACCACGAATGACACCGCGTCTGGTGTGCGAATCATTTTAACTAACCGCAGATAAAAGACGTGCATTCTGTACTGATAAATGCTGGACCCGTTCGTTATCAACCCACTCCATTTACTTTTTCACTCATTCTGACGCGTTTCAAATTCCCATAAAATCAGTCCGAGTTCATTCGACATTATCCTAACGGAGTAGCACTCAGCGATGCGAGTGGCCGTCGATTCACATGACCGACTTCCGCGCTACCCCCCCTCTCCCCCTTTAACATGTTAAACAGAGTGGGAATATTTTTTTTCATACCCGGAAAAGTAATTATTCGCAACCGCAAGTTTCCACCGTTTTAAGTAAGAGAATTTTTTTTCTTCCCCATTTATGCAAAATCACTTCGTTCCTTTGTCTTGACAGAGTTTCGAAGCACCTTTACGAGACTCGGATCCTGTCTCGTAACTTTTAACTCTGACACCCAGTACTCGTTGAAGTCCCGTTTTCCTCGATGGGCCAAAGTAGCCAACGGACACAACTCAGCGATCCAACTACCACAATGGAAAACACGAGCGAATCTATAAAAGTGCTCTTCCTGATCTCCGATGACGCAGAACAGTTCGCGGAGGGCCCTTGAAAACACTCGGCCAAAGGCGACAATAAAAAGCGAACAAATCGACAGGCTCACGGAAAAAGTCCTCGTCTTTTATGGTGCGATGCCAAGCCGACTCGAATGTCTGTATTTTGGTAAGCTTTCGCTGAGTTCGAAATCGTTCATTTCCGAAAGACTGATTTACTTCGTTTGTGCCTTGGCTAACGAAATATTTCTTTTTAATGTTTGCGTCCAATTTCCCGCCCAAGAAAAGACTCTTTCAATCTCAGACATGTTTTTAGGGACGCGTTGACCCACCCAACTGGACTACTGTTAAAAAATCCACCAGGAAAACCTCTCGCGTCCGCATGAGACCGGTTAACACAACTGAAAAAAAAAAAAAAATGAGTGTCTCACGTAAGTGATCCCCCGGAGAATTATAAGAGTTTGGCAAAAATGAATGTGAAAACCAACTTTTATGATACTGCGGTAAAACAAAATGGAAAAATATTATGCTTAAGTTTTAAGTGAGATTTCTTATTTTGAAAACACCTCGGAAAGAACGGTTTTCATTGGTTTTCGCCCGACACCCAAACTGCATCCCAGTTTTTATCTTCTCGCGCAATACATTCACAGCGCAGTCAGCGTTCTTTAGTTAAGTTGGACTCTTTTTTTCCTCCATACTGCGAGAGGAGCATTTAACACTTTTACCCCACCTACCCTGCCTCGTGGGGCACCGTAAGGTGGGTTAAATGGTTTACAAGTGTTCATTAAATGCACTCGTAAAGAACGATCCATTCATAGACTAAGCGGCGTACGAATGTGTTGGGTGTGAAAACAATGAACCCAACTCCAACAGGCACTTCAAAATACGAACTGGTTGCTCGAGCGGGTCGTGCTCCCTCAGCTTCCCAACCGTTGGGTCTTGGATGCGCATTTCAATCGGGAAGCGAGTGTTCTAGGTGGGAGATCACGTTCTTCGGCTTGACGCGAGACCAGTGTCACCACCTTGCTTATATCGAACCTGACGCAGGAGAAGAGATTAATCCAACTCTTAATCCACCCACTGGATTAAAGGATAAAAGTTTCGCAATTTTTTCGTGAGTGGAGTTCTAGAAAAAATAAACAAAAGGAGTTGCTCGCAAATTCGTTGGCCTATGTGCTTTCTGGCTTAAGCGACATGCTTGTAAATAGTTAACTGTACGGGGGGGGGGGAAGAGACTTATTTGCCTTAAAAGAAATATTCCCTTTAAAGGTCCCACGGTACTCTCTAAATTATATTTTATGGCTATTACAGCCTACTTTCGTCTCCTTTAAAATTTTTTCCCTCGTCCATTGCCAGCGCGTGTTATTTCAGCTCAGCTTGTTGTTGATGCCAGACGAGCATTGAAAATACTGCAGAAAAAAAAAAGAAAAAAGCTGTTTCACTCGAATTCGCAAGCTGGTATAGTGGGGATCCTTTCGGTATATTCAATTCTAAAGGGACAGTTTAAGGGTAATCGCACCCACTGTTACGATGCGTTTGTTACATAAGCAAAAATTTAAGGAGATGACAGTCCGTCACTCCCTCACAAGCCTCTAAAAAGGTAGATTCCCCCCCCCCCCCCCACGGAGTCGCAACAAACTCTCGAGCAAAGAAAACGGGACTCGCAACAACTTGACATTACTTTGCCGTTATTTAAATGATATTGCGAGTCTGCAACACACTCAGTTGGATTCCGCTTATTGTGCAGCCCATCGTTCCCATATCATCTCCTCCCCCTCCCCAGGTTGCACAGCGGTAATAAGAGTCGGCATTTGTCGCACAGTTATCTAAAATTATTTTCAAATTCATTAATTTCTCCGGAAAGATCGAAAACATGCGAGAATGTGGGGGGGGGGGGAAACCTGAATTATAGAAAAATAAGTCCTGGTCATCGAAGTCCATGACAATTTATTATTATTTTTTTTTTATATTATGTACCTCAATGACTCCGCAAAAGGAAATTAAAAACATTTTGTCCCCTTCATCCCTTTAAGAGCATTATCAAAACATTCTTTTACATCGCTGCAGAATAAGAGGAGTCGGAAAGAATTTCTTCTGTAGGTCGACCGACGGACGAAAAAGTAAGAATTGTTTACAATCAGTGGGATGATGTCGCCTTTTTAATACTCAATAAAAATGTGTCTTGAACGGATTCGCCCTAAAAGAACCTTTCTTTCAGGTCAGAGGGCAAAAATTGAGTTTCACAAGAGTGGAGACAAACTTGAAACCGAAAGATGCACTAAAATCCAAACAGTGATTTTTTTTTTTTTTTTTTTTTAGTGGTTTTGCATATTGATGCTTATTTTTTATAAAGAAAAAAATAGATAAAACTAATAGATATTAAAAATGTCCAAACATTCTCTTTTTTCCCCTTTAATTGTACTTCTCGGCCGAGTAGTACAGTTACAAGCGGACTACTCGGCCGAGTAGACAGAATATCCGCTTTCCAACTAACAGGTCGCGGGTTCAAATCCAATTTGGAATAAATGTTTGCGAATGTCCTTAAGTGAAACACCACCACTACCTTTGCTTATTGGAAGCCGGAAGTGACTCGAAGAGGTCCACGTTTGGTCTCTAGAGCAGTAGAGCGGATCATGTAACCCTCAGACCACCCACAGTACTAACGAGTACGTTTTCTCCCGTCCCCTCTCGTACAGACAATAAATTGAAGGTGTTGAGAACCGAGTTTTACCTGCACGTTATGTTGTCTCGTTTCTAGTGGAGTGGAGATACCTTGGCGTTTTCTTTTCTCTGACAAGCTCTTCTCCGAAAAGCCCCACTAAAACCTTAACAGCGGCTGCTCGTTATTAATCCTAAGTAGAGGTTCTCAGTACTGTCCGGAGTCGATGTGCGCTTGCTGGGCGGTCTGTTCTTGGTCGCATCTTCTTCACGACGTCCATCTGCATATTTCCACGCCACCGTAAACCATTGGAATTGAATTCCCTCGTTGCGATGGATAATGCCGAGATTACTTCTATCCAGATTAAAAAATAAATAAAACGTCTCCACTTGAGAATCATATTAGAGATGATTTTTGACGTTCCTCTGGATGGGCACTCGATGGAAGGATACCGATTAAGACGGTCTCTGCTGAAGATGGACTCGAACGCTGCACCCTCCACTCGACGGCGCTTCATTGCAAGAATCTAAACGTGTTTCTGTTCAACACTGATAGATCAGGACGAGAGACGAGAAGGTGCACTCTGCCGACTGGAGCTTTCACAACTCAGCAAACAAGCGATTATAAGAACTGCAGAATAGGTTGTCCGTGTAGAGAACTTTGGCTGAAGCTGTGCAGCGTTGATATCGCGCATCATTTGCGTCTTCTGACACGTATACGAGGGTTAGCAGGTTAAAGAATATTAGGTTGGGTAACAGCAGTAGATCCCCATTATCGGACTAAGGCAGCTTGACCTTGTAGCGAAGAGGAAACGAAATCGTTGTACTGTTCCAGATCAAGTTATTATCGACTCGTTTGAGCGAGTACTCATTTCGTGAAAGGTGCTGAAAACCAAGACCTGGTGTGTCTGCTTCAGGAAGAACACCACACGACTTAACTCCGTAACTGCATCCTTGAGAGGTATGGGGTGTACGGACTTATTAAACTCCGGACTCTTTCTGACCCGATTTTCTTTGAGTGCGGTGCAGAGCACATTCTCTGAATCGTCGCCTAAACAGGGGATGACTTCTCGACCCCCAGGGCCAAGCTAGAACAGAATATTATTGAATCTCAGGCGTATCCTGTTCTCTTCCTTTTCTTTCATTTCTTCCACATCTCGGATTTTGCTTTGCTCACGAATTCCTGAACGTTAACAATATCAAGTTCCTTCCTAATATCCTCATTTTAACGATTCTGCCATTGATTCCACCTGGAAATTAGCTGCTCTCCGTAGGGATGACACATCTGAAAGTATCTCCTCTCGCTGCATGTCCCCGCCCCACCCTTCGATCTAACTACGAACTTATGAAGAGTCATACAAACAGTGTCGGTGGCACTGCGATTGAAATAAAATTCACCCTCAAAAATTAATCTTAAAAAAACCCCGACACAAACGATATACGAAACGTGCCAGAATCTCCCCCACACACAAAAAAAATCGCTTTCACACCCACTTCACTAACATCCGTAGCATATAATTACTGACCAAAATGGCGTTCATTATCACTTGCAGTCATCTTACTTTTAATGGAAGCCCACATTGCGGCTACACCAACCACAACCCACCTTCATTCTCCAAATGACGTCATCATTCCTTTCGCCACCAACGATAACATTCGTGCCTTTGCGAGATCCAACATTGCTTGCCAGAGAATGAATAATTTCGAATCTCCTGCGTTAGACTTCGTCTGGCTCAAGACTGACTTTTTTTCTCTCTGTTTATAACATTCTCTTCTGCATTCACAGGTCAAACTCGGTAAATCAACCCTGACCTCTTCACTCACCTATCCATGAAGTTTCTGCAATCAAAATAATGAAGTCGCCTTAACGTCCACAACTCCAACTGGCTCACCCCTTATCCTGGAGGAGATGCGAAAGTTGTTGCTACAGAAAATGACCTAACGAAACGCGCTCCCACCCTAATCCCCGTCCTCGCTTGCAATACTCTTCATCTCTTTTCACCACTTCTGGATACCGAGGAGAAGTGTGACCTGTACGGTGTAACTCAAAATCACCGTCTTCTGCATGTCTCCTCTCGCACAGTACGTCCTTCCTCTAACTAATGAAAACCTGGAGCCAATCTCCAGAATTGCCATTCTTACTTACCCCCCCCCCGCAGAACTGATGTGCTCAAAAGTTCCTTTGCCTATTGTGTATGGGATCACTATTTTAAAAAAAGTTTACTTTCCTAATTTTTCTCAGAACTGTCATATCTGTGGTCCTGTGTTTTATCGACTGTATTTGTATGCATTTGAGCTGTCTTGTATGCAGCTAATTCAACTAACTTCTCTTATTCTATTTCTCTCTCCATAACAATTTACCCAGCCGACTCCTCACCCTTCTGTTGCCTGTTTTTTCCATGTGAATTTTCCATCTTCAATGAAAATTATCTTGGAAGCGTCACGTAATAATAATAATAAATAGTTCAAATCTGGGACTTCTTCAATAGGTTTACTACTGGGAAATTTTTATGCGCTTCTGCCTAAAGGGCATCCATGTGCTGTCGTGGAATTCGCATACGTAGAACAGAAGACGTCAACCACTGGCCTGGTTAGCCGTTTGTGCTCTCCAACCTAACAGGAAACACGTCGTTACTCGGCCGATCAGGCGAGGGTTCTCCCCACCTATTCTGAACAGTTTTTCTACTTTTATTCTTCTACATCGGCAATTTTTCATACGAAATTTGTCACAGCGGTTATTTAATTTCCTCTTTTAAAAACTTGCAGCACATTTATTTAAGAGGACAGTTTCTTTCCACTCGTGTTCTTAAATGTCGATTTTAATACTTTGTCCCGAATATGTGGTTCATGTAGCTTAACATTGGGAATTACATACAACTTTGCCGATCTTTACTTGTCAGTTTATGCATAAACTGACATCTGTATAAAGTTCTATTAATGCTTATCGACTTAGTATTTCGGGCGATTTTCCTCATCGCAAGTTATCATATACGTTTTCGAGATCAACAACACCGAAATCTTTTTTGTTTTTTTAATCTCCTGCAAAAACTGAATTGTATTCAATTTAGCCATAGCAGAATTATTACTAATAATTTTGCTGCGATTTTGGTTAAAACAGGACCAGGTCAATGGCCCGATAGATGACGCGATGAGTTTCAGTCATGCAAACTTTGTGGGGAAGGTAACAACGTTCTGTGGAAATAGCACGCCTGCCTGATTAAAAATTTAGGTGTTAAATGATTTTTTACTGCCTCATGCGAGCCATCATCCCCAACACCTTGCTCACTGAAGGTCTGAAATGGCTCGAGCAAGTTCCCAGGATCTCTCGATCCATTTTCTTTTGGTCGCAAGAGCAGCACTTAGGAAGTTTTACAAACTTTGGGGGATGAGATTACAAGATGAAGGGAAAAGACAGAATATGCAAGTCGCTTAAGAATTCTTCACCAAGGACGAATTTGGTAATTTGTCATGATTCAATAGAGTTAAGAATCTTTTTCTCCTCAGACACTGTAAAGTACCTTGAATATTCTGCATATGAATAAGAAGTATTCGAGAAACTGTCGGCTAGATGTTTTGATATTAACAGAAATCTGGGTTAAAGACGAAGTAGTTGATTTGTATCATTTAAGCGGATTTAAAAATTATTATCAATGTAGAAATTATAACAAATCTGGAGGAGTGATTATCTTAATCCGAAATTCCATCTATTAATAACATTAACAACATAAAAAAGAAAACAGCTGAAAATGTCAATTTATATTTAGAACATCGTAATATATATATATATATATATATATATATATATATATATAAAATGGCTGTATATAGGTCGCATTGTTACACAGAGTCCAATTTTATACAAGAACTCGAGGGTAGCCTAGATGAGATCAAAAGTGACAAAATGTTCTCATACTTGGGGATTTGAATATTGACTTGCTGAGGAAAAGCGGATCCTCTCAAGATTATCAAGATCTTATTTAAGTTAAGAGATATTACATCCCATATTGTTTCATAGCCGAATAAGAAACTCAAAAGAGTTTCATGCCGAATATAGTAAATATATAGAGTTCGGCGATTCCAAGCGTAAGCAAATCCCTGGATAGTGTTGCACTCCCTAAAGGGTCAGTTGTAACACTATCCAGGTATTTGCTTACGCTTGGAATCGCCGAACTCTATATATTTACTATATTCGGCATGAAACTCTTTGCGTTTCTTATTCGGCTATGAAACAATATGGGATGTAATATCCCTGGACACGAACAATATATTAATGTCCCCACGAGAGAATTCAATGGTGGTAGAATGTGTCTATAAAATGTATTCGGGAGAACATTAAGTGGAAACAAAATCCAAGCAGCAGTTCAGCGCTAAACTCTCGCGGATCACTTCCCAATCGGTATTCAAGTGCATTTGCAAGTACAGCACAAAGATGGTACAACCGAAAACATCTCCTACACAACAATTGACTCCAGAGTATTGAAACGTAACTTGAGCACTATCTCCTGGGAAGATATAATGACGGAAACAAATATTGATACCTCGTATCAGAAATTTATTGCAATATTGAACAATAAAATACAAGACTCGATTAAAGTTAAAATAATCGACAAAACGAAAGAAACAAAGCCCTGGATTACACAGGACATCAGCCACTACATAAAAATTAGAGATAAAGTGTATAAAAAGTTTACAAAATACCATCATAATCAATATTATGAACACAGTTTCAAGTATTATAGGAATCTGATACACCACAAATTAAAAGAAAGTAAAAACGAGTACTACAGAAATGAATTCCTAAAATGCCAAGGAAACTCCAGAAAACAATGAAAGTTTGTGAATAAATTAATCGGTAAAGATAAAACACAAACTAAACCTCCCCATACTTAAAGATATCGATAGGAATAGAGAAAATGGAGACAGAGGATTAGCTGAAGAATTCAATAACCACTTTGCCACAGTCAGTGAAAGCATTCTGAAAAATGCTAAACCTACCCCTCGGAATTGCACTCTCGAGAGACTTGATAACGCCATCTATCTTTTCCCCACTTGTGAAAACGAAATCAAAAATGTTATAGCTAGCCTAAACACAACCAGAACTTCAGGATACGATGGCATTAACACAAACATTGCGAAAGAATGCCAAATGTACATCATAGAACCCTTAACGGACATTTTTAACTTATCATCGATGACAGGGACGTTTACATCTGATTTTAAGAAGGCCATAGAATACCTATTTACAAAAAGGGAAACCAAAATAATTTGAAAGATTACAGACATTGATCTTCTTTGTACCGGTCTTTTCGAAAATATTTTAGATATTGTTAAAATTAGACTCATGAAATTTTTGGACAAAAACAACTTCTCAAAGAATCAATTTGGGTTCAGGCAAACATTTAGCACAGAACATACTTTGCTGAACTTCACAAAACAGTTTATATGCCTCCCTAGATGAACATAAAGTAACATTTGCAGTATTTTTAGATATACACAAAGCTTTTGACTCTGTATCACATGAAATTTTAATAAAATAAAAAAATAGTAGAAGTCATAAGAATACGAAGTACTTCCCAAAAGTGGTTCAAAAATTACTTAAATGCCAGATCACAAATTGTAAAAATAAAACAACAGCTATAGCAGCTCCAAAACAGTAGACTGCGATGTACCACAAGGATCTGTCTTAAGACCCATATTAAATGATATTAGATGATAAATATCAGTGGCGAATTCTCCATACTTGCTGCTCAAGCTCATTAATCGAGAAAGAAGTACTATTTATTTGTCAATAAATGAATGCATTTATAAGCATTCCATTTAGGCTTTTATTTTTGTAGACAGGAGACGTCTTAAGCTTGCGCGGCAATAATTGAGCTTTGCGTTGTGTATCGAAGGCCGATGCTTGCTCGGCTGTGGGAGCATCCAGTTCCTCGTTTCAGCACTGTGATTTCATGCATGCACATAGCCATTTCCGTCCCCTCCCCACGTCATCTCACCCTGTTGCTTAAACACGGGCCATACGCAGTTCAAAGTAGCTCTAGCCAGTGAGCTTCAGCCAGCCTTTACAAGTGTGCGTGTTGCTGGGAAAATTAAGTTACAACCAACTTTTTATGACGATGTTATTGACCAGTTCATAAAGAAGAACCGGAGGGTAGAATTTGTATTCACGTAGCTAAATTGAAAAAGATAGAATATCATTTGTAAAATAAATGTTGTATTTGTATGATTAAATGTACACAAATTTCTAAATATATAGTTTTAAATGGTCAGTAATTCATTATTCGGCTAATCAGACTTCAACCACACCTCTCACTCCCTGAATGATAACAAGAGCAAGCGTGAATTTCAAGACCAGCATTCGCCCCTGATAAATAATGACATAAATATTAGATGATACCGTCCTAATGTTCTCTACGGACACAGCCGAACAAATGAAAACCATCGTGAATGCTGATCTTTTGAAAGTAACAAATTGGTTCCAGTCAAACAAACTCAGTCTGAATGTCTCAAAAACTAAATACGTAAATTTTAACTTGCGAAATACAACTGGCAAAATGAACTTCAATGCACAATTAACTTTGCAGGACAAATTCAAATTACAACTGTGAGGAAACAGACAAAGTCAGTGTAATAACTTACTTGGGATTAAAAATTGATAGTAGTTTAAGCTGGAAACCGCATATCACCGATGTCGTAAATAAAGTAAGGATTATGTTGAACAGACTTTACTACCTAAACAGATTCTTAAATTCAAATATGCTAAAAATATTATATTCTGGGTGGATTCAAAGCGCACTACAAATATGGTATATTAAGTTGGGGAGGAATCCATCGTACTACGCTGAAACCTTCAGTCTCGACTCAGAAAAAAGCACTTAAAATCTTAACTAGAAACAAATATAAGAATACTGCAATGTGCAATAAATACACCATACTAAGCGTACTACCTCTTAGATATTTATACGTCTATAGGGTACTGTTATTCATAAAACACGACAACGAATACGTAAATATCAAACAAGATACTTTCCTTAGTAGATATAAGGGCCTAAAATATTTAGTTCCAAAAGCAAATAAAGAAGCAATACACGAACATTACACTTATTTAGCGCCAAAAGTATTTAACGCACCACCTTTTACAATAAGAAACGAAACTAACCCAAAGAAATACAAAAAAACTCTAATCAAAGGGTATTTATTTTCCCACAATTGAGGAAGCTCTGTTCAAAATAATTGTATAAATTATTGCTTTTTAGCATATTTGTATTCAAAGATCATAAAAATTTTAATGCTATTTAACTGCTTTGTTTTATTTTGTTCCTAATTAAATGTTATGCAACTTTCTCTGTACATATTAGCATGTGATTTTATTATGTAATTATATTCTAATATGTATATTATATGAATGTACATGTGTATATAATGAAAATGAATTACATAAATTTTTGTGACTTTATGCATATCGTAACCTGGATAAGCTGTTGCTCTTATTGCGCATAAATCGTTCAACATATTTTACTATTATAGGAAGCTTAAAAATAAAAAAAATAATAAAAAAAAAACGACAAGTTAAAGTAAACTTGACTTTAGAAACCTCATCGTTGCTCCGACACGACAGTTAATCCAGTCTTTCATGTCTGATACCTGTGTGTGTTCTTTGGCCGGTTTATCTTGCAGAATGAAAAACCTTTTCACCTCCTCAAACGTGAGAAGCCCTCACGAATGCAGGCTGCTCTCCTTTCTTAAACGGGACTCACAAACCAGATCATCCCGACCGGAGCTTCATCGACTTAGCCGCGGAGATTTCTCTCTCTCGAAGTCATTTTAAAACTTGACTTTAAAGATGGTGTTCTTGTCCGTGGTGTCAGAGTTCCCTTTCGGCAGAAGGTTTCGTGCGAAATTCGCTTTGATCATCGTGTTCGTCAAAGCCTCAAAGAGCAGACGCGCTCCACCCCGTTACACCGGGAAAGGTTTGCTATTTGGGGCGATTATGAAATTTGACCGGATTTTCATTTCCCCTTTAGTTTTATCAAATGAGACGAAGGAAGTACAGGAAACTAAGAATTGCATTTCCGTAGTCCTCCCCATTTTATAATGAAGAGCGAATGGCAGCTGTGTTTTAACTTAAAAACCACCCCCAATACTCTTCTGGTTGTGCGGGATTCAATTCCTTTGTCATCCCGAGATCTGATATTAGCGATAATAAAACCCCAAGATAAGATAAAGGAATAAAACTCGCCTGCCTTCTTTATTCTCCCCCCCCCCCCCCACCTCTTTGTATTATAGTTAGTTTGGAGCCAGTTTTCTGGAAAATGGAGCTTAAAAAAAAAAAAAAAAAAAAATCAAGTAACCCTAATTCTTGTCCTACTCCTTTTCAATGCCCAATTCCAAGCGACGTTTAAACATCGGTTAACGTGCTGCTGTCTTTCTAAACCAGGAAAGCCGCGCGTAAAATGAAACTGACGAAGGCGGCTTGACAGAAGGAGAGAAAATTCTGCCCACAGAACACCGCGAATCAGGATTATCTGAGTGGACCGACTGAGTTCACTTGCTAGTGAAACGTCAGTAAAAGAGCAACACGAACCCACTTAAAGGCGTTTCCTTCTTAAACTACTAAACAAAAAGAAAAATGCATTTATGAAAGTTTTGGGCGCGGTGCAACTAATTACGAAGTTCCATTTTTTTTCATATCCACGATCCATTCGTTGCGTAATCTTAATACAAACTTCCGAAGAACTCCCTTTTTTATAATTACAATTGTTTCGGACTGGTTTGATTCCGTTGCAACTTTTATTATTCTTCACTTGATTGAATTTGATGGCATCACTTTCTCACGCGGCGCAAATGACCAAACAGGAAGTGCGTGGAGTTTTTTTTTTTCATAATGTGATTAATGGTAAAAAAAAAAAAAAAAATCTGTTGTTCTCAAAGAGTGTTTGTGGAACAGCGCAGGGCTGACGGAGGATTTCTGCATCACGTGCAGACAGAATTTTGAACTGGAATTCCTCAGAACGCATTTCCTGTTTGTGTAAAAATCAGGAATCAAACTATTTGACGTCTATTTGCAGATTCTCTGTCGCCCTTGATAACGGTAAGTGGGCACTGTTAAGGAGAAAGAAGAATACTCTTAACGTAACGAAGGTCGATTGCATGGCAAACGAACCTTCTCTAGAAATCACCTCAAAGGTCAGATCTGGTCACTGAAAACCGAGTAACTCCTTAAAAGAGATTCGAAGGGAGAACGAAAAGAAAACAAAAAGGGACTCGAGGGATAATTTTCAGGAAACTTTTATGAACTCCCGGCGATGAAGCCGATTGAGGGAGAAGAAGTTCTCTTCCTGCCTTCGCCTTCCTGGAAGGCGTGTGTGAGTGGCGTCTGTGAAGTGACTCATCGGAAAAACTACTTTTGTCGGCTTGAGCAAAGCCAAACAACAAGAAAGAGTTCGACATGCGGGTGGGGATAGGGGGGGAAACGTGCAATGAATGTTATGTTTGGAATTTCGCAGCAGCATCGCACTGACAATCTAAGCGTGCAGTTCCAGAACATCCAGTTCACGTGAGATGGATCGCATGTAAATTCAGAAACAAACAAACATTGCTCGTCAGACACGCAAATATATTTTACAACATTCTGGGCGCGAAAGAAAACTTATTTTGGAAATGAGCTTGCTTATTGATTATCGCCTTCTTGGCTCAAAGCGGGACGGGATTCCTCATCGAAGTCAGATTTTAGCAAACTTAGTCTCTGAAAGCTAATATTTAATCTGTGGTCAATTGAAAAGCGTAGTTTTGATGTTATCGATTAAACCCTTACTGAAATTATCCCCAGCGTTTTCTTTCTTTTTTTTTTTTAAATATCAACGCCAAAGAAAACGACACCGGTATTTAACTTATTTAAAAATAAAATAAAAAACAGGATGATGATCGCGAAAGTGAAGAGTGATTCGAGAAATATTTCTGTTTGTCTGCTAACTGAATTCCAGAAACTCAGATTGAATTAGAAGTAGTTAAATCGGCGTCACTTTTCGATCTTGTTGAAGCTGCCTGGATGCGTTTTCCAGCGATTGTTTTTTCCTAAAGACAGATGCAACCCCCCACCCACCCACCCACCCAAGTACTGCTAAACAGCGAAGTGACAATACTTTGAAAATCTTCATTTCGATTCTTCAGCGTCTTCAATTCTGATCCGATTTTCAGAATTCTTATGACAAATTGAGAAAAGAAAAATCAGGAGAAGGGAACCAATTCTTCCATTTAGAACCGATTCTTTTTACGCCAATATTTTTCTTAAGGAATCTTCTGATTCTCTTCATTCGAGAAATTGGTCAGGGGAAGGTTCTGACTTGGTCACTGATTTCGCGGCGAGTTGGCCACTTTCTTAAATGTCTCTCGTTTTCTATGATTGTTTGTGTTCAACCCACCACACTTCCGTATTTCACCCGCGAAACATAGAGGTCATGTTTTGCGCGTGAAAAGCTTTAATTCGCGCTCCTAACGCGACGAGAAAAACTCGCAGATACGCTTTATTAGCGCGTGCATTCTTAATTTTAAATGAATAGAAAGGGACGATCCCCGCATAAAACTTCGGTCTGGAAAATGTTTTAATAAAAAACAAAAGGAAAGTTTTGGCTTATTTTTAGGATGTTTTTCGAGTGTTCGGAATATTCCTCGAATGTTGCTCGGAAAAGCTGCTTTCAAGTATTTCCGAACTGCGGTTGATCGGAAATGAATGTTGGGAGGGTCTCGCTGAAGCTCGCCGTCTCTTCCGTGCAGGTCTGCTCTATTCCGAGTGGATAAAGCAGCAGCCCGAGTTATTAAAAGCAAGAGCGGGTACATTTTTAAATATCGACAGAAGAGCTCGAATGGGTCAACGATTCCGTTACCCACACATACTGATTTCCGAACTTTAAAGGCGGTCACTTGCTTCTAATGCCGTCCCCGAATCGCAATCCTTTCACTTTCGTAAATAAGCGAAATATACGGTTTGGTCCTTAGCTCAAGACCAGAGAAGAGGATTTTTTTTTTTTTTTTTTTCCCTGCAGAAAGAATTCCGAGAGGAAATAATAAAAAAAAAAAGAAAAAGCTCTTTTGTTACGGAGATTTCATCGATGCATGTTCAACTCTGCACAATTAGCAGTATCCTCAAGAAATAATTCTCTCTCTCTCTCTCGTAAAGTTGACCGTTTTAAATGCCTTCAGTGGGGTGCTTCTCTCTGGGACTTCATAAGAAGAAAATTCTTCCCCGTCAATTCGATTGCGCAGTTTCTTCTTCTTAACCCGTTTTCGCACATTTCCTTTAATTCTGCGCGTTTCGATTTCTTATTCACATTTTTCATTCCTTTGCAGTCTAAACTTGAGAGAAAAGTCCTTCAGACTTGGTTTTTTTTTTTTACTTCTATTTTCTGCTTCTCATCTCCATCAATTTCTTCTGTTTCATTTTGAGGCACTCCCTTAAAACGAGAGAGAGAGAAAGAAAAACTATCTCGCTCTCCTTTCCCTTTTTTTTTTTTTTTTACATTTTTTATGTCCATTTGATTCCGTTTTTCATACTGTTATGGTAAACTTCCCTCACTCACTCAATCTCTTTCTCGCTCTATTGACGCCGCATTTCGTGAAATTCAGTAAATATTTCGTTTCTAACGTTCGCCAAGTGAAAATTTGCAAAAGATTCCACTTACCTGACCTTGACCGTGGATCGCCGAAAAAGAGGCGGATATCAATGTGGGTCACTGTTATATGGGGCTCGGTTGCTAGGGAACCCAAGATATAAACACAGATCGTACCACCTTTTCGGTTTCATAGACGACGTGCAGTCGGCTAGCTGGTGAGGGGGTGGGAGGTGCAGCAGGGATATCAAAATATCTCGAGCTGCTCCTCATTACCTGGGGTGCATGATGTAGATCGGCCCAATCGTAGCGCCGTCCATTTCATTCTGTGTCGTGTTTATATTCCTCAGCTGCAGAGGGATAAGCGAAAACTCCTCAGATTTTTTTCTTAAGCGCGAAAAAAACGCAAACAAACCTTTCTGGATGTTGCAATCGGCTAACCAATGACCGAAGTCGGGACTTCGTTTAGCAATTTTTGTGGTGCGCGATTGGTCGAGCGTTTAGAGCTGCCCTAGAGTGAGAGGGGGGGAAAGGGTGGAGTTATACGGAAAACTCAAGTTCGCCGAAACGGCGATGTTGCAATACAAAATAATAACAAAACGCAGAAGAACAAAGGGCTTCTTAAAGGGAGGGGTTAATAGCTGCGAGACGGAAGTTTACCTTTCCCAAGGCGATAACTGAATGAATGAAAATTAAATGAAAGTCTTGTTAGGAAATATTTTATCGATCATGTTATGTAGTCAGTTTAATTTCAATTAAACAGATCGCAGCCAACGCTAACAGTTGGAAACGAGTGCTGTTCATTTGCTCTTAAAGGACAACCTAATTCAAAGTATCGTAGAATAACAGATGTTTTTCCCGCGAGCATTTTTTTCTTTCACTGAACATTACACTGCACAGTATAACGTTAACTTCAGAGAGAAACAAGATCCTCCCAAAAGAAACAATTTGATTTTGTTGGCGTGCATCGTTGTCCCAGGGTCACAGTGTTTACGACATACACGCCCTGCTTCATTAGCCGAAATATTCTACGAGTGGTCGAAATCCTCCCATATTGATATTATTGATATGTTGGGAAAATTTGACAGGAAAAAAAAAAAAAACATTAAAAAGAATCTCACTTTGTGCGGATAAGTTTAACCACGTGGCGATTCCTCTCGTTACAAACGCATCAAAAAATAAAACTTGACGGCTAAAGTCTTCAGGAAATCAACTATTATGGGATGTAGAGATTATTTGCTGTCTCGAAACTAAACGTGAGGCATATACGAAGACACACACGCTAAAAACGTCAAATCGAAATCGGCTAATGGGAGTGAGGGAGAAGAGCAAGGAATACACTTAACGGGCAATGACAATATTTTCTAACGTTTGGAAGTGAAACTAAACTGGACAAATTTTAGTCCCATCCAGAAAATAAAATTGCAGTAAAATTCGTCCAACGAGTGAGAATCCGGCGGGTGGCTCAAGGTTGAAAGTCACTGAGCTCTTCAGTACGGCCTATTTTACTTAATGTTTGTCTACTAAGATTGCAAGACTTCCTTTTATACCTGTACGAGCCGTGGGTGAATTGCCATACCCACCACTACGAAGGAGTGTCGGGATATAAAAATAGTTAAAATTTTATTTTATTTATTTTTCCGAGTCAGACTTCACGTGTGAGTATATAAAGGCGCACAGTTCACTTTCTTCGGGGTTACTAAGAGACGCTGGCTGAAATTCATGCCCATTCTTCAGCCGATTTTTCCGATCCCCAAAGAGTTTGCAATGAAATAAATTGGAATCCTCGGAGGAAGAATAAAGTAACGAGGACCTTGTGATTTTCTTAGCATTTGAAAACTTCCTGCCTTCGAGGCTACTTACTGTCTTGAGCCGCATCAATTTCAACGGGAATGCTCCGTTGCTTAACATCCAAATCAATCGTCGGCATACGCCTGAACCGGGATTTATGGTTGAGGTAAATCCATAACTTCTTAAGGTAAAGTTTATGAAACCCTTCCGTAGGGTAGCATTCGACTACCCTCTGCTGAAATTGGTAGCTCTGAATTCCCCCACCTTTTCTTATTGTACTCCACCTCGTTTCTTCAACGATTCAAATAATTTTGTTCGGTGATGGTTTTGTTTTCTGTATCGTGATGTGCATTTTATTATTTTGTTCCCCACACCCCGGGAGATGTAACAGCTTAGCATTTGCAATATTTCAAAATGAGTTTTAAGAAGCCCCTCAATTTTAAAAGCAGTTGGTTTTTGTAGTGACGAAGTTGCCATAACAAGAAATAAACAATAATCCGATTACTCTCACCTAGGATTAGCGGATACGCAGCCATCTCATTTGTTGTTATGCAAATGAATGGAGTTATTGCGTGTTGTCGTAATTGAAGTGCAGCGCTTGAGATTTAAATTGGGAACTCGATAAACAGACGATGTGAACTGATGTACGAAACGTCTAATTCTGGGACGGTAATATACCAATAGGAGATTTATTTTTATTTATTTATTTATTTTATTTTATCGTAAGGTACCCGTAGATCAGTCAGAAAATAAAGGCAGGACTATCGAACTCTTTCGTAAGTCGAAGCGAAAGGATATTATCGATCCTGTCACAATATGGCACACTTTACTTTGATCTTTCGGGAAACTACCGTAATACACATGCAAATCGCTCCTATTTAGAGCCAACAAATTTATAATAAAATTTTCAAAAGAATCAAGACATCAACGAAGTGTGTGGCTACCTCGTGACATGCAATCCTGAACGCCTGTCTGTGGCAGTTCCATGGCATCAAACACCGTCATTTTGCGATTAAAAGTATTTGACTCTCCTTACACAAAATACGAAGGGGTGTTTCAAAAAGCAACCAGCACTCAATATGTGATTTTTTTTTTTTTTTTTTTGCATGCCCAAGTCGACTTATTTTCAAATTGCTGTTTGTTATTGCAGTTGTCCCAGAAGGTTCTTCTCGGAGTAATAGTTACGTGACCACATGATTTCAAACACTCCTAAGGTGGTCTATTGGAAATCTCCGAGATTTCCGAAAGTCTGTTTAAAAGGTCCACGGCCTGAACGTAATGATCTAAAGCCCGATTGGAAGCTGAGCCAGCTTTATTATTTTGCAAATTCATTTTTCGTTATTGTGATGTGCGAAAGTTTTCCTTACTGATGCACCAACCATTCAAATCGCCCGATGAACAGCAACGAAGTCTGTACGGGCCCGTTTATATTTCGTTTTAGAGTTTTATTTAGTTTTTCTTTTAAAGCATCATCAGGACATATGTCATCCTCTTCCATTTAGAGTATTACATGATTGTTTTCATATCGGTGTAATCCATCATATGACATAAAAGGTTTTATTCTTCCAACGATCTTTCTTAGTCTCCAATTAGTACTCCCTTTCCATCTTTAAGGGTTATTCATTTACTTTGTCCTTAAGACAATTCTCTTCTCACTCATTTCAGACTCTGTTCCTGTTGTAATTCTGATTTTTCTTGTTCTGAAATTTCAAATTTCTCCTATCATCCTTTTCATCATTATTATTTTTTTTTTTTACATACGTCAGAGAATTCTTTTATATTTATCTTGTCTATGCAATTCATACATAGCATTGCAAATATTAGTGAAAATTGGATTAATGTATGTGTATTAATATCTTACCTTCTTATTATGTTTACAGAGCGCTTCTAGAGGGCGAGAGACTCAGCGAGGATGGCCTTCGACATCTCTCTTACTAAAATTTTCGACAAAAATAGGGAATCCCTCAATCACGGAGCCTCATCATCATCACTGAATCACTAAAGGACATTTCAAGAGGGATTTCAACTTAACCTTTTAGATATTAATGAAATCTACATCATTTGGATTCAAGCTGTAAGCACATGGTCCTATAAGATAACGAACTATTGTTTTAATATTTGAAATGGATGAGCCAAAATGTCGTTATTAACGCATTTGCTCTCGATATATTCTGGTAACAATCCCCCCCTCCCCCATTTTTTTCCTCTTCTAGACTCAGCAGTAATAGTGTTGAAAAGGGGAGTGGGATTTGTACCAGAATATATCCACAGCAAACACACTACGTGATAATGCTGCTTCTATGGTATTTTGGGATTTGATGGCCCTCTTCGTCGTCACGAAGGAGATTGGCAATTATTCGCCATCTTCGTTATTGCCAATCCATTTACCTACTCCAGACTAGTATTATAGTGCTAACGTGTGAAGCTTATAAATTTTACAACTGGTTTTTCTAATTTTGCTGATCCTAGTTTATGGGAAGAAAAAAAAAAAAAAAAGGAACATATTCACTTGCGTGGAAGGTCATTATTAACCCGGGGAAAAGATTTTCAGCCAGATTGGGTGCTTGATAGATCAATTTGCTGATAAACCTATCAAAACTATTAACCTTGATTATGTGGGACAACCTCTCCATCTCCAACCCCCCCAAGCCAAGTTTAAAATATATTATTTGTTATTTATTTATAAAAATAAAACTTTAAAAACCTACCTTTAGAATTTCTTGCAGCTTTACCTTGCAAAACATTTTTAACGTTTTTTGGAACTTTTTAAGCGAAGGGGCTCGCTTGGGATGGGGTCCTCGCATGTGGGATAAACTAGAAAATATAAACTTTTGAAGAGATAAAACTTTCACACTAAAATCGAGAAGTCCTTTTGCTCGTGATCATTGAAGGAATTCATTTTTGACATCCCTGTATCTGTAATTCCGTTATCCCCCCCCCCATTTTTTTCTTTCTGTTTTGGTGTTCTCATTAATATTAATTACGTCCTGATGGACAGGAAAAATTATCCTTTTAAGCACAGAAGGTCTGGAAGAAAAGAGTGATCTGAGTTTTCATTCTCTTAGGGCTTCGACAAAATGGAATGTCTCCGATGTCCTTTCCTCCATTTATTTCTTCTGGTCAGGGTTGGCAGTTAGTCCTTTGACCGTCGCTGAATTTTTTCAGGAAACAAAAATGACACATTTGTATCACTGATACAAAAATGGTGGTGGAGAGGATTCAGAGGCGAGCGGCCAAGATGGTGAGAGGCGTGTTGAATGCTCCCTATGAGGATAGATTGAGGGTGTGTGGATTGCAGAAGTTGGTTGATAGGAGAAAAAGAGGGGATATAATAGAAACATTTAAGTTGCTTAAAGGATTTTATAGGATAAATGCAGGGGAAATGATTCAGCACTTGGCTAGAGGGACCAGAACAAGGGGTCATCTCTGGAAGTTGGAAAAAGGTGTGGTCAGAAGGGGTGTGAAGACTAGATTTTTTGCTTGGAGAGTGATGAATGAATGGAATGGGTTACGAGAGTCAGTCGTGACCGCTTTGTCTGTTAATGTGTTCAAAGAGTGGTATGACAGATTGTGTGGATTGATTGGGTCTTCCGTGATGAGTCTTCGGACTCCATGGAGGTGCCCGTATAATAATAATAATACAGGGATTCATTTTCATTCAGGATTCATTATCCTTCAAAGTATCCATTCCTATGGGACATGTTTTATAACGAAGGCAAACAGCAAGAGGACAATCTTGTGTGACTCTTTCTTGGTATTTTACCTATATCATAGAATCTTATTGATTTATTCGCATTCAATGACCTTTGCATTCTGGATATGAAAGAACGGAAAGCACTCAGTACAATTTTTAATGCACTGCCTACTGCTTTAAAACAATTTTTACCTAATTATTGATTCCCTCTCCCGAAAAAAGTGAAATTAAGAACACAGAGAGAATGAAGAAAATATTTATTTATTATTTTTTTATAGTCAGTTTTTAAATAATAGATTGGTTAAATTAAAGTGAACATCATTCTTCTGTTTTGTGTGCTAGATTTTATTAAATATTTGTATTTGATGAAATAATTTTATAAAAATTTGGCAAAAAAAAAAAAAAACCCAAAGAATCGCCAATGAATGATGGTTTTGAGATCAGAATTTGTTTGGGACTGTGCAAATTTTATGGAAGTTTTGGTGATTTATGTTTTGCAAGCTTGTCAAATAGGTCAGATGGGTACAATGTGCTTTAATTAGTTTTGCAGTCCAATGGAGGTCATTGATATACAGAAGGAAGAAATCAGGCGGAAGACAAAGTCGTGGAACAGAATTTGTTCCATAGTTAAAGGGTAGAGATCCATCCTCCATCACGCGTAAAATATATCCAGACAATAATTTGGTCCAATTGCACAAGTCAAATCATATAACGGGAGATTACTTAATAGGCAATTATCCAATACCCGATCAAATGCCTCAGAGATATCAATGGCTACTTGATACTCACAAAAATTTTCCTTACATTAAAAAAAAAAAAATGGAGAAGAAAAGAAGGAAGTACCTATGTTGTTCGACAGTCGTGGAATTCATACTGCGATTGTTAGTTAGTTGAGAAGATTCAATTTGTCATAGAAATTCCGTATTAGTGGGTTTTCCATTGCTTCAGAACGAACAGAAATCGGTGAAATTAGACGACAATTAAAAGGCAAAGACCGATCCCTTCTTAGAAATAATCGAATAAGAACTGATTTCTACACTCCAAGATTAATACCAGTTCGAGTCTAGTCACCGACCAGAAGAACTTTTTATAAGCCTTTCTTTGACCGGTTCCTGAGTTCGATCTTTGGCACGGGCAAGCGGGTTTTTTCTCCCGGAAACTCGGGTTTTTCGTCCTTTCGTAAACTCAAAATAATGGTTGGTTGCTGCTATAAGCCCAGTGGGTTCCAAGTATGATCTGGAAGACATGCATCAGCAAATTAGTAGAATGAGTGCAGGATGAGTAATTGTTATGAGAGACTTCAACTATAGAGATTGGAAGGAAGAAAGATCATATGGCCAGAATAAAGTCGAATTTATAAACCTACTGAGAGATAATTAGTTGAGGCAGTATGTGATGGAGGGGACTCGAGGTGCAAGAGCATTGGAACTGGTCATGGGATCATTATAGTTATCGAAAACTAAGGTGGCCACATTGCCTCTAATCGGGAAAAGTGACAATGCAGTCTTGACTTGGGAGACTGTAAAAAATTAGGAATATTCTTCAAGATGGAGTATGAGTGAAATAAAAGGCAGGTGATTATGAAAAGCTTAGGAGGAAGCTCAAAGGTCTTCCATGGCATAAAACCCTGCAAAGCAAGGATGTTAGTAGTTCAAGGGAGATAGTTAACGAGCATTTTAGAGGAAGCTATATTAAATTGCAGACCTAAAGTAAGAATGGTCATTCAGGTGAGAGTAGATGGATGAGTAAGATCATTAAGCATTAGCTTCAGAAAAAGAAAGTGCTGTGGAGGGTATATAAGAAGAAAGATGGCCAGCAAACTCATGAACAGTGCAAGTGTCAGGCAAGAAATATGGTAAGGAGGTAAAATCGAATTAAAAGAAGAAACTAGCCGAGCAGACCAAGAGAGTTCCCAAAAGAGTTCTTCGTTGTGTGGCAAGTAAGAGGAAGAATGACTATGGAAGAATTATCTTAATGAGTGCTCATGGTCACGAGGTGACTGAAGAGATAGAATAGTTCAGTTACTGAGTGATCTCTTTCCATGGGTTATCATCCAAGTGAGGTTACTGCTGTGAAATACGTGAGAATGACTTACGGGTGAACCGAGGTAGATGAATTGGAGGTTCTTGGAATATTACAGAATTTCAATGTGAATACAGCTGTTGGATTAAATGGGATATCAGCTTACGTTTTGAGGGAATGTGCAAGGAAACTGGCAATGCCTGTGACTAGGTTCTTTAATTTAAATCTCAGCTCTTGTAGATTTCCAAGGGATGTAAAGAGGGCAAAACTGTTCCTTTGCATAAGGAGGTTCTAAGACTGCAGCAACAAATTATTGACCAATCAATATCTCAGGTGTGGTGGTAAAAGTACTGGAAAGTTCATCAAAAAGGGGATTAAAGAATAGTTGGATAAAATATGATAACTATGAGGAGGGCAACATGACTTTGTGAAGGGTCGGTCATCCCTTAGTAATTTACTAACGTTTTATAGTAGAGTGACAGCTGCGTCCGATAAGGGAAATGGCTACACGATGATTATGCTGGTTTTGCAGAGGCATTTGACAGAATATCTCATGGAACTCTGTTACGCAAATTAGAACAAAAGGGGAGGGATGTGAAATGGGTTAAGTGGATAAGAGGATGGTTGATGGACAGATATCAAAGAGCGGTTATATGGAGGGACAGAATCCAGGCAAAAGCTGGTGACTAGTGATGTGTTGCAAGGTTCAGTGCTAGGACCACTGCTGTACTAATTCGTACTAAATGATACAAAAAGTAACCTGAGAGGAAATATTCAGTTTGCTGATGATGCAAAATTAAGTAGAGCAATAGCGAATTAAGGCGATGGGGAGAGCTTGCAGGATTATTTAAATAGGCTTTCAGAATAGGCAAAAGATGATGGGTTCAGTTTAATGTGTAGAAATGTAAAGTTTTGCATGTCAGGGGGTAAACAGATTACAAGCTGTGTACCGCATTGATATTCCAGGAAACAGATAAAGCTAGGGATTTAGGGCTGGTGCTAGACAAAGAGTTAAAGTTTAGAGACAGAGGGCATATTACTAAGGTTGCTCATAAGATTACTTGGAGAAGAACACACTAATGAGTAGAGATAAGGAAGTTGTTATTTCCCTTTATTACACCTTGATACGTCCACACCTGGATTACTGTGCTCAGGTCTGGTCTCCTGGTTTTTTTGGGGTTGAAGTGATGGAGAGGATTCAGAGGCATGAAACCACTCACCATCTTGGTTTCATGTGGAAGTTCGCTATTAGGACAGCTTGATGGTGTGTAGACTACGGAAGTTGGTTGATAGGCGAAAATGAGGGGATATGATAGAAACATTTAAGTTTATTATTATTATTATTATTTCGGGCACCTCCAAGGAGTCGACAGATTCATCGAGGGAGGCCCTAACATCATGTCAAGGAAAACTATTCGACATTCACACAGTATTTATCATACCTCGCCTTGAACTCATTCACAGTCATGGCACCCACAACAGACTCTGGCAGCTTATTCCACTCATTTACCACTCTCCAAGTAAAGAACCTAGCTCTAACACCCCTGCTAACCACATTCTTGCCCAGCTTCCATGTATGGCCCCTGGTCCTCCCACCACCAGTCCTATTCTCAAAAATATCTTCTGGATTAATCTTATAGAGATCCTTCATTAATTTGAATGTCTCAATCATATCACCCCTTTTCCGCCTATCGACCAATTTTTGCAACCCACAAATCTTCAACCTGTTCTCATAAGGTTCATTCCACAGACCTGCTATCATCTTGGTCACTCGTCTCTGGATCCTCTCCACCTCCTCCCCATCAAGAAGAAACCCTGGCACCCATATCTGGGCACAATAGTCTAGATGGGGGTCTTATCAAGGCACGATACAGAGGAACAATAACTTGTTTGTCTCTGCTTGTTAAAGTATTTTTCAGCAACCAAGTGATTTGATGAACTGATTTGGCCACTTTTGCGATGTGCCCCCTAAACTTCAAATTCCTATCCACACACTCCCAAATCCCTGGCCTCATCAATCTCCTGGATTACGGTTCCACCAATGCGATATACTGCTGCTAATCTTTTCACGCCAATGCATAACTTTATACTTTGCCACATTAAATTGACATCCATTTTCCAAGTTACTTGAAGGGTTTCATAGGATTGATGCAGGAGAAATGTTTTGGCACTTATCTAGAAGGGAGAGAACAAGAGTCATCTCCGGAAGTTGTATAAGAGTTAAGGGTGACGGCTAGATTTTTCACTTGGAGAGTTGTGAATGAATTGAATTGGTTGCTAGAGTTAATGCTAGCGATTTGTCTGTTAATGGGTTCAATGAGAGGTATTATTGATTGTGTGGCTAAATTAGGTTTCTCGCGATGAGTCTTCAGACTCCGTAGTAGTTCCTGTACAATAATAATAAATCCGGTCCTGAGTGATGTTCATCAGAAATCAATCCCAACACCACCATTGCTGGTGTTTTTGGACAACTAACCGCCCATTCTGGTTGACCGAAAACAAGTTGCGTGGCCATATTTTGGCTGATAAGTGTGATGCCAAATCTATTTACGTGCAGGCCTTCCCTCTTATAGTTGTCTATTAAAATAATGTACAAAACAATAACCCAATTTCTTCCTACCACGGAAGCGAGAGCCGTCTTTGGAAGATTGCTAAGAAGAGTCAATTCACGTTGAAGGGGAGAAAGGAATAAGGCAATGTACGAATTCGTTACCATACATGCGAAATCAGGTGCTTTATACGTAAACTTTTCCGAGTGTTGTACAAGCAAAATAGTTACCATTTTAAAATTAGAATTTCCATAAAAGAAAAGCTAATTTCCCGACGTATAATAATAAACACTCATCCCACGGAACGCATTGATTACCCTGTTATCGGAATGGATTCACCTTCTTCTGCAATGCTTGTCGTGGGATTTCGTGTCTGTATTCGCACAGTATTACCATATCTCGGTAATAATAGACTAACGTTTTCACTCTCTCACTCTCTCTTGCCAGCTGATGCTCTTGTTCATCAGTAATAAAACCAATGCCAATGCAAATATTTAATATGGACGAGACCGCCTTGTTTTGGAAAAAATGCCTGAGCGGACAATTCATCTCCACAAAAAGATAAAATCTATGCCTGGTTTCAAAGCTCTTAAAGACCGTATTACGATTCTGTTAGGGCAATGTGGCTGGATATACACTGAAACCATTTGTGATATGTCACAGTGAGGATCCACGAGCCTTTAAAAACATTAGGAAGTTTACTCTTCCAGTTCATTATCGGAGCAATAAGAAGTCGTGGAGGACTCAAAAATTGTTTGAGGATGCCTTAATCAACTGTTTTGAGAAGGAAATGGAAAGCTATTGTGTGAAAGAAAATGTAGAATTTAAAGTTTTTATTAATTCTAGATAATGCTCCAGGTCCTCCACCTTACATCGGTGATCTTCACCCCAAGATCAAGGTCATGTTTCTCCCTCCAAACATTACTTCATTGATCCAACCAATGGATCAGGGAGTCCCTACAGTGCTTAAGGCCTATTATCTACAGAGAACTTTTTTCGCAAGTCATTTCCGCCACTGAAGGAAATGATCAGACTCTCATGCATTTCTGGAAGGCATTCGATGTTTATTATGCTATTAAAATATTGCTGTGGCTCAGGGACTCTCCAGTAGTGTCCGGCGCATGTGTGCAAAACTTTAGTTGACGCCCCTATACCCCTTCCCCCCAATAAAAAAAAACACTTTATAAAAACACTTTATAAAAACGTTATTTTTAATATTTGATGCCAATAAAGTGAGTATTTCATTTTCAATTTTATCTCCTAAATAGGAGGGCATATTTTTAAAGTCAGGATCATTAGCCCGTCGCGTGTGCTTCGATATAAAAGGATCAAACTTTTCTAACATCTCAGTGCATTTAACAAAATTGCCATTGTTGCAATCGTAAAGTTTATTACTTTTACCACGAAAAGCTAGATTTTGTTTGCCTAAAAACTGTACTACGAAAATTATTATTTTTATAACTTCATACCAACGTTTCCTTTCATTATCTAAAACTGTTTGCTGCAAATGATCAATACAAGTTTTATTTTTAAGGATGTAATTAATTCTGTCCATTTTTTGTAATTGTTCAAGTGATTTAAATTTTTCTCCTGACGAATCAAGTACATTGCAAGATGTTGCCTATATTCTGCTGATAACAGCAGAATATAGAATAAAGTTAAAATTGCAGCAGATGTTCTTATATATGTTTAGAGCGAGTGTGAACAACATTAAACAAGTCAAACGCGCGTCATCCTGTATACAGTAAACTCGCAAGTTTTTACTTGTTTACGCTAAACTACTTGTTAGAACTAGGATCAGAATAAAATAAGATCTTAAGGAATAATAACAAATAAGTGATTATAAATAATTTGTTTAAGACAAATCTATAAAATATAATTAAAATTTAAACAAAAAATGTAATTTATTTTGATATAATTAAAGAATAATATTTTTTTAAGTATTTCCTCCTCGCCTGAAATCTTTGGCGCTTTACTGTCCTGGCGCCTGTGTGCGTCGCACACATTGCACCTATTGCCGGCGCGCCCTGGGCTTGGAACGAAGTGACTCTAATTGTATGAGTGGCACATGGAAAAAACATTAAAAAGGTTTCTGCACGATTTTGGAAGTTTTGAAAAAAAAAACAAAAAAAACGAACCCCTTTGTAAATCGAGTGAAGAAACAGTGGGCTCAGCAAACAATCTGAATCTCGAAGGGAATGATGACGACATAACTCAATTAATAGAAAGTGCCCCTGAGGAGTTGACCAACGAAGAATTGGTCGAACTGGAGGAACAAGGGCTTGCAAAAGAGGAAGGGAAACATGAAGAGGTAGTTCAACAATTCGGAGTGAAGGGTCTTGCAGAAATGTCCTCTGCAGCTAGCGATGTTCTCAAAATGGCTGATGACATGGACCCCAACGTTGAACTATTTGGACTATTGCACACAGATCGGTACCGCATTTGGACTATTGCACACAGATCTGATTGAACCCCAATCAGATCTGTGTGCAATAGTCCAAATGCGGTCTTATTAATGCCTTATAAAGTGGGACAATTACTTTCTTATCCCTGCTTGTTAGTGTGTTCTTCAACAACCGTGTAATTTGATGCGATGTTTTGGAAACCTTTACAATATGCCCTTTAAACTTAAGTTCTCTGTCCACAATAACTCCCAAGTCCTTTACCTCGTCAACTTCTTGCAATTCAGTTTTAATGCAGTAAACAGCATGTGATCTCATCCTCCCAAAGTGCATCACCTTACACTTAGCTACGTTAAACTTACAGCCATTTACCTTAGCCCATACCATCAGCCCTTAAATTCATCCTGCAAAATATCTACATCATCTGAATTGACTACCGCCCTTCCTAATTTTGCATGATCTACAAACACGTGGATATTTCCTTTCAAATTATTTCAAATATCATTAATGTACAAATTAAACAATAGAGAACCAAGCTCTGAGCCCCGAGCTACGCCACTAGTCACCTGCCTTCTCCTGCACTCAGCTTCTCCATGAACCACTCTTTGATATCTATCCACCAGCCACCCTCTAATCCAAAACACTAGCTTTGGATCCATACCCATTTCTTCCAATTTATGCAACAGAGTTCCGTCTGGAATCCTGTCAAATGCCTTAGCAAAGTCTAGCAGTATCACTCAGTAAGGATTTCCTTTATCCAACTCGGCTGTTGCTTTATTATATAAAGTAAGCAAGTTACTAAGGCAAGACCAACCTTCACAAAACCAATTTTACCAATTTTTCCAAAACCTTAACCACCGCTCCAGATACATTGATTGGTCTATAATTTGCTACCTCTGGTGGCAAATTTGCTACCTCTGGAGTGGAATTATTTTTCTCTCTTTCCACTCTATTGGAACTTTACAAGAACAGGCTTAAATTAAACATCCTGGTTAGAGGATGTGCTAATTCTCTTGCGCATTCTCGTAACACATGGACCGACATGCCATCTAACCCATTGGGTTAGATGGCACCTCTATTTCGTCTATCTCTAGGCTCTCATCAGTCAATGACACATTCGGTACTGCAATATCACAGCCAAGATGGTACACTTTTGCAAAATGATCACTAAGTAACTCAACTATTTGATTTGCTTCTGTAATTTCCTTACCATCAACACTTTTTACAGTTACCCTTCCATGACTATTCTTCCTTTTACTTGTCACATAGCAAAAGAACTCCTTAGGATTTCTTTTGGACTCATCAGCTAGCTTCCTCTCATAATTAGCTTTGGCTTTCATTACTATACAGGTTACTCTCTTTGCTTGTACATTGTATTGCTCATGGGACGCTCATCACCTCTTTTTTCTCTTTATAGCAGGGTTTTTCCCCCCGGAAACTCGGGTTTTTCATCCCGCATACAGACAAATCCGCCCTTCAGAACACACGCAATTTACAGACAAAAGATACTTGTTTTGGTTGTGGTGGTGGTGGGCGGTGGATGGCGTTGATGTAGTTGATTGGTAGTGGAGGTTCGGTAGGGTGGAGACGGAGAGATGTACACTAGGTGTCCTCTGCGATGAGTCTTCGGACTCCTTGGATGTGTCACGAATAATAATAATAATAATAATAATAATAATAATAATAATAATACTTCCACAACAATGTTTTATTTTATCTTCAACTCCTGCTTAACAATATTATTCATCCATCTTACTCCTACTTGATTTCTCCTTCTGACTCTGGGAATATAGTCTGATACAACTTTCCTTAAATATTCCTTGACAATCTCCCATGCACCATCAACATCTCTCCCCTTCAAATTCTCATGCTATAGCACTGCTGAAAGCTGACTTCTCAGCTTGTCATAATCACTAGCCTTGTAATTCCACATATACCCCTTCTTAATAGAATATTCAGCACATCTTACAATCTCCCAGGTCAAGACCACATGATCGCTTTCCCCAAGTGGAGACAGTGTATCTAAATTACTTACTGATATGTTCTCCGATGCTGTGACCAGATCTAACATCCCCGAAAATCTCTTGTCCCTTCCATTACATGCTGTCTCAGGTAGTTATCTCTTAGCAACTGTATAAACTCCATTTCCTTTGTTCCTTGTGACCATTTCTTCTCCCAATCTATGTCCACAAAGTTAAAATCCCCCATAATAATTACTCGACCTTCATTCATCATGGTAATTTGCCAATACATACTATCTACATTCTCCCTTATATCCCTTGGATTATAGCAACAACTGATTACATATTTCGCTCTGTTGATCTCTATCTCACACAAAACAGCCTCAAATGAGCTGCACTCTTCGTACTTGTCACCTTGTGACACTTCTATCCATTTTGGCTTTAATGCTTCGTCTATCATTAGTAAAACATCTCCCCTCATTGCATAATCTCTGTCCTTCCTGGAAATAGTATCCCTTACATTCAATCCCAATAACTATATCATTCTTAGTTAACCAAGTCTCACTAATTCCTATAATTTTTTGTTTTAATATTGATTTTTTTTTACATTTATTGCTACTGTCCCTAACCACTACATATTCTTACGAGCCGCCACTGTCATCAACATATCTTTTCCAAATTCTTGATTTTAAAGGATAAGAAGAGTTGGCTTTAACTTCCAGATCTTCTAAATAGATATTGGCAAGTACAGATGGCAACGGATTACCCATTGCAAGGCCATAATTTTGTTTTTAGATGGTGTCCTGAAACTTAAAGTATCCTGAGTGGATGCAATAAGTAAGTAAGGCCATGATCGTTTTAGATAATTTATCTTTGAGTAGCACAAGAACTTCGTCTGTAGGAACATTGGTAAATAAGGAGACTATATCAAAACTAGCCAATTTCATCTTCCTTAATAATAATATCTTTTATACGTGAAACAAAAAATGCGGAGTTTTTAATAAAAACGATGATTTACTGGAAAAACATTTGAGAGATTTAGCCAGATATTTTGAAAGGTTATATGTCGGAGAATCAATTCCTTCTACGATAGGTCGAAGTGGTGTATTTTCCTTATGAATTTTAAGTAGTCCATATAATCGTCAAATAAGCGGATGGAGAGAACGAAGAGAAAGGTGTATGTTTCTAGGTAGTACAGAGATAGTTCTTAGTAGATTGTTGGCCCGGTTGTGGAGTTCACGGGTGAGATCTTGCTCGAGGTTCGAGTAAGTGTCACTCCATAACAATTCCATCTGTGTAGCTCAGTGGAAGTGGCGCTTGGCCACTTGAAGTTAGACCTAGGTTCTAGTCTAGTCGCTGACTGGAGGAACTTTTCCTAAGCCTATCTTCGATCGGTTCCCGAGTTAGTCGATCTCTGGCACAAGCAAGCGGGTCTTTCTCCCCGGAAACTCGGGTTTTTCGTCCCGTAAACTCAAGAAAATCGACCGTAGTACCCACATTATTTCAGACAGTGGCATATCTTGTCAGGTTTAGGTACCAAGAGATGGCAGCACTTGTCTGCCAGCCTCTTCATCGGTGGCTGCTATAATTAGTAATAGACATGGGCAAGCTATCTCTGATTGGCTACCGGTGGAGATTGAACTGCCTACTCAGTCTCCAAAAGCTAGATGGGGTATAAAAGCCTCGCCTACTCCCTATTAGGGAATAAAAGGCATTAGTTGAATTTTTGATTTTTGTAACTTCTTAAGAGCCTGTCGTTCTGATGAAGAGAGAGATATTATCTGTAGGAGTTTGGCATTAATGATGATGAAAATGGATTCAATGCAGAGTAGGTTTGCCTCTTGGGTAGGAAGAAAGAAGTTTATGGCCAGAAACCATATTATGGTTTCTGGCTATAAACTCCTTATATGGTTTGCCGCAACTGCAAATGATTTTGTATACTCCTGGGAACTGAAGAAGATTGTGTTTTAACTGTCTTTCTCCTAAACTAGCGAAAATCCTGAGGAAATTTAATGTTAAAACATATTTCTTTACCTTTCCAAAACTCTGATCGTACCTCAGTCAACCTAAAGTAAAAACAACCTTCTTCAGTTCCCACGAGTATACAAAATAATTTGCAGTTGTGCAAACCATATCATGGCCAGACAAAAAAGTCCATCTCTCTCTGCCTAGAACAGTGGTTCTTAACCGGTGTTCCCTGGAACATTTGTGTTTCGCGAACTGGTTACAAGTGTCCGGCAGGTGAAATATGTCACATGACACAGTTCTGAGTGTAATTGACTACTCTGAATAAAAATATCGAGAGAATTATTTCCGTTATAAGAACAATTAACAATATTGGAAGAAAAGATTTCAAGCTACTTTCCATCTTTAAATACACACAGAATTATGACTGGATACGAAATAAATTTAGTACGGTTAATACATCGAGTTGTGAATTTTCGTTACAAGAAGAAGAACATTTAATGATCTTATCAACGGATCGTACTCTAAAAATTAAATTTTCTGAAATAACTCTTGAGGAATTTTGGAGTTTTGTCCAAGCCGAATACCCAGCTCTTTTCACAAAGGCACTGAAAATTTTGTTACAATTTTCAACATCATGTTTGTGTGATCTCGGTTTCTCAATATTAACCCATATAAAAACTAAAAAGCGTGAAAGACTTACTGATATAGACAAAGAGATGGGGTTAGCTATATCACATATTAGACCTGATATTGCTGAAACATGCAAAAGCCGACAAGCTCAAGTATCGCATTAAAATAAGTTCAATTTTTATAATAGGCAAGTCCATGCATATGTTTATTGTTAGTTTATGACCATAATGCTTTTAGTGTTCCCCAAATTTTTCTTATAACCAGAAGTGTTCCGTGACTTAGGAAAGTTAAGAAAGTTAGTTCTTAACTTAGGAAAGTTAAGAACCACTGGCCTAGAAGAACACCAACGTGACATTGCTTATAACAGAGTCCGTGCTAGTTATGACATTCATCAATGAATATCATTGATGAATATCATAACATCCAGCCACGTTTAATTCTCAGCCAATACCAATGTTGAAGGTCGACAACATCAAATAGAACGGAACTCATCTTCAAACATCTATAAATGCTCTGATGAATTAGAAAGACGCATCTTGGAATCCAAAGAAATAGCTCTGGACCCTGCCCATCTAAAAACAGCAATCTCAGTTACACCCTTCCCGATTAACATAGCGCTGTAATCCAGTTTTGGTGCACTCATGATATCATTCACACACACACACACACACACACACACACACACACACACACACACACACACACACACACACACACACACACACACACACACACACACACACACACACACACACACACACACACACACACACACACACACACAGTGCTTCATGCCAAAACTAGCGCTCAGATTGAATTATACTTGTTCTAAATTCTGTTTTGTCTAAAGTACAATATATTTTTAAGATGTTGTTTTCTCCATGGTAATGTATTCACATGACGAAGTCGGCATATATATATATTTTTTTTTTTTCACACATATATATATATATATATATATATATATATATATGTGAAAAGTTTTTTACCTTTGGGATAATATATATTAAGGATACCAAGTAATTTTATAAACTTGGTTTTTTTACTCCTTCTCTCAAGTAAGCAAAACAGTTAAGTTTGTGCCTGAACGTAGTTCAAGTCTAAAGGTAGTGCAGCACCAGGGAAACTCGTTGTAAAAGTGGGTAAAGCCCTGATCATTATTTTTCACATCTTTATCTCATCCAGAATTTCTTATTCAAAGCAAAAGCACCTTGTAGCAACTTGTATGGGTAAAGTTGATAAAGCTCTGTATTACTAAAAGCCTTGGTATATCAAGGTCTAGCTACTCACTGAGGAGACCTCAAAAAAAGGTTGAAACCGGTCTGAGTAGTGGCCCCCCACCCATAATGTATAACAGTATACATCTCTTAGTGAGATGTGTTTTACATTATGGGAAATACTAAGAATAGTGGTCAGAGCTTTACTCACCTTTACAACGAGTTGCCCTGGTGTTGCACTACCTTTAGACTTGAACTACGTTCAGGCGCAAACTTAACTGTTTTGCTTACTTGGGAGAAGGAGTAAAAAAACCAAGTTTATAAAATTACTTGGTATCCTTAATATATGTTAGCCTTACTTACTTAAAAATGTTAGCCTTACTTGCTCATTGCGTCAAGTCTGGATACTTTAGATTTCGAGACACCATCTACACGCAAAACATGATCTAGCAACAGGTAATCCTTTATCTCCTGTATTTGCCAACTTTTATCTGGAAGATTTTGAAGTCAAAGCTATCTCTTCCTATTCCTTAGCACCTAGAATTTGGAAACGATATGTGGACGACATTTTCCTCATTTGGAGCCATGGACGTGATTCTCTCCTGGATTTCCTTGAACATCTCAATAGTCAACACCCGAGTATCCAATTCACGGCTGAGTTTGAAACTAATGGCTCCCTGCCCTTCTCGGACGTGAAACTAACCCGTTCTTCTGAAAAACTTAAAATTTCGATGTACAGAAAACCTACACACACCAATAGATATCTCCATAGTCAGTCCCATCATTTCCCCCCCTCAGAAACTTGGAATTATTTCTACTTTGACACATAGAGCTCTTCTTGACGACCTGATGAACTTTGTAAAGAAATCAATTTTCTTACATCTACCTTCAGACTGAATAGTTATTCTCAAAAAATTACTAAAAAATTCCTTTTTAATCCTCCTAGTTGCCACTCAAGAAATGAATAATATTAAAGGCAATATATCTATTCCATACATAAGCACAGTTTCTCAAAAATTAGCCAAGGTTCTCAAAAAATATAACATTAGAACTTTATTTACTCCGCTTCCTAAGATCCGCTCGCTAGTAAGCCGTCCAAAGCCTAGCCATCACAATCTGAAATATCCCGGTGTGTATAAGATATAGTGTGACTGCGACATCCCTTACTTTGGCCAGACGGATAAGTCTATTGAATTGCGTATGAAGGAGCACAGAAGGGACATCGTTTACAAGAGAACACGTGCCAGTGCTTTATCCATCCATATCCTTTTTTTCTGCCGATTCTGATGATGAAAACCATGGTCATATAATCCTTTGGGATAGATCTAACAACATTTTCCGTTCCATGACGAATTTGAGAGAAAAACTGTAGAACCTAGAGAAATTATCCTCAACCCTGTACATTTAAATAATAATTTCAGCAGGGGAACGCCAAGGGTATTTGCCACTCGGGTGCAAACTTTTATCAGCCGCCCCTAATACTGCATTGTACAATCCAAATTAGATATTAGTTGCACAAAATGCCGCCCTATCAATGTTGTCGCCCGGGTGCGGTGCATCCCTTTTACCCTCGGGTTGGCGCGGCCCTGAATTTAAGCTATACCTCCTAGACTGTCATTCTGCTGTGATCAAATACTGGCGCTCACGAGATGCCATACGCACGCACTCACTCAACAATGTAACCAACGAAGGAACTACTTTGAATACGTTAACTACAACATTTTCACAACTACTATAAATTAAATATGTATAGTGACTTTCCTGTGCTGTTCACAGTTTTTATCTTCAATGTTTAATGTTTTTTCTTTTCTTATATGAAAACACCTGAAGAAGTTTATGGAAAAAGCCGAAACTAGTCATGTGATACCATTAAACCTTTTCCCTTTACTCTCGATTTATGTCATTCAATTCTGTTAAAAAATATGTTTAACAGCCGAGTAATAAAAATAATAAAAATGTATGGATATGAATGAAAAGAAAACTGACAATTTTAGGCATATTTTACAATATTTTAAATCCTTTAGATATTTGATATTAAACAAAATGTACAGAAAGTTGACGTTGGAAGTGGCGCATGATAGTTCACATACACACACGTGATTATGAGAGTGATTAGGAATTTAAAAGCTGCTCAAGTGTATTATTGTTCTGCTTATTTTAATCACTTTGTCAGGTGATTAATAGTCTTTTTCTGTGATTAAAGAGCGTAAGTTTATTATTTTCAGATGATTCTAAAACATATATTTAAATAATAATAATGAAGGGTAACTCCTGAAGATCATTTGATATTTGTTATTATTATCATCTACTGAGTTATCATAATGAAGCTGGAATACCAAAAAAAACAAACAAAATTCTAAGTTAGGCTTTTATTATTATTATTGTACAGACACATCCTGGAATACCAAAAAAAAAAAAAATTATAAGTTAGGCTTTTATTATTGTTATTATTATTATTATTATTATTATTATTGTACAGACACATCCCGGAGTCAAGAGACACATCGAGGGATTTTTCTTGAAAAAATTGGCGAATAGTACTTGTTTTATTTCGCGTTCAACAGCCCTATATATATATATGGAAATATATATATATATATATATGGAAATAGAAGACAAATAAGACGTGATATGTTTTTGTTTTGATTTGTGATGTGCTACTTTGTGCATTGGTCATTGAAATTCATCGATGACATGAAGACATTGAATGATTTTTCATGCTATTTTCAAAAGAAACAATCTTAATTTTAGCCAGTTATTATTCTGATAAACGTTTCGCCTCAGCCAGCGTTGTGCATTGGTCATTGAAATTCATCGATGACATGAAGACATTGAATGATTTTTCATGCTATTTTCAAAAGAAACAATCTTAATTTTAGCCAGTTATTATTCTGATAAACGTTTCGCCTCAGCCAGCGTTTACTCCCCCCCCCCCATACTTTCACTTTGTGTTATTATTTTTATTATTTCGTGACACCTTCAAGGATTCCGAATGGTGTGTTAATTTATTTAACTATGATGTAGTGTTATAAAGGTAGATACTGAAAGGGCGAAAAAATGTTACAAGATACTGTCTTAAATTTTAAAGATGCATTTACGTTTTTCAGAGACCGGCGATGTTGTCATCTCTCTTTGGAAAGAAAAAGTCTACTACTTCACAAGTTCAGTATTCAGGTAAGACTATATTTTGAATATCTGTGTATTAAGGCTTAACTTCTGGGAGAAATTCATGTTAGAGGCTTAATAGTGTGAAACAGCACTGAGAAAGGATTAAAAATAATATTTAATTCTTCTAGTATTTTGGCTCAGTCATAGTCAGGGAGTACAGCATATGTTTCACTTAATTTTGTGTTGCCATGGTGTGTTACAACTCCTGTGTTGTACTCCCTGACAATGTCTTTGTAACAGATGAAAGATTGGAAGAATTAAATAGTATATCTAATCCTTTCTCAGTGATGCTTTGCTCTATTATTCCTCTATCATGAATATTTTGCAAATGTTGAGATCAGTCTGCATTGAAATCCATGCCAGTAACTTGCTAGTTCATGACATTTCTGTTCTGGGAACACATTAATAATTGTTTGATAGGGAAAAGTGTAGCTTAGCATGTTCTGGTATGACATTCGTCATAAGAGTCATTGTTTGGATTTCTTGTTTTTCCAACATAGTGTTGAAAATTGCAATTCCACACCATGAAGTTTTCCATTCATTCTTGTTCAGTGACACCTGTAAAATATCAAGTTCTTTTCTTATGTTTGCCAATAGAAAAAAAGCACATTGGTGGACATGATAACGTACTTGGAATTTAGGGACACTTTGGGAACGTTATGTGCATAATACAATGAACTGTCAATGATGGAGAGGATATTGTCATGCAGAAATAAAGATACAGATAGCTGCAGACAGATTTGGAAAGGATTCAGAGAAGAATGATTAAGCAATTTCAGGCCTCTGGTATGTTAGGTAGGAGGAGAGATTGAAAGAATGCATTTGAAGATCCCTGGTGGATATAAAGAGAATTAATATGCTCAAGCATATATTTTATATCGCAAGAATGAAAACAGCAAGATTTCCAAAGCAAGCCATAAATTACAAGCCATTAGGAAAAAGAAAAGCAGGACATCCTCTAAAGAGATTCAACGATGACTTCTAAGGCCAGAACAGGCCACTCTAGACCTAATTCCTCTTAAAGCACGATGATGATGATATCTCAAGATATCTAAGTTGTTAAGAGATATCAGATTAATGAAGAAGAGATTTTATTATTACAACACCTCCGTGAGATCTGAGAACTTGTGTAGGAGGATACACTACACAACCTGTTGCCTGATTTGTTGGCTGATTTGCCTGTCTTTGGACAAAAATATTTCCAAAAGTAGGAGGAAGGAAAAACCATGTTATCTTCACCATAATACTGGTTAATTCACCTTCAGTTGAAAAAGTTCACATAATTCTTTGAACAATGATAATTTGAGAACTTTTATAATCAAAGAGCATGGGCCCTGTTATTCTTCCAGTTGTACCATGGAGATATAAGAAGATATGTATAAATGTTTCATAGCAGTGAGAAATAAGGATAATACAAGCAGCATTCCTGGAAAATGTGTAAGGAGAGTGTGAGCAAGAAGCAAGTTTTTTTTTGTTTTTTTCATTGCTGTGAGAGAGAGGGAGAGAGAGAGGAGTTTTGCTAGTCAGCAGTATGCCTGTAATTTCAGTCCATTGCTAATTGTCAGTAGGAACAAATCATGCTTTCTAGTCTAAGGTCCTCCAAGCCAGAGGTTTACTGGTAGTTTCCAGTTTTTGTTGGTAGCAAAGAAAAATGCAGACAAAGACACATACACATGCATGTTTTTATGTTGCTCCCACCCACAAAAGGTTATTTGCAAATCTATAGCACATTTTGTACCATGGGAGGACTAAGGATTTTTTTTTATCAGTTTTATATATTTTTTTATTCCTTTTTTTGCTTAGTCCAGAAACCCTGTTCTAGAGAAGACCAAACATGCAACTTTTTCTAGCCACTACAGGCCTTCAAGGTGGTCTCACACATGTATATGCACATACACATATATATGTAGCACTTTATTTATTTTATTTATTTTTCCCCAGCAGCACATGCTATTAGTCATCTTACCAACAATTGCTACATACATTAGCAAACAAATTAATCCATATGACCCGAATTTTCATTGAGTTATCGATTTTGACGTGGTTTGGTTTTGGCTCACTATTGAGTTTTGCATGTTTTAACTGTCTCTATGATGTTTATTAATAAAGTTGTGCATTTTTAGTGCAAACAAGTTGACATTCATAGTGTTTTATTCATTTTGTGTAGCTATAAAATGGATGCATCTCCAAGACAGTGTTCAAAGATATGTATTCTTTCTCAGCACACATCCATGACTCAAAGACAAATTGCCAACGAGGGTGGTGTTGGTTTGGGTACTGTTAATGCAATTTTAAAGAGGTTTAGGAGATGGGTACCTTTTTTTCTTCTGACAGAAAAGGAAAACATGGACAAAAAAGGAAAACTATACTTACTCAATATTGTTTACTAGTTAGGAAAAGCAAAACGAATCCAAGGTCTCTGCTGTAGACTTAAATAGAGACTTGGCAGCTCGTGGGATTAATGTTTCTGACATGACAGTCTGTTGAAAAGACATACTGTCATGTCACAGTTCACAAAGATGCTCCAGTGAGCAAAAGTTTACAAATATTGGACTGTTGAGAAATGGAAGAAGATCATAATCTCAGATGAGACCCATTCAAGGAGGGGAAGAGAGAGAGAGAGTACCCTATGTTTATGTCTCCTGCCCACCTTCAACAAGCTTCTAAACACCCAGCTAAAAAGATGTTCTGGGACTGTTTTACATATGACGATCCAGTATCACTTGTGCTATTAATAATATGATCAAAAGTGACCAATACATAAAAAATATTGGAGAAAATAGTGGTCCCACAGATCCAGAAAGACAAAGAACTCATCTTCCAACAGGATTTCTCCATGCCACACTTCAAAAAAAGTGAGAGTTCCTCAAAAATCACAACATCCAGTTGCTTTAGTTACCAGATAATTCCCTTGATATTAACCCAATAGAAAATTTGTGGGCCATAGTGAAAAAGAGACGTGGAAAATTAAATTGTGATACAAAGGATAAGTTAATATAATCCATTATAAAAGTATGGTTTCGAGATGCTGAAATAAGGAAAATGTGTTCAATGTTTGTAGAGTCCATGCCTAAGCAAATTAATGAACTTCTTAGGAACAGAGGAGCACATATTAGTTAAAGTTGGAGTTTATTTTTTGTGTTTACTTTCTTGCAATATTAACATTTTTCTTTAAAATGTGAGTATTCAGATTAATTTGTCTGCTACTGTACGAGCATGTTTGTTAAAAGGATGCATGTTAGGCATCCTTTTTCTCAACTTGTTGCATAATTAGACATTATACAACGTCTTTGTACCCTTCTCTCCCATCACTACTAATGCTTTTCATTGGTGAGTAGCTACAAATTGATGATCAGTTCATTAACATACCAAAATGATATATTGCACTTTTCATGGTAAGTTCAGTTTATAAACTCTGCTCGTTTCTGCTTAGTTAAACATTATTAGCTAAAATATTAAAAAAAAAAAAATTGAAATGATAGAAATTAGAAAAACTAATGGTGCTGATCCGTTCTACTTTATCTGACCCACATGTAAAAAGGGTTTGCAAAATCTATAGCACATCATTGCCAGATGCAGGCACAATATAAACATTGTAAAATTATGTCAGTGTTTATTAGGTATCAGCACTACTGTAATGTGCTAGTAGTTTTTCATTGTCATACTGGCAGAAACATTTTTATAAACAGTGCTTGCTCTGTGTGTGTGTGTGTGTGTGTGTGTGTGTGTGTGTGTGTGTGTGTGTGTGTGTGTGTGTATACACACACACACACACACAATCCTATTAAGATTATAACCACCACACCATCCTAATAGTTCATAGGTTCCTCACTTATTGACAGAGCTGTGCTACACAGTGTAGCATATACTCTATTGTTTGAAATGTTGCAAATGATATGCTGTACCATGTCATCAGGACTGCCTGCTACAGATATGCAAGTGTTTGGGATGGACATTCAAATTTGATTCCTTGATGATTCGCATTACGTAATCCTAGAAACATTCAATGATTGAAATCTGAATTCAACAACCATATAACACCTGGAATTTGTTGTTGTGTTTGGTTTGGCAAATCACTCTAGAATGATACTAGTGATGTGGCATGGTGCATTATCCTTCTGGAATAAACCTGTGCTATCTGTGAAGAAAGTTGCCATGAAGGGATAATGGATAATGTACTTTGAGCATTTATTCTACCCGCTATGGCTATCAGGGCCCAAGAGATTCTCAGAAAAACATCCCATCACCGTGATATGAGAGTGATTCCTTTCCCTTCATTTTCTTCTGACCCTGCACCTACTGTCCATGTGGCATAGCTGGAAATGAGATTCAGTCAAAGGCAAGTTTTCAATGATCCATTTGGCATCTTAGATACCAGTTGAATATGTAATTGGTAATGATTAGGTGTAGGTGTGGGTACCTTGAATTGGCGCCTACTTCAGAGGTGATACAGAGGAGAGTACATTGGATTGTGGTCTGGGAAACACTATCATTTGTCCCTTAGTTCAGTTTTGAATGGCCAACCATTCAAATTTTTTATTTATGGGCTTGCACAAAGTGATGTTCATGAGCATTGCTTAAGTATGGGTACCTATCATACCTCAATACTTCTGTTTTGTCCATTATCCATAAGTCCTCAGTAGCCAAGTTGATCAAGCTCGACATGACATCTGAGAGTATGCTTGGTTGGAAACTCAGTAACACAAAATGTCATCTACTCTAGCCGAGATTTTTGGACTACTGACCAAAGGATTCATCATACACTGCCATTATACCTTACATTCTCTGTAGTTCAGCTGCCAATAGCAAACGGTGCCATTTGGTTGGAAAAATTTTGGATTCAAATCTTCCCTAGGACATGAATCTTTATAAGAGTTATTTCATCTAAAGATGGGTCAGCAAGTCTGATATGGAGGCGATAGGATTACTCATCTTGTAAAACAAACTGGCCAAAGAATACATGCAGTTTTTATAGGCAAAAATGCATTATCATAGCAATGATATATTATATATATCAGTGGCAATGATATATTATATATATCAGTGGCATTGATATATTATATATATCATTTACTTTGGGTGTGCTGTCATATGGCTTATGCAACACATAATTCAGGTCAATTTGAACATATGATTGCATTTTTATTGATGTGCGAAAGTTTTAAGAGTGCATAGTGCATTAGCGTTCATCTTAATTGATGCAATTAATTGTAGGATAAATTTGAATACTTTAATTTATCAATTAATATAATTTTAAATATGGAAAACATAAAGGTCAAATGAACAATAGCTATGCATCACACGTGCTGTTTATGTGGGAAGCACAAATGGTTTATTCTTCATGGTGAGATTAGATTATCATTGGCAAATGCTAGTGAGATGCAGATAATTTGAATTTTGATAAAATTTTTAAATGCAGCCATATAATATGCACAGAAATTGGAAAAGGTAATCACTTGGGAAATTATTATTTTTCCAGATTGAATCAGAGAAAGGCTGAAATAATCGCTGTCCTGGTTGGCCGTGTGGTTAGCGTATCCGCTCTCCAGCCAAAAGGCTGCGGGTTCGAATCCCACCATGGGCATGGATGTTTGTGATTGTCTGTGAAAATACTAGTGGTGGTCGGCGATAGGTGGCGTTGGTGTGAACGGTGAAGGTTGGTGGAAGACAGAGCTGTAAAATAGGTGACCTCCCTTGATGAGTCTTTGGACTCCCTGGAGGTGTCACTAGTAATAGTAATAACTCATTTTATGTATACACAAATTCTAACCTCCTTCGACTATAATCAGTCATATAATCTGCGAAAGCTCTGGCAGAAAATGGGACATTCAGTAGATCAGCGTCATAAACACATCAGTTCACATTTCACACATGCAAAAGCACAGCAACTCATGACAACTTCCGATTGGATTGGTTGACACAATGACCAATTACAGCCACTGATTTCTGGATGTTATTGTCTCAGCCCTCACCCTGACTTGTCTTCTGGGCAGTTTAAAACTACTGGAATGCTAAGAATTTAACTCACTGCACTATCTGTATGTTTGTTCAAAGGGCTCAAAGGTGTATGTATTTGTGACCACACCACTGACTATTAATGTGAATGTGATGCAATCTTTATGCATTGAAAAGTGTCCTCTTCATGAAACATTTGTATATTATGTTTAATTTTAGGAATCATATGAAGCCAGGAAACAATTAGAGGAGTCTTTCACAGGAATAAATGCAAAAATATAATATCGGTGATATTGCTATTCCATGAATGTGCACTGCACACCCAGCACACCCTGAATATTTGCCCCTGATATATAAAATTTTATGTTGAGCCCATACATGAGAGGTTGGTTAACTAACATATATGTTAGTACATGTATGGGTAGTGGGTTGGGAAAAGAGATATTAGGGACATCTCCTTTCCCAGATTGTTTACAGAAATAGTGCTGTACCTGTAGAGGACTTTAAAGTGTTTATCATACACTAATAATAATAAGTATAGTTCAAGCTTGTAATAGAACTATGATGATCAGGAAAACCATTCTGTAGGAGGACAATGTGCTGCAGTATTTTGTGTGTTGACCCCAACATATCATGTTTAGCCTATGATACCAACACTTTCACATGTAATAGGTCTTGACAGTGCCACCACACCTAGCCCAAAAACTTTTGTGAGGTATCAAAAATGGTTCAGAGAGCATGAATGATGAATTCTGCTGAGCAGTTGTCTATATCATTGTCTCAGTTATGAGATACTTGTTGGAATAGTGTTCCAAATTGTATGTTTACATATCTGTGTCATGTCTACATTAACAATCAAGATAATAATGTGAAGTCTGATTTTTGATTTCCTAATTTTCATTATTCTTAATCTTATTATTCTCAAGTTAACATTCCTTTGTTTTTTATTCTGCAATTTTTAATTTTTTTATATAGTTTATATATAGCTTATATATACCGTGCGGTTAGCCTAGTGGCTTTGCACTTTGCAACCATATGCCTGGGGAAGGAGTGTCCCAGGTTCGATTCCCGTTGTAGACGTGAGGAATTTGAGGATCTTCCTCAGGCATAGCCAAGTTAGTCGGTCTTGGGCACGGTCAGTAGGGTTTTTTCCGCCAGTTTATCTGGCGTTTTTCATCCCGCAAGCAGGCAAACCGGCCCCGTGAACATATGCCTCTACAGTCAAAAATATATATCCCCCCCCAGTGGCAGACCAGACGACGGGTCAGTTGGGAGTAGTACTAACAAGAAGTCGCATCTAAGTAACACGTGGACTCTGCATAGGAAGCGGGAATAACGCGTAGAAGAAGAAGATATATAGCTTATATATATTAATGTATAGTTTATATTTTTTAAATTTAATATTAGCATATATAGTTTATATATACTAATATTAGATGTTTTTGAATTTTTCCTCTTTTTCTGTGTTGGGCAACTTGAGTATATTTTCTTTATATATAATGTTTGTATCGTCAGTTAGTGAGTTTCATATGGAAACTTGGGTTTTTCCTCCTTTATGCAGTCAAATTTCCCAGAGAAACATGCAATTTACAGACACCAATGAGTGGGTAGAAATGATGTAATATGGTGAATATTATGAAATGTGTAAGTGGAGGATAAAGTATTTTAGATGCTTAATTGTATGATGTTGTGAATGTTCTCTTAGCTCCTGTTAGCATTTCAGTTGAAGTAAAAATTAAGATGGACTAACAGATGTTTCTAATGAATCAAATTTGCCAGCATGAATTCAGAAGTACTTGTGTATGAACTAGAAAATGAATCTTATAGGTATGTAAAATCTCTCACGATAAAATTGTATACAAATTTCTGCGATCACTTTTATATAGGTTTTAAATCATGTAGAAATCAGAAATTGTAAAGTTTTAAAACTAATGTAATGATTCTACTGTTAACTTGTATATAAAACAATGTATATTGAAGGTCTATGTGTAACGAAAAATAAGGGATTAGCTCGGATTATGTTTGACCCATTAAGTTCGAAAGGTCGTGAAATGTAGAAATTTGCCTCCAAAACCAAAGGTAGCCCAAGTGACGTCATCATGTTTGCAGAAGATCCGGGGAGTTACAGCCAAAGAACAAAGAATAAACAGAGCTGTAAAATGGCTCTAGGCTCTTGGAGCTCACTCTCTCTCTCAGTTTTGCTAGTGTCGAGACCTTGGCTCCAGGTGCGTGACCCCAGGCATAGGGGGTATCCAGGAGAGGCCATTACCGTCCAAGGTATTTCCAGTAGCTGCTGGACTGCTATGAACGTGTGGAGTTCGCAGCATCCAGTAGTTCTAGTTTACCAACAGAGAATCAATCTACACTCTTCCGAGAAAACTGCCACAGCAGGACCACCAAGAGCCATCCAGATTATAGCCAGCACTCAGAAAGAAAGGCAAAGTGTAGTAGAACCTTTGGAAGTTTCATCCAAGTTGTTAGGACTGTATGTGAAACGCAAATGTGAGTAAGCTCTGCTCTGTTAATGTTGAAGTAGCTGTACTTGAGATTTGTATGTATACTTACTGAAGTTAGACTGTGATTAGTTAGTTATTAAATTGCGGGAATAGAGAGAGAAGGAAAATGTTAACTTAGGTATGCCTGGATAGAATACTTAACTGAGTATAATGTAAGAGGTAGCTCTAGATAGCTAAGTGTTATAAACAAGTTGATTAAGAGTTTGTATATGTTATGTCCAATTGTATACGTTGCATGCTGAGCAAGTGATAGGCCTTTCGGAGCTTATGTCTCATAATTATCTATTGCATTGTACAATTGACTTAGTTTAAAATAAACATGTTTTGTTTGTGTAAATCTCTTGACTGATCTATCAGCCAATGCACTGTTTCCAAATAAACATCAAACCTGCGAGCCTATTAAAGTAAAAATTGCCACGACTAACTTTTAAAGAATTGAGCATATAAATATTCAGATCTTACATATGTTCAAACCCAATTTCTCATGCTGTATACATAATTTAGAATGCTGCAGTCATAAAACAAATAACTTTTTCTAAATTACTCAAAGTGGGAGTTGGTAACCTGTTATAGTGGACAGACAAAATCCAAGGGTCTTTCACTAACAAAGCTAACATAGGTAAGAATAGAAGGGATTAATTGTGGAGCCTAAGATAAGCAGATAATTGTTAAGTTGAATAAAACGAAGATTTGAGGTTAGGCATAAAGTGTGCACGTACATGAGAACTGAATAGAGCTTAATGGAAATTTTAGTGGACAAGAAATAGAGCTATAATAAGCTAGGTAGAATATAAAATATACAATGCAGCAACTGACAACATTTTACAGGTACTTACACATCTTGTAGAACATACTTAATGAACTTCTATTTTTTTTCTCTCTCTCTCTACTGAATTTTTTATATTCCTTGTTCAGCAAGTGCAACAGATTCTTGTTGAAGAATCCTATAGACAGTAGGAGTCTGAACTGATCTATATTTATGAGCTTCAGCTTTGTGTTTTTATGAGATTTTTAATGGGGTGCTTAAAGGTCAAAGCTCTATAATGGGAGAGAGACTTCCATGCAGTCTTTTGAGGAATGCAGAAAACCAATTGGAGCTTCTGACCTAATGTTCAATCCTCACCTTGTGGTGTACCCTATTAGGTACCTACCTGGATGCTGAAAGAACAAGGATGGATTGCCAATTTGTGATTTAGCTGATCAAATTGTATTCTCATTGGCTTAAACCACAATGTAAAATGAAAGTACAACATGATAGAATTTCATGTAGGCTAGAGTGTTGCCCAGTTAAACAAGGCCCTGATTGTTCTCGTCAGGGGAAACAGGGTAAACAGCACAAAATTCAGCCACTGGAAACAATCCAGGAACACATCTCAACTCAACAGTCAGCAGAGTTTAAGATTGAGCCTAGCATTGTAAGAAGCATCAGTGGAAAAGAAATGGAACTACAGAAGAATTGGATAAGTTCCAGATCAACATAATTACTGAAACAAGGAAGACGAAAACAAGTGAGATCTTTCTAAGCAAGAAATAAAAAAAAACGTTACATTCAGGCAATAACAATCAGAGAAAAGAAGGAATAGTTATAGTATCCAACACTAAATATGAGGATAATCTTGAATGGCAGGCATTATCTAGTAGAGTGATGTGGGCAAATATTAGAATGGGAAACTGGACAAATGAGGCTTATTTATTCCTATCGTCCCACAGAAGGTTCTGCCAAAGAAAAAAATGGAGGAATTTTCCAAGCCGTTAGAGAAGGCAGCAGACACTATGAAAAAGGAAAAGCTGGTCCTTGTTGATCTAAACACTAGAATTGGGATGATTACCAGACATATCTAAATGTTTTGGGAAAATTTGGAGAAAAGAGTCAAGTTAATAACAATGGTAAGTACCTGCTGGATTTCTGTTCAGGATGAACTGGTTATTAGTAACACCATGTTCCAACATAAAAATATGTATAAATTCATATGGAGAGAAGATGCAAGAAATAAGCAAAGTCTCTAAATAATAATATTTGGTTTACCGATCAAGTGTTGATCAATTTTATTAATCAATTTGATTGGTAAACCAAATATTATTATTTACTAATTTATGATCAAGAAAATAACCTTCATGATAAGCAAAGTCTCATTGACTATGTTATAGTTGATAGTGATGTTTTTCCACTGGTTTAGGACACAAGAAGAGTATACAAAGGATTTGAAATAGGAAGGTCACTATTTAGTTTTGAGCAGGATAAAATTGAATTTCATATTGAAAAGAAGTGTGTGTAAGAAAGTTTTAAAATTAAATCAAATTTGAGCATTTCAGAGGTGAACTGTATACTCAGAATGCACAAACATCATTCAAGAAAAAAAGAATTTGAATACAAGAACCAAATGTTTAAAAAAAAAAAAAAAGAAATACCATTCATGAATTCAGCCACAGGGGCAAGTGGGGAGGTTGTCTATAAGGATAGAAAAATCAGTACTCCATGGTAGACTCAGGATGTTAAAGCGGCAGTCAACGAAAATAATAAAGCACATCAAAACTTCTGGTAAGTAAATCAACTTGTGCTCTTAGAGAATATAGAGGGGGGGGAAAAGCAAAGCACTGTGTAAAACTAGCTAAACAAAAGTGATGGGAAAACAAAGTATTAAAGACTTTGGTAAGAACATAGAAAATAAATATCAAGAAGGTGACAAAATATTCTGGATGAAATGGAGAAAAGAGTACTGTAAAAGGAATTAAGGATGATAAAGTTATCCTAGATGTCTAGAGTAATTAATTTGAAAGCCTACTGAATGAAACAAGGAACGTCAGTACAGTTTTAGAAAATTTCCAGCAGGAATGCAGTCAGGTTAAAGTCGCCAAAAATCTGAAATGTGGAAAATTTGAAAAGAAATGCTCAAATATGGAGGTATAAAAGTTTTACAGTGGCTGCATTGCATAATTCAGAAGGCCTGGTCAGAGGGTCAAATTCCAGATGATTGGAGCAGAGCTCTCAGAATACCCATTTATAAAAAGGGAAATAAAACTGACAGTGAGAATTAGAGTTATTTCCCTACTGAACATTTTACTGGAAAGATTTATTATGTAAGTATACTTGAGAAATAGCTATGAAAAAATCCAGCTTGGTGAAGAACGAGATAGATTCAATCCAAATGTAGGTTGTCAGGATCAGATTTTCACCTTTAAACAAATAGTTCAAATCTAGGGAATGTAATATGGATTTGTATTTAAGTTTTATAAATCTGCAAAAGGCATGTGACAAGGTTCCAAGAGGAATGCTCTTCAAAATGCTACAGTAATATGGTATGAGTGGGACATTATGTTGAGCAATTCATAGTCTTTATTTAAGCTGTTAGCAGTTAGAATTGAAGGAAGTACAGGAAGATGGTTTGTTAAATCAGGTGTGTGACAGAGGTGTACATTATCTCCACTGGATCACGTTATGAAAGAAAGTGGTATTAAATATCAAAATTGGCAATGTTATTCTTAGCTCTTTACTTTATGCACATTATATTATACTTCTGAATAAATCCAGTACAAATCTACAAGATTCCCTGACTAAATTGAATAACTGTTATAATAAATTTGGTATAAAAATCTGCAATCAAAAGAAAGACAATGAAAATAGGCAGAAACATTGAAAACATCTATTGTATCTTGATTGGTGAAGCTATAGAACAAGTAAAATACTTTGGTTATTTAGGCACAATTTTTAGTGAAGGTGGCAAATTAAATATGGAAACAGACAACAGATTTAGTAGTTCTGTTCTCTATTTCTGATTTCGTAGGAAGCCAGCTAAATAAGTTTATATGGAATAAGAAAGAAATTAGTCAAAACAATAAATTATCAGTATGATTTCCTGAACTTTAATTCATTATCCAAAATACTCAAATTCTTGCATTCACATTGCATACATTAAAGTTTATTTGTTCATGTGAAATTTCATTTTATACTTTCCTGTTTGCTCTTCAGTGTTTTTAATATTCTGTGAAGTGCTGAGATAATCTGTGCAATTTGCTACACTACCTCATCTTGAACAACAGTAGACTAATTAATTTAGATATTTTGCAAATAGCAAGTTAAATATTTATGTCTGTTATACTTTGTTGAACTAGTATTGTTATGTTTTTATAGCTCCACCACCTCCAGGAATAAGCCCTGAATTATGGCTTTGGTTCCAAGCAGTTGATCAAGATTGTAGTGGTGCAATATCTGCAACTGAATTGCAGAGAGCCTTGTTAAATGGAAATTTCTCCCCTTTTAATGAGGTATCAAAAATACAAGCCTTAATAGAATTTATAAAAATGAAAACATTTTGGGAGATTAATTATATATAAATAAATGAAGCAGTTTTTATTATCTGTTTTATTCCAAAGAACAGGATAAATCAAGCATTTGAACAACTTCAGCAGAGTGCAGAGCTGACAGTGAATGTCATCAATGTGTGAAGTAGTGGAAGTAAGAATAAAGTCAAATGGTTCTTCTCAGATATAACTTATGTTGGTGTAATCTGAAAAAAACAAAAAAGCTCAACAATTGAGATCTTTAAATAACATTCATATGGTGATTTATTCAAACAGTATGGATTTTAGTATATAATATTAAACACGAATATAGGTTTTGTTGATTTATGATATAAAACATATTTGATTGTAGCCACATTAATGAAAAACATAAAAATAGATGAGAAATATTTGGATTAAATAATATATAAATCAATATGTAAGACCAAAAGTTTGTGTAGCAACATGTAAGATACTTTAAATTAGCTCTGCTCACATCTTCTTGAATGGTGTCAGTTTCCTTTCTAATAACTTCATAAGATTTTTTTTTTGTCTTGAAATATAAGAAAATACATTGCAGATTGAACAGAATGTTTAGCTATGGGATAATAGCAAAAAGCTAAATATACCACCACACAAATACCACATATTAATTGTAAAAATAGTGGCATTTGTAGGTAAGGGTTAGTCAGAAGCAAAATAGTCATTACTAATATTAAAATAGAGTAAATAACAGGAAAATATACCCGAGGAATGGAGGGAGAGTACTCTTGTCCCCATCTACAAGGATAAAGGGGATGCACAAGAGACTGTAAAAATTACAGAGGAATAAAGTTGATGTCCCACACAATGAAAATCCTAGAAAGGGTTCTTGATAGAACATTGAGGAAGGAGGTGGAGATTGCAAAGGAACAATTTGGCTTCATGCCTGGTAGATCAACAACAGATGCTATCTTTGGGTTACGGCAGATGATGGAAAAGTTTCGAGAAAAACAGCGGGAGCAACATCTGGCATTTATTGATCTGGAGAAAGCATACGATAGAGTGCCAAGGCAAGAAGTCTGGAGGTGTTTGAGGGAGATGAAAGTTCCAGAGAAATATGTCAGGTTGGTGCGGGAGATGTACAGAAATGTGAAGACAAGTGTTCGGACCTGTCTGGGACAGACAGAAAGTTTTCAAGTAACAGTTGGCTTGCATCAAGGGTCAGCATTTAGTTCGTTTCTGTTTAACATTGTGATGGAGGTGGTGACAGAGGAGGTGAGAGAAGATGTGCCTTGGACAATATTGTATGCAGATGACATCTTGCTGTGTGCAGATTCAAAAGAAGAAGCGGTAACTAAACTGGAAAGATGGAGAAAAGTACTGGAAGAGAGAGGTATGAGACTGAGCAGAAGTAAGACAGAGTATATGTGTTGCACAGTGGGCGGCAGCCAGGAGACAGATCTGGAGCTGGAAGGAAATGTCATCAGGAAGGTGAAGGACTTTAGATACTTAGGTTCAACAGTGGAAGAAGATGGAGGAGATGAGAAGGAAGTGGGATGCAGGATACAAATGGGTTGGAGGAACTGGAGAGAGAGATGGCTGGAATGCTTTGCGATAAGAGGGTGCCAATCAATCTAAAAGGCAAAATCTACAGGACAGTAGTGAGACCAGCTATCATGCATGCTATGAAAACTGTGGCCCTGAGGAAAAATAACATCAGCAGAATGGAGGTAGCAGATATGAGAATGCTTAGGTGGATGTGCGGTGTGACCAGAAAGGATTGTCTGAGAAATGACTATGTGAAGGGAACAGTGAAAGGTACGAACTTAGGAGCGAAGATACAGGAGGCAAGGTTGAGATGGTTTGGTCATGTGATGAGGAGGGAGGATGAATAGTGGGAAGAAGGGTCATGTAGATGGATGTGCAAGAAAGGAGGAAGTGTGGGCAGCCAAAGAAAAGATGGAGGAAGCTGGTAGAAGAGGACTTGAGGATGAAGAACTTGGATGTGGAGACAGGATGATGTGGAGGAGACTCATCATCAACAGTGACCACACGTAAGTGGGAGAAGCTGCAGAAGAAGAAGAAGAAGTAAATAATAGTAAATAATTACTTTTAATTACTCATCAGATTTCTGATTTTATCAAGGAGTGCATGGAATACTTAATCTTGTGGTACTGTGACAGTACCACACGATTAAGTTTGCATTATTTGCTAGCCACATATGAACTACTTTCTTCCAAATTAGTCTTTTGTCAGCTGTCCAACACTGAACTCTTACATTTTAGTTTCTAAGGTCCTGTTGACTGGACACTCCTTGGTAATCCTCTGGGCTTTTGTTCTTTCCATTCTAGTATCATGTCACTTTTTTTCCTAACCTTTCCTTTCCCCTTTTTTTTTTGTGACCATCATCATCATCAAATTCCTGCCATGTATCCTCAAGGGGTATACAGGATATGATAGTACTATATGAAAAAAATTACATCATTACTAACTTCCTATCTACAATTTTCCTCCAAATCAGTCTGTTACTTGTCAAGACTCTAACATTATCAGATCTTATATTTCTATCGTCTAAGGCACTTCGTACCATATCAATCCACCTATATCTTGGTCTTCCTCTGGGTCGTTTTGCTGCCAACCTGGCAGAGAACACTTGTTTTGCTAATCTTTCTTCGCCCATTCTGTTTAAGTCACCATACCACCTGAGATTAGCTCTGGTAACGCATTCCTGGATACTGACAATGTCAAGTTCTTTCTTAATATCTTCACTTTTAATATGATATTGCCATTGATGCCATCTGTTCACGCCTATAATCTTTCTCAGGACTCGCATATCTGCAGTCTCTAGTCTTTGGTCAAGTGTTTTACTTCTGACCCAGCTCTCAGATCCATAAGTTAAAACTGATTTGAACCCTGTCTTGTATTCAGCTAATTTAGTTTTCTGACTAATTTCTCTCTTATTCCATATGAATTTATTCAATTGACTTCCCACCATACCAGCTTTGCTGATTCTGTTGTCTATTTCCATATTTAATTTACCATCTTCAGTAAAAATCGTGCCTAAGTAGCTGAAATGTTTTACTTGTTCCACAGGTTCTCCATTCCCAACACAGTTGACATTTTCAATGATTCTGCCTATTTTCATTGTCTTTGTCTTTTTATTGCTGACCTTCATACCATATCTATTACAACAGCTATTCAATTTAGTCAGAGAATCTTGCAGACTTGTAGCGGATTTATTTAGAAGTATAACATCATCCGCATAAAGCAAAGAGCTGACATTAACATCTCCAATTTTGATATCAGGTTTAATACCACATTCCTTCATAATGTGATCCATATAGATAATGAATAACAGAGGGGATAATGTACATCCTTGTCTCACACCAGATTTAAGATTAAACCATCTTCCTGTACTTCCTTCAATTCTAACTGCTGACTCACAACTCAAATAAAGACTAAGTATTGCTTGATATAATGCCCCATTGACACCATATAACTGCAGCGTATTGAATAGCTTCTCTCTTGCACCTTGTCATATGCCTTTTCCAAATCGACAAAACTTAAATACAGATCTTTGTTATATTCCCATGCTTTCTCGGCTATTTGTCGTAAAGTGAAGATCTGATCCTGACAGCCTCTATTTGGCCTGAATCCAGCTTGTTCTTCACCAAGCTTTTCTTCCACAATTCTTCTCAACCGTTTCTCAAGTATACTTGCATAGATCTTGCCGGGAACACTCAGTAGGGAAATACCTCTGTAATTCTCACATTCAGTTTTATTTCCCTTTTTATATATGGGTACTATGAGAGCTCTACTCCAATCATCGGGAATTCGTCCCTCTGTCCAGGCTTTCTGAACTATGCAGTGCAGCCACTGTAAGACTTTTATACCACCATACTTCAGCATTTCTGGTCGAATATCATCTACTCCTGCTGCCTTTCCACATTTCAAGCCTTTGATGGCTTTTTCTACTTCAAGTACGGATATGTATTCCTGACTGCATGCCTGGTCAGTGTTTTTTATCACTGTGCTGTCATCACTGCTTGTTTCGTTTAGCAGTTTTTCAAAGTAATTACTCCATACTTCAAGGATATCTTTTTCTCCTGTTTTCATTTCACCTTTATCATCTCTAATTCCTTTTACAGCACTCTTTCCTCCATTCCTAAGCTTCTTCAACAACCTCCAGAATATTTTGCCACCTTCTTGATATTTATTTTCTATATTCTTGCCAAAGTCCTCCCATGACTTTTGTTTAGCTAGTTTTACACACTGTTTAGCTTTCTTACATTTGTCTCTGTATTCTGTAAGAGTAAAAGCTGACTTATTTCCCAGGAACTTTTGATATGCTTTCTTCTTTTCCTTCACTGCCTCTTTAACTTCCTGTGTCCACCAGGGAGTTCTGATTTTTTTATCTTTGCACACAACCTCACCACATGCCTCTCTGGCAGAATCAATCAATGTTTCCTTCAGAGTTTGCCACTGAATCTCCAAGGTTTGATTCCTGTTCTCAAACTCTTTCATTTTCTTTTCAATGATATTTCTGTATTTTAGTCTACAGTTTACATCTGAGAGCTGCTCAACTTTTATTCGCTTTAAAACTTTCTTACATGTTATTCTTTTCAATATGAAATTCAATTTTATCCTGCTCAAGACTAAATAGTGATCACTTCCAATTTCAAATCCTCTGTACACTCTGGTGTCCTGCACCAGGGAGAAAACATCACTATCAACAATAACATAGTCAATGAGACTTTTCTTATTCCTAGCCTCTTCTCTCCATGTGAATTTGTGCACATTTTTATGTTGGAACATGGTGTTAGTAATAACCAGTCCATGTCCTGAGCAGAAATCCAACAGATATTTGCCATTATTATTAGCTTTGCTCTTTTCTCCAAATTTTCCCAAAATATTTTTGTATGTCTCACAATCATTTCCTACTCTACTATTTAGATCCCCAACAAGGACCAACTTTTCCTTTTTCATTGTGTCAGTTGCTTTTTCTAAAGCCTCAAAAAATTCCTCCACTTCTACCTTAGTAGAACCTTCTGTGGGACCATAGGCACAAATAAGTCTCATTGTCCAGTTCCCCATTCTCATATTTGCCCACATTACTCTACTTGAGACTGACTGCCATTCAAGAAGATTAGCCTCATATTTTGTGTTGAATACTATGACTACTCCTTCTTTTCCTTGATTGTTATTGCCTGAATATAACATTTTGTATTTATTGCTCAGAAAGATCTCACCAGTTTTGGTCTTTTTTGTTTCAGTCACCCCTATTATGTCGATCTGGTACTTATCTAATTCCTCAGCTAGCTCCATTTCTTTGCCATTCAGCTTCTTACGTTGATAGTACCGATCTTTAACTCTGGTGATGTTGAGTTGGGGTTTGTTTTCAGATTTGTTCCAGTAGCTGACTTTTCGCTGTTCGCCCTGGTTCCCTGGCGAAAACAACGGGGGCCTTGTTTAACCGGGCGACGCCCCAGCCGGCATGAAATTTTGTCATGTTGTACCATCATTTTTTATTTTGGTTTAACCAATAAGAATACAATTTGGTTATTGCTGACCTTCATACCATATCTATTACAACAGTTATTCAATTTAGTCAGAGAATCTTGCAGACTTGTAGCAGATTTATTTAGAAGTATAACATCATCTGCATAAAGCAAAGAGCTGACATTAACATCTCCAATTTTGATATCATGTTTAATACCACTTTCCTTCATAATGTGATCCATATAGATAATGAATAACAGAGGGGATAATGTACATCCTTCTCTCACACCAGATTTAACATTAAACCATCTTCGTGTACTTCCTTCAATTCTAACTGCTGACTTACAACTCAAATACAGACTAAGTATTGCTTGATATAATGACCCATTGACACGATATAACTGTAGCGTATTGAATAGCTTCTCTCTTGGCACCTTGTCATATGCCTTTTCCAAATTGACAAAACTTAAATACAGATCTTTGTTATATTCCCATGCTTTCTCAGCTACCTGTTGTAAGGTGAAAATCTGATCCTGACAGCCTCTATTTGGCCTGAATCCAGCTTGTTCTTCACCCAGCTTTTCTTCCACAATTTTTCTCAACCATTTCTCAAGTATACTTGCATAGATCTTGCCAGGAACACTCAGTAGGGAAATACCTTTTGTAATTCTCACATTCAGTTTTATTTCCCTTTTTATATATGGGTACTATGAGAGCTCTATTCCAATCATCGGGAATTCGTCCCTCTGTCCAGACTTTCTGAACTATGCAGTGCATCTACTATAAGACTTTTATACCACCGTACTTCAGCATTTCTGGTCGAATATCATCTACTCTTGCTGCCTTTCCACATTTCAAGCCTTTGATGGCTTTTTCTACTTGAAGTATGGATATGTATTCCTGACTGTATGCCTGTTGAGTGTTTTTTACCACTGTGCTGTCATCACTGCTTGTTTCATTTAGCAATTTTTCAAAGTAATTACTCCATACTTCAAGGATATCCCCCCCCCCGTTTTCATGTCTCCTTTATCATCTCTAACTCCTTTAACAGCACTCTTTCCTCCATTCCTAAGCTTCTTCAACAACCTCCATAGAATATTTTGCCACCTTCTTGATATTTATTTTCTATATTCTTGCCAAAGTCCTCCCATGACTTTTGTTTAGCTAGTTTTACACAGTGTTTAGGTTTCTTACGTTTGTCTCTGTATTCTCTAAGAGCACAAGCTGACTTATTTGCCAGGAACTTTTGATCTGCTTTCTTCTTTTCCTTCACTGCCTCTTTGACTTCCTGTGTCCACCATGGAGTTCTAATTTTTCTGTCCTTGCAGACAACTTCACCACATGCTTCTCTAGCTGAATCAATCAGGGCTTTCTTGAAGGCTTGCCACTGAATTAACCTTTGTGTCTTTTAGTCTACAGTTCACATCTGAGAGCTGCTCAACTTTTATTCGTTTTAAAACTTTCTTACATGTTATTCTTTTCAATATTTTTCAATTGGCCATACACTTTAAATTAACTCTGTTCACATCTTCAATTGGTGTCTTTTTAATAACTTCATTTTAATAACTTCATTTTTAATAAATTCCTTTCTAATAACTTCATTTTTAATGATTTTTTTATTAATGTTATTGTTCGCTCCCTAATTTTTCTCAGAACTCTCATAACAATGGTCTTTGAATCAACTGCTTTATTTCTAACTGAACTCTCCGATTCATAAGTTAAAAATTGTTTGAATGCTGTCTCAATGTATAGCATATTTTTGCTTCCCACATCATATAATAGTTTTGCTTATTCTGTTATCAAATTCCATATTGAATTTATCACCTTCAGTAAAAATTATGCCTAAATAGATTTGGAAAATATCATCATCAAATTCCTGCAATGTTACCCTCAAGGGGTGTACAAGGTATGATAGTACAACATGAAAAATTTACATCATTACGAACTTCCTATCTACAATTTTCCTCCAAATCAGTCTGTTACTAGTCAAGACTCCAACATTATCAGATCTTATATTTCTATCATCTAAGGCACTTTGTACCGTATCAATGCACCTATATCTTGGTCTTCCTCTGGGTCTTTTTGCTGCTAACCTGGCAGAGAACACTTGTTTTGCTCTTTCTTCGCCCATTCTGTTTAAGTGACTATACCACCTGAGATTAGCTCTGGTATCGCATTCCTGGATGCTGACAATGTCAAGTTCTTTCCTAATATCTTCGTTTTTAATATGATATTCCTTTGATGCCATCTGTTCACGCCTATAATCTTTCTCAGGAATGCGGTCTCTAGTCTTTGGTCAAGCGTTTTACTTCTGACTCAGCTCTCAGATCCATAACTTAAAACTGATTAGAACGTTGTCTTGTATACAGCTAATTTAGTGTTCTGACTAATTTCTCTCTTATTCCATATGAATTTATTCAATTGACTTCCCACCAGCTTTGCTGATTCTGTTGTCTATTTCTATATTTAATTTACCATCTTCAGTAAAAATCGTGCCTGAGTAGCTGAAATGTTTTACTTGTTCCACAGGTTCTCCGTTCAAAACACAGTTAACATTTTCAACAATTCTACCTATTTTCATTATGACACTGACTTATTTGCCAGGAACTTTTGATCTGCTTTCTTCTTTTCCTTCACTGCCTCTTTAACTTCCTGTGTCCACCATGGAGTTCTGATTTTTCTATCCGTGCAGACAACCTCACCAAATGCCTCTCTGGCTGAATCAATCGGGGTTTTCTTCAAGGCTTGCCACTGAATCTCCAAGGTTTGGTTCCTTGTTCTCAAACTCTTTCGTTTTTTCTTCAATAATCTTTGTGTATTTTAGTCTACAGTTCACATCCGAGAACTACTCAACTTTTATTCGCTTTAAAATTTTCTTACATGTTATTCTTTTCAATATGAAATAATATTTTATTCTGCTCAAGACTAAATAGTGATCTATTGAGAAAATATAGAACAAATAAATAATTTTACTGTTAAAAAAATTTTATAGACCATTGTAAAATTATTTACTTGTTCTGTAAATTCTTCATTGAAAATGCAATTATTTTCCATGGCCTTCCTATTTGCATATTTATTATTACTCGGACATCTTCAAAGAGTTCAAGGACTCATTACAGGTGGACCACACTAACCATTATTTACAAGATACCTATTGCACTCCTTGAACAAATTTGCTCACAAAACACTTACAGCTGACTCTGCAACCCCATTGACCACTTTAAGTGAAGAAAACAATAAAAAACTAATCCTTCATGTCTTTTCTAACTGCAATTTTACACAAGACAAAACTGACTCCTTGTTCTTGCCTGTCTCCTATATTGAAAAATATCTTCTGCAGAAATCTTATAAAATCTTAATGGTTTTATAGGATTTCATTTCATAAGGAGAAAAGTGATCAGCAACACACCTTTCACATTATTTTTTGCTTGTTGCCTGTCTCCTATATTGAAAAATATCTTCTGCAGAAATCTTATAAAATCTTAATGGTTTTATAGGATTTCATTTCATAAGGAGAAAAGTGATCAGCAACACACCTTTCACATTATTTTTTGCAGTTCCTGCTCACCTATCCAGTGGGACATAATGGATATTTCTTAACCAAAATATGAATGTGAAGTATGCCATGGAGATTCCATTAAAATAACATGGATACAAAGTGTAACATGGCTGATATTTCATTTATCTTGGCCAGTTCGGCAGTTAATGATGCTACTCATCCATCTCTAACCCCTACCTGATTTCTTCTCTTGACCATGGGTATGCATTTTGCTACTGCTTCTTAAATTTATACATCCCGTGGCCATCTCATATAATGTTAACACCCTTTTTCTTGTAGATTCTTATATCATGGCACTGCTTTAAGCTGCTTTTTAGCTTGTCAGACAATCTTTGATCTTATCATCAGAGATTGTCTGAATACATTCCATTTCCTTTCCTCAAGTGTAACCTTTCTTCCTTTCAATCTTATGTCACAGTAGTTGAATCCCCCATAATAACTTGTCCTATACTCAGTGTGTTAATTTGCTGATGCATTCTGTCACCATATCCTCCCTTACATCCTGGCCTATAGGGGCAACAGACTGTATTTTGTCTTGTGTCCTCTCCCTCACACCAGATGGCCTCAGATGCACTGCCTGCTGCTTCACTACTCTTCTGCTGAAATCTTATCATACTGATTTTGGCTTGCAGTTCTTCTGTTATCATTAGCAAAACCTCTTCCTCTCTCTCTCTCTCTCTCTCTCTTTCCCCTCCAATATCTTGTTCCTGAAATCATCTGAAAATACAGTACTCCTTACATTATTTCTTGTAATGATAGCATCCTCTGTCAAGCAAGTCTTATTAATGTCTATAACTTCTTGGACTAACCAGTGAACAAAAATTCTCCTTATTCTGTATACTTCTGATATTAGTATCAATAAATTTCCAATATATAACCTTTGACTCGCAACTACCCTTACAGTTTTTCATTCACTATTCCACTCAATTTCAGGACCTGAGATTTAACTAATTTAGCATCTTTTATCAATTCTTTCACTAACTTCTCCCCCCCCCCCAAAAAAAAAAAAAACATTTCCTTGACTCGGCATTTCCAGGCTCTCTCTGAATGACATTTTCTCCAGACATCCAACTCGGATCCATTCGAGTGTAATTCATCAGTCATATACAAGTCCTCCAGTCCATCAAATTCTCTCCACACATCCACAAATTGCATGCCCTTCCTCCTGCTCAATTTACACATTGGCTCATTTATGATCATTGTTCTTTTCAATTTGCTATTATCATGTTGTGGTAGAAGACTTGTAGACTTTATTCTTTTTATAAAGTGATCCATATAAGATAAATAACAGATAACATGTGCTCTCTTGTTACCTGATTTTACATGAAACTATTCCTGTACCTCCTTCACTTAATCAATTATATGCCAGCAATTAGAATGGTAGGGTCTATTGTAGATATCTGTATAATGTCTCATTTACACCATGGAGTGTTTTGAGGAGCTATTGACAGCTTAAGCCTTTTCTAGATCTAATAAACTTAAATACAGATCTTTGTTACATTTCCATGATTTCTTGACTTTTAGCCTTCAAGTATGTCCTAATCCAGGCAATCTTTGTCCTGAACCCAAATTATTCTGACACAATTTTTTATAGTCTCTTTTCAACTATGATCTTATCTAAGATCATAGCTGAAATGATCTCTGATATGTACCCATAAGAGGTGTTCAGGTTACTATGACAGAACTACATTATTAAGTTTACATTATTATAATCTATCACATTTTTCTTCAAATCAATCTATTATTTGTGAGTACTCCAGTATTGTCATATCTAACATTCTGTGCTTCTAGGGCACTTTTGACTGAATCAATCCACCTAGACTTTGGTCTTCCTCTGGGTCTTTTTCCTGTCATCTTGACATCAAACACCTGTTTTGCTAACCTTTCTTCGCCCATTCTATTTAAGTGACCATACTACCTTAGATTATCTCTGCTTACACATTCTTGAATACTAATAGTATCAAGTTCCTGTATAATATCATAATCTGCCATCATAGATGATGATATTAGAAAGTGGTCTTTAGTCTTTGGTCAAGTGCTTTATTTTTAACCCAACTCTCAGATCCATAACTTAAAACTACTGATTTGAACACTGTCTTGTATACTATGCTAGTTTTTTTTTTTTTTTTTTTTTTTTGGCAAATTTCTCTCTTATTTCATATAAATTTATTCAGCTGGCTACCCACCAAAGCAACTTTGCTTTGTTGTCTATTTCCATATTTAACTTGCTATCTGCACTAAAGACTGTGTGCCTAAATAGTTGAAATATTTTACTTGTTCAATTCAGAATGTAGCTGAAGTTTTCTATGCTGCTGCCTATTTTCATAGTTTTGGTTTTTTTATTGCAGATTTTCATGCCGCATTTGTTACAGCTATTATTCAATTGAATCCCGAAGACTTGCACTAGATATGTTTAGGAGTACAACATCATCTGCATAACTCAGAGAGCTAAGTTTGACACCTCCAATTCTAATATCAGGCTTGATACCACTTTCTTTCGTACTGTGATCTATATAGGTTAGTGGTTCCCAAAGTGGGCAGTACCGCACCCTTGGGGTGCTGAAATGTGAAATGATCCGGGGGGTTATGGCCTCATGAGCAAAAGGGGGTGTTGAATTGAAATAATGGGGCAGTGAAAGCAAAATAAGGATAAAACTTAGGACACTGAAAAAATGAGATGCTGAAAAAAATTTATCATAAAAATTTTTGATGATATAACTGTTGTATAACATAAGTAAAGGGCGTAATTATTTTCCAAGGAAACTTACAAAATGCAAGCTACAACCGATTGGCGTTGAAGTCCGACAACAGGTCTTAACAAGCAAAGTGTTGGTGGGTGTGCACTTTCAAGTGATTGATATATAAATATGAAGGATTTGTACCAGATTAATGCAGCAGATATTTTTTATGGAGCAAAAGCAATGGTTTGAGTAAGGGAGTGAGATGTAGGTTTTTGCTTGTGAGTGGCAGGTAAATGGAATGCATTTCCTGAAATTTCCTGGAAACAGGATGTGAAATAAAAAGTACAGTTTGAATGAATCTATATTTGAGAGTGCCACTCTCCCATGATGATTTTTTTTGGCTCCTTGGAGGTCTGCTGAGTATAATAACTGATAGCATAACTACTAAAAAAGAGAGCAAAAAGCTTCACTTCGGCGATGCAGAATTATTCAAAATTAAGTGGATATTGAATCCAACATTATTTCTTAGCCGAATATAGACACTACAAGAGTTTCATGCCGAATATATAGCGACTATATAAAAGTTTTGGTGGATGTACAAGCGTAAGCCATGTGGTTCATGACAGGGCAACTCGAAGTAAAGATTGATTAAGCTCCGATCACTGTCTTAGTATTTTCCCGTAATGTAAAACACATCTCCTAGGACAGTCGTGGTGAACCTTTTCACACGTGTGTGCCAAAAGCTTAAAAATCAAGTTGCTGACATGCCGCCGTGTGCCAAAAATTTACAAATCAAGTTGCTGACGTGCCGGGCAGTTTTTAGTAGGGGGAAAATTAATTAATTTATAATATTATATAATATTTTATAAATAATTATTTATAATTTTATAAATACTATTTTATTTATATTTATTTATATATAAATTTATAATATTATTCAGTGTAAAATTGATTATTGTATTATTGATTATTAAATTGATTTTAATGATGTTGATTTTTTTGAAAAAAAAAACATTATTGAGAAAAATATTTATGCATTTTAACTCACCATACAAGTCATCCGAGCACAGATAGCAACACAAGGATGTCAACTTGTCGGGAAATGCTTACCGTATTTACTCGAATGTAACTTGCCCTTGCATATAACTCGCACCCCTGATTTTTCTTTATGAAAAAAGTCATTAAAAGGGTTTGCATATACCTCGCACACGAAAAATGTTTAAACATGTTCACGTCGCGGTGATAGTAACTCGCTCCCCGCAGTAACAACACATCCTCCCCAACAGCCATTATACTGCAGATGCAAGAAAAACAAGCAGTTTTATTGTATCCCCGAATAAGGTACAGTGGTTTTTGCAGTCTGTATTTCTCAACAAATAGTGTGATTCATTAGTTAGCACTGTTTTTATTCCAGCTGCCTCTAATTGAACTATTATTTTCCTTTCCCACAGAAACTATGCTGTATGGACTCAAGCAAAACCATATGTTGCACTGAAAAACAATATCTGATTAAAAACTATTGTCCAATTTTTCAATTACATGAAATAAGTGTTTGTTATATTGCATTTGAAATTCACAATGTCATTATGACAGATCACAAAGGCTAACTTCAAATAAAATTCTACCACGAATTGAGACATGCCATATAATTACGTCCTTTATTTAAGAGGACAGTCCTTTATTTCACTGCTCTGTCCTTTAGATTTATTTTTTTCAAAAATGGCCATTTTGTCTTTTATTTTGTGAATTGAAATAGTAAATTGAATATTGATGCCAACATATTTAAAGATGCAATTCATAAATTTTACCAACCCTGCATTGATTATTTAAATACAGTGGTACTTCGACTTAGGAACTGAATTCGTTCCTGACCGCAGTTCGTATCTCGAAAAGTATGTATCATGAAACCGAATTTTCCATTGCATCTTATGGGAAATCAATTAATCCGTTCCCGATTCAAAAATTTAAAAAAAATCCCCCCCCCCAAAAAAAAAAACTATTCTCAACTAAATGAAGGAAATGCAAAGAAATGGAGGAGTGAGAAGGAGCATTTTTACTATAAATATGCATTTTGTATACCATTACATATTAATTTTTATTTATGAAATCTTTGGTTTCACATGATTAGTATGAAAATCATCTTCCATTAAATTGTAAAAAAAAATCAGTTTTCTTGTGGCTGGTTTTGTGGTTCAGGAATTTTCGATTGGTTGCCATCAGTTGCTTTTTTTTTGTCTCTTAGGTGAGGGAGGTTTAAAAAACCTATCCAACGTTGACTGAATCTGTCGTTTCCTTAACACCTTCTAAAGTGATTAATGACATTCTCATTGAAGATATTGATGACTCTAGAAACAACACCTTGATTTCAATGCCACCTGTTAACCAATTCTTGCAATTTTCCCCAGTGCTGCAAGATTTTTTTTACGTCACTTGTTGGAATTGCTACCTTTTTGTTGCTGTATTCTTTGTCCTCTGAAGAAATTTGGTTTTCCTCCTCATCCCTTTCTTTTTCCTGCTCTTAACTCCTGTAGCTCTTCAGTGGTCAGTTCAACGTTGTACTCCTCTACCAGCTCTACTATGTCTACTTCATCAACCTCCAAATGCATGGTCTTGCCCAAGTAGACAACTGTATCTACAATGTCAATTTCACTTCCAGGTCCTTCCAGTGCAGTCCCTCGGACACAGTCGGGCCATAATTTTTTCCAGACTGATTTTAGAGTTCTCACAGAAACATCTTCCCATGCCTGACTAATAAGACACAAACAATGAAGAATATTGAAGTGATTCTTCCAGAATTCCGTGAGGGTTAATTCTGTGTTGGTGTTAATTTCGAAACATCTTTGGAAAAGAGCTTTGATATAAAGCTTTTTGAAGTTGGAAATAACATATTGATCTATTGGTTGTAGGAGTGGTTTGGTATTAGGAGGCAAGAACTTAATTTTGATGAAATTAAACTCTTCGTCGAAATCTTCTTCCAACTGTGGTGGATGTGCTGGAGCATTGTCCATTATAAGAAGAACTTTCTCAGCAGAACCTTTCCTTGTAGATACCTTTTCACTGTGGGAGCAAAGACCTCTGTCATCCACTCACAGAAGAATTGCCTGGTTACCCAGGCTCTGCTGTTACCTCTCCACATAACGCTGAGTTTGTGCCTGTTAACTTTTTGCTTTTTAAAGACTCTAGGATTTTCAGAGTGGTATGCCAACAGAGGTTTTATCTTCAGGTCACCACTGGCATTGGCACAAAAAAGCAAAGTTAGTCTGTATTTCATTGGCTTGTGTCCTGGCAATGCCATTTCCTCCTTAGTGATGAACGTTCTCTTAGGCATTTTCTTCCAGAAAAGCCCAGTTTCATCGCAGTTGAAAACTTGTTCTAGTCTGTAACCTTCTGACTCCATCAGTTTCTGAAATTCCTTCACGAACTTTTCAGCAGCATCTTTGTCAATACTAGCACCTTCTCTATGTCTAACAACATTATGGGTACCAGTTCTATTCTTGAATTTCTCAAACCATCCTTTGCTAGCTTTAAACTCCTTGCCGATGTCTTTGCTACTGCTAGTGGATGGCAAGTTCTGCGAAAGATCTTTGTAAATAGTTTGAGCTTGTAAACAGATCATGTTTTGAGATACACTATCTCCTTTCAGTTGCATGTCATTAATCCAGACGAGTAGAAAGTTTCCATTTCTTCCATAACTTTATTTCTTCGAGATGACACTATAGATACTCCTTTGGCCAAATCCAGTTCCTTATAAAAATCTGCTTTCTTCACAATTGTAGCTATGGTGGATTTTGGACAAGTCATACTGCTTGCACAGATCACTTTGCCTGACTCCTTTCTCATATTTTCCACAATCTCTTTCTTAATTTCAATTGTGATTTTTTTCTTCTCTTCTCTTCTTAGTTTCTTTGTCCCTATGTTCAAAATAATACGCTGATCAGTGAAATGACCCTTATCTAGTAGATTATTCAGAAAATAAATGTGAAGCTACAATAAAATACGTCACTTATATTAAAAAAAAAAAAAAAAAAAAAAAAAATACATACAGTACACATCGTAAATACAAACCTAAAAAAATCTTCACAAAGTGTATTGTTTATTTACACAAATATCGAAATAGATACACAAAAAAGCAAATACGTGCAGCATGTTCGTCGTATTTCAGATAAATACGACATAGTAACAACAATCGTTACACTAGAGACATTTCAGCGTCCACTCAGCTAAACTTGCATAAAAAGTTTAAAAAAAAGTATATGTAAAACAGGCTTTAGTTCATTTGAAAAGAAAAGCATCACGGTTCATATCTAGAGGTCAAAATGGGATATGAAAAAAGTTCGTATGTCGAGCGGTTTGTAAGTCGAGGTACCACTGTAACTGGAACAGCTGTTTTGTCGAAATGGAAGTATTTGAATGGGTCCTACTACGAGAAATCCCTTTGCAGGTGAAGATCGAGAAAAGTGTTTTGTTCATATTCAATCACTGGAACTTAAATATAAATGATGGCGAACTATTTGATAAGTTCGTGTATTCAAAGTCATGTCACCAGTGAGAAGATCGAAGAATGGCGACAGAATGAAGAATCCTGCCGACATAGATGGTTTGAAATTTTTAAATATTTCGCTAATAAATATGTATCTTTTAAAAACATTTAGAAATCGTTGAATTTTGCTTATGTGTCTACCTGTATCTAATGCCCCCAATGAATGAGTATTTTCATTAGTGAACAATACATGGACCTGTCAGAAAACTCAATTAAAAATCGAAACATTGAAAGCATTCGTTTATACCAAATGCAACTTTGACATGAATTGTATACAGTTTTATGAATTTTTAAAACACAAACCTGATTTATTTAAAAAAATTCATTTTTGTGAAAAGTATCAAAATTAAATTTTTTAAGTAATAATATCATTGTTTAAAATGCTATGTATATGTGTATATTTTACAATAAACATTATAAAGCTTTTTTAGTTTCAGTGAAACAAATAAATGCAACCTGTTTTTTTTTTTTATTTTTTTATTATGAAACAATTTCTGATTTGTTCTTTATTTTCTCCAAAAAAATATGGTCACTGTACATATGATGCGTGTGTGAGTTCGCCTGCCAGCTCAAACACAAACAGGTAGTAATAAAATTCAACCAAGGGTTGAAACTTTGAGTTGTGCCTGCTGGTAATGAGAAGCTCTGTCAGAACGATAAACAGCACCCCGTCACGAATATGTTAAAACTAAGAAATATATAGCGAATGTTGTTATGACAGTTTCAGATGTTATGGAATTCAGTTGAAGAGAATTAGCATTTCAACTCAACACTTGTCGGTTGCCTTTGTCTTTGAGTAGCACGATCTTTTGTTAATACTGCACCAATCATATCCACGTCTTCATAGCTGCTCTCTCATGTAAAACAAAATTTAATTTGTGTGTATTATAATAATTTAAAAAAAAAGTTGAATAATTTACATTAATAAGCGTATAAAAGGATATCACCTGTAAATCGTTGACGTGCCAGCAAAATTCTCGGAAGTGCCACCTCTGGCTGCGTGCCATTGGTTCGCCATCTATGTCCTAGGAGATGTGTAATGTTATACATTATGGGGGGAAGGTCGAAACCCAGACCGGTTTCGACTTTTTTTGAGGTCTCGTCAGTGGGAGCTAGACCAAGAATACTCAGAATGAAGTGATACAGAACTTATATACTTTACGATACAAGTTGCTAAAAAAGGTGTCGCATTACAAAAGGTACTAAAGAATTACTAAAAAAAGAGAGCAAAAAACTTCACTTCGGCAATGCAGAATTATTCAAAATTAAGTGGATGTTGAATCCAACATTATTTCTTAGCTGAATATAGAAACTACAAGATTTTCATGCCAAATATATAGCAACTATATAAAAGTTTTGGCAGATATACAAGCGTAAGCCAAGTGGTTCATGACAGGGCAACTCGTAATAAAGGTGGATTAAGCTCTGATCACCCTCCTTAGTATTTTCCCATAATGTAAAACATACCTCCTAGGAGATGTATGATGCTATGCATTATGGGGGGAGGTCACTACCCAGACCAGTTTTGACCTTTTTGAGGTCTCGTCAGTGGGAGCTAGACCAAGAATACTCAGGATGAAGTGATACAGAACTTATATACTTTACAATACAAGTTGCTAAAAAAGGTGTCACATTACAAAAGGCACCAAAGAATTACTAAAAAAGAGAGCAAAAAGCTTTGAATAATTCTACATCGCTGAAGTGAAGCTTTTTGCTCTCTTTTTTAGTTATTCTTTGGTGCCTTTTGTAATGTGACACGTTTTTTTTTAGCAACTCGTATTGTAAAGTATATAAGTTCTGTATCACTTCATCCTGAGTATTCTTGGTCTAGCTCCCACTGACGAGACCTCAAAAAGGTCGAAACTGGTCTGGGTAGTGACCTCCCCCCATAATGCATAGCATCATACATCTCCTAGGAGGTATGTTTTACATTATGGGAAAATACTAAGGAGGGTGATCAGAGCTTAATCCACCTTTTACGAGTTGCCCTGTCATGAACCACTTGACTCACGCTTGTATATCTGCTGAAACTTTTATATAGTCGCTATATATTCGGCTAAGAAATAATGTTGGATTCAATATCCACTTAATTCTGATAGCATAAGATACTACTGTATAGAAAGTCTACATGAAAGAGAAACAGAAAACAGTTGTTACTCCTTTGTCAGTGAAAATATTATAATTGTAGTTGGAAAATATTTGCCGTTAAGGAAGATTTTAACCTAACCTTATTTGGTCACATTGTGTTTAGGCATTGCTCATAACATAGAAGTGAAGTGTATGATGTTGGATGTGAAGTTCAAGCTATCTATTCTCTCTGTTACAAGGTACGATAATCTTTCACATTCAAAAGAACACTTAACTGGATTTTACCCATTGATAGGTGGATCATAGGGCTAGTGTTTTCAAAAGCAAGAAATGTGTTATTCTTTACACATCACGTAAGAGATATGAGGATTGGTGAAAAAGTAATGCCTTCTATTTTTTTCTTTTTATTTAAGAAAGATTTACATGTCACTGATTGGACATAAGTAGTTTCTAGTTCCATAACAGTGTGAGTGGTGTTGTGATTGCTCACATGGGCATAGTATACAAGTTGTCCAAAATGGCAGCTGTTATTGATGCACATACAAATCAGAGAGTTACTGAATTTCTTACTGTGGAAGAAATGAGTCCATTGGAAATTCATACTAGAAAAATGTGTATGAAGATGATACTGTTGATGTAAACACACAGACACCAGAAACATGAGGTCTTCTCTCCATGATGACAGTGCCTGAACTTATGCCTGCTTGGACACAAGGGATGCAGTTGCAACATTTAACTGGACTAATCTTCTTTGTCTCATTCACAGCCTGTATATGTTGTTTGGCACCCTGACTTACCAACTATTTTGTCTTCTGAAGGACACTTTTAGGAAATCATTTTGTAGATGACGAGGAGCTGAAACAAGCTGTTTACATGGAGCAAATATTGAAGCAATGAAATGCATACACTTTCTCCATTTGTGCAGATTTTTTTTAATTTTTTTTTTACAGCAAACATACAAATAATAGTTACTATTTTGTTAGTATTTTGATAGTATATATGATAAATGATATATGATAAATAATAGTTAGTATTTTGAGCTGCAACATCTCTCTCCAGACACGCACTTTCCCAGAATCACTCATTAAACTAAATATTTACAAATCAAGTAACTTGCAGCTAATTCATTAAAATATCTAAACTAATTCTTATAATTGTTTTCAATGTTTAGTTGAAGAAAAACTGAAAGAATGTAATCTCTGCAGATAAGTGTTTTCAAAAGCATTTATTTCTGAAAATCATTTTATTTCTCAGCTTTCTTTTTATTTTTTTTAGATGCATACCCCCTCCCCCTTCCTCCAAAAGTAACTTTTTATGATTGAAATATAAAGCAGATTTTGACATTAGAAATATAACAGCAATATGTATTAGTAAAATTCAGCTATTTCCAGTTCTCTTAACTGAGAGCCCAGAGGAGGGAAAATATGTTATTGTCTGGAATAATCAAATTACTGAAAAATAGCCTAGTTTAGAAACACTTGTTTAAACAAAGATTATTATTCTTTTATTTTTGTTTTGTTTATTTTTTTGAAAATTGATAAAATGCAATCATAGATTTAGGATATGTTTCATGAAATACTTAGTTTCATTTCTTCAGGAAATAATATAAATAAACTAAATACTAGAAATCAAGTAATAATCTATTTCCCAATGAAGCAAAACAAAGTATTTCATGAAACTAGTCAAAATAAAAACATAGTTTCTATTTGACATCTTTGTTTGTGGTTTTGTACTGGGAAAAATAGTCCTCACTTGGAAATAGTTACTTAAATTTATTATAATGTTTAGCTGCATGTGCATTGGCTTCAGGAGATGTGATTAAAATGCTTGAGTTTTGAGAATACAAATCGATCTGTATATGATGTTTCCATAATTTTCATCATATGTTTAACAGTGTGATTAAGTGTTTTTTTATATTATTATTGAAATGAGTGCTCTACAAAAAAAAAATCTACTTTAGAAGGATATAAAGTATTAGCATGCAGATAAATTTGTTATTTATCTCAAAATGGAAAGATTGCATTAGAACATTATCTGTTGTTCAGAACAGCAACATATTTAAAATTAACTATGATGAAGCATATACAATATACTGAATTTTTGAAACCATATTTATTTCAGTATGTGCTATTTTGATAATATCACTTTTAGATTTAAACAAACAAAAAAAACTTTACTATTATATCCCTTTAAAAAAAACCCTTTAACATAATTATTTTCAAGGGAAGCATCATCAAATTCTTTATGTACTCTCAGGGGTGTATAGAATATTATGATAATGCTATAGTAGCAAACAAATTAATCCGAACACTCTAATTTCTGTCATTTCAATTTTTTTTTTTTTAGCTAATAATGTTTAACTAAGCAAAAATGAGCAGAGTTTATGAACTGAACTTACCATGAAAAGTGCAATATATCATTTTGGTATGTTAATGAACTGATTATCAATTTGTGGCTACTCACCAATGAAAAGCATTAGTGATGGTGGGAGAGAAGGGTACAAAAACTTGTTGCATAATGTCTAATTATGCAACAAATTGAGGAATAGGATGCCTAACATGCATCCTTTTTCAGTTCCCATCCAGTTATGCCTCAAGGTAAAAAATCATACAATGAATATGAAGAAATCTGACTTTTAACAAACATGCTTGTACAGTAGCAGACAAATTAATCTGAATACTCACATGTTAAAAAAAAAATTTAATATTGCAAGTAAGTAAACACAAAAAATAAACTCCCACTTTAACTAATAACTTATATATGCTCCTCTGTTCCTAAGAAGTTCATTAATTTGCTTAGGTGTGGACTCTACAAATATAGAACACATTTTTCTTATTCCAGCATCTTGAAACCATACTTTTATAATGGATTGTATTAAATTATCCTTTGTATCACAATTTAATTTTTCAACTCTCTTTTTCATTATGGCCTACACATTTTTTATTGGAATAATGTCAAGAGATTTACCTGGACACTAAAGCAATTGGATGTTGTGGTTTTTGAGAAACTCTTTTACTTTTTTGAAGTGTGGCATGGAGTGAGATCCTGTTAGAAAATGAGTTCTTTGTCTTTCTAGATCTGTGGGACCACTGTTTTCATTATACTGTCAACAACACAAGTGATTCTGGATCATCATGTGAGTACATATACTCTCTCTCCTTGGACAAAGAAATGGGTCTCATCTCGGAATATGACCTTCTCCCACTTCTCAACAGCCCAACCTTTGTACACTTTTGCCCACTGGATCCTTTTTTTCTGCACAGCCTTTGTCAACGGTTTTCTTTTTTGGGCAGTGAGCAGTCCTCCATGTTTCCAACATTCTTCGACACTGTCATGTCAAAAACATTAACCCCACTAGCTGCCAAGTCTCTATTTAAGTCCACAGCAGACAATCTTGGACAATTTTTCTTTTCCTAACTAGTAAACAATCTTGAGTAAGTTTAGTTTTCCTTTTTTGCCCACATCCTTTTCTGTCAGAAGAAAAGGTAGCTGTCTTCCTAACTCTCTTTAAAATTGCATTAACATTACCCAAACCAACGCCACACTCATTAGCAATTTGTCTTTGAGTCATGGATGTGTGCTGAAAAAGAATACAGTGGGTGATCGGTTAACGAACAATTTGGACTGCAAACAAATTGGACAATGGACACTTTCGCGAAAGATTTTTATGTTTGGATAACGAACACCTCACAGAGCAAACACAAGAAGAAGCGATGCTGTATGTAAGATTTGTAGAACTGTATTTTACTGCCAGTTGATTTCTGTTCTCTGAATTTTTGTAAGTGCTTTTCTGAACTTTTTATTTAAAAAAAAAAACTGATAATATTATGGGGCCTAAAAAGAGTGGAGTGTTAAGAACTGTGCTCACCATAGAAACCAAGCAAGAGATAATAGCCAAGGTAGAGAGTGGGCAGAAGATGTCTGATGTTGCTAGGCAGTATGGCTTGAACAGGTCTACAGTAGGCACAATCTTAGCTAAGAAAGATAAAATCAAGAAGACTCAAGCAGCTAAAGGAGTAACGAAAATCACATCTGAGAAACGAAGATTTGCCATCCATGAAAAAATGGAGAGATTGCTTTTAGTTTGGATAAAAGAAAGGGAAATGAAAAGAGATGTAATTAGTATGACTATCATTCAAGAGAAGGCTAGAGAAAGTTTTGAAGAACTGAAGAAACAAACTCCACATTCGTCACATGAGGAGATAGAATTCAAAGCTACCACTGGATGGTTTGCAATGTTTAGAAGGAGATCTGGCATTAAACATGTGGTAATGCACGGTGAGTTTGCTAGTGCAGATAAAAAAGCTTAGAAGTTCTGTCTCAAATTTCAAGAATTCATTAAAAAAGAAGGATATTGTCCACAACAAATTTTCAATTGTGACGAAACTGTTTTATTTTGGAAGCGTATGCCGAACCATACCTACATCACGAAAGATGAGAAAAATATTTCTGGGCATAAACCCATGAAAGACCGATTGACGTTACTTTTGGGAGCTAATGCTAGTGGTGATATGAAGCTTAAACTGCTTCTTGTCTATCACTCTGAGAACACTAGAGCTTTCAACAAAAATTCCATAATTAATGAAAGACTGCCAGTGATGTGGAGATCGAATGAAAGGGCATGGATCATGCAGGTTCTTTTCAAAGAATGGCTGTTTAAAGTTTGTGTCCCAAGCATCAAGGATTACCTTCAGACCAATCAATTGCCATTGAAAGCACTGTTGCTATTTGACAATGCACCAGGACACTCAAAAGACCTTGAAGATAATTTGCTGGAAGACTTGTTTCCCTGGAATTCCCTGGGAATATTCCAGGGAAACGAGATTCCCTGGCTGACAGTTCAGTTTCTGCCTCCAAATACCACTTCGTTGATTCAGCCAATCGATCAGGAGGTTTTTGCGGGTTTCAAGAAATTGTACACTCGTGCGCTGTTTCGTCGGTGTTTTGAAGCATGCCATTTCTCCTCAACAATGACGTTGAAAACGCTTTGGAAAGAAAAATTTGATATTCTTGAAGCTATCCGGCTCATTCAAAAGCCGTGGTCAGAAGTCACTCAACAACAGTTGAATTCTGCTTGGCGAAAGCTGTGTCCATCCTGCATTCAGGGAGACAGAGATGATGTCCCTGAAATTATAGATGAAATTATGACAACTGCTAGAGATCTGGAATTGGAGGTGAATGAAGATGACATTGAAGAGCTCATAATGGAACATGAAAATGATCTGAAGACAGAAGAACTTCAAGAAACTCAGCGAGATGTGTTTTCTTCTGAAAAAGAGGAAGATGAAAGAGGACCAATGCCGACATCTCCTATTAAAAATCTTTTGAAGAAGCGGGAGGATGTCAGAACAACGGTCTTAGAATGGCACCCAAACCAGGTTGAGGTCAATGGACTTGGGGATCTCTACAATGACAATGCCATTAATCACTTCCGAAAAATCCTGAAGAAGAGAGAAAAGCAATTGACACTGGACAGATTCTTTAATGCTCCACAAACAGAAAGAAAACATGACTGATGAAAATGCAAGACTGTGTATGTGTGTATTATTGTTATTATAAATAAATGTAGTAAGAAATTATATATATATATATATATTTTTTTTTTTTTTGGGTCTCCAGAACAAATTAATCAAATTCCCATAAAAATCTATGGTAAATCAATGATCGGTTAACGAACAATTCGGGTAGCGAACATTGTCTTTGAACGGATTATGTTAACCGATTACCCACTGTACATATCTTTGAATACTTTCTAGGAGATGCTTCCATTTTATAGCTACACAAAATGAATGAAACGCTATGAATGTCAACTTGTTTACACTACTAAAAACACAACAACTTTATCAATGTACATCGTAGAAACAGTTAAACATGCAGCATTCAATCAAAATAGTGAACTAAAACCAAAACCAAAAACTTGATGAAAATTCATCTTGTTCAGATTAATTGGTTCACTACTGTACATGAAAGTTTACATCATTACTTACTTCCTATCAACAATTTTCCTCCAAATTGATCTGTTATCTCTCAGGACTCCAATATTGTCAGATCTTATATTTTGGTCTTTCAAGGCACATTTTACAGTATCAATCCACCTAGATTTTGTTCTTTCTCTGCACCTTTTTAGAATAGATTCACTGTTAACTCATTTCTATGCAAGATCTTATTGACATTTCTCAAAATTTTCACTACCCCCTCTAGAGAGAGAACTGGTAGGTTAATTGCAACACCATTGTGCAATGGGACTATCATATGTTCTGCAGAAAGAATATTGTCAAACGAGATCAAATACAGGCATTTCAACTGAACACTTTTTTTTTAGCATCCATACTGGTCTCCCATCAGTGTTTGTTGCCAAATCCTTAGTTTTTCCAAAAGCTCTAGTACATTCTCCTCCTTGTGAATTTCTTCATACAGCATAGAGGTAGCATGGAGCTCTGTTGCATACACCAGCTTTTAGCAAAATTGGCACTCATTACAATCTCTTCCGCTTCTACCATCTGCATTCAGTAGTTATTCTTTCACATTCATTCTTTTTCTTGCAATATAATACAATTCTTTTGGTTGTCTTTAGTTAGCACCAGTTTTCTTTTCTTTTTATATTCACACGTAGCTTTCTGTACAGTACTTGTAAATCTTCTGGCCTCTTCTTCTTTTTTATAATTTTCTTCTTTATAATTCTTCATAATTTTCATAACTGATTCTCATGCATCCAGTATTTCTTCTACATCTTTGCTTTAAGAATTTCTTGCTTAACAAGATTGCAGATCTGTTTCACTCTCACCCTGTTTATTCTTTGAACTCTAGGAATGATTCCAGTATATTTATATGTATATTTTTTAATACTTCCCATGCACTATCTATATCCTTCACATTCGGCACCCAATACCATAATAAACCTTAGCATTCTTCTCAGTTGGCCATAATTTCTTGCTTTGTGGTAACTGATCTTTTCTGAATTCAATATCCATACACATAGCCATTTCCCAGGTCAGTGCAGCATGATCAATGTCATTAACTGGAGTCAGAACAATTGCATCTTTTACTGATCAGTTACCATGAAATCAAATTTATTAAGTGCTTAATAAATTTCTTTTCATAAGATTTCATTGCTATGCAATCAATCTTTAGATAATTAAAATCATCCATAATGATTAATCATTTAGTACGTATTTAGGTGTATTTGGTAATGCATTTCATTATCACTAGCAACTGATCTATGAGTTCTTCAGCAACACCCCCTACCATCTGCTTTGATCTTGTTTGACACCACCTCACACCATATAGCTTCAGACCCACTTCTACATGGACAACTATTACTAATATTACAATCATAGCTTTCTACCCAGGTAGACTCAACTCGTTCAATATCATTAGCATCCTCCCCTCTCCTCTCCTATTGTGTTTATCCCTTCTAAGCATACTTTATCCTTTACACTCAATACCAGTTAGTACATCTGATTCTGACAGCCAGGTCCCACTAAATGCCAATAGTCTGAGATCACAATGCATTCACTTACTAAGCCAACAAACTTAATCCCTTTGTTCTCCTGATACTCCTGGCATTTGTGTACAGACATAAGTTACTTCTGTGCTTTCTGATATATTCCCCTCTGTAATGTGCATGACTTGGCTGGACAACTTTCAGATTCCTGGTTATATCTAATGCTTCACTTATACAGACATCCTTGCATGTTCTTGTAATAATTATCAAGTATGTGCAAGGATGTCTGTATAAGACCACAGTAATCACTTTTAATTAATAAAGGTACAGATATTTCATACTAAAACTAATAGTACATCTTCAGTGTCACACAAACAGTTATAGGAATGGAATACAAGTAACGAACATTCGGTGGATCACCTATTAAAATACAATTGTTGCCGTGTGCTAGGAAATGATAGAAAATAATAATTAATCTTTAAGATAATTGGGTTTTTTTTATTGATTACATAAAATAAAACTCTCCCAGATCTTCAAGAGAGAGAGAGAGACAATCATTTAGATTTAAATTCGGTCGGTGTAAAATAGCTTCACAACTTTCTTTAAAAAAAGCGTTCATATTTGAACCTGCATCTATGGAGGAGAATAGCTTTATCCCACTGGATTTTATGAGTAGTGCTAATACTGTGTTGTGCTAGACCAGACTTCTGAGGTTTGTTGTATTCAATATAATATTGATGTTCTTTTAATTATTTTTTCCACAGAACGGCCAGTTTGTCCAAAATAAGAAACATCGCATTCACATGATATTTGGTAAACGCCAGCCAAAGATAGAGATGATAGTTTATCCTTTGTAGAAGGCAATAAAGAGGAAATTTTGTTGATAGAAAGGTGTTCATATTTGAACCTGCATCTATGAAGGAGAATAGCTTTATCCCACTGGATATTATGAGTACTGTTAATAAAATATCTATTTCTAGATATTTTATTAAGGCCGATAAAGGAAAAGCTATTGTAATCATGAATAAGACTGACTATGAGACAAAAGTATCCAGCCTTTTAGAAGACACCTCGACCTACCAAGAGATCACGCATAATCCTACAAATTCACAAATTAAACAATTAAATAAATTACTTGATGAGGTTATCATTTGGGACCCAAATTACGTGGATAAATTATGCACCTACTTTGGAAGAACTCCCCGTCTATATGGACTTTTGAAAACTCATAAAGAAGGCTATATCCAGTGCAACCTATTATGAATTGCATTGATTCTCCTACCTATCAAATTGCAAAAGTCTTGTCACGTTCCTTAAGTGCTCTCACTGGACATTCCAGATACTACATAAAAAAATTCAACAGATTTTCTTGAAAAAATCAAGAATATAAAAATCAGAGTCTGAGTTGTTAGTCAGTTTCGACATTGTTTCTCTCTTTACCAATTTTCCATTAACCAACACAGTCAAATTATTATATGAAGATTACCTTCCAGATAACACAAAGATTTTCGAATTTGTTATCCATTCTGGTTATTTCAGCTGGAAAAACAAGATCTACGAACAAGTTGAAGGTACTGCCATGGGTAGCCCTCTGTCTCCACCTTTGGCAAACTACTTTTTGAAACAATTCGAAGACGCTATGTTTTCATCTCTTTGGTATCATTATGGCGATGATGTCTTTGCTATTTGGTCACATACTGAAGATGAGCGTTCCACATTTCTACAACACATATTCAATTTACCATGGAAAAAGAAAATTCTGGTACTTTACCATTCTTGGACATCCTCCTTACTCGAACTTCTTCTGGTACCTTATCTACAAGCATCTTTCGAAAGCCCACATTTACTGACATACATTCATAAAAAGTCTGCTCACCACACATCTCAAAAATTTGGCATTCTTAAATCTCTAATTAATAGAGCACATAAAGTTTGCTCTTCTCCAGTAATCTTACAACAAGAACTTTCCATCATTAAAAAGTTAATGGAATCGAATAATTACAACCCCAATCAAATCCAAGGCAGATAATTGAATCTTATGTTCCAATACCTAAAGTTTCTTCAACAGTCTGCAGAGTTCCAATCCCTTACATTCCAGGAATCTCAGAACCTATAGGTAGAATTTTGAAAAAAGTACCAATTGATTCCCACGTATGTTCCTATCAACAAAATTTCCTCTTTATTGCCTTCTACAAAGGTAAACTGTCATCTCTATCTTTGGCTGGTGTTTACCAAATACCATGTGAATGCGATGTTTCTTATTTTGGACAAACTAGCCATTCTGTGGAAAAAAGAATTAAAGAACATCAATATTATATTGAATACAACAAACCTCAGAAGTCTGGTCTAGCACAACACATTATTAACACTACTCATAATATCCAGTGGGATAAAGCTATTCTCCTGCATAGATGCAGGTTCAAATATGAATGCCTTTTTAAAGAAAGTCGTGAAGCTATTTTACACCGACCGAATTTAAATCGAAATGATTGTCTCTATTTCTCGAAGATCTGGGAGACTTTTATTTTATGTAATCAATAAAAAAAACAATTATCTTAAAGATTAATTATTATTTTCTATCATTTCCTAGCACACGGCAACAATTGTATTTTAATAGGTGATCCACCAAATGTTTGTTACTTGTATTCCATTCCTATAACTATTTGTGTGAAGATGTACTATTAGTTTTAGTATGGAATATCTGTACCTTTATTAATTAAAAGTGATTACTGTGGTCTTACATGTTCTTTTAATAATTATACTATGCCAGAGGTGCTTCTAAAAATAACATACTTAATAAATCTGAACTGGATGAGCTCACAGTCATCTTTTCATCCTATTCATCATTATTAAGTATATTCATATCATTAATATAGTTCCATAATTTAGTTGCTGTTATTCATAATCTAGTTTCCCTGACTCTGTATTAGGTCTCATACTAATAAATATCATATGAAGGAGAAAAAGACATAAAATTAACAACTTCAAAATTTTTACAAATTATAGGCCTGATAAATAGAACACTCAACCAAATATAGTACAAAAAGAAACACGCTTGAAAATATACAATACTTTAGCAGTGCCCACATTATTATATGGCAGTGAAATTTGGGCAATAAACAAACAAGATAAACAAAAAATAAAAACAAGTAAAATGAGATTTATGAGAAGAACTGCAAAATACACATTATTAGATCAAAAAAGGAACGAAGACATTTTAAAAGAACTAAAAACAAATCAATAGAAAAAAAACTAAACAATTATAAACAAAAATGGATTGACCATGTAAACCGAATGGCCAACAACCGACATCCTAAACACATACTAAAATATAAGTCAATTGGAAAGAGAAGGCAAAGTAGACCTCAAAAAAAGGATATTGGATGGATAATGAGACCTGAACAGACCAATATGGTCTATACCCATAATTAGTGTTATGATGATGATGACTAATAAATAATTTCTCAGACTCCTGATACTAAACACATTCAAGTGCAGGCCATCCCTCATATAAATCCATTCTTCCTTCAAACTCACTCTACATACCCCAAAATTCACAACCATTCTATGCATCGAATTGTTTTCCATAATTTCCTTCTGTTTAATTCCATGCTATCATATCTAGGTAATATACTAACTACACTGGCATCCAAAACCTATGGATGCACACTATTTTTGAAGATTACAACTGTAAATTCAGACAAATCAGCTTGTGGCAATTTGTATAACTGATGATTTAGAGTAAAAAGCAGGTATACATTTAAAGTTTTGAATCACACACAAAGGGATCACAGGGTAGCACTCAACAGGTTAAAAGGCAGCACTAAGCGAAGCTCTTTTCGTGAAGGAATAAAGTTGCAATCTTGGATGTCCTGTAATGTCTTAAAGAAATCTAGATGATTTCACATAAGGAAGAATTATTAGAAAGCCTGAAGAAGGCTGCAGAATTACTGATGATGTCACAGAGTTTGGAATCTAACATAACATTATAACCAAGTTTTGGGCAGCATTTCAAGCCAGTGGAATGTATTCCAGACATTTGCTAAGGGGTCACCTCATTCTACCACAGAGCATAAAGACACATTTTTGGTTATAACAACAAAATGTAATTTGCGAACCACAGAAATTCAGCTTTCAAGTAGACTCTGTTCAATCACAGATATGCGGATATCTCAACGAACCGTGGCAAAATGTCTGCGACAAGTCGGCCTATATGTGCCCGAAAGCCTGTAGTCTGTGCACCTTTATCCACAGCTCATCGTAGCGTATGTTTTCAGTGGTGTTGTATCCATAAAAATTGGACAAGACACTAATAGGCTAATGTACTCTTTACATATAAGAGTGTTTTAGTCTTTCCTCTGATTTTAGATGACACTTGATCTGGCGTGAAAATAATACTGCTTACCATTCTGAGAGTGTTCTTGAAAGGGATAGATGTTGGTGAGGTCATGGTGTGGTGAGTCATTATGCGTAATGGATGCACCGAGCTACAAGTGCTAGAAAAAGCGACTACGACTGGTGAACAATATTGCAATAAAGTTCCTCAATGTCATGTTTGATTGTTCCATGGTGATGTAGGCAAAACTTTTTATGGATGATAATGCTACATTGCATCATACACAAGCAGTGGAGATACTGCTGGAGACCCAGGATATTAATCAAATTGAGTGGCCAGCACGTTCCCCAGATTTCAACCACAGTTTGGAATGCAATAGGGAGACAAATCGACATATTGCTGCTCAAAATTCCCTTCCAGAAAGCAAACAAGTCCTTATCCTTGCTCTGAAGGAGGAGTGGGCAAGTTTTCCTCAAGAATCCTGAATCACTTGGTGCTAAGCATGGTACAACAATATGAGAGCTACATTGCAGTTTGGGGTGGACATATTTCATACTGAAATGTCTCTCAGCATAGTTTTCTGTAAGCACTGTGCATTAATTCCTTAACTACATCCTTAGGAAATTTGCAACTTTTGCCAAAAACATATTGCAATTTAATTTGTACAAAATTTATGTCCACATTTGGCTGTAATTATGACAATTTTTTATATACAGGTAAAAATGTAGTTCAGCTTTAGCTTTTGAACACCTGTTTATTCTAATTTTCTCACTCTCACCTCTTCCATCAGTCGTTTCATATCCTCTCTCACATTGTATTTATTGCCAGTCAAATCACTTCTTTCTATCAGACCTATCATCTCTTTTATACTTTTCTTTTCTGCTTTTCAGTTATATTCATTAAATTTTTGATTTTTAAATCGAATGGACAACAGCACACTACCAAAAATATTTTACCAAGAATAATATTATTCTTTAGTTTAAAATAAATAGTAAATATTTTTCTACAATATTAACAAACTAGTTAAGACTGAAGAGAAGAAGATATGAGTGTGAATTAAAATTGAAAATATGCAGCTAGAAGAGAATGAAAATATTAAAAACACCTAGAATCATATCAAGGATAGCATAAAAGTAGCAGCCGAAAATTCATTTGGAATTAAAAGTAAAATACAGCATAAAAATGGTTCAATGAAGAATGTGAACTGGCAGTAAAGAAAAAAGAAACATTTGGCTTTAATTACACATCTGATATGCATGCCATTTTGAGATTCAATGAGAGAGTAACAAGGGGGAAAAAACTCTCGAAAACCTAGGTGTTTCGTTTTTGGGTTTTCTTTTTTTCACAAAACTCTAAAATACAAGTAAATAGCATTTAATCGGGACTGATGAATAAATAATTTAATTAATAGAGACTTTTTTTGTATTTACTGATTATATGTACCTTGCCCGGTAGGTTTGGCTGAACAACCATAATTGTTTCTAAATATTTTATTTCATTCTTTCTTCATCTCGCTTGCCATTAAAAATTTTAATGGGTCACGAAGATGAAGTATTAAAATAACCGGGCCATGGGAAAAAAAGTTTGGGAAACCTTGTACCATCATTTAATACCCTCCAATATTCTATCAAGCAGTGCTAAAACAAATAAGACAATCATTACACCTGTTGTTTTTCTATGGAGCATAACAGACCCAAAATGTAAACATGTTGTAGATCTTTGAAAATAAAACCCTCAGAAGTCTTTGAACCTGTAAGAGATAAACCATGTGAATGGAGAAAATGATGTAATCAAGAACTATATGAACTCTATAGATCCCCATTTCTAGTTGATGAAATCGGAGCATGCAGATTGAGATGGCTCGTACAAGTATTCACAAGTATTGAAGCCAGATGAAAAGTGACCTAGAAGTAGGCTGCAGATGCATTGAGAGGATAACACCCAGCAGAGATAGAAATCAAGAGCTGGAATGAAAAAGCTCAAGACAGAAAGGAATTGAAGAAGTTGGTACATGCAGAGAATCTTTGAAGTTCAGCAAGCTGAAGATGAAGAATATTATTATGCAATATTTTATGTAAGGCAGTGCTTTTTTGTTTCTTTTGCTGCTTACTTTTCATGACCATCCTTCTGATGCCACTTTTCAACTTTTCCAGTTCCCTCCTAGTCTGTCTCTGATAATTTGTTATATTCTAGACATTTCAAAACTTAATTCATCTCAGTATCCTCATTGCTTTCCAAACTGTCATGATTCTGTATGCTGGGGACAAGCATCCTTGTTCACAGTTATGCTAGCATTCATCCTCATTGCAGCTGTGTGCATTCTTGTGCTCTTTTGCAGTACTACTTTAATATTCAAGTATTCCAAGAGAATATCAAGAAATATACCTGATACTATAAATACATGAAAATCAGAAGCAATATACTATTTAAAAAAAACTAATTATAATTTGGAGAAAAGCAATAAAAATAGACCAACCTTTCACTATATATAGCCTTGAAGTAGACTTCCATATATTAGGAATTGGATGTTCATTTATTCCAGCTGCTTTTCCAAATTTCAGATTTCTGGCAGCTTTTCTACCTTTAGTACTGAAATCTTCTCATGACTGAATTTCTCCTACATATTTATCACTGTTCATGATAATTTTTCCAAGTAATTACTCCAGACTGTCCTAGTTATCCAACAGTTAGCATTCCAACCAGCAGGCTATGGATTCAAATACTCATATGGAGATGGGTATTTGCAGTTGTCTTTTAAGCGAGAGTTGAATTTCATCATGATTGTGAGACTGCTATTCTATATAAGGTAGAAAAAATTCCATGTTAGGTTTGTGGAGCATGGTTTCTGAATTATGTAAAAAAATAGCTCAGCAATCAGCTAATACCTTTTATTTCCTTATAGGGAGTAGGCAAGGCTGTTTTAGCCATATCTGTCTTTTGGAGACTGAGGGTGAAGTTCGATCTCTGTTGGTTGGTAGCTAATCAGAGATAGCTACCAACTAATTATACCAACTCTCTAATTATAAGCAGCGCCTGATGAAGAGATGGCTGACAAGTGTTGCCATCTCAGTCCCTAATCCCAACACGATGTTATTGTCTGAAATAGCGTGGATTCTACAGTTGATTTTCTTGGTTTTATGGGACAAAAAAACCCTGCTTCTCCATGCCAGAGATTGACTAACTTGGGAACAACCAAAGAAAGGCTTAGAAAAGTTCCTCTAGTCAGCAACTAGAATTGAACTTAAGTCTTTCTTTGGGTGGCCAGAGATGCACTCACCATTTCCACTGAGTTATAAAAAGGCCTGTAATAAAATAATAATAAATAAAAAATAAACTCACAAAGAAAGGTTATAAAAGCTTTGTTGGTGGGAGTGATGTGAAAAAAACATCCAAAAAATATTTTCAGTTTTTGTCACATATTTCACTTCTGATTTCTTTACAGTACTCTTTCCTTAATTTTTAAGCTTTTTGCATAATCTCTAGGACATTCTGCCGTTTTCATGATTATTTGTATTCTTTGCAGTCTTCCCCAGACTTTTGTTTTGCTACATTTTACATAGAACTTAACTTTCTTAAGTTAAGTTCTTCCCTCCCCCCCATACAAGGATGTGTTGGCTTACTTTCCAGGAGCATTTAATATAATTTTTTCATTTCTCAAACTGTCTCTTTGCGTCTGCTCAAGTTCATTTCATATTTGATAATGATACATTTTGTATGAAAAGACCTGGGTTTGAATCCTGTGTAGAATGCAAGAAACCTGTCTAATGAATCAGTCATTTCAACCTATGTTTTATATTAGTAAGTTTGTTTCATTTGGTTCTGTTTCATCCTGCGAACTAGCCAGAAGATTAACACACAAAATGTTTCGTAGCCTTACTTTCTGTGACTCTAATTCCAAACAACTATAAAGGCCTAATTTTTCTATTTTTTGCAGATGACTTCGCATCATGTTTCCCTTTTTGAAATAAGCAATGTTTGTCTCACAAATTTGCCACTGAGTCTGTAAGACTTAATTAAATATTGAAAGTTTTTCCACTTGGCTATACTATAAATTAAAAATGCCAAGGAACTATATTCTTGGTTTAAACCCTTAACCAAGTGTAAGCAAACAAAGTTTGCACGTGAAGTAACTTCATGACTGGACCACTTGTATATAGAGGCTAATGACTTCACATCACTTGCTTTAGTATCCCATAATGCAAAGCACATATTCTCATGGACATGCATAATGCTATGCGACACCTTTTGGCTACTTGTATATGGAAATATGACTTCAACCTTGCTATCGCTTCTGGATCTGACTCCCACTGCTGAGACCTCAATAAAGGTTGAAACCGGTCTGGGTAGTGACCCTTCCCATAATGCATAACATTATACATTTCCATGAGGATGTTGCATTATGGGATACTAAGGCAAGTGATGTGAAGTTGTTCGCTTACACTTGGATAAGGGATTAAACCAAGAATATACCACTTACAGTTATTTAGCTTTGCTCTTTTCTTCACATTTTCTCCAAATTTCTTTGTATGACTTCATTTTCTACTCTGCTGTTTAGATCTCTAGCAAGAACCAGGCCTTTTTTCTATGTCAGCTCTGCCCTCTCTAAGGAATCAAATTCCTCAACTTCTTTCTTACTCAAATCTTCTCTAGTGCTATATCTGTAAATAAATCTCACTGTTTATTTTCCCATTTTTGAAGGCTGTTCATATCATTTCTTAAAATTGCCTACCATTCAGAAGTTTATCTTCATGTTTAGTGCAGAATACTAGATAGTTCCCTGCTCTGATTGCTATTGCCAAAACATAACAGCTTATTGTTATTTAGAAGTATCTCACCCATACATGGCAGTGATTGCTATAGGTATTGTGACCTTTTGTGTGTGTGGATAACAAAAATCAGATTAAAAAAAATCCTGTTTTTTGTCTTCTTTATTTCACGTGTTATATCATGATATTTCTTTAATTCTTTTGCTAACTCCACTACTTTTTTCCATTAATACTTCTGTTTATAGTATCTGTCTTCATTTCTCTTGAATTTGTTTTCCACTAGCTTACATCAGCATTGTTCATTGTCCTTGATGGTTGGATGTCTTGGTTTAACCAGGTGATGTCTCAGCCAGTATGACTTTAGTCATATGATGTTATCATGTTGTGTATGGTTTAAACTGAATAAACTTTAGTTGGATGTGTCTCACTATTAACCCATCTTGATTTGTCTAGTAATTCAAATGGTTATTTAGTTAACAAGATGCACCACTGGAAGGTGATTCAGTTGAGTCAGAGACACTGTCAGTTCTCTGCATTCTATGTGGAGATCTCCCATTTATCTAGTTTTGACATGTGTCAAATTATCCCACATTGAAAATATTTTAAAATAATTTCAAAAATTAAAACAAAGTACTGTATACCCACAAATGCGAGACCCTGCGCATGTCACAAGAAGGAGAATCCATTCTGATAATAGGATAATCAATCCATTTTCTGGGATGAATTTATTATTACAGGTCAGAAAATTTAGTTTTTCTTTTATGAACATTGTAGTTTTTAAAGTAGTAACTATTTTGCTTGTATAACAGTTGGAAAAAATGTATGTATAGTATTAACAAAATAAAAAAAGATATTATAAAATAAAAATTTAACAAAATTTATTTTTAAGAAAGTTTTTTGTATAAAAAATAATAATTATACAGAAACACAGAAATTTTTTCAAATGAACTTAGATATTCTAAACTTACAGTTGAGAGAACTGAGACACTTTTAAGTCCTAAACTGATTAATTATTTATGACTTGTCGTGACTCTTTAACAAAACCATGCAAAAAAGTTTGAAAAAAAAAATACCATTATTAAATCCTTTTAATCTTCATAGTCATCTGAATCAGTGTCGGAATCACCATCACTTTCACTTACGTTGATCTCCAAAGGTCGCATAATTCTTCAATAATTCCGTCTCTTTCCCAATACATATTTTCCAATAAGGTGATATGAGAGCAATATTTTCCCCAGTTATACTGTAATACTTTCAATTGCCTGTTTTGAAATCTTAAAAAGTTTCACCATATCAATATCCCCAGTTACGTTGCGATGACGAATGAAATTTTTCACTTCTGTCCAAACATGCTCAATAGCGTGACAACGATGTGGTGGTAGCCTCAAAGCTAGGAATCTATGCTCTTTGAGCATCATGTCAGATTTAAATAGTTTGGTTTTGGGCGGGTTTCTTTTGACCAAGTTGAGCAATTCAATTTTTCGCATATCTGGAGAATGAGAAATGTTATTTGCAGAGAGCCAATCTATAAGGACTTGCTTCTTATTAGAAGAATTTTGCATGTTAGCGACCAATTCGTACATTCTTCATTTCTTTTTCCCCTTCAGCTTGAATTGACTATTCTTGGCAATTCGCCAAACTAGGCTCTCGGAAGTGTGGACATACAATTTGTTAAATTGAATGGAGTGATATGGAGCGTTATCAATTATAACAACAGCATTTTTTAGGAAGGTTTGGAATCAAGTTTTTTTTCTGCCCACTTTTCGAAGATCGTAGAATTCATTTGCCCATGGTAATCTCCAGTAGTTGAATTGGCTTTATATAGTAAGTTTGAATTTGGTAAAAAAAAAAAAAAAAAAAAAAAAAAAAAAAAAAAAAAAAAAACATTTCTCCACCTGCACACAAAATTATGTGCCTTGAAGCATTTCCAGTTTGTAACACTCCACATTCTGCTTTAGATTGCCAACATTTTCCATAAGTTAAATTACTGTCATTCCAAGTTTCATCTATATACACAATCAGTCTTTTCTCCTCCCTGAAACATTGTATTGCTCTCAAATACTGTGTTCTAGATAAAACAATGTCACTTCACTCCATGATAAGTTTTCTTTATTCTGGGACTTTTTGAAACAAAATCCAATTTCATGAAGTATTTTCCTTAAAATTTCTCTTTTCCAAGGAAAATTAATTTTTTCTTTCAGCACAGGAATCAATTTCGGAACAGTTGGCACTTTTTTTTCGGCCACGTGAAATTTGTGAATAGTTCTTATAATGTCTACATCAAAATCATTCAAAGCTATGTTTTCAATGGTTTTCTTTCTCTGGCGCTTTTTAGGAGATTTAAATTTTGGCTTACCTTCACTTTTTGATTCCATACGAATTCTTTTAACAGTCGACTCCGATACTCCCACAATTGCACTTGCACGTTTTGTGACATGAGGAAGTGGAACAAGGAGACTGGCTTCTAACGATTCATTTTCACAGGATGGCAGCACATTATGCAATATTCTTTTGCAAGAACTACTGAAAGGTTTAACACCAGAACTTGTTGACTACATACAAATCAATAATAAAAAAAAAATAATGCCAAAAAGTGATAACAAAAATCAAGCTACTACTACAGCGACAGACAAGAAAGCACGTGATTTCGCATGTTAGCAATTTGTACATTCTTCATTTCTTTCTCCCCTTCAGCACAAATTGACTTCTTGGCAATTCGCCAAAATAGGCTATCAGAAGTGTGGGCATACAATAAATCTACTATTATTCTAAGAAATGTTTTATAGAATATAGCTAATATAAAGCCACCTTGTTTTTAACATTGGTGGTTGTATGTTATAGGAAACATGTCGTCTGATGATAGGAATGTTTGATCGAGACCAAAGTGGAACTATAGATATATATGAATTTTCCTCATTGTGGAATTATATCCAGCAGTGGAAACAATGTTTTGATAGTTTTGACTTGGACAGGTCTGGTACTATTGACACACATGAGTTGCATCAGGCTTTTACTACATTTGGATATCGGTAAGTATCAAGATCATTATTTTTTTATTACATTTTTTATGTAAATCCCCTTTCCCCTCATAAAAGACTGCAAACCTATACAGCAGTTAAGAATTAAATAATATACAAGCCTGCTCTATAGAACAAATGGACTTTTTTTTTTTTCCAAACCACTTACAGGCCTCTAATGAGAAGAATGGCAATCTCACACCTGGTGATGAAATTATCTATCACCTAAAGACTTTCTTTCACTCCCATTCATATTCATGATGGGATTCAAGGTCATATCATGCTGTCCAGTTGGCCAACAGCATATGTGCATATTCATTATATGTAATATAGGATAACTAAGCTTTCTTTCATTTGAAATTTTTCAGAATTACACATTCTAATAAAAAGAAGGAGGCCTCAAAATCAGACTTTATTTTAGCCAACAGCAGAAAACTTGTCTCTTATCGAAATGGAAGCGAAATCTTCTGGTTCCTTGCTAAGGCCAGTGGATACAACTTCTGCTCATCTGCACTCCCACCTCTCTCATTCTAATGGTACCACTGTTCTTCTTTTGCAGCTTTTCCTACTTAAGTAGGGTCGCTGTTTGTGGTGAGTCTCCTCCACCATCTCCCTCCATCTCTTCTTTAGCCGTCCGTGCTTCCCCCCCCCCGTATCTCTATCTGCATGACCTTCCCATATACTCGTCCTCCCTCCTCATCACATGACCAAACCATCTCAACCTTGCCTCCTGTATCTTTGCTCCTAAGTTCGTAACTTTCACTGTTCCCCTTACATAGTCATTTCTCAGACAATCCTTTCTGGTCACACTGCACATCCACCTAAGCATTCTCATATCTGCTACCTCCATTCTGCTGATGTTATTTTTCCTCAGGGCCACAGTTTTCTTAGCATGCATCATAGCTGATCTCACTACTGTCTTGTAGATTTTGCCTTTTAGGTTGATTGGCACCCTCTTATTGCAAAGCATTCCAGCCATCTCTCTCCAGTTCCTCCATCCTGCTTGTATTCTGCATGCCACTTCCTTCTCAACCTCACCATCCTCTTTAATTGTTGAACCTAAGTATTTTAAAGTCACTGACCTTCCTGATGACATTTCCTTCCAGCTCTAGATCTGCCTCCTGGCTGCCATCCACTTTGCAACACATACTCTGTCTTACCTCTGCTCAGTCTCATACTTCTCTCTTCCAGTACTTTCCTCCAAATTTTCAGTTTAGCTGCCACTTTTTCTCTTGATTCTGCACACAGCACGATGTCATCTGCATACAACATAGTCCAAGGTGAGTCTTCTCTCACCTTCTCTGTCACCACCTCCATCACAATATTAAACAGAAACGGACTTAATGCTGACCCTTGATGCAAGCCAACTGTCACTGGAAAACTTTCTCTCTCCCAGGCAGGTTCGAACTTTTGTCTTCACATTTCTGTACATCTCTTGCACCAACCTGACATATTTCTCCGGTACCTTCTTCTCCCTCAAACACCTTCAGACTTCTTGCCTTGGTATTCTATCATAAGCTTTCTCCACATCAATAAAAACCAGATGTATCTCCCATTGCTTCTCTCAAAACTTTTCCATCATCTGTCGTAACCCAAAGATAGCATTTGTCGTCGATCGACCAGACATAAAGCCATATTGCTCCTTTGCAATCCCTACCTCCTTCCTCAGTCTTCCATCAAGAACCCTCTCTAGGATCTTCATTGTGTGGGACATCAACTCTATTCCTCTGTATTTCTTAGTCTTGAGCATCCCCTTTACTCTTGTAGATGGGAACAAGAGTACTTTCCCTCCATTCCTCAGGTATATTTTCCTGTTGACAAACTTTCATTAACAGGTCCCACAGCAGGTCAATTCCCTTTTCCCCTAGTGCCTTCCATGCCTCCACTGGGATCCTGTCAGGGTCTATCGAGTTTCCATTCTTCATCCTCTTTACAGCTTCCTTCACTTCCACTCTATTAGTGTTCTGCACCATTCCCTCATTAGGCTCCCCCATATTCTCTGTGAGTCCTTGCATTTTCTTCATTCAAAAGCCCTTCAAAGTATATTCTCCATCTGTTTCTTATATCCACATCCTTCCTTAATACCCTTCCTCCAGAGTGTTTGCTCTGCCTCACATGTATGATGTCCTTTAATGCCTTATTTTTATATTTTGCTAATCGATAAATCTTTCTCTGTCCTGCCTTTGTTTCTAATTGATCATAAGGGTCTTGATATGCCATGGCCTTCGCCTGTGCAACAACTCTTTTGACTTCTCGCTTTTTCTCTCTGTGCTCCTCTCTGTCCTCTTCCACTCTTGATTTGTCCCACTTCTGCTTTGCCTTCCTCGTAGTCGTCACTGCAGCTTGTACATTATTATTCCACCACCAACCCTCCTTCTCTCTAATTAGAGAAAGCCTGCTCTCTAATCTTTCCGGATATTTCACCAAGCACCTCAATTACATAGCTAAGAATTACTTTGGAATTATGTCTCCAAGTCTTATACACTTTCTAGTCCATCCGAAATCCCCTCTAACACCTTCTCCCTAAAACGGTTCCTCACACCCTCTTCTTTTAAGCGAAACCACTTAATTTTCTTCCTCTCGTGACTTCCAAAGGTTCCTTTCTTCAACTTTATTTTAAAGTCTGTGCACAGCAGCCGGTGTTGCTGCGCCACCTGATCTGTTGGGATTACCTTGCAATTTGTTACTGCCTTAAGATGTTTTCTTCTAGTCAAAATGTAGTCAATCTGTGGACTATTGTTGCCACTTCTGAATGTTATGAAATGCTCTTCCTTCTTACAGAAAAAGGAGTTCACAATTGCCAGATCAAACGCTACTGCAAAGTCCAAAATTCTCTCTCCTTCCTGGTTCATCATTTCCACTCCATGGCCACCGTGCACCCTTTCACAGTTCGTATTCTGTCTCCCTATGTGTCCGTTCAAGTCTCCTCCGACAATCACCATCTTGTTTTCTTCCAGTTCCCTCATTTCTTCATCTAGCATATTCCAGAATTCATTTTTCTCTTCTGCTGTACAGCTAACTTGTGGGGCATATACACATAACACGACCAGTTGTTCTTCTCCAAGGCCCAGTTTCATTCACATGATCCTGTCATTCCTCCTACCCACTTCCAGTACTTCGCCCTTCATTCTGCCACACACCACAATTCCGACACCATTTCTTCTCTCTTTATTTGCTCTAGAGTAGAACAATTTACACCCGTCTCCTAGTTTCTTTGCCCTTTTCCCCCTTCTGCCTTGTCTCCTGCACGCATAAAATATCCAACTTCCTTTTCCTCATCATGTCTGCCATCTCTCTTCCCCTTCCAACGTTCAACATTCCCACTCACAACATTCTCTCCATTTGCTGAGCTCGCTTCTTTAACTGCACCCGCCCTTGTCCATCTCTCGCAGCTGTAGGGCGATGTGGCTGCATGTTGCTTGAGGGGTATGCCCTAGCCCTTGTATCACTTTCTTTTCGACTCATCTGATCATAGCTAGAGCTGGCAGTGAAGTTTTATGATATCCATCATATTCCAAAAAAGGGTAACAGAAGTCTATTGCCAAACTACCAACGAATTTCCCTTCATCTCTGTCCACTCAAAAATAATGGAGAAAGTTATCAATAGATAACCCCTTCATTACTTAGAGCCCACCAATTAATCAACAGCCACCAGCATGATTCTGCCATTCAATATCCACAGCTGATCTCATAGCTTATATTACCCACCAGTGGACACATGCCATGAAAATGATTTTAAATACTCATGACCTGTTACCCTTGACATTTCAAAAACTTTCTATCATGTATGGCATCAAAGCCTGCTAAACAAATTGCTATCCTTTGGTTTCCCCGCCACTCTCTGTAATTGGCTTTTTAGCTACTTTTTCTCTGTGAGTCATGGTAGATGGCTTCCTCTCTTCACCAATAATTCTATCCACAGCTTTGCAGATGATGGTATTCTCAACTCATTCTACTCATTTGGCAAACCATGCAATACTATGACATCCCAGGCTAAAAGATCAGCTAGAACTAGTGCCTTAAACATTGATCTACACATTGTCCTTCAGTGTGTTGAGACAACCTTGGACTAACATTTGCCTCTAGTCATTGCTGGCATAAACACATCACCTCAATAGCCTCCTCAGCATCCAAACACTAGGCATTCTTTTCGTTCAGGATGCTATTTTACACCCAACCAACTAAACTTTTATCTGCCCATGCTCGGAATAATGCTCGTGTGTTTGGGGTGGTGTTAATATCCTTGATGCTGTCCAGAAGTGAGTAATTAACTCATAGGTGATTCCTCTCTTAGAGATTCACTTCAAACTATCCCACAGACACTGTCTGTTCTACAGATACTTCCATGGTCACTGTTCCAATGAACTGTCAGCAAGCATTCCTGTCAATGAACTGTCAGCAGCAGCTGCCCCAGGGAATGGAAGCTTCACCAAACTTCCTGACCACAATATTTCTTAGCTATTTCATAAGCATACTTGCATACTCAGCAGGGAAATACTTCTGTAAATCTCACATTCAGTTTCATTTCCCTTTTTATAGATGGGCAATGAGAGCTCTGCTCCATTTATATGGAATTTGATCCTGTGACTTCTGAATTATGCAATACGGCCACTGTAAAACTTATACCTCATATTTGAGCATTTCTGTTCGAATTTCGTCTACTATATCTGCATTTCCGCATTTTCATGTTTTTGATTATTGATATGCATCCTTGCTGGGAGTTTATACCACTGTGCTGATACTACAAGGGTAGTGTTAAAAGTTCTCAGCCTAACAATGAAAAAACGAATTTATAATTTCAAAATAATTTTTATTTTTCAACATAATCTCCCTTAAGACTAATACATTTATTCTAGTGATGCTCCAGCACTATTATCCTGTCCCTGTAGTGTTTCTCAGTAAGATCTGCAAAATATCCCTCTACAGTTGCAACCACTTTTGATTTGAAGAAAAACGCTGACCAGCGAAGAAGAGATAGAATCATAGGGAGCCAAATCTGCAGAATAGGGTGGTGGTTCCAACAATCCATAGTGCAGATCGAACAACCACTCTATTCTGTAAATTTTTTCATCTAGTGGTTAAAAGATCAGAACAATATTCCCCGGTTATTGTTTTACATGCAAAATATATCCTACACGTGCTTTTGAAATGCCTATAGTCTCAGCAATTTCACGCACTTTGACTTACCGGTTATCCGTTACCATATTGTGCACTTGATCAATAATTTCTAGTGGTGTTACACTTTTTGGATGTCCTTCACATGGATCATCTTCAAGGCTGGTATGACCACGTTTATACTTGGCAGCCAAGTTCTTAATTGTTGAAAATGAAATAGGAAAGTGCCCATAAACTTTTATGAACTTTGAATGAATTTCTTTTGCCGTTAAACCTTCTTTTATAAACAATTTTATAACTGCACAATACTCGATCTTATACAGACAACACTTTTGCTTTGGACAGCTGTATAAAACCAAGTCATTCTATCAAGTAGTTTGTTTCAATTTCACATGGAAATTGGTACTTATTACAGACGTACCAACTTGGAAAAAAAAAATCTTGCCGATAGTGTTGCCATCTATGGTTGAGGCTGAGAGCTTTTCAGACCACCCTCCTGCTTATTTCATTTGGCAATCTTTCAAAGTAATCGGTGCTTTTAGTACATTTGCTTATTTTCTAAAGGGGCATCCATAGTATTAACCCTCTCATGCATGAATTTTTATATTCATTTATAAAAAATTATAATGGCATGATACTGTACCATTTAATCTTGTAGTATTACCATGAATTCATTAATTTTACTAAATTTATGTCCTGTACATGTAAAAAATGATATCCTCATCTGAGAACATCATGCACTAACACCAACAGACTACAGACATATTTCCATGGAAATGACTTAAACTAAGGAATTTATTTTCATTGAAAGACATTACAAGTATGACAAAACAGATTATAAACAATTTATATTTTGCTGAAACACTGCAGAATGATCAAAATTTGGATTACTTAGTACATACAAAAAAGTAGAACAATTAGAATTTGCAGTAGAGCTATGTAAATCAAGAATAGTCTTATTCTCTTTGCCTCATTTTGTATGGAAAGATTGAAACATTCCAGACAGATTGGAACCTCACATCTACCACAGATATATCTTGTTTTACTCTTGCAGTGTACATCTCTGCAACGATTGGCATTAGCACCTGTTGTCTTCTTTGGGAAGTGTCCATTGCCATCATAACGTTTCTCATGCGAGTTTTGCATTTCTTTAGTGCTGGTGGTGTCTGACTTGAAGGATGTCCTCGTTTCTTTGAACCTAGCTGAGCTAAACCTTGATATATCAAAACAGTTGCCACTCTTGATTTGAATTCCAACAAATCCAATTTTTCTTTTTCTTCCCATTTCGAAATGATCTGTGCATTACAAACAAGTATGTTCAACATATGGTAAAAAATTCTCATATACCATCGTTTGTTCCTGGTATCATTTCGATACAAAGCCACAAGAGAGTCCATAAGGTCGACTCCGCCCATATGTTTGTTATAAACAGATATACTGTGAGGTAGTGGAATTTCAACATACTTTTTTCTTTCTGGCTGAGCCCCTGACATACACTGAGAGGCTCCTTTCCTAAGTAGCTAGATACCACATGTACTATTGAGTTATCAACCCATCTAGTGACAGTAATGCCATCAGTGGATGTGGTAACTGACATATTTCCTCATCCCATCTTCTGCAAATCCTTTTCATTTTTCGGTTTCTTGTCAGCACCTTGAAGTTGATTTCTTCTGCATGTACCCACATAATAAATATCATCTTCCTTTAGTTCCTTAATTAGGGGGATGCTCGTGAAGAAGTTGTCTGCATATACCTTGAAGTTCTTACCAGCAAGATCATGACAAAGCCTGAGTACTACATTTTCACTTGCACTGAATGAGTCGGAATTTTGTCTTCCAGGATCTGCACTTACATCAAGATCAAAACAATATACATAGCCTGAAATGCCTGCCCTCACCCACATTTTGAAACCCCATTTTTTTGGTTTCTTAGGTAAGTATTGTTTGAGTTGTGAACGTCTCTTGAATGGAATCATCATCTCATCTACACTCTGAAATTCTTCTGGGCTGACAACAGCATGGAATGTTTCATGAATTTTTTGCAGCACTGGTCTTATACAAGTATTCCTTTGTCTTTATTGTTGGTATATTGTGTCTGAATCAACAAAATGCAAATATCGCCTTATGTCCTCCCATCTGTTCACTGACATAGCATCAGCTATAACATCCATGCACAGTCCATGTTCAGAAGACCAACACTGCCTTGCACGTGGGTATTTTATGTATGTCATGACAAGTACAATTCCAAAATAAATTTTGAGTTCACTCACAGTAAGTGCTAAATTATCTTTGCCTTTAACGCGTGCATACAGATTAGTTTGTTTCACAATTTCATCCATCAATTCATCTGGAAATAGCTGTGAAAAATAATCTACAGGGCTCTCTCTCCTTGAATATTTACTTGGTGTTTTTCTCTAAACTGTGGTTCAGTACTACCAGCAAAGGGATTATCTTTCTCACTAAACCACACTGGTTTAGTGAGAAAGATAATTTTACACAAAAGATATTTTGCACACTAGCTGGACTTTGAACATTGTGAGTCTAACCAACAGGGGAAGGACACTGAACATCACTGTCTTCACTTCAACTGTCACTCTCTGTAGGATCATTTTGTGGCTGCTGGTATGTACGATCATCATCAGAATCACTCAGCTCCAAACCATCTTCAGATCCCTTCAAGAGTTTTTCAATCTCCTCTTCAGTAAGCTTCTTGTGGTAATAGGCCTTTTTTTTATTCCTAATGGACCTGAATTTTGGTTATCCATCTATAAAAGACATGATAATGCCAGTTAACACACTTACTATTCATATGTGTTTGCAAAAATAAAATAAATAAAATTATAAAAATATTGTACAAGAACTTTCTAACCTCAAACTTTTGCCACATAGATTACCTTACAAACATATTGTCCACATGTGAGGACAGGTTTGTTTCAAGTTCGTTTTATGAATATGGTAATAAACATGAAATATCACACTTCATCTACAAGGTATAACAATATATAAAACCATACTACCTTTCCAGAAGACTCATAAAATCACCAAATTCAAATCAACAAAACAGCAGCTTTTCTTTTCCTCCTTGATACCACCATGCACTGCAGAGAGATTGGTATTCCTGTAACTCTGTTGAGACTCTTGCCATCTGGTGTAGTTTCTAAGAACACTTTGGTCTCCCCAGATGAGGACTACATGCATACAGTAGCACTAAATTATGAATGAATAATTATAAGGGGAAAATATGTGTCCTCATATGAGGCCCTTATGCATGAGAGGGTTAAACAATTGGCTTTTTACTGCAGTTAAATTAAGACATGAATGGTATTTATTCAAACATATATTGAAAAAGAAATGGTATGAAAAAAAGTAATGTTTGACATATCTTTTGGAAGGATCCTTGTGTTTGCCTTAAAATTTTTGATGAAACAATGTTGGGAAATATAAAATTGGTAAAAATAGAAACGCTAAAACTCTTAAAGCAGTAAGGAGCTATAAAAGAAGTTTAAAGACCATCAGTTAGATTAAAAAAATGCATGAATCTTTTTTCAGAAGGGAATAGAATAAAGATAAAAAATATGGAAATTAAAAACAGGGGAATACGTATAGTGGTGCAATGGTGGGTTCATGAAGAATAAATGATTGAAAATAAAAATGTGGCTTTTACAGTGTGCTAGCCATTTCAACATATGAGTCATCTTTCAAGGGAGAAAAGATGATATGACAGACTCAACTTTTATTGGGTCTGTCATATCATCTTTTTTATGTGGTTGCATCAAATTTTCTGGGTTATTGCTTATTGGTGGAAATCTCAGATTAATTTGCATGTGTGGAGCTTCCAAATTTCTGAAATTTGAGTAGGGGGCAGTGGACATTTATGGAATTCCTGCCCTACTTTATGGGTATATGGTTTCTGAGATTCTTAACACTGCTTCATTATTTTGTCAATTATGATAGCTTTTTCAATCTACAGAGTGTGATTCTGTTCAAATGCATGGATCGCAATTTCAGTTTTTCCAGTATTTGATTTTTTATTTGTGTTTTGGTTTTTATTCTTTTTTGTTACTTAGATATTACAGAATGGGTTTGTTACAGTCACAGAAGTGTTCTTGTAGTCTCAACTTTAGTGATCTGATCATCAAGCCTGTGTAGGTAACTTTGCAATCACGTTGACAAGGAAAGCTGTATATCATACGAAGGTGTTCTGAGAAGTTACTTGTTGAGGACTTATGTGATGAAAGGGTATATGCTGAACTAATGCTGGTAATTATGAGAAGCTCAGGAGACAGTTTGCAGGTGTAGCATGGAATGAGGAGTTGGGTGGAAAGGAAATCAGCTGCTTGGATTATATTCAAGAACTGTCTGGAAGAAGCAATGTCTAAATGTAAACCGAAGGTTAAATAAGATAGGTGTGAAATGGATGAATGAAGAGATTAAGCTTTCAATATGCTTAATCTCTTCATGCAAGAGGAGGAGTAGTAATAATTCCATGAGGAATACAAAGAACAGGTAAGGAGGGTGACTCAGTAAGGGTAGCAGAGTTCAGTATGAGCAGCAGCTAATGAAGCCAAAAAAAAATACCATAGGGAGTTCTTTCGATATGTAGCCAGCAAAAAAAAAAAAAAAAAAAAAAAAAAAAAAGAAAGAAAAGAAAAGAATGGTTATGGTAGGATTGCATTGATTGGAGAAAATGATATAAGGACAGTTGCTGCAGAGGATATGGTTGAGATATTTAATGAGCTGTTCAATAAAGGTCTTTAATCCTTCTGAATGTGACATCATGAAGAGTTTGAGAGCAGTTGATGATGAGTAGAGACTGCCTGTGAGTGAGGAAGAGGTATGGAATTAAGCAAACTTAATATTAATAAGGTTGTGGGACTTGATGAGATATCACAGACTTATTTTGAAGGAATGTGCCAGGGAGTTGACATGTGCTTTGACATATTTGTTTAATATGAGTCTTACATTGGGTCAAGTTCCAAAGGAGTGGAAGGAAGGCAAGATTTTCTGCTTCATAAAGGAGGTGACAGAATTTAAGCATCAAATTATAGGCCAATCTGTGAGTCAGATGTTGTAGTTAAAGTGTTGGAAAGGCTGGTGAGATTCAGGATCCAAAATTAGGTTGACAACTAAGGTATTGTCTTTGATGGACAGCACAGATTTGCTAAAGGGAAGTCACGTTTTAGTAATCTACTTACTTATTACAATAAGGTGACAGCAGCATTAGATGTGGGAGATAGATACACAGTAGTATATTTTGACATTGCAAAAGCTTTTGATATCAGACTAGTTCATTGGATTGGAGATTGTCTGATAAGTATCAACAAGTTATGTGGGGAAGCAATATCCTGGAAGAGGAAGGTCACTAGTGGTGTGCCTCATGGGTCTGTTTTAGGCCCATTGCTGTTTATCCTGTATGTTAATGATATTGGGGAAGATTTGGATTAGGTATTCAGTTGTTTGCAGATAATGCAAAGTTGGGACTAACTATGAGGAGTAGAGCAGATGTTGTTTTAACAAGAAGACTTGAATAGATTGAATGGATGGGAGTGGGGACGCCAGTTTAATGTTGCCAAATGTAAGGTTTTAAAATTTGGGAAACAATTTGGGATATAGAATTTATGCTTGGTAGAGATATATTGTTGGAGGTGGAGGAAATAAGAGATCTTGGGGGTTGATGGTGGATAAGGATCTAAAATTTAGAGGACACGTTGCTAAAATTGTGAGTACAACACAACTAATTCTCTGACAATGATGTGGAGGACATGGACTTGTAGAAGTAGGGAGATTCTAGTTCCATTGTATAAGGCTTTGATTAGGCCACATGTGGATCACTGTGCACAGATTTGGTCACCTGGTTTTCAAAAGGATGAAGAGATGTTGCAGAAGATCCAGAGGCAACTGACCAAAATAGTTTCTGATCTCTGAATTGTTGAATATGAAGAAAGGTTGAGATGATACAATTTGTAGAGTTTTGTGGATAGGAGGAAGAGGTGTAATATGATAGAGGCATACAAGTTGGTAAGGGGTTGTTATAGGATTAACAGTGAAGAGATTTTTCATAGAATGGTGGTAGACTGGGGGAGAATCCCTGGAAGCTGTATAAGGAGGTGTGAGCAGGTTACTGAAAAGCAGGTTTTTTGCATGGAGAGTTGTGATTGATTGGAATGAATTACCTGAGAACATGGTGTCTGCAGAGAATTTGAATGTGTTTAAGGTATGGTATGATGAGCACTGTGTGTATGACAAAAGGGACTTCCTAGATGAGTCTATGACTCTGGGGTCTTAGGATGATAATAAGAAAAGACATTTTTAAATATTTTCCTGTCATTTTCATCTTGAAACGTCAGTTTAACAACCATTGTTAGTTTTTTTTTTTTTTTTGAAGTTAGATCATCACAGCTACTTCAGTTTTTTTCCCTTTTTTTTTTTTTTCCACTAAGTCCACAATTATCTTTGTTATTATATATATTGTATATAAATTTACTAAAGATAAGCCCATCCTATGCTGTTTTGCATGCTTTGTTATAATATGATATAATTTTAACTAAGAATCCAATTTAGACTTACTAGCAATAATTTCATTTGAAAATGCTGTGTTAGTTTTTTTTTTTTCCAGTTTTTAAAAAGTTAATTTTGTATTAGCTTTTAAAATAGGTATATAAGTTGCTAATACTTCCCACTTTTTTAGCACTTTTACACAAACTCACACCTGCATTTCACACTTCAGTATGTTTAAATTAATACCAGGGTGAGTTTTTATCCATTTTATTAAAAAAAAAACTTTTTGGTATACCCCCTTTTATCAAATATCGTCACATGGAATATTCTAATTCTTATCTTTGACTTTTAACTATTTGACACTGCTCTCTTGATGATCAGTCATAATGCAGAACAGAATATAATTTTGTCATTAATCTACATCATCAATTTCCTGATATGTACCCCAAAGGAGTGTTCAGGTTACTATGATAGCATTACATGATTAATTACATGATCCTATCAACAGTTTTCCTCCAAATCAAACTATTACTTGTGAGCACCCCAATACTGTCACATCAAACATTTCTGGGTCTCTTTCTGGCCATCTTGGCATCAAACACCTGTTTTGCTAATCTTTCCTTACCTATTCTATTTAAGTGGCCATTCTACCTTAGATTAGCTCTGCTTACACATTCTTAAATACTAATAGTGTCAAGTTCCTTTTTAATATCATTTTTAATATTATTCTGCCATCGTTCACTCCCCTAATTTTTCTTAGAACCCTCATACCTCAAAGACTAGAAACCCTGTGGTCTCTAGTCTTTGATCAAGTGCTTTATTTCTAACTCAACTCTCAGATGCATAACTCAAAACTGCTTTGAATGCTGTCTTGTATACTGCTTTGGTGTTTTGCCTAATTTCTCTCTTATTCCATATAAATTTATTCAGCTGGCTACCCACCATACCAACTTTGCTTATTCTGTTGTCGATTTTCAGATTTAACTTGTCATCTTCATTAAAAACTGTGTCTAAATAGCTGAAATATTTTACTTTTTCTATAGGATCTCCATTCAGAGTGCAGCTGACGTTTTTTTTTTCCCCCACGATCCTGCCTGTTTTCATAGTTTTGGTCTTTTAATTGCTGATTTTCATGCCAATTTATTATACTGTTATTCAGTTTAGTTAGAGAATCCTGGACACTTGTACTAGATGTGTTTAGTAGTACAACATCTGCATAAAGCAGAAAGCTAAGTTGGACATTTTCGATTCTGATATCAGGTCTCATTTAACTTTCTTTCATAATGTGATCCATATAAATGATGAATAAGAGTGGCAATAATATGCATCCAAGGTCCGCGCAGTTAGCCTAGTGGCTATGCCCTTCACAACCATATGCCTGGGGAAGGAGTGTCCTAGGTTCGATTCCCGTCAGTGACGTGAGGAGCTGAAGGATCTTCCTCAGCCATAGCCAAGTTAGTTTAAGAAAGTGACTTTCTTAAGTCACTTCTTGGCCTGTGGAAGTCACCAACAAAGTTAAACCTTATAACTCTAGACCCCCCCGATTATATGGACTCCCAAAAATACATAAACAAAATGTGCCATTGCGTCCCATAGTGGATGGCATTGATTCCTCCACATATAAATTAACCAAACATTTAGCCAAAATGCTCACACACTACACTGGCAACACACCATCACACATAAAAAACTCGGCCCACTTTAAAGCCAGTATAGAAAACCTTACACTCCAACACACTGACATAATGGTCAGTTTTGACGTCTCCTCCCTATTCACTAATGTCCCACTCAAAGAAACCCTTGAGCTCATCCAAGCCAAGTTTCCTCCCGATATCTCAGCCCTATTTCAGTTCACAATGAACTCAGGCTATTTCGTTTGGCAAGGAAAGTTCTACAAACAGATAGAGGGGACAGCCATGGGTTCACCACTTTCCCCACCCTTGGCCAATTTCTTTATGGAGACATTTGAAGAGAAAGCCTTAAACTCCGCCCCACAAAAACCCACTATTTGGCTTCGTTATGTGGATGATGTGTTTGCTATTTGGCCACATGGCTCAGACACACTCCACTCCTTCTTAACACACTTAAACAACCAACATCCCAGAGTCCAGTTCACCTTAGAAAAAGAGGATAACAACACCCTCCCCTTCCTAGACACTTTAATCACCCACCAGCTTGATGGATCTTTGGTTTTCTCTGTTTACAGAAAACCCACCCACACTGGAAGATACATTCACCAGCAATCCCCCCCCCCTCACAACAATATGGGGTGATAAAAACACTATATAACAGGGCAAAATTAATCTGCTCAGATGACAAGGCCCTGACTTGAACTAAACCACATCCTCAACACTTTCTTAGCCAATGGCTATAACCCCAAAAAAATCCAAAAAATACTAAAACCTGTAAACCACAACCCCCCCTCGCCCCCTCCACAATAAAGATTACACCAAGTCTATTACCATCCCCTACATCCAGGGCACCTCTGAAAAAAAATAACCAATATCCTCAAAAAATATGACCTTACTTCCAGTTACAGACCATATAAAAAGTTGGCATCCCTTATCCGCTCTACCAAAGACCAACCACTTCCCCTAGACCTATCTAGTGTATACCAGGTCCCTTGCAGCTGCAAATTGTCCTACTTTGGGCAAACAGGCAGAACAACAAATATCAGGATTTCAGAACACCAAGACTACATCCGGTTTCACCAGTACAGCCGCTCTAGGCTGGCAGACCATGCCTTAGATATCCACCATAAAATTCGTTGGAAGAAAACAAAAATAATCCATCGCAGCAAATTTAAATACGAAAGATTATTCAAAGAATCTTCAGCAGCTCTAAAAAACGTTCCTAACCTCAACAAATTTGGGTGCATGAAACTGCCCCAAATTTGGGAGACTTTCATTATGAGAACTTCAGCCCAACTGCCAAGACTACCAAATTAGCCCACAAGAGGGCACCATTAGGACTTTTAGGAACAATATTAGTTTCTTGCTTTCTTCCTCATTTGCTTTGTGTTAGTTCCTGAGTGCACATACCATATCTTTATGTTCCCGAAGATGGCAATGTGACATTGCCGAAATATAGAAGTTATTCATTAAAGTTACCTTTAATTAATATACTTTATATGCGTTGTTAATTCCATAAACTAATTACCAGTTTGATTCCTTTTACAGTACTCTTTCCTCAATTTCTAAACTTCTTCAATGGCCTCTAGAACATTTTGCCACCTTCCTGATATTTTTCTTCCATACTCTTACCGAAGCCTTCCCATGACTTTTGTTTTGCTACTCTTACACACAGCTTAGCTCTTACATTTTCTTTGTTCTTTTAGGGCATCTGCTGAATAATTTGCCAAGAACTTTTGGTATGCTTTCTTCTTTTCCAGGACTGCTTTTTTAACTTCTTGTGTCCACCATGGTGTTCTTATTTTTCTATCCTTGCAGACAACTTCACCACATACCTTTCTAGCTGAATTAATTAATGTCGTCTTCAGAGTTTGCCAATGAGATTCCAAGATTTGGTTCTTGTCAGGGGCGAATTCTCCATGCTTGCTGTGCAAGCTCATTAATTGAGAAAGAAGTAATATTTATTTGTTAATAAATGCATGCGTTTATAAGCATTCCATTTAGGATTTTATTTTTGTAGACAGAAGACTCTTTAAGCTTGCGCGGCAATAATTGAGCTTTGCATTGTGTATCAAAGGGCGATGCTTGCTCGTCTAGTCAAAGCTACCTTGACTTGCTCGGTTGTAGGAGCTTCCATGTCCTTGCAGCATCACTGTGATTTCATGCGTGCGCATAGCCATTTCACGTCGTCTCACTCTGTTGCTTAAACGCAGGCCATACACAGTCAACATAACAGTCAACATAAAGGCTGGCTGAAGCTCACTATTCAGTGAGCTTCAGCCAGCCTTTACAAGTGTGCGTGTTGCTTGGGAAAATTAAGTTACAACCAACTTTTTATGATAATGTTATTGACCAGTTCATAAAGAAGAACCGTAGCATAGAATTTGTATTCAAGTAGATAAATTGAAAAAGATAGAATATTATTTGTATGATTAAATGTACATAAATTTCTAAATATATAGTTTTAAATGGTCACACACACACACGTGTGTGTAATTCATTATTCTGCTAATCAGACTTCAATCATACCTCTCACTACCTGAATGATAACAAGAGCAAGCGTGAATTTCAAGACCAGCATTCGCCCCTGGTTCTTGTTTTCAAACTTCTGCAAATTTTTTTTCAATAATGTTTGCATAGTTGAGTTTACAATTTACCTGTAAAAGCTGCTCAACTTTAATTTTTTTTTAAAACTGTCTTACATACTGTTCTTTTTAACATGATTTCAATATCCATTTTTATTTTGCTTGGTGCTTCATTGGTACTACATGGTCACTTCCAGTTTCAAATTCCCTATACAGTCTTGTAACTTCAACCAACCTTATGATATCACTATCAACAATGACGTAGTCATTGAGTCTTTTCTTATTTCTTGCATCTTCTCTCCACTTGTCCACATCTTAATGTTGAAACATGGTGTTAGTAATGACTAGTCCATGTCCTGAGCAGAAGTTCATGAAATACTTACCATTATTATTAGCTCTGCCCTTTTCTCCAAATTTTCCCAAAATGTTCCTATATGACTGGTGGGATTCATTTCCTACTCTCCTGTTCAGATCTCCAACAAGGCCTACTTTTTCCATTTTCTTTAGGTCAGCTGCCTGTTTTAATGTCTCAAAAAAAATCCTCCACTTCTTCCTTGAAGAACCTTCTGTGGGACCATAGGCACAAATAAGTGTCATTGTCCATGTCCCCATTTTGAAGTTTGCCCAGATAACTTGTGAAACTGCCTTCCAATCAAGAAGTTTATCTTTATGTTTGGTGTTGAATTCTCTTGCTACTGCTTCTTTTCCTTGATCATTGCTGCCTGTAAATAACATCCTATACTTTTTATTTAGTAAGATCCACCTGTTTTTGTAATGTCACTGTAATGCCAGGTATGTCCACTTGGTACTTTTCCATTTCTTCTGCATGTTCGATTTCCTTTCTGTTAATACTCCTTATATTAATGGTTCCTAACGTCAGTTCTTCTGATGTCAGGTTTATTCTTCTTCTTCTAGATTTTGAGTTGGAGTTTGTTCCATTAGCTGACTTGTCACTGTTCAATCTGGTTCCCTGACGAAAATAGCTGGTGGGGTGGGAGGGGGGGAATTGCTTAACTGTGCAATGCTCCAGCTGGCATGAAATTTCATCATGTTGTACCATCATATACATTTGTGGTTGAAGCCAATAGAGAGTATAATTTGGTCAGCGAATTCTGAAATTTTCATCCCATCCCTCATTTATTCAGTATCCAGTAGATATCTACTGACAGGGTGCAGCACGTGAAGGTGAAGAGTGGACATTAGATGAGAAGCCCCAGTTGGTTCTCCACATTCCTGGAAGGCAATGTGGAGGTCTCCTTCCAGTTATTTGGCATTTAATATATTCTTGATGGACAGGGAAAAGTCTTCCATCAAAACTGAAAAAAAAAAGTAGTGGGAAGGGTTTGTTTGTTTGTTTCAGGATATATGAAAAACCAATAATTAAGGAGAATTCTATATTTTGTTGGTATATTTAATCAATAATAAAAAGTGCCTTTGGTAGCTTAGTATTAGTATTTGGTAGTTAGTACTGAAATGAAAATGATCCAATGTAGTGAAGAAACATCTCCCACAAAAGATATCATACTGAACAACTGAAAGCAAAAATTTTTATTGTAGCATTAAATATAGCATATAGAGCCAGTGCATTGTATTTAGTGTAAATAGTCTTTACTGTAATTAGAGAACTGAAATTTATGACTCTGTACAGTGAAAAGCATCATTCCCCCACAGTTGCCATACTACACAGAACAGAAGCCAAATAAAATATTTAACGTAATAACTATAAAAATGGAAGAAAATTCACTTGTTAAAACTTATTTATTGTAGAATTTTCAACTAAGTGTTAGGCAAAAATTCTCCAATAAATATATTTTAATGTTAGTTTACCTCCATTTTTATAGTTATTATGCCAACTCACAGTATTCCATTATTGAAACAAGTAGAAGTGTCATTAAATTAGTTAGAATACCTTAGCATCCTACTTCAGAGTAATGGTTTGCAAATGCTAATTTTAGAAATAAGTGCTGAATTGAAACTGGCATGCCATATATATTTAAGTCATAAAAATGTGCCCACCAGATGTCAAAGGGACATGTTATAAGGTCAAGCAAGTTTCCGCCTGACATACAATTGCAAGATGCAGCCAAACACGAACATAGTAACTTTACGAGTTACAAGCACTACAAAGTAAATCGCCAAATATTTGAACTAATAATGCAAGCAGTCAACAGTTAACATAAGCATATTACTACACAGACAGGAGAATGTCCTAGCAGTTTATGTTCAGATCAGGATATTTTAAAAAATTAGTCAAAATTATTACAATATTATTATTATTATTATTATTCAGGCCTCCATGTAGTCAAAAGACTCATCTTGGGAGGCCCTTCCTAAGAACATAAAGTCTGTCAAGACTCATCGAGGGGAGCCCCCCCCCCCCCCTAAGAAACACAAAGTCTGTCATACCACCCCTTAAACTCATTGACCGTTCTCGCTCTCACCACTCCATCAGACAATGCATTGCACAGTTCAGCCACCCTCCACGCAAAGAAACCACTGCTCACCCTCTTGCTCACAGTTTCCTTTCGTAACTTCCAGGGATGGCCTCTTGTCATCACTCTTTCCCGCTGTTCAACCAAGCGAAAGAACTCCCCAGTGTCGACCCTGTAACCACCTCTCAACAGCTTAAAAGTTTCAATCATATCACCTCTCCTTCTTCTATCCACCAAACTCTACAGTCCACATTTCCTCACCTTCTATCCACCAAACTCTGCAGTCCACATTCCCTCAGCCGATCCTCATAACTATCCTTGTACAGTCCTGAAACCATCTTTGTCATCCGTCTTTGTACCCTTTCCACAGTTAATTTATCCCCTTCAAATCCTGGGGACCAAATCTGAGAACAATAGTCCAAGTGTGGTCTGATCAGAGACTTATACAATGGAATGATAACCCTCTTATCTCTGCAGGTCAGTGTCCTTCTCATAATTGCAGCAGTCCTCTGTGTTACCTTCACCACCTTTGCAATATGTCCCCTAAACTTCAGTTTTCTATCAATCATCAACCCCAGATCTCTTGTCTCCCCTACTTCCTCCAGTATAACTCCTCCCATGGAGAATGCAGCATTCCATCGATGTTTCCCAAACCTCAAGACCTTACATTTTGCTCCATTAAACTGACATCCCCCATTCATTTGTCCATCTATCTAGCTTATTCAAATCCTCTTGCAGGGCTACCACATCTGCACTATTACTAATAATCCTTCCCAGCTTCGCATCATCCGCAAATAACTGAATATCCCCTTGCAATCCACTGGCAATGTCATTGATATAAAGGTTAAACAGTATAGGTCCTAGTACTGAGCCCTGTGGGACCCCACTTGTAACCCTCTGCCTCCTTGAAACTGCTCCACCATACACAACTCTCTGATACCTATCAGACAGCCAATCCTGAATCCAGTTGCCCAATCTGACATCCAGACCCATGTGCTGGAACTTAAATATCAGCTTATCATGTAGCACCCTGTCAAATGCCTTTGCTAAGTCAAAGAAAATTGCAGTATATGCCTTTCCCTCATCTAATGTTCTTGTAAGAAGGTTTATAAGAGGCTAGCATATTGCTAAAACAAGAGCGCCTTTCACAAATCCATGTTGACTCTCACAGATAACATTACCCTCATCTGCCCAATGCTGTATACGGTCCCTCACTACTTTCTCCAAGATCTTAACAACTACTGATGACACACAGACTGGCCTATAATTATGCAATGGCACTATCTTACCTTCCTTCCATTCCCTGGGCACCTTTGCCGAAGCCAGACTTTCATTGAAAAGCCAGGTTAAAGGCACTGTCAGTTCCCTAGCACATTCTCTCAAAACTCGTGGTGAAATAACATCCAGTCCCAAAGCTTTACTGACATCCAGAGTACTCAGTATCTGAAACACACTCTCCTCCTATACCTCTAAACCTCGAACCAGCCCTATCCCTCTAGCATTAACACTGACTCCTCTAGGATGAAATACTCCAATAAAGTGTTCATTGAACAATTCCACTATGTCCTCTGCATCAGTCACTCTATTCCTATTTTTATCCCACAATATCATTCTTCCACAGTCATTTCTCCCCCTACTGGCCACATAGCTAAAAAAATTCCCTAGGATTTTCTTTGGATCTTAGGGCCAATCTCCTCTCATATTCCAGTTTCGCTTTCCTTATTACACTAGTCACTCTTCTGGCCTGTGTCTTATATTCTTCATGCATCTTCTCTTCACCTGTCTCCTTATATCTCTTTCATAGCTTCTTTTTCGCATGCAATTCCTGTTTAATATTGTTTGTCATCCACTTTACTCCAAATTGTGTCCTCTTCTTCACTTGTGGTATACAACTTACCATTGTTGCTAACAAATATTCTTTCACAATTTCTCCCGCAGTTGACGTCTAAGACTATTATAATCACCTGCATTATAATCCCACATAAGTTCCTGTCTCTTTGATACTCCTGCATGTCTATTCATTTTCCAAGTCAAAACCATATGGTCACTCTCTCCAACTGGTGGGAGAGATGTCATCTCAGTTATTATCAACTCTTCTGATGCTATAACCAAATCCCAAACTCTCGAATCTCTTGTTCCCTCTGTTACATGTTGCTTAAGACATTTGTCCCTCAAGAATTCTAGAAATTCCATTCCCCTATTTCTACATGCATCTTCCTCCCTCCAATATATACTACTGTAATTAAAATCTCCCATAACAATCATTCTTCTTGCACTTGCCAAACTTAGCTGTCTAAACATCTCCTGGTCCCCATCCTCTGTACTCCTGGGTCTGTAGCAACACCCCACTAAATATGTCCTGTCTTGCCTACCTCTACCTCACACCATATGCTCTCAAAATCATTTGTCTCACTTCCTTCCAAAGCCTCCACTCTTAGAGGACATAGGTCATCACTTATCATAAGCAGTACCCTACCACCGCGCTTTCCCCTCCTATCCTGACGAAAAATGCTATACCCAGCGACTTCTATTCCTGTTATTATATCCCCTTCTGTCAACCACGTCTCAGTGATCCCAATAATTTTTGGCCAGGCTGATGCTATCTGCGCCACCAATTCCTCTCCCTTATTCCAGATACTCCTGGCATTAGTATAAAGCATATAAATGGCATTGTTTCTATACCCAGCATTATCCCTTCTAGACTCCACTGGGCTCAGTGTTACCTGACATCGTTTCTCCTCTCCCAAGTATCCATTCCCACAAGAGGCCACCCCTGCTATCATCCTCCCTGGGACACACTGACTCATTCAGAACAGCAATCTCTCCAGATGCCTACGTCCTTCCTCATTCAAATGTAAGCGGTCTCTCGCATACAATTCCTCTCTTTACTCAGACGCACTCCAAGCATTCACATATACCAGTGCTCTCTTGTCACACATTCTCGCTATTATGCCATTCAATATCACCGCTCTTCTGCTCAGCTCATCATTATCATACCTAGGCAACATGCACACTATTTTTCCTCTCTCTGTCTTCTTCCGTACAGCCTCAAGCAAAAATCTCATATCTCTCGCTGCCCGACTTACATTACCACTCAAGTCATTTGTTCCTACCATCACAATCATCTCATCCACCCTTTCACCTCTCTTAATTGTCATAGCCACCCTTTCTATTGTTCCTCCTGGCAAACAATGTTTTTGATTTACCAAAATACCAGTGGAAAATGCCAAATGACTGGTATTTAAAGGGATTTTTGCTTCATTTACCAGTTAACCTAGTGTACTGATTTACCCTGCATATGTGTGTTTTGTGAAGTGCATAACACAGAAACGTTTAATTTAAAATTTTATTTCGACGAAAATTCTTGCTAATGCTTTTATCTTGTTTACAGAATATTGCCTGCAGTGAAAAAATAATAATAAATAGCACAGTTTTTAATTTCAAAATGTGCTCATTTACCATAACTTTTCATTTTTTTTTTACATTTTTTTTAATCAAATAAAGTGAAAGATCATACTAGAGAATTTTTGATTTTCTCTGGTAAATGAACTGATTATTCTATAAAGTAAAAAATTAGGTATAAAAATAACTAACTATATAAAAAATAACTGCCTTGCAAGGTGATCAATTAGTAACGGAACTATTTCTTCTACTTCTGTCACTTTCCTACCATTAGCACTGAGTAAAGTTATTTTTCCATTATCGTTCCTTCTTTTACTTGGTATGTAGCAAAAAAAAAACTTTTGGATTCACTTTGGTTTGCTTGGCTAATTTTCTCTCAAAATCTGATTGAGTCTTCCTTATCATACTTGTTACCTTTCTTACTTGTGCTTTATATTGCTCAAGAGCATGCTGATCACCTTTTTTTGTTTATATTCCTTCCACAGTGCTTTTTTTCCCCCAGCTCCTGCTTTATTTTGCTACTCATCTACTAATGTAATCCCTAATTGATTTATCCTCCTGATTTTGGGTTTGCAGTCTGATACTACCCTACTCAAACAATCCCTGACTGCTTCACATTCATTAATCACATTCATTCCATGTAGCTTCCTATGCCATTGTGCTTCTCTAAGTTGCTTCCTTTTGTCATAATCAACTTTCTAGGTCTACATAAACTGTTTCTTGACTGGAAATTCCATATGTTGACCAACTTGGAGCAACTTTCCCAAATTGGGGGTAGAGTTGCTACTGTAGTTATAGATAGGTCTTCTGATGCTGTTACCATATCTAACACTGAAACAACTCGTCCCCTCCATCACATGCTGTTTCAGGTTTTGGCACATGGCGAAATAGAATTTATATCCCTAAGTAAGCATTATAAATTCTCTTTTGCCATGTACCATTTCTTCCTTCCAATCTACATCCCCATAGTTGAAGCCTCCCATGATAATTGCTTGGCCTGCATTCATTGTGCTAATCTGCTGATGCATGTTATCCAGATCTTCTTCTGGATCCCCAGGCCTTTAGCAGTAACCAGCAATATATTTTGTTTTTTCACATCAGCCTCAAATGAATCATTTCCCTTGCATCTACAATCTTCCTTAACTTTTATTTTTGTCGATTGAAGTTCTTCAGCTATTGTTAATAATACCCCTCCTCCTGCCCTATTTTCTCTTCCCTGAAAATAAAATATCCATTACATTCTATCCCTGTAACTACATCATTCTCTGACTCCAGGTATCACTGATGCCATTAATTTTTGGCCAAGTCAAACTGATCAACCCAAACTCCTGTCCTTTGTTTCTGATACTTTGGGTGTTCATGTACATGCATTTCAATATCCTTGGGCCCACAATTTACCCTTACATGTCATTACCTGCCCATTCAGATTCAAAACCTTGGAAACTGTACCCCTGCTCTTCACAATGGCTATTTCCTTAGTCATTCCTGAACTCACACTCATTTGTTCTGGGGATGGCTAAACACATGCTTGATTGCTTCCCCTCACTAATATCTCTAGTTTCCCTGGTTTGCACTTCCAAGCTCTCACTGAACAACACTTTCTCTAAGTATCTAACTCCAAAACCATTCAAGTGCAGTCCATCAGGCATGTACAGGTCTTTTTTGTTTACTCAAATTTACTCCACACATCTATAAAGCATTCCTTCTACACAATGCTTTCATTGGCAACCACAGACCTTCTTCTCATTTCTGTCCTATTAACCGAGACAGCAGACTCACAATCTTTACTTTCTTACTCTTCATTTTTGCTTTTTCCAACAGCTCTTTTGAATCCTCTCTCATTGCATGTTTCTCACCTTTCAAATCATTGTGCCTGCTAAGACAATTAACTCATTCACTTCTTCTGCCAACTTATAGCTTCACTAACATCCTTTATCTTCAATCTAGGAGATGCCTTTATCACTTTCTCATTAAGTATGCCTCTTATCAAGTTCTCCATGCTATACTTTCTATTTTTTCCCAGTTTCTTGCACTTTGATGCTTTTCCCATTGATTCTTTCTTTCTCCCTTCTGCTGTACACCAAGCCAATCATTTCTCCAGTCGATCGAGCTCATGCTTATCCTGTGAAGGGGTCTGCATAAAAGTGTAATTTCTTTCCACGCTGGTATCTCATCATCCACATTATTATTTTCATCCACTTCCTTTAAACTCATTTGTATTTTGTGCACTATCATTCACTGCTTTCTGTCAGATTTTCCATAACACTTTCACAATCCTGACTTATATCCTTAATATCAGTCACTTCATTCTTCTGCTGGCAACATGACTCGCATTTTCATTTTTTTTATTTTTTTCTTCTCACAAAACATTTTACGACAAACATTCTCTCCATTCTTACTCTTGTACTACCACAAACCATTCGTTCTCAGCAATGAATGCATTAAACATGCTACATCGCACTAAATCCTACATATTAATATCATTCAACTTTGATGTCTTGGCCTGCCATTTTTCTCATACACATTGGTGGCATAGCGTAGAAAACATTTGAAATAATATTGCTTCAATAATAGTCACAACTTACCAACACAGTCAAAAATAAAGAAAATAACACCAAGAAATGAACATAAACTGGGTTGTATGTTGGCCGAAGGATTTTTAATAACAAAAATAAAGTAAAAACACCAAGTTTCGTCAACTTGGCTGTTTGGCCTCGTCAGGGTGTATAAAAGTGATACAAAACTTAAACAGCTTATGAAGGAATAAACCGAATACAAATATATTTTTTACAAATTCAGAAGAACGCGTACATTAAAATGCATGGAGCATGTATGATATCAACTATTGTTATGCAAGTATGTTCTGTAATTTGCAATAATATCGCCAATATTTACTAAAAAATAAGGACTTATCTGAGCAACACATGTCCTGCAACTGCTACTAATGACGATGCTAGTGCCGTATTTAATCCATCATCCACGCTATGCAATATACTATTATTATTATTATTCAGACTTCCATGGAGTAAAAGACTCGTCTCTGGAGGTCCTTCCGAGGAAACACAAATCTATCAAGACTCATCGTGGGAGGTCCCTCTTAGGAACAAAGTCTATTATACTACTCCTTAAACTCATTGACTGTTCTTGCTCTCACCACTATTAGGGAATGCATTTCATGGTTCAGCCACCCTCCATGCAAAGAAACCACTCCTCACCTGCTTGCTCACAGTTTCCTTTCATAACTTCTAGGTATGGCCCTTTGTCATCACTCCTTCATGATGCTCAACCAAGCGAAAGAACTCCCCAGTGTCACCTCTCAACAGCTTAAAAGTTTCAATCATATCACTTCTCCTTCTTCTATCCACCAAACTCTGCAGTCCACATTTCCTCACCTTCTTCTATCACCAAACTCTGCAGTCCACATTCCCTCAGCCGATCCTCATAACTATCCTTGTACAGTCCTGAAACCATCTTTGTCATCTGTCTTTGTATCCTTTCCACAGTTAATTTATCCCCTTCGAATCCTGGGGACTAAATCTGAGAACAATAGTCCAAGTGTGGTCTGATCAGAGACTTATACAACGGAATGATAACTCTTTTATATCTGCTGGTCAGTGTCTTTCTCATTATTGCAGCAATCCTCTGTGTTACCTTCACCACCTTTGCAATATGTCCCCTAAATTTCAGGTTTCTATCAATCATCAACCACAGATCTCTTGTCTCTCCCTACTTCCTTCTCTCCCTACTTCCAATAGCTCCTCCATTAGAGTATGCAGTGTTTCATCGACGTGTCCCAAACCTCAAGACCTTGCATTTTGCTGCATTAAACCGACACCCCCATTCATTTGCCCATCTATCTAGCTCATTCAAATCCTCTTGCAGGGCTACCACATTTGCACTATTACTAATAGCCTTTCCCAGCTTTGCATCATCTGCAAACAACTGAATATCCCCTTGCAATCCACTGACAATGTCATTGATATAAAGGTTAAACAGTATAGGTCCCAGTACTGGTCCCTGTGGGACCCCACTTGTAACCCTCTGTCTCCTTGAAACTGCCCCATCATACACAACTCTCTGATATCTATCAGACAGCCAATTCTGAATCCAGTTGACCAACCTGACATCCAGACCCATGTGCTGCAACTTAAATATCAGCTTATCATGAGGCACCCTGTCAAATGCCTTCGCTAAATCCAAGAAAATGGCAGTATTTGCCTTTCCCTCATCTACTGCTCTTGTAACTTTATTATAAAAGGCTAGCATATTACTAAAACAAGAGCACCCAACCCATGTTGAGTCTCACAGATAATATTACCCTCATCTGCCTAATGCTGTATATGGTCCCTCACTAATTTCTCCAAGATCTTAACAACTACTGATGACACACAAACTTGCCTATAATTAGACACTTCCAGTCTGCTACCACCCTTATGCAATGGCACTATCTTACCTTCCTTCCATTTCCTGAGCACCTTTCCCATAGCGAGACTTTAATTGAAAAGCCACGTCAACGAGCTATCAGTTCTTGAGCACATTCTCTTAAAACCCCTGAAATACCATCCAATCCCATAGCTTTACTCACATCCAGAGTACTCAGAATCTGGAACACACTCTCCTCCTGCACTTCTAAACCTCAAATCTGCCCTATCCCTCTAGTATTAAAATTGACTCCTCCAGAATGAAATACTCCAATAAAGTGTTTATTGAACAATTCCACTATATCCTCTGCATCAGAGGACATAGTGGAACTATGTTCCCATTTTCCCACTCTGTTCCCATTTTTATCCCACCAATGTCAATCTTCCACAGTCATTTCTCCTCCTACTGGCCACATAGCTAAAAAATTCCCTAGGATTTTCTTTGGATCATAGGCCCAATCTCTTCTCATATTCCAGTTTCGCCTTCCTTACCATACTAGTCACTCTCCTGGACTGTGTCTTATATTCTTCATGCATTTGCTCTCCACCCTTCTCCTTATATCTCTTCCTTAGCCTCTTTTTTGCATCATGCAGTTCCTGTTTAATATTGTTCGTCATCCACTTTACTCCAAATTGTGTCCTCTTATTCACTTGTGGAATACAGCTAAGTATTGCTGCTAACAAATATTCGTTCACAATTTCCCAAGCACTAATGATATCCCTTCCCTCCTATTTCCCCCTCCACGAAACTTCCCCAAGTTGACGTTTAAGACTGTTGTAATCACATGCCTTTTAATTCCACATATCTTCCCATCTCTTTGATACTCCTGCATGTCTATTCATCTTCCAAGTCAAAACCACATGGTCACTCTCTCCAACTGGTGGGAGAGATGTCATCTCAGTTATTATCAACTCTTCTGATGCTATGACCAAATCTAAAATTCTTGAACCTCTTGTTCCCTCTATTACATGTTGCCTAAGACATTTATCCCTCAAGAATTCTAGAAATTCCATTCCCTTATTGCTACATTCATCTTCCTCTCCCCAATTTATACTGCTGTAGTTAAAATCTCCCATAACAATCATTCTTCTTTCTCTTGCCAAGCTGAACTGTCTAAACATCTCCTGGTCCCCACTCTCTGTGCTCCTTGGTCTGTAGCAATGCCCCACTAAATATCCTGTTTCTGCCCACTTCTACCTCACATCATATACTTTCAAAATCATTAGTGTCCGTGCCTTCCAAAGCCTCCACTCTTAGAGGACATAAGTCATCACTAATGAATAGCAGTACTCCACTACCACGCTTTCCCTTCCTATCCTGCCAAAAAATGCTGTACCCTGCTACTTTTATTCCTGTTGTTATATCCTCTTCTTTCAACCACATCTCAGTGATCCCAATAATGTTTGTCCAGGCTGATACTATCAGCACCATCAATTCCTCTCCTTTATTCTGGATACTCCTGGCATTGGTGTAAAGCATAAAAATGCTGTTGTTTCTATACCCAGCATTATCCCCTCTAGACTCGACTAGGCTCAGTGTTACCTGATGTCGTCCCACTTCTCCCAAGTACCAGTTCTCACAAGAGGCCACCCCTGCTACTATCCACTCGGGTATGCATCGACTCATTCAGAACAGCAATCTCTCCAGATGCCTACATCCATCCTCATTCAAATACACAAGCGGTCTCTCGCATACAATTCCTCTCTGTCCTCAAACACCCTCCAAGCATCCACATATTCCAATCCTCTCTTCTAACACATTCTAGCTATTATGTTGTTCAATATTACTGCTCTTTATTATCATACCTAGGCAACGCACACACTATCTTTCCTCTCTATGTCTTCTTTTGCACAACCTCAAGCAAGAATCTCATATCTCTCGCTGCCCAATTTACATTACCTGTCAAGTCATTCGTTCCTACCATCATAATCATCTCTTTCACCCCTCTTAATTGCCATAGCCATACTTTCTATTGTTCTTCCAGGCAAACACTCCTCACGCATCCTATCTTGAACACCATGGATCATTGAGTCCCCATACATTACATCTCTCACCACCCTATTCCTCAATTGCTCGCCTGCATACCTCACTCTCTCTCGTCTAACACTTTCTCTCTGTGTTCCCCTACTTACCTGCCTTCCTGACATCACTCTATCCCTGGTTCCAGTGCTCTCTTGCATTCTTCTCATTCCCTCTCTCCTACTATTTCCATTCTCTCCTCTTCTCTCATTCCCTCTCTTCCACTGTTCCTATTCTCTCCTCTTCTAACATTCCCATAACCCACAACTTTCAACTAAAAAGTCCATATAAAGCTTTCCTCATGACAAGAAGGGAATCTTTATATGGACAAACTTAAATCTAAGTTTATTCTTCCACTACACTATAGAGGTGCTTAATTTCTTTTTGACAGTTTTCTATAAAAATATTTCTTTGAGATAGTTCAAAAATACTTGATAAATTTCTAAAAAAAAAATAATTAAACTGACATTTTAAAAATGTCAAATTAACAAAAATGAGCCTGCCTGATGTAGAAAGGTGAAGTACGCTCCTTTGTTTTTATGTGCTTTTTATAAAGCCCAACATGTGTTTTATTTTTAAGAAAACAGGCTTTTATTAAGCTGAATTGTGTTTTGTATTTTCATCTGAAAATTTTGGAATTTCACAAATGTTTTTCATATCTGTGAGATTTTGAAAAGCTTTGCTTCCAATAACTATATATATATATATATTGGGAAATATTTTATTATTTTTAGATTATCAGTACAGTTTTCTGAATTAGTTGTTCGCCGCTTTGATCGCCGTGGCCAAGGTAACATAGACTTTGATGATTTTATTCAGGCCTGTGTAATGCTGAAATCTTTGACTGATGCTTTTCGCACCAAAGATGTCCATCAGACTGGTATTGTTAACCTTCATTATGAACAGTTTTTAGAAATGGTTATTGATAATACTTTACAGAAGGTTGTGTAGGATTATTATGAAGTTGTTTTGCAGTTGTCTATTTTTATTCTGGACAGATATTATTGCAAGAGTTTTGTGCAATAAGTATTTTAATAAATCAAAACAAGTTTGTTGAAGCTCAGGATTGTTAGCTAATATTCTCTTAATTATGAATTAATTGGAACTGTTGCTTTCAGCTTTGTTTTCTACAACAGTTCTGATTATAGTATTTAAGGAATGTTTATATCAAATAGTTTTTGAATTATGCTAATGACATTGTTTTAAATAATGCTGCACAATGAAAAACGTTTTTTATTATATGGTTAATGTTACTATTAAAACTTCTTCCATTGAATAGTTTTTTACAGGATATATACCATGGATATTTATAAACATGTAATATATTATTAATGTTTGCAAGTTTGAAATTCTGTATATACTATTTCATGTATTCATCAGTTTACATAGATAAGCCTCTCTTCCAAAAAGTTTGAAAAAAATCTAACAGTGAAATTTACTGAATAGCTGAAATTTTAAAAAATTCTTTATATAGTGTGTATCTAAAATAATTTTTAATATGCATTTTGTGAACAAAATGCTAATATAATTCTCGTTGAGTTTATCTTAGAGAATTTATGTTGAGACTATATCGTTGAGTGTATGTTAGACTTAAGTACCAATATAGTTGTCATATGTTTATTTACATACATCCACTGTTTCACTTTCACAGTTTCTGAACCAAAGAAATGTCAGAATTTAGTTTCATGCTTTGTGTATGAGCACACTAGTCTGTATTTAGCTATTGTTGATTATCTAATTATGTATATATAGAATATACTGGTCATATCATTTTATAAAAACAACTATTTACAAAGTTCTTTGTTATCATTCTTAAGGTTCTAATTTTGAACTATAGCATTTGTTCATATTATTATTATTACACCCTCTATGAAGTCGACAATCTCATCCTGAAGGTTAATTCAACTTGACAACACATCTATCATACTGAATCTTAAAATCCTTAACACTCCCTGCATTAACAACTTATTCCAGTAATGCATTCCATTCACTGACAATTCTCCATGTAAAAAAATCTACTCCTCGCATCCTTCTTCACCACATTCTTACACAACTTCCAGAGATGGCCTCTTGTTCTTTCCTATTGTTTTCTACTCTTTTTATAATTCCCTCTGGATTAATTCGATAAAATCCCCTCTCTAACTTAAATGTCTCTATCACATTACCTCTTTTTCTCCTCTCCACCAAACTCTGCAATCCACATTTCTTCAACCTCTCCACAGCCAGCATTCCAGAATACTGATATTGTCTCAATCTCTTTACTGGACTCTCTCTAATGTTTCCACATCATATTGAAAACCAGATGACCAAATCTATGTAATGTTATTTTCAATATATGTTTAGACTTTCTTATTTGATTGCTTTATTCAGTATGGCAAGTTTTCTCTTATGCCATACCACCTGTATGTTTCTCAAATTCATTATTGGAAAAGGTGACTACTAACCTCTGGAAATTTTCCCCTAGGTCCTTTTATGTAAATCTGCATTTCATCAACATTTCCCATACATAGCACTGATGTGCTATACGTTTTACAATCTTTTGTTTGAGTTCAATATAAGAAGGGAAAAAATGGAGGAGATTAGACTAAGTTTTTGAATGGTCCCTTAATTCTTATGTTCTAGCAGAAATTAAATTACTTCACATGATAATTGTATTAGTAATATTTCAATTCATTTGTTAAGATTGAAGTAGTAATAGTAATTAAAGCCAGTTGAAGATATGTTATATTGCATGCAGTTGCTGCTTACAGCAATTTACACAAGATGTTTCAGATGCAGCTGCTTTTGTATAATGTTATTTATGAATTTACTGGATGAAGCTGTTGTTTAACATATTTCAGATAAATTTTTGCTCCTTCCTCTAATGTGTACATTGCTCAATTTTTCCACTTCATCTTTGATAACATTCACAGCATATCCAGCGCATGTGTGTGTACGTGCGTGCGTGCTATGCTGTATATAAGTTAGCCATGTAACTTATTCAGTGCAAACACTCAGAACCATTTATAACGAAAGTTATTAGATTTTTTTTATTAAACATTTGGAGAAGAAAATTTTTCCCATCTAATAAAAGTAAATATGGTAATTAAGTTTACTCATTTTACCATTTAACTGCAATAATCTTAAATATTATTAATAATATATTACCGACATTTAATAATTTAGTAATATACATCAGTAATTTATACTTTACTGTATATCATGCAAACCTCACCTCTGTCTCATTTAAATGCTTTTTATTATTCTGACACTTGAATATTGTTTTACATTTCACAACACATTAAGAAAGAACGATGTGTTCTGGTGTTTGACCAATGAATATTAATTCAATAATTCAAATGAACAAATACCTAAAAAAAAAAAAATAGCCCAAAACAAATGTGCTACAATTTATTTATTGAATATTACTAATTGCAAGCCTAGTTAAGAGTAATTTTGTGGTGATGTAGCATGTTATTTCATGTTAATTTTAATTATAAATTAGTAATGTGTGCCACAGTTTCAACATTATTAACATGAGCTCATTTTAATGAAATAACATTTTTGTTACCACATATTATTTCTATATTTAGCATTTTTATGACTGTACATACTGAAACACTCAAAAAACAGCCTTCTCATTATATGTAGTACTCAATGCCCTGGACTCTTATTAAGTGTATAGCATCTCCATGGAATCCCAGGACTCATTGCAGGAAGCTATTCCACACTACACTGTCTACTTCCTAAATATATTTTTGTTTACTAATTGTATATGTTCTCTGGCTGTTTTGTAGAAGGAAAACCTATGTTTTCCAAAACAAAAGGGTTGGGGACTTACTACCATCATATGAAATTGCATGTTGCATTGTTTTTCAAATTTCACTGAAGAGACCCTTAGTAATAACAAATTACACTGGTCAACAGGGATTTTATAACTAGGCCAAAAGTTGAATTTGTGTATTTTCAAATGTTGAATTTTTTTTCCTCCTTGGGATTTATTTTTACAAGTGTGCCCAAACCCCAAACTGACCGTGGCCAAATATTGTTGGGTTATAAGAAGAAAAAAAAAAATAAGTAAAGTAGAAAATTGTATTTTGTAAAATGAATATAAATTCAAAAATTCAAGTGGTGCTTGTATATTTTATGATAAGTAAGAGAATTAAAAAAAAAAAAAAGATGCACACAAATTTACAAGTACTTATGTTTCAGTTCCTCTCATACAAGTATTTTCAGGTCTCTTTTTGAATAGCTCCCATTGTACTGGCATTCTTTGTTTCCTAGTATTATTGTTCTATTGTCATGAAGGAGGTGATGGAATTGTTTTCCCTGCTTGTCATTCATTGCAAGCAGGGAAAACAAAAACCAATGAATTGTCATTCATTGGGTTTTGTGAAAAGTCCTATGAACACAAAGAAAAATGAATCTTTAGTGACATCCTAGTTCTCTTTTTTATGGTAATAAATTGATCAACTAGCTTTTTATAATTTTCTGCTTTATTATATTGTCTCTAAATCCTTCAATCATTGAACTAATTCTAGTTTCTATTTATTTCTTAGTACGACTTAAAGTGCAATTAGTGTTTTTTTTTCCCTTTTAATTTTAATATTTGTAAAGACATATACATGTTCTATATCAGCATTATTAGTAATTAATGTTAGTGAGTAGAAATTTTTAGTGTGATTGTTTGATATTTTTTAAATCTTATATACTTATGCAAAGCTTCTTAACCAACATACTTTTCCTGCAGATCAGAATACACTGATATCTCCTGATATTACATGAATGAGTTTGCATGTTTAGTGTTATGCTGTGTGCTCAGTTTTTGCATACCTTGAGGATGTCAGTAAAGTAATCATACCAGTAAGGGTGTTAGTGATGAAACTAGTCATTTAAAATATATAATTTATTACCCCTTGTTACTTTTCTCATAACAATAAATGATGTTAATGTACTGTTATCTGGCTGTAGGTTACAGACTTGCTTTGAGTTAGTATATTCTGATATACTCAACTCCTATAACAAACACCATTTTAACAATCTCATTAACTTTAATACATGCTACCAAAAAGTCCTGACCATGCCCAAAAGACACAATTTAAACTATAGAATAGTGATTCTTAACCTTTTCAAAGTCACGGAACACTTTTAATTATAAGAAAAATTTGGGGAACACCAAAAGCATTAGGGTCAACAATAAACATATGCATGGACTTGCCTTTTATAAAAATGACACTTATTTTAATGAGATACTTGAGCTTGTCGGCTTTTGCAGGTTTCAGCAATATCAGTTCTAACATGTGATACAGCTACCCTTATCTCTTTGTCTATATTAGTAAGTCTTTCGCGCTTTTTAGTTTTTATATGGGTTAATATTGAGAAACCGAGCTCACATAAATATGTTGAAAACTGTAAGAAAATTTTCAGTGCTCCTTTGGAGAGAGCTGGGTATTCAGTTTGGACAAAAATCCAAAATTCCTGAAGAGTTATTTCAGAGAATTTTATTTTTAGAGTACAATCCATTGACAAGGTAACTAATTGTTCTTCTTGTAACAAATTCACAACTTGATGTATTAACTGTGCCAAATGGATTTTGGATCCAGTCATAATTGTGTGTATTTAAGGAAGGAAAGTAACTTGAAATCTTTTCTTCCAATATTGTTAATTGTTAAATTATAACGGAAATAATTCCTTCGACATTTTTATTCAGAGTAACCAATTACACTCAGGACTGTGTCATGTGACATCTTTCACCAGTGGAATGCCGTAACCAGTTTGCAGAACACAAGTATTCTGGGGAACACCAGTTAAGAACCACTGCTATAGAAAATGATTCATTATAGCAAACTAGTTTAACAAACTATCCCTATTACCCCTGCAAGGTTGCTATCTTAAGAATCAAATGTGCTTCTTTAAAAATATTTCATATCTTTAACGATTGTGTAAAAGCAATGACCATGCATCTGAGCATCAAAATTTCCAGATATATATTTGAGCTCTTCACATGAGAGTAATAATGAAATGCATGCATAGCAGAATCGAATACATAATTTAACATGTCTCTTCACAAGTCTAATAAGAAACATGACATTTTTGTTAATGCAACATTAATATTTTCAGAAACATCATTAATTTCAGAAATAAAAGGAATTTGTCTGTTTTACTTCAGAAATTGTATATAAAAATACAAAATATCTTGAGCAGAGGGAGATGCAGTATATTTAAGTGAAAATATGCAGAGCATGGTATTATGTAATGTTCTTTATATATAATGTTCTTGGATAATATCAACCAAAGAAAGGGAGGGAGGGAGGGAGAGAGAATATATACCCAGATGATTATTTTGAATTAAATAAAGAAAGCATTATCTTCTCAAGAACACTGAGATTCTTTTATAAATTGCTGTCTCAAATTCAGGCAGCGATTTCCATTCAAAAGTTATAGTTTCAAAAAAGGTATACAGTCAGTCCTCAACTTATGACATATGCAACTTACAACAGCCATTCCATTAACACTTTCACTGCTACTCCATTCCTGTAACTCATGGACCAAGGTGTTATTGCTGTCATGAAGGAAGTAATAATTTAAATAAGAATAACTTAAGAATTAAATAACTTAAATAAGCAATACTTTTTGCTCAGACAATTGCTGCTGCTCAGGGTGAAAAATCCTCAGACTTTTGGAATGAATATAATATCTCGTAAATGCAGCATGGAGTGAAGTTGCAACAGAGTATAAATGATCGAAAGAATCTACATGAAAATATATGTTCATACATTCACAGGATTCAACACAGACCATCCTTATCCTTACAAGAGACAGGTGACGATATATTGCTGCCAGCTAAACAGTTGGAAGCTGAAAATAAAGATATAGATCAGTTGCTGGAAGCTGTGGAAGAGCTCTCAGATGAAGACCTTATAGAGCTAGTAGCAAAAGTTGCAGGAGAGAGAGAGGAAAAAAAGCAGAACAAGAAGTGGAAGCTGAGTCCACAAAAAGTTTGCATGAAAAAAATTGGCAGATGTCTTTATTATTAAGGCAGTGCAGATAATTCAGTAAGGAAATGAATCCTAATATGGAGAGATTTAACAGAGTAGGAGAATGATGAAAGCTGTAAAATTTGTAATAGCAATATACAAATTCATCAAAAAAGCTCACTCCTGCTGTCATGTCATCCTCTGTAGTTGAGCCTAGACCTTCACCATATTATTTTAAGACATCTCCATGGAGTCCAGAGACTCAAATTAACCATTATACACACAAATCATCATACCTCTCCTTGAATCCATTCAAAGGAACTCAACTAATTCTGGCAATCCGTTTCACTCACTCTCCACTTTCTCCATGCAAAAAAAAATCTGGTCCCTATTAACCACACTCTTACACAACTTCCATGGATGGGTCCTAGTTCTGTATTTGTCATATGTTGAAAATTTTACTTGCATCAATTTTTGAAGGTTCCACAGATCTGTCACTATTTTGGTCACTTGTCTTTGAATCCTTATGAACATTGCCTGATTCCCAAGAAATCCAAGTGACCAAATCTGTGCACAGTAGTCAAGATGTGGCTGAATCATAGCCTTATAAAGAGAGAGAGATAATAATTCCTTATCTTTACTTGTTTTCATAATAGTTTTCCATGCAGTATTCTGTATCTGTAACTGTAGTTGGCCATGCTACCAACTATAGAGTATTACATCCCTATCCACTGACTGTTGTATTTTACCTTTCGCCAACTTTTCCACTTTAACAACCACTCCTGATATATTAATTGGTCTGCAGTTTGCTACCTCTGTCTTGGTGCCACCTTTATGCAAATTTATCTTACTCTCTTTCCACTCCCTTGAACCATGCCAGAGATGAGACTTAGATTGAACAACTTTGTCAGAGGCAATGCCAATTCTCTTGAACATTCACATAGTACACAGGATGATATGCCACCCAGTCCCACTTCTATGTTCACATTCATATTTTTTAATGTGCTGAACACCTTAATGTTGATATGCATCTCTGTAACATCAGCAGCTATAAAATCACCACCTGGATGATACACCTTTGCAAAATGATCACTCAGCAACTTAACTATTTCTTTTGGTTCAGTCGCCTTCGTATCATGAGCATTATTTAAAGTCACCCTACCGTAGTCATTTTTCCTTTTACTTGCTACATAATGAAAAAACTCTTTTGGGTTTACTTTGGCCTGTTTGGCTAATTCTCTCTCATAGTCTGTTTGGCCTTCTTTACTATGCTGGTCACCCTTCTTGCTTGCACTTTGTACTGCTCATGAGTATGCTGATCACTTTTTTCTTTATATTTCCTCCACATTGTTCTTTTGTTTTTGCAGCTCTTGCTTTATATCCCTAATCATCCACTTCATTTTAACTTGGTTTACCCTCACTACCTTCGGTATGTAGTCTGATACTGCTGTCCTCAAGCAATCTCTTACCACTTGCCATGCACTACTGACATTCTTTCCTTGTAGCTTCTCAAGTCATGGTAATGTTCCAACATAACTCCTGAGTCTCTCATAATCATCAGCCTTAGAATTGAACATAAACCCCTTCTTGATAGAGAACTCCACGTGTTTGGCAACTTCCCAGAACAAGACTGCACGGTCACTCTCCCCAATTGCAGGCAGAGGTTACCTTGATTATGGATACATCTGATGCTGTTTTCAGATCCAACACCCTCCAACCTCTTGTCCCCCTTTATAACATGTTGTGTCATGTAATTATCCCTTAGCAACTTAATAAATCCCATTGCTATGCCCCTTTCCTCCCTCTAATTGATGTCCCCATAGTTAGTCTTCCATAATAATTGTTTGGCCTACACTCATTGTGCTGATTTGCTGATACATGACATCTACATATTCTGTAAACCCCATGGTCTATAGCAGCACTCAACAACCTATTTTGTCCTATTTGCCTCTGTCTCACGCTAGACAGCCTAAATGAACCATTTCCTTGAGACCTAATATCCTCTTTCACTTCTAATTTTGTTGGTTGTAATTCTGCAGCTATCATTAATAACTATATCATTTTCAGTCAATAAGGTCTCAGTGATGCCAATAATTTTTGGCCAAAAACTCCTTACCCTTATTCCTGATACTTCTTGCGTTCACATACATGCATTTCAATGTCCCTTTGTATCCATAGTTACCCTTGTGTAATGTCATTACTAACCCATTTAAATTGGGGACCTATGAAATTCGAGGATTGTATTCTCGTAAGCTCTCAAGTCATCTTACGAAACTTTCATAGTTTCTACAAACATTTGGCTTTGAAATAATGTTGGATCTAATATCCACTTTGCTGATGTAATTATAAATTGTTTATTTCTGCGATTTTTCATTCAATATTTTTGGACTGGGGTTGACCGCAGATAACTGAAACCACGGATGGGGGAGGGGGACTACTACAGTACTTATACTGTATGTGCATTTCTGTGGTTGATTTTGCCAAGTATATAGAAAATGCTTTCAGGCAAATACTTTATCATACCAGATAATGTTGCCACAGAAATACTTCTCACGTAAAGGTCTTCATTTAACAGAATTCAAAATGCATGTCTTCTAAACATAACAAACATTGTTGCTAGTTAATCTCCACAAAGAAGTCAGCATGTAATCCTGTTAATGTTTCGTGTTTTACAATATATTGGCATCCCACCAAAGACTGCTGTTAAGGGTGAAGCAATAGCTAAAGCAGTCACGTGTTTCAGCTTGCAGTATTAATTACTAATGCATACACAGTAACAATATAATATATATATTTTTAAATTGTCTGAATGAAAAGATGCTTATTGAAGTTCACTGTTGCAAATACCTCAATGAAATCATCAGTGTTGCTTATAATAGTTTCAATAAAAGTTTAAATATGTTTATGTATATTTAACCAAGAATGAGTTAGTGCCTTTCATATTAATTGTTTTGTACATATTTTAAGTGTTTTGTGATATTTCTTATGTAATTGGTGAACTTAAATTGCCTTCATTGTTAAATGTGGGTTTTATACATTTTGATAACCATTCCATTCCATATGTATTTTAGATTCACTTTTAGTGGCACTTAGATTAGAAGTAACTAATAAAGCTAATATAGTAATATATTATAATATTATAATATATATATAAAACTAATATAGTAACTAATAGTAAGTAACTTATAAAGCCATTTGAAGTACCCTATGAAAACTAATTCCTGTAAAATTATTTTCTGTATATTTTCTTCTGTGTTTTGAATGTGAATTTAAGCAAATAAAATCTACTTAGTGCAGAGTAAGTTGCATCTTTATTACAAAAGTTTGAATTGCTATCATGCCTGAATATGAAGTGAAAGAAACTGATTAGTATAAGCCCATGAGAAAGAAATTGATATTCAATTTCTTTCTCATGGTTAAAAAATATCCTGTAGTATATGATTAAATAAATGAAGAGAAGAATGGATGAAGGTGTCATGTTACAAAATATAATTTTTAAGTCTCTAGATCAGGGGTTCCCAACCTTTTGGTTTCCTAGAGCACATTCTAAAATACCGGTATAGCGATGGCACCATCTATTTTTTCAAGCAAATTTTTTGAATTCTTTTGTTAAATGAATACATACAAAGTTTACATTATAATCCAATGTTTTATTACTTAAAAGTTTACATTATATAAAAATTTAAATATATATATGTAAGTTAGTGTGATCTTTGGCATTGCATTTCATTGGCCAGTGCTTCATAATTAGGAGAATATGATGATATTCTAGTTCTTAAACTGGAATGAACATCTGTAAACTGGAATGTAAAACGTCTGCTTTACATTGTATGCGTTTAATACTTCATGTGTCATTAACGCATGCATCATATAACATGCTATGAATTGTTGCATGATTATTTCAAACTATACCGCACATGGTTGAACAACGGCGGGCACACACAAATTGGTCCACTGGTGCCATGGTGCCCGCAGGCATAGGGTTGGGCACCCCTGCTCTAGATGTCTGAAGTAATTACTTTGAAAGACTGTTAAACGAACCAAGCAGTGATGACAGAACTGTACAAGAAAATTTTCAAGAGGAATACACATCAATACTTGAGATAGAAAAAGCTGTCAAAAACTTGAAATCTGGAAAGGCAGGTGGAGTAGATGATTTCAACCATAAATGCTTAAGTATTGGAGGTATTAAAATTTTGCAGTGGTTACACTGCATAATTCAATCAGAAGGTTGAATTCCTGATGGTTGGAATAAAAGGGAATAAAAAGGGGAATAAAGCTGAATGTGAGAATTACAGAGGAATTTCTCTACTAAGTGTTGCAGGTAAGATTTATGTAAGCATACTTGAAAAGCAGTTGAGAAAGATTGTGGAAGACAAACTTTGGAAAGAACGAGCTAGGTTTTCAGGCCAAATAGAGGTTGTCAAGATCAGTTTTTCACTTTAAAACAAATTGTTGAGAAATTGTGAGAATATAACAAGGATCTGTACTTTTCTTAAGTTTTGTAGATCTGGAAAAGGCATATGATAAGGTGTCCAGTTATATGGGAACACTAATAGTTTTATGGGATGAATGGAACATTATATAGAACAATACTTAGTCTATATTTAATTTTTCAGTCAGCGGTTAGAACTGAAGGAAATACAGGAAGATAGGTTAATGCAAAATCAGGGGTAAGACAAGGATGCACATTATCTCCACTCTTCAATCATCTATATGGGTCACATTATGCAAGAAAGTGGCATTAAGCCTGATATTAGAATTGGAGATGTCAAACTTAGCTCTCTGCTTTATGCAGATATTGTACTCTTAAACACATCTAGTGCAAGTCTCCAGGATTCTCTAAATGAATGAGAGCTCTAACAAATTTGGTATGAAAATCACAATAAAAACACCAAAACTATAAAAATAGGTAGGAACATAGAAAACTTCAGCGCCATTCTGAATGGAGATCCTTTATTATTATTATTACGGGTAACTCCAAGGAGTTGTTATACTCATCGAGGGAGGCCTAAACATGGCAAGAACTATCCAACATTTGTACAGTATCTATCATACTTTGCTTTGAACTTATTCACAGTCATGGGACCCACAACAGACTCTGGCAACCTATTCTACTCATTCACTACTCCCTAGAACAAGTAAAATATTTAGGCACAGTTTTTAGTGAAGATGACAAGTAAATCTGGAAATAGACAACAGAATAAGCAAAGCTGATATGGTGGGGAGCTGATTGAATAAATTTATATGGAATAAGAGAGAAATTAACCAAAACACCAAGCAGTATACAAGTGTTCAAACCAGTTTTAAGCTCTGAATCTGAGAATTTGGTTAAAAATACAGCACTTAAAGATTAGAGACCACAATTATGAAAGTTCTGAGAAAGATAACAGGAAGTGAACAGCTGGCATCAATGACAGAATCATATTAAAAATGAAGATATTAGAAAGGAACTTGACATTATTAGCATTCAAGAATGGGTTAGCAGAGCTAATCTAAAGTTGTTTGGCCACTTAAAAGAGTGAAAGAGAAAAGGTTAGCAAAACAGATGCCAAGATGGCCGGAAAGAGACCCAAAAGGAAGATCAAGATCTAGGTCGGTTGATTCAGTCAGAAGCCTTAGAAGCACAAAATTTTAGATATGACAATATTGGATCACTCACAAGTAATAGATTGATTTGGAGGAAAATTGTTGAATGGAGATTGATAATGTAAACTTAATCATGTAGTTCTGTCATAGTAATCTTGAAACCAAGAAATTCAGGAATTTCCATATCAGGAAATTGATGATGATTAACAGATCTAGGAAATCAGTAGGCAGACCATTGAGCAATTAACAAAGAAATGCAAGTTAACTTTCTTTAATTTGCAGTTAGCTTTTATTTGCAAAAGTTCTGTATAGATTTTATGTAGGAAAATGGTGTAAAGATCTAATGTCACCTAATGCATTCTTCCATGCAAAAGTTTTGATTTATGAAAAAGGGATTTTTTTTGGAATTAGCACCTTCATCCACTTGTCCTTTCAAATTTATTTAACACTGATTTATTTATTTATTACTGGGCTATATCTTTATACTGATTACCCAGACTGTAGAGTTAGTCATGAAGATATGTTTACTTTTTTCAGGTAGTCTTCACTTAGATCAATATGAGCTACATTCCAAAAGTTTTGAGAATTGACTGCTACAGGGACTACCCTTTAACACAGTTACTGACACCAGTTTGCAAGTAGCCAAAGGGTTTGTTTGTTAAATGAGATATTCATTTCAATACAAAATTAATAACAGAAAAAAACTCGCATACAAAGATTATTTAATAGTATAATTTTTGCCTGTGTGTCACAGGCATCTTCAATACATTAAGCTCAAATTAAACAATAACTGACAAATCCAAAAAGCGCCACCTAAGTAACTGGTGTAAGATAACTAAAACGGTCAATAAATTTCCTAAAAAAAAAAATCAATACAACAAAAAGTTAGGAAAGATTACCTGATTTGTAAAATACTATCTCCCATAAAGGGGATAGACGTAAGCCATCGGATCTGTTTAAGTTAGGAGAATGAAGTAGAGTTTCGCATGTTTCTTTATAAAGGCATTCCATAAGAAACTGACTTTTGTGAAGAACTCTTGTCTTTCTCCAATGAACTCTGTGTCTAGTGAAGATGGCATATTCTGCAAGTCCAGACTTTTCAGGTTTAAAGTATTCAATATAGGATTGGTGTTTTTCTAGCCGAATAGAGGCAGATCTTCCCGTTTGTCCGAAATAAGATAATCCACAAGAGCACGGAATCTGGTAGACACCTGGATGATTAAGATGTGAAAGCTTGTCCTTAGGAGAAGTGAGAAAGGTGGAGATATTTCTAAACGGTCGAAAGGCAACAAAAATATTCAGTGGTTTTAAAACTTTTGCTATACGTTCACTGATGCCTTGTACATAAGGGATAGTAATGCGCGTTATATCTTCTGTGTTTGAAGAGGAAGACATATTAAAACTACTCCAAGTTCTTTTAATGAAGCAATTCTTATAACCATTAGATAGAAAGGAAGAAGTTATATATTGTAGTTCTTTCTGTAAAAGATCGTCTGAAGAACAAAAGGAGTGGGCCCGATGAACCAGTGTTTTAATAGTTCCTGCCTTTTGACTGGGATGGTGATGAGATCCCGCATGGATATAATGGCCTGTACGAGTCTTCTTTCTATAAACTGAGAAATCTAGGTTACCATCTGGTTGGCAAAGAATTAGAAGATCTAAAAAAAAAAAAGGCTAACTGCTTATTTGATTCTACTTCTAGGGTAAACTTGATCCCAGGATGAAATGCGTTTAACTTAGTGAGAAATTGTTGAAGTTCATCCGAAGAGCCATTCCATACAGCAAAAATGTCATCGACATATCTGAACCAATGTTGTCAAAGATACGTTGTTCAAAATATTTCATAAAGAAATTGGAGATAGCAGGAGAAAGAGGATTACCCATCGCTGTTCCTTCAATTTGTTGATACAACTTATTTTTAAAGGAAAATAACCAGAATTTATTACAAAATCAAATACGTTTACAATGTCTGAAGGAAATTCCTGTTGTAGTAATTCAATGCTTTCTGAAAGAGGCATATTTGTAAATAAAGAAACAACTTCTAAACTGATCATTATTCTTGTTGAGAGGCTTATACGCTGGTTAAACATGATAACTAATATTTAAGGAATTGACAAGTTCCCAAGAAGATGGCAATGTGACGTTCGCCGAAATATCGGAAAGTATAAATTAAAGTTTATTTAATTCTATATTTCTAGTATACGCTGTCAATTCCTTAAATATTAGTTATCATGTTTAACCAGCATATAAGCCTCTCAACAAGAATAATGATCATCCACGGAGATCTCTTCGCACGCAAGGCCCGCCATTACGGCAAACTGAAGCTGAAATTATCCAGACAACTTAACCGTCTGGCATTCCTAAAACGCTGCCGGGATAATCATGTCATCCCGAACTGTGTGAAATTTAAACACCGCTTCATCTCACAGAAAGCTCTCCATATTTACAACCGCGCTAGCCAGGCATTACTTCGGGAGCAAATTACCGCTACACGCAGTTCCCTAGCCGACATAAACAGAGCTATTTCAACGCTAGAAAATGAGCTTTCACTTACGCTGAATCACGAGCTTTGGTCGATCCTACATGACGTCTCGTGTACGGCAGCTAAAAAAGAATTTGAACGAGTACGGAGCCGACATATCAACAAGTTTGATAAATTAATAAAGAACTCGGCGTCCAAACCTAAACTACAAACCAACACTGTTGTTAACCTTTCGTCAGCTACCTTAAAGCCAGAAGCACTCCACGCTCTGTCACGTGGTCACAACTTCGCCATTGCTCCTAAGAAATTACCGGCCGAGGAATTAATGATCCAAATTGAACGCGGGATTCGCCAACTTCCAAACCACATCGCCAATGATATTAGATTGGATGTAGCCTGTGTTCTCAATAAAGCAAAACCTCCAAAATCCAACATATCCATTAGTGAATACAAGGCACTACAAGAATTGAAGAGAAACAAAAAAATAGTGATCACCAAAGCGGATAAGGGGAACGCCACTGTGGTACTCAATCTTAAAGACTACACAGGTAAGCTCAAGGCTTTATTATTAGATCGTTCCACTTACCTCCCCATTGATTACAATCCCACCAACTCACAAATTAGAAAACTCCATAGGCTCCTTAAGAAGGTCACTTCTTGGCCTGTGGAGATTACCAACAGACTAAAACCCTATAACTCTAGACCACCCCGCATATATGGGCTCCCAAAAATACACAAAGAAAATGTGCCATTACGTCCCATAGTGGATGGCATTGATTCCCCCACTTACAAACTAGCCAAGCATTTAGCCAAAGTGCTCTCACACTATACTGGCAATACACCATCACACATAAAAAAACTCAGCCCGCTTCAAAGCCAGTATAGAAAACCTTACACTCCAACATAATGACATAATGGTCAGTTTTGATGTCTCCTCCCTATTCACGAATGTCCCCCTCAAAGAAACCTTAGAGCTAATCCAAGCTAAATTTCCTCCCGATATCTCAGCCCTATTTCAGTTTACAATGAACTCAGGCTATTTCGTTTGGCAGGAAAAATTCTACAAACAGATAGAGGGGACAGCCATGGGTTCACCACTTTCCCCACCCTTGGCCAACTTCTTCATGGAGATGTTTGAAGAGAAAGCCTTAAACTCAGCCCCACAAAAACCTACCATATGGCCTCGCTACGTTGATGATGTCTTCGCTATTTGGCCACATGGCCCGGATTCACTCCTCTCCTTCCTAACACACTTATACAACCAACACCCTAGAATCAAATTCACCCTGGAAAAAGAGGAAAACAATAACCTCCCCTTCCTAGACACACTAGTCACCTGCCAACCTGATGGAACCTTGGTTTTCTCAGTTTATAGAAAACCCACCCATACAGGCAGATACATTCACCAACAATCCCACCACCCCCCCTCACAACAATATGGAGTTATTAAAACATTATTCAACAGGGCAAAAATAATCTGTTCTAATGATCAAGCCCTAACCACTGAACTAAATCACATCCGTGACACTTTCTCAGCCAACGGCTACCCACTCCAAAAAATCCAAAAAATACTTAACCCAGTTATCCACAACCCACCACCCCCTCCCCTTCACAATAAAGATTACTCTAAATCCATCACCATTCCCTACATCCGAGGCACCTCGGAAAAAATCAAAAAAATCTTAAAAAAACATGACTTGACCACTTGTTACAGACCACATAGAAAATTGGCATCCCTTATCCGCTCCACCAAAGACCAACCACTTCCCCTAGACCTACCTGGTGTATACCAGGTCCCTTGCAGCTGTAAACTGTCCTACTTTGGCCAAACAGGCAGGACAGCAAATATCAGAATCTCAGAACACAAGGATTACATCCGATTTCACCAATACAGCCACTCTGGGCTTGCAGACCACGCTCTGGACACTCGCCACAGAATAAGATGGAAGAAAGCCACAGTAATACACCGCAGCAAGTTCAAATATGAAAGACTATTCATGGAATCAGCCTCAGCCCTTAGGAACATGCCAAACCTCAACAAATTTGGATGCATGAGACTGCCCCAAATTTGGGAAACGTTTATCAGAAGAACTTCAGCCCAAAGGCCAAGAACTACCAATATAGCCCACCAGGGGGCACCATCAGGACTTTAGAAAAACGCTAGCTTCCTAGCTTTAGTCTCATTTGCTGTTATTAGTACTTGTGTGCACGTGTCTTAGTAGTAAGTTCCCAAGAAGATGGCAATGTGACGTTCGCCGAAATATCGGAAAGTATAAATTAAAGTTTATTTAATTCTATATTTCTAGTATACGCTGTCAATTCCTTAAATATTAGTTATCATTCTAAACTGATCATGATATCAGAAACATCCAAATGAAGATCTGAAATTTTATTTTTTAAATCCCAAGTATTTTTTATATAAGTGTCAGTTCTTCTAGTTGAAGAGAAGAGTAAATTTGATAAAAATTTTGAGATTTTGTAAGTGGGGCAACTAACGGAATGCCTGGTTTATGAACTTTTGGAAGACTATACAATCTAGGTGGACGACCGAAGAAGGTTTTAAGTTTTTTCTTTTGATCTTCATTCCATGTAGATAACATTATCTATAAGAGAATTAAGTCTCTTCAATTGACTCAAAAAAAAGATATGTCTACTCACAGTATACCTCTTTTAAAATTTATTGCTAGACTTCACGGAGAGTCTATTTCCAAACAATCTGCTAGATATGGTAAAGTATTGGTAAAGAAGGCCAAATGCATTAACAGATTAATATTCCTTAAACGATGTAAGATGGCGCAGGTTATTCCAACCTGTTGTAAAATAAAAGAAGTTTTTAGGTCCCCAAAAGCTCATCGGATCTACTTCAAAGCTAGTAAGTCTCTTTTAAATAATCAGCTACATGAAGCTAAAAAATCTTTTGCCCTCTTAAATAGAGAAATTATGGACATAAAAAACACTCTGGAATTTTTTTTAACGTTTGAAACTTTTAATACTGTAATGTGCATATCTTCAAGTTCTTACCTAAAGGTCTTTAATGATTCTCGTGACAAGCTAAAACGCAAATTTGAATCACTGCTCAGCATACTTAGATCCAGTAATAATAGTATTGATATAGATAATATGTGCCTCAGGGCTCTGTGCTTGGGCCATTGTTGTTTAATTTGTATATAAACGATATAGGAAATGGCTTACAGGGAGATATTCAGTTGTTTGCTGATGATGCAAAGTTGGGTAGTGCAATTAAAAATCAAGCTGATGTTGAAAGTTTGCAGGATGATTTAAATAAGCTGGTAGAATGGGCAAAAGATAATGGATGTCAGTTCAATGTGGAAAAGTGTAAAGTCATGCATTTTGGGATTAAAAGATTACCAGCTGTGTACTACATTGATGGAACAGTACTCCAAGAGATTGATGAGGCTAGGGACTTAGGGGGGTATTGGTAGAAATGGAGATGAAGTTCAGAGGACACATTGCTAAGGTGTCCAAGATTGCACATAGGATTACTTGGTTGTTGAGGAACAAACTGACATCCAGAGATAAAGAGGTTATTATTCTCCTTTATAAAGCATTGATACTTCCACATTTGGATTACTGTGCTCAGGTCTGGTCACCTGGATTCCTTGGAGATGAGGAGGCTGTGGAGACGGTTCAGAGAAGAGTGACCAAGTTGGTGAGTAATGTAAAAAATGCTCCCTACATTGATAGATTGAGAGCTTGTGGATTGCAGAGATTGGTTGATAGGCAGAGAAGAGGGGATATGATAGAAACATTTAAATTACTGAAAGGTTTTTATAGGATTGATGCGGGGGAAATGTTTCAGCTGTGTGATAGTGATGGAAGAACAAGAGGTCATCCCTGGAAATTAAAGAAGAGTGTGGATAACAAGGGTGTCAGTATGAGGTTTTTTGTCTGGAGGGTGGTGAATAAGTGGAATTCATTGCCTGACTTAGTTGTGAGTTCTTCATCTGTAAATGAATTCAAGAAGAGATATGACAGATATTGTTTTGCTAGTTTGGGTCTCCTGCGATGAGTCTACTGACTACATGGAGATACCTGTAATAATAATAATAAAGTAGTTATAAATGTTTCCGGACATCCGCTAACAGACTGTGAACGTTTTGTTTTATCAAAATGACATGATTTCGCCGAATAAGGTGCCACTTATGGATTTTTTTCATAACATAGACAGGGGTATTCGATCCTTATCCCAAAGAACAGCCAACAGATTACTTTTTGAATGTGCACAAATTCTCTTTCATGCCAAGCCTCTGTCCTAATCTTTCTTACTCTGAGTTTAAAGCATTGAAATCACTGAAGAATAACAATAATTTAATTATTACGAAAGCTGATAAGGGGAAGGCTGTAGTGATTCAAGATAGGAAGGAATATGAGAGAAAAATGTCTCTTACTTCGCGACTGTTCAACTTATAGGCCTCTTACATCGGATCCTACCCGGAGTCAATTGAAGAGACTTAATTCTCTTATAGATAATGTATCTACTTGGAATGAAGATCAAAAGAAAAAACTTAAAACCTTCTTCGGTAGTCCACCTAGATTGTATGGTCTTCCAAAAGTTCATAAACCAGTCATTCCGTTAAGACCAGTCGTAGATTGTATAGGTTGCCCCACTTACAAAATCTCAAAATTTTTATCAAATTTACTCTTCTCTTCAACTAGAAGAATTGATATAAAAAATACTTTGGATTTAAAAAATAAAATTTCTGATATCATGATCAGTTTAGAAGTTGTTTCTTTATTTACAAATATGCCTCTTTTGGAAAGCATTGAATTACTACAACAGGAATTTCCTTCAGACATTGTAAACGTATTTGATTTTGTAATAAATTCTGGTTATTTTCCTTTAAAAATAAGTTGTATCAACAAATTGAAGGAACAGCGATGGGTAATCCTCTTTCTCCTGCTATCTCCAATTTCTTTATGAAATATTTTGGATAACGTATCTTTGACAACATTGGTTCAGATATGTCGATGACATTTTTGCTGTATGGAATGGCTCTTCGGATGAACTTCAACAATTTCTCACTAAGTTAAACGCATTTCATCCTGGGATCAAGTTTACCCTAGAAGTAGAATCAAATAAGCAGTTAGCCTTTTTAGATCTTCTAATTCTTTGCCAACCAGATGGTACCCTAGATTTCTCAGTTTATAGAAAGAAGACTCGTACAGGCCATTATATCCATGCGGGATCTCATCACCTTCCCAGTCATAAGGCAGGAACTATTAAAACACTGGTTCATCGGGCCCACTCCTTTTGTTCTTCAGACGATCTTTTACAGAAAGAACTACAATATATAACTTCTTCCTTTCTATCTAATGGTTATAAGAATTGCTTCATTAAAAGAACTTGGAGTAGTTTTAATATGTCTTCCTCTTCAAACACAGAAGATATAACACGCATTACTATCCCTTATGTACAAGGCATCAGTGAACGTATGGCAAAAGTTTTAAAACCACTGAATATTTTTGTTGCCTTTCGACCGTTTAGAAATATCTCCACCTTTCTCACTTCTCCTAAGGACAAGCTTTCACATCTTAATCATCCAGGTGTCTACCAGATTCCGTGCTCTTGTGGATTATCTTATTTCGGACAAACGGGAAGATCTGCCTCTATTCGGCTAGAAGAACACCAATCCTATATTGAATACTTTAAACCTGAAAAGTCTGGACTTGCAGAATATGCCATCTTCACTAGACACAGAGTTCATTGGAGAAAGACAAGAGTTCTTCACAAAAGTCAGTTTCTTATGGAACACCTTTATAAAGAACCATGTAAAACTTTGCTTCATTCTCCTAACTTAAACAGATCCGACGTCTTACATCTATCCCCTTCATGGAAGATAGTACTTTACAAATCAGCTAATCTTTCCTAACTTTTTATTGTATTGATTTTTTTTTTTTAAAGGAAATTTATTGAACTTTTTAGTTATCTTACACCAGCTACTTAGGTGGTGCTTTTTGGAATTGTCAGTTATTGTTTAATATGAGCTGAATGTACTGAAAATGCCTATGACACACATCACGTACAAAGATAGATGTGACACACATCTATCTTTGTACGCGAGTTTTTTCCGTTATTAATTTTGTATCAATATTTCTACTCACGGTATACCTCTTTTAAGATATATTCATTGCCACCATATAATGCTATAGGATAGGAATACATGGAAAACATATTCTCTGATGAGTCTCTTGACTCCCTGGAGGTCTCTCTTAATAATAATAATATTCTAAACAGGAATGGTAAAAAAAAATTATTGACTTTGTAATTTATAATCTTAAAATAATGAATTTTTTCTATAAGCATGAAGACATACATAAATATGCTTGGGCAGCAAGAGGACAGAAATCAATATTAGATTACTTTATTTTAAATGAAAAGACATCAGTTTTCTGTAGATGTTAGTCCACAGAAGATATGAAATAAGTAGCGATTATTTCCTCATTAAAATAAAATTAAGATTACCATCTTAATATATATTTATATTAATATTAAGTCATCTTGATATTAAGATGGTAATCTTAATTTTATTTAGTGTTATTTAACACTATAAATAACAAACAGAAAGAAAATTTAAAACATTCTTTTTATAAAACTAGGTTATTAAATGACACAAATATACAGTGACTGTATGAACAAAGAATTAACCAATATTTAGATAAAATTAAACAAAATGAATAAATAGAAATCATCATCATCATTTATTTATAATTTTACAATTATAAATAGGAAAACCAATCAAAACAAATAAGTAGTCTGTGTACACTAAGATAGGACTTGGAGGTTGTTATGACGTGAAGGAAAACCAGGCTTCTCTGTCATATGCTAATTGATGGATCTCTGATGCAGAGAGTAGGGGGGAAAACGGGGAGAATATTGCTGATGTATTTCCAATATGTTGTTTGTGGTCTGCCTCTTTTTCTTTTTCTATCTGTAGGGGTGTAGAGGACCAGAGCAGCAAAGGGTACAGAGGATGGATGTCTAAGTTGGTGGCCAAGCCATTTTATTTGGTTTCTTTGAGCAGTGCTGACTAGAGGATCTTGCTGGGTTTCATCTAATATAGTAGAGTTGGGAATGTGGTCTTCCCAGGAGTAATCCAGGATATTTCTTAGACAAGTAGTTCCAAAGCTATTTATAATATTGATTGCTGCTTTTGTTGAGATGTTCCAGGTCTGGGAGCCATACAGAAAGATAGACTGGCTGGTGCACTTGTAAAGACAAATCTTCGTATCTTTTGAGATGAGGCTCGACTTCCATACTTTACTAAGACTTCTGTGGAACTGCAGTGCTCTTTATTTTCTTGTTTTAATGTCTGTTAAGGAATCAGAGATGTGTGATCCAAGGTATACAAAGTTCTCTACTTCTTCAAGGTGATCATTTTGATTTATATAGATGTGCTCATCTATCTGATGTTTTAATATCTTTTTTTTTTTTTGAGAGTTTATAGAAATAGAAATAGAATGGCTTAATATAAAAATGATACTAAATACAGCAGCAAATGAAAGCTTAGGAAAGACCAAAAAATTCAATAAAAAGAAACAACTGAAGATATGAGATGATACAATCAAAGTGAAAAAAATAATCATATCATAAATGGTTAAGCAGTAAAATACATTAGTCCTACCAGTCCTATTGTATGGAAATGAAATCTGGACAATAAAACAAAAAAGACAAAGATTAATAACAGCTGAAATGAATTATTTAAATTAAGGGGATATTAAATCCCACATTGTTTTAAAACTGAATAAGAAACTCAAAGATTGGAATCAGAGAGTTTCATGCCGAATATAGTAATAGTAAACTATAAAAGTATTGGCAATTACTAGTGTGAGTTAATGCAAGTAGTCCTAGTACGTAGTACAATACCGAGCAACTCCCAACAAAGGTGGTAAAGTTCTGATCGCTATTCTTGGTATTTTCCATAATGTAAAAACACATTTCCTAGGAAATGTATGCTGTTATTACATTATGGTGGGAGGTCACTACCCAGACCGGTTTCAGCCTTTTTAGAGGCTTCATCAGTGAGAAGCTAGACCAAATTTATACCAAAGGGTATAGCGAAAAGAACTTATATACTCTGTTATACGAGTTGTCAAACAGGTGCACCCATTAAGTTACTTAAATATAAAGAGCCAGTAGGCTTCATTTCAGCGATATAAACATTATTTAAATTAAGGGGATATTAAATCCCACATTGTTTTAAAACCGAATAAGAAACTCAAAGATTGGAATCAGAGAGTTGCCCGGTATTGTACTATGTACTAGGACTACTTGCATTAGCTCACGCTAGTAATCGCCGATACTTTTATAGTTTACTATTACTATATTCGGCATGAAACTCTCTGATTCCAATCTTTGAGTTTCTTATTCAGTTTTAAAACAATATGGGATTTAATATCCCCTTAATTTAAATAATGTTTATATCGCCGAAATGAAGCCTATTGGCTCTTTATATTTACGTAGCTGAAATAAAGTTTATGAGAAAAACTGCAAAGTATATTATTCGATCACAAAAGAAATGAAATTATGAAAGAACTAAACGAGGAATTAGTAATAGAAAAAATAAAGAAATATAAACTTAAATGGATAGAATATGTTGAAAAAAATGAAAACAAAATATTACCATAACAAATGTTAAATTACAAACTATTAGGAAAAGAAAACCAGGACATCTCTAAAGAGATTCAACAATGACTTCTGAGGCCAGAATAGACCATTGTAGGTCTAAATCCATGAAAAGTATGATGATGACTGTGTAATGCTTCACAGGCCATTGATGGAAATTGTTTAAGATTTTCTTTACTGTATTTGTCATGTTTTTGAGGGTAGGATGCACAAATTTTGTGTGAATTTGGACAAAAATTCCATATTCACACTTCAAAACAATTATATTATGGGAAACTGGATGAAATAAGAATTTATAAATGACCAGAAAAAAAAAAAAAAAAACTTGTCGGTATCTTTTTTCTTTATTGATATTTATATATAAAGCTGGCTTTGTTTTATCCCAAAGTGTATAGGCTACTCTCCATCCAGTAGCCTGTATGTTGAATCTCACTGTACTTGGATGTATAGTGAGATTCAAGCAGGGAAAATAGATGGTTTTTCCTGCTTGTTGTGAGACCACCACTGCTTACTGGCTACCTGAAGTGGCTTGTAAAAGTATCATTTTGGTCTCTAGGGCAATGATCCCAGATTATCTGACTTTTAGCTCACCCACAAACTAAATGTATAATAAGAGTACAGATTTTCTTGGATGGGATTCGCATGGAAGAAGTGACTGCAGAGAGGGAATTCGCTCTTTTACAAGGAATTTGTATCCAGATCTTATTGTTAACTAAAATGTTAAGATAGTATATAACTAAGATGAAAAGCCAAAAGGCTATTTTTTTCTGGCGAGGTTGATATAAGTTAAGGGGATAAAAATCCCTTCTTGTTTTTCAGCCAGTAAGCGAAACTAAGATCGAACACTGCGATCTGTAACGTTTCATGCCGACGAACTGTCAGCGTATCCAAGCGTAAGTGACCACTTGGTAGTGCCACACCACGGCAACTCGTTGCAAAGGTGAAGCAAGCTTCCTCACTGTTCTTGATATTTTCTCATAATGTAAAACACAGCTCTTAAGAGATGTAGTACTGTTTTACATTATGAGGAGAGGTCACTACCCAGACCGGTTTCAACCTTTTTTGAGGTCTCATCAGTGAGTAGCTAGACCTAGTTAATATCAGAGTTTAAGTGAAGAAAACTTACATACTTTTGCTATACGATTGACCGAAAGGTGTGTCACTATATTACATTATATAACATAGTATATATAACTAAGATGAAAAGCCAAAAGGCTATTTTTTTCTGGCAAGGTTGATATAAGTTAAGGGGATAAAAATCCCTTCTTGTTTTTCAGCCAGTAAGCGAAACTAAGATCGAACACTACGATCTGTAACGTTTCATGCCGACGAACTGTCAGCGTATCCAAGCGTAAGTGACCACTTGGTAGTGCCACACCACGGCAACTCGTTGCAAAGGTGAAGCAAGCTTCCTCACTGTTCTTGATATTTTCTCATAATGTAAAACACAGCTCTTAAGAGATGTAGTACTGTTTTACATTATGAGGAGAGGTCACTACCCAGACCGGTTTCAACCTTTTTTGAGGTCTCATCAGTGAGTAGCTAGACCTAGTTAATATCAGAGTTTATCCCCTTAACTTATATCAACCTCGCCAGAAAAAAATAGCCTTTTGGCTTTTCATCTTAGTTATATACTATGTTATATAATGTAATATAGTGACACACCTTTCGGTCAATCGTATAGCAAAAGTATGTAAGTTTTCTTCACTTAAACTCTGATATTAACTAGGTCTAGCTACTCACTGATGAGACCTCAAAAAAGGTTGAAACCGGTCTGGGTAGTGACCTCTCCTCATAATGTAAAACAGTACTACATCTCTTAAGAGCTGTGTTTTACATTATGAGAAAATATCAAGAACAGTGAGGAAGCTTGCTTCACCTTTGCAACGAGTTGCCGTGGTGTGGCACTACCAAGTGGTCACTTACGCTTGGATACGCTGACAGTTCGTCGGCATGAAACGTTACAGATCGTAGTGTTCGATCTTAGTTTCGCTTACTGGCTGAAAAACAAGAAGGGATTTTTATCCCCTTAACTTATATCAACCTCGCCAGAAAAAAATAGCCTTTTGGCTTTTCATCTTAGTTATATACTATGTTATATAATGTAATATAGTGACACACCTTTCGGTCAATCGTATAGCAAAAGTATGTAAGTTTTCTTCACTTAAACTCTGATATCTGATATTAACTAGGTCTAGCTACTCACTGATGAGACCTCAAAAAAGGTTGAAACCGGTCTGGGTAGTGACCTCTCCTCATAATGTAAAACAGTACTACATCTCTTAAGAGCTGTGTTTTACATTATGAGAAAATATCAAGATCAAGAACAGTGAGGAAGCTTGCTTCACCTTTGCAACGAGTTGCCGTGGTGTGGCACTACCAAGTGGTCACTTACGCTTGGATACGCTGACAGTTCGTCGGCATGAAATGTTACAGATCGTAGTGTTCGATCTTAGTTTCGCTTACTGGCTGAAAAACAAGAAGGGATTTTTATCCCCTTAACTTATAAAATGTTAAGATGTTTTGAGGTGTAAGGACTTGTAAAAGCAAGAGGCTGCAAAAAGTGAGTTGTGGCATTCATTTGACTTCTCATGTGACAGCACTGCTCACACCATGCCATTTTTTGAAAAAAAAACAAAAAAAGTTTACCCACAGGTTTGGATCACACTGTGGATGTAGGTGTTTATAAATGTGTTTAGGGGAGATAAATTTCATCACCTGATGTAAGATTACTGCTCCATTAATTGAAGGCCTGAAGTGTTTCAAAAAAGTTCCATGTTTGGTCTCTGCAGCAGGATTTCTGGATTATGTAAAATAAAATAAAATAAAAAACCTTATCCATGTCATAGTGTACTAATATACTATAAGTTTACAACTTATGCGAGATTTTATACAAAAAGTGTATGTTAGAACATTGTCTGCCAAACTCCTTTGCTGTGATTGAACAGTGGTGTATGCTGATGAGTCACAGTCTTCGACTGTGTCGTTGGGTATACAATTGCTACAGCTCCATTTGAGCTAGAATCACTTATTTTGCTTACAAACATAAACATCGAACGCTACTGGTGACAATTCTGCGAATCGTTATGGAAATCACTTATAGTACTTTCTTGGATGGGAGTGACATAAAATAAGATTAGTACACAGGTCCTCTGGCACATATAATAATCATATTATGATAAACCTATTTACTACAAAATTGTAATAGGTTTGATTCTTTTGCTTAGCTTAGGGTTCTACCACTGTCACAAAGAATTTCTGTTAGAATTTATATTTGCAATTGAAAGAGAAAAGATCCATTTGACTGCTGCTGGTGCCAGTAAATATGCTTGTACAGTAATAGGTTTAAAGTGGCTGAGATGCACAGCAAGGTAAAACTACCTAAAACAAAATAGGGAATAAAGAAGAATAAGCTCCAGAAGATCTTATATAAGAATTGAATAAAGAATGTTTAAACTTTTAAATCATGGCATCAGTTTGATTAATCAGAAAAGTACATTTAAAAAAAGTCACATGACCTAGAAATAATGTAAGCTTTATCCCCACCCTTCCCTTGACACATACACTTAACAAAAGTCATAAAGAACATGTTTTGTGGCATAGAATGAATAATATTAACAGCCATGTATGTGTATGAATTATCCAAATACTTAACTGGAACTTTGACACACACAGCCTATTCTTAACTTTCATAAAAACATCCAAAGCTATACTAGATAAAGTACAGAACCAATTGTGATTAACTTTACTTTTACTTCATTAATATCTCATTTTTGAAATACTCAAAATTTGTTTCTCTCACTACAATAAATAATGTTTGCCATTATAGCCTGTAGTCAGAATAATTTGAATACATTTCGAACAGAACTTTGACAGCCAAGAAGCTTAAATTGTAGGTGTCCTCCCGCGATGAGTCTTCGGCCTCCTTGGAGGTGTCACGTCATGAATAATAATAATAATAATAATAATAAATTCATCAGTTCACCTTAGTGGCCAAAAACAAACCAAAGCTTAAACGTTTTGGCACCTTAGTCTCTAAATTGCTTTTAGCATTCACAGAAAATCTAATGCTAATGGGTGTTTCCTCTAAGACATTTCCCACCACCTAGCTTAGCAGTAGCAACATAATCAAAATTCTGACATGCAAAACTAGGGCAATTTTCTAAAAGGATTCATTATTGAAAGCAGAACTCAAAAATTTGATAGTGGCTTCATAACTAATGGCTGTTACACATAAAAGAACCCCACCACCTCTACCATAAAGAACCAGATGTCTAATAATACCTTATATATGCACATCCTCTGTACTAGGCTGCCTGAAGACAATAGACAAGTTCAAGTGACTGACAAGGAACTTTATCAAGCCTTTTTTTTTTTGACTTTCCCAAGTTAGTCGATCGGTGGTATGCAAAAGACTGTTTTATTTCTCTCCTGGAAACTAGAGAAAATCAACTGTAGAACCCACGCTATTTCTGATAACATCCTGTTAGTTAGGTACCAAGAGATGGCAGAACTTGTTTGCCAGTCTCTTCATCCGTTGCTGCTTATAATTAGTGATAGTCTTGGGCCAGTTATCACTGATTGGCTACTGGTGGAGATTGAACTGCCCACCCAGTCACCAAATGCTAGACAGGATTAAAAGGCCTTGAATAAAAGGTATTAGCTGATTACACCTGGCAGGGGGGGGGGATGAGTCTTCTTTAGAAATATTAAGACAAGCTAATGTTGATAATAGCTTCCTTTATTCATTATTCCAAAGATAAACTTTCTCCCTTTTTTTTTTCTCATATGGGCTTATATATATTATAGCCTTGTGTTAACTTCTGCAGAGGAAATATCATTATAGGATTAGTTACAGTCACTAACTGGTACATCTATCCCCATCTAACATCCTATTTAAATACACCTACCTCTGCATTAATGAGGAATGAAATTTCTTCTTTTAATTTTCAAAAGGGTAAAGCTACAAGTTTACTTACTCCCTCAGGAATGAAAAGGAATTACATTTATTTACTCTCTCAGGAGCCGATGGTATCCCTTAAGAACATAAGTTGCTTTTTTTTTTTTTTTGTAGAGATTTGCTATATATATACACTGCAGAGCAGAGGCATAGCTAGAGGGGGGGGTAGTCTGCCCCGGCCTCACTTTGAACCTTTTTGAACTTTTGCAGTTAATTCTAAAATGCAGTCTCGAGAAATCATTTCCAGATATTGTAATACAACAGCGAATTTTCCTCACAATTGCTGTAAGCGTTGCTAGTTGTGAGAGGAGTTTTTCTAAATAAAATAGATTAAGAATTACCTACATTACTATGAAATAAACTTTGCCATTGTTATCGACGATTTTGCTAACAGAAAAGCAAGAAAAATAATATTTTGGAATGTTGAAATTAAAGTTTTACTTCAAAAATAAACATAGTGTTTTAATTTATTCCCCTACACGTCGTTTTGACTTTTTGTAGTATTTTTGGTGTGTATGTGTATTGAGAGGGGCGGCAAACTCAGGGACCGCCCCCGGCGGCAAAAGCTCTAGCTACACCACTGCTGCAGAGATAGTCTTCAACATAAATTACTTTCATCTGGAGGAAAAATATCTACACATACAGATAAATGTTCTCATTAGTATTTTTTTCCTCTTGCCAAAAAGGTGAAAAAAAAAGGGTATACCACAGGCATTAGTTTCTTGGATGGATGGTATCCTCCCAGAGTTTCTAAAACATCTCGGCCAATGAGTTCAAACATGGCTGGCTGCCCATGATTGCTGTGCCCAAACCAGGGAAAGATCCAAGCAGTGCAAAAAGTCAACGATCTATCTCCTTGCTTTTGCCACCTTTAAGCTCTTTGAACAAATTCTCCTTAAAAGAATTTCTACACTCATCGAAAGAGCACTCCTGAACAAGCTGGCTTAAGGCCGGTAAGAAATTGCTGTGACCAGGTCCTGGCCCTGACAACACAGATTGAATCAGGTTTCCAGAAAAAACTTAAAATCTGGAGTCACTTTCATCGATCTAACATCAGCTTATGACACAATCTGGATCTGAGGCTGCCTCCTAAAGCTAAGCAATATAAGGTGCAAAACCACTTTCTGGCTTTTTGAATCCATTCTTTCCAACAGAAAGATCTGGGTGGGAAAAAAGAGCAGGCCGAGATTCTTCCACAGGGCTCTTATCCCCTTTACTGTTTAACATCTACATGTCTGACTTACCACATACCAGCTCAAGCAAATATGTATATGCCGATGATCTAGCTATCCTACACCAGTCTACCTCCTTTGCCAACCTAGAAACAACCTTGAACACAGACCTGAACATCCTGGAGGTGTATTTCAAGAAATGGTACCTGAAGCCAAACCCAACTACAATTGGGCAGAGCATTCCACCTGAACAACGCAGAGGCAAATCAACACTTCGACCTCTCATTTTGTGACAAAATGGTAGAACATGAGCCTGACCTGAAATACATTGGAGTGAACCTGGACCAGTGGTGCAACCAGAGGGGGGACCAAGCTCCCTAGCCCCCCCCCCCAAAGAAAACGAAAAAAAAACACTAGAAAATTCTCCAAAAATCTTTTCCTAATTAAAATTTATTTTTTTTTTATTTATGTTATATTTATGCTATGTCATCTATTTCTATACTACTTATGAATTAGCGATCATTGCAGTTGCTCAGTCATAGGTTGTATGCGATGCAAAGTGTGTATTCTCAAATCGTCTAAACTCCCCCTCCCCCCCGATTAAATCTTGAGTGTGCTACTGGCCTGGACAAAGTCTAACCTATAAAAGACACATCACCAACCTGTCCAACAAAGTTGAAACGAGAAATAATATCACTGCTTGCTGGAACAACCTGGGGTTGTGGTGCTAATGTCTTAAGGTCGTCTACACTAGCCCTCGCATTCTCTGCAGCAGAATACTGTGCCCCTGTCTGGGAAAGAAGTGTGCACACTAACATTATAGATACCCAGCTAAACTCTGCCATGCGCACAATTAGTGGGACACTGAGAAGCACTTCCTGGTTGCCTGTCCTATCTAACATTGCTCCACCAAATATACGGAGAAAACAAGCCTCGATTAAAGTATATTTAATAAAGTAATTAGCAACCTGCACCAGACTCATAAATCCACCTAGTATTCGTCTAAAATCATGAACCCCTTTCTGGTCCATGGACAAACTCTTCATCTGCCTCACCATCGACACCTGACATCAAATCGTTCAGATTACAACTAGGATGAAATTTAATTGAAAAATCCCTTATGATTTTACTTTTGAATGATAATGTGATAGAATTTCTGTATGTGTAGTAAAAGCACGGTGTTTGCATCCATATCGGTAGGCCATTCAAAGAAAGACCATTCGAGAATCGAATCTAGTCGGATCTAGAACTTTTTCAAAGCCTTTCTACGACTGGTTACTGAATTAGTTGATCCCTTGGTCGAGCAAGCGGGTTTTTCATTCCGTAAATTCGAAAAAATCAAACGTAGAAATCAGTTTTTGAGACAATAATATAATATATAGGCTTAGGGACCATGAGATGGCAACAGTTGCCTACCATATTCTCTTCCCATGATGCCAATTAAAATCACTAATAAGTGTTGGGCCAGCTATTCTCTGACTGGTTAACAATGTAAGTTAGTGGCCCACTAGTCTTAAAAAGTTATGGGTGATTTGTGTTTACTTCCTTTGGGGAGAAAAAGGCATTAGCAAGCATTTTATTTTATTTTTTGCAATGACAAGAAAAATATGTATTGTATGAGTTCGAAATTTTTAGAGATTTTAAAACATCCTAAGAATGTTAAAGGCTTAATGGATGTAAACAAGCTGCCCATAAAAGTAAGGGCTAAAGGTGCTCTGCCTACTCCCTTTGTGGGAGTAAAATATTTTTTCAAAATATTTTAAATTTGATTAAAAATATTTCTTTAAATGTCGCTCTGATACTTTTTAATTAAGTTTTAAAATATGCAGAAAAATTGCATTAATTTGAATGTTCCATTAATGTTAGCTAGAAAATTACATTTTTCCCTCATAAAACTAATCAACCTTTCCTTGGTCTGGTGAAGACAATTTTCATTTCTTTAATTTATGTCTGATTATAAAAAAAAAAAAAATCAGCTAACGCCTTTTATTCCTGTATAGAGATGTTCACTGTTAGCCAGTCAGAGATTGCTGACCCAAGCTATCACTAATTAAGCGGCAGGCAGGAAAGAGACGGCTAATAAGTGCCGCCATCTCGTATATAGCCCTAACTATATACATTTTTTTAAATTTTAATTTTACTGACTAGAAACACTGAGATAAGACAAAAACTTTAATTAGTACACAACTAGTTTCGTCCAATGCCGACTTCTTCAGTTGTACATACCATCACAAAAAAACTGGAAAGTTAGCAAGATAAAAAATGAACTAATATATAAATAAACAAGTTAACAACAATCAAGTTTAACGTAGCAGGTCTATCATGAGGCGAACTATCTCGAGAATGCCAAAACTGAATTACTGCTCCGTGAATTAGGTAAGCTATAAATTAAATTACTGTTTGTGTGTGAGGGGTCCAGAATTATTTCGATTCAAAGATGCGTCGTTCAGGGCATTTATGGATAATTGTAGTAAGATTCCAGTCTATCTGGTGTTGATGCTCTTCTGAATTAGAGTTGGCAGAGAAAATGACATGACCAGAGGGCGCTTGCAAGGTGTAGAGATATCACGTTGATGCTCTTCGAGTCGTAGTGAGATAGTGAGATAGACTTATCGGTTTGCCCAGAATACGGCTTCCTGCAATTAGAGATGATTTTATATAGTCATGGGAACTGAAGTTAGTGATGTTTTGGCTTGGGTTGACTCAGAAAAGAAAGAAGTTTTGGTATTGGTAGTGAACTAAGTTCTAATATTAAATTTCTTCATAACTTTTGCTAATTTGGGCGATAGAGAATGTACGTACGGTAATTGAATATGTGCAATAGGGTTCGAGTTATGCCAAGGTTGGAGACGTGGGGCTAGACGGTGAGAAATACTTCGAGGTGAGTAGCCGTTGTTTAAGAAAATACTTTTGAGGTGGTTAAGTTCGATTTGAAGATCTTCTGAAATTAGAGATCTTGCCTGACGAAGTGACCCTACGAGAGAACTTCACAACCTGACCAATAACCTTCTCAAGTCAACCTCGGAATTTCCAAGACACACCAGGTATCTCTCCTTTACAAATTTACAAACCTTCCTAGATCATATGAACAATCGCCACCAAAACATCAAATTCACATCGGAACTTAAGGTGAACGGTGTCCACTACTTTTTAGATGTAAAGATTACTAGGATGCCTAATTGTCTCAAATTTGCCAATTTTCGAAAAACAGCTCATACGGACATGCTTCCTCTCATCATTTCCCTCTGCAGAAACTAGCAGTTATCACCACTCTGGCTCATCGGGCGATATCTGTAGAGTGTCAACACTAGATAGATTGGAATCTTACTACAAATATACATAAATGCCCCGATGAACTAGAAAGACGCATCTTAGAATCGAAAGAAATAGTTCTGGACCCTCACACATGAACAGTAATTTAAGTTATAGCTTACCTGATTCACACAGAGTAGTAATTCAGTTTTGGCGTTCTCGAGATAGTTCCCACTCATTGACGTCTCACGCTAGACCTGCCACACAGATGCCAGTTCAAACTTGATTATTTATATTAGTTAATTTTTTATCTTGCTAACTTTCCATTTTTTTTTTGTGATAGTATGTACACCTGAAGAAATCGTGTATGTACACCTGAAGAACACCTGAAACTAGTTGTGTTTAATTAAAGTTTTTGTCTTATCTCGGTGTTTCTAGTCAGTAAAATTCTAATATAAAATGTCTGATAATCTTAGTAAATACCCTTAATAATAATATATATAAAATAAATCAGCGAATTCCTTTTTTCCCTTGGGAGTAGGCGAGGCCTTTATATCCTATCTAGCTTTTGGAGACTGAGTGGGCAGTTCAATCTCCACCGGTAGCCAATCAGAGATAGCTGGCCAATATCTATCACTGATTATAGCAGCCACCGATAAAGAGGCTGGAAAACAAGTGCTACCATTTCTTGGTACCTAACCCTAACTAGATATGTTACTGTCTGAAATAATGTGAGTACTACGATCGATTTTCTTGAGTTTACGGGACGAAAAACCCGAGTTTCCGCTTGCCTGTGCCAGAGATTGACTAAATCGGGAACCCGTCGAACAAGTGCAGAGGACGCAAGCGTCACTTCCACTGAGCTATGAGCTACCCTGGCCTTTTAATAATAATAATAATAATATATTGTGTTAGGGTTATATTTTATTTTACATTATTTTTTAATGTTGCGTTATATTTTATTTCTTTAGTTTACGGGAAGAAATTCTAGTTTCGGGGAGAAAAAAAATCCGTGCGCGAGATCGATTAACCACCTTTCTAGCCATTATTGGATCAAATATGCATCCTCATATGCTTTGTATCCATCATATATTTCAATGTAATATGAATGGTATTACAATTTTAATATGTACTTCGCATCCATGATAACCTTGACATCTATAGACGTCTTGGCCGGTAGCGTGGTTAACTAGGGAATCTGTCGAAAAAGGCTTTGAGAAAGTTCCTCTATCGGCTACTAGAATTGATGTCGTCATGCTCTTTCTATGGGCGGTTTAGAGCTGAGGAGTATAAACAGCACTTTCACCGAGGTACACAGGCTCTATGTCTGATTTTAGAAGTTATGAATGTTCATTAAGAAATAAATTTAAATAAAGGTAATTGACATCAAAGTTCATACTTCTTAAAATAATTGGACATATTGCATTCAAACAGCCCTAATTTTGATGATTTACTTGTGAAGCATTTACTACATAGTGCAACTCTCACTAGTCTTGTGTTCAAAATTCAAAACATCTCTGTCACAATGTGACATTTACACCAGTAGTCCAATGAACATAGCACATAACTGAATATTGACATATTGCATACAAACAGCCCTAATTTTGATAATTTACCTGTGAAGCATTTACTACATAGTGCAACTATCAGTAGTCTTGTGAATTTTTTGAATTTTGAAATTCAAAACATCCCTGTCCCAAAGTGACATTTACTGTAGTCCAGTGAATATATACACTAAATGTAGTCCAGTGAATATATAAGGCAAAATAAACACATAATGTGTTTATTTTGCCTTACCTCGGTTTATATAACAGTCATTTATTGGGAATTTTAAGTTCCATCTGGTCATGCATACTATTTCACATGATATTTTAAATGGCTAGATGAATTAATTTCCACTCGAAATAATGCTGGACAACTAACATATATGTCCCATTATTCAACGCTGCTATCTTGTAGGGATATGCAGATCGACTGATTACTATATCAGCTTCAGATATCACACGGAATGATCGCGCACCGAGTTATCACTATTATCCATTTACACATCTGCACTCATTCACACCATACTGTCGTGTTTGTGTGGCAAATTCAACAGCATAGGATGGTTTGTTCTTGTTCCCATATGTTCTGTCCTGTTAAATATCGTAGCGATCCAGGAGGTTGGTTATTATGGATCTCTACCTGAGATCCATAATAGTCAACTATATATAAGTATATCTATACGTTTGAAACAGGAAACTGGTTCTGGAAGATGATTATTCACTTCTGCTGTTACCTGTGCTGCAAAAATTACAGAAGAATAGATGTAACGAATCATGCGGGATAAGCACTTATGGTGATATTAACGGAATGAATAAGGAACTAATGGAAGAAAATCTGGAAGATGAGCAAGCAGGATTTACAACAGACAGAAATACTGTGCACCAAATACCAATGTTAAGATTAATTGTGGACAAAACTCTACCTATAAATAAAACTGTTTATACCTGTTTTGTTATCTTTCACACAGTATAAACATTTCAGGCATTGTAAACATTTGACAGTTTAAATCAGAAAGTGATTAGGACTGACTTGAATCTTATCAAGTGGACAAGAACGTTGACTATCTCTTGCAGAACATCAATTATAATACAGAGGCTTCTGTGTGATACTATGGAGAAATCGGAAGGTGATTCCAGAAAACAACAGGCACGAAACATGGAGATCCAATATCCCCAAACATCTCCATCCTGCTTTTAGAAAGAACACGAATATCATGGAGGATAACATAAGGGGAATTTCAATTCACTAAGACAAAACTTGAGATAAGCAGATGACAATTATTATTGAAGAAGATGAAGAGGAACTCGGAAGAACAGTCATCATCATCATCACGAACCTTGGGCTCACTGTCCGTTGATGTCCGATGCCTACTTCACTATCTTCTTCCACCTTTCTTTGTCCAGTGCACAGTGTCACAGTTTTTGTACACCCATTCCACACCAGTCTTTTATATCGTCTATCCATTCTCTGTATGGTCTACCTCTTCTGTTTATCTTTCGGTCCTCACTCATTCTACAGATGTGTCCAAATAATTGCAGCTTCCGTTTTATAAACTTCTGCATTAGATTTTGAATTGGTTGTATCTTCTGATAGAGCTCTTCATTGGTGATTTTTGTATCCATCCTATTCTTAGAATCTTCCTGTAACAAATTCTTTCAAATGCCAAAATTCTTTTTCTTGATTCCTTATATATTACACACATTTCAGATCCATACAGTACACCGCTAAAGATGCATGTTTCCAGTACTGTTTTGCTTACAGGCTGATCACTTTATTTTTCCAGATGTTCGCCATTGCCTTCAGATTTGTTCTTCCCTTTGCAATACCGATCTTTATTTCTTTTCACAGTCCAAGTCATATGTCATTTTACTTGCCGAATATGTGAATTATTCTACATTTTCTATATCAATTCCATCCACTTGTATCTTTTGTTTCATGTTCTTCTCACCAAATACCATTGTCTTTGTTTTTTCCAAGTTCATAACAAGTCCAAATCTCTTCCCTTCCTCATTTAACAGTTTCAGTGTTTTTTGTAGTTCTCTTTCGTCTTCTTCAATAATAACAGTGTCGTCTGCAAATCTCAGATTGTTAATCTCATTCCATGTATAGATATTTCTTTTGCGTCTTCCTTCAGTTTGTCCATTGCGTTTTCTAAATTTGCGATGAAAATGCTTGGTGATATTGGGTCTCCCAGTCTAGTACCTCTGCTTGTTTTAAACATTTCCCGAAATCATCACATATTTTCAGTGCTGAAGTTAAATAAAGAAGGAAAGAGATATAGGTTGGGAATGCACATCCATAAATCAAAAGAGTTGGAAGAGGTTAAGAATTTCACATACCAGAGCAAAATGATGCATGATTTAGAGTATAAGAAAGAAATAAGGTTCCAGAAACAAAAGCTAAAGTAAACCTACAGGCAATGGACAAGGTATGGAAAAGTAAATTGGTGAGCTGTCCCATAAAGTTGAGACTGCTGGAAACATGCATATTCAAAAGTGCTCTCTATGTTGTGAGTCGTGGGTAATTATCAAAGACTGTGAGAATAATAATGGCTTTCAAAAAAACTTGTTACAGAAAGATTATTCGAAATGGATTGGTACAAATATCAGCAAATGAAGAACCATGTCACAAAGTAAATGGCAAAGAAAATCTAATGCAGAAAATAATTCAAAGGAAACTAAAGTTTTTTGGACATATCTGCAGAATGGATAACAATAGAGAGGTGAAAATCTTGATGTTGGGTTCAATGGGCGGTATAAAGAGAACGGGATGGCCAAGGCGAGAGTGGTAGATGATGTGAAAGTGGACAGAGAGAAGTGGCAAAGGATGGCGAAACAGGCATCGGGCATCAACGGCCATTGGACCCATGCGCAACATCGTTGCACTGGTCTTTCCAGTGCAGCTGTAACAGGCAAATTCCTACCAATTTTTTGCATCCTTTAATTGCTCTTAAAAATCTCATCTCTGCAGCTTATTTTACTTTCATCTTTCTTTTTAACAGTCCACGTGTCCGAACCATATAATAGTGGGAGTGGTCATTATTTAAAAATTTTAGTTGAGTTTCTCGTCTCATTTTTTCATTCAGTGTCCTTTTAATTGTTCCATAGATTTTTTGAAATATCTTTATTTTTTCATCTATATCTTTATCTTTTAGATATGTTATTATGCAGCCTAAATAATTAAACTTTGTCAACTTTTCGATTATTTTATTTTCTATACCTACTTTTGTTCTAACATGATATCGACTTTTGTTTTATTTTGTGAAATTTTAAATTGTATTTTCGGTTATTTTGTTTAATTCGTAAACTGATTTTTAAATATCATTTTCATTGTCTTGTAATATAATCTGATCATCTGCATACAGCATTGTATTGATAACAGTTTTTCAGGTTAACTGAATACTTTGTTTGATTGTCGTTAACTGTTTAATATATATATATTAAGCTACATCCCCGTCTGATGCCCTGATTTATTTCAATATCTTCTGATGATTCATTTATTCCTCTACTCTTTCAACCAACTATAGTGCTCACACACCTCAAGTGTTTTAAAGTTATCTGCAACCAATGCCTTAAACACTGATCTCCATACAATCTTTCAATTGGGTGAGGGTAATCTGATCACTATCAGCATTTTCAAAACGCAATGAATTTTCCACTTGAAAAACAGATCTCAGTTCATTCCCTTAACTCATGACTATCAAATCAAAAGACAAGATTGCATCTCTCTCTCTCTCTCCTTGGATTGAAATTTACATCCAGCTTTTCTTGGCATAAACATTACATGAATAGCTGGTAATCCCCAGCCGCTAAAAACCAAGGCATTCTTTTTCGCCCAAGATGTTTTCTTTCATCCATCCATCCTGTTACTAAATCTATACAAGTCCCTAATTTGTCCCCAGATACTATTCACGTGTTGGGGTTCGTAAAATTTCTGTAAAATTTCTGAATGCTCTTCAAAGTATGATTAGTAGTAGAGGTGGAGAGGAATCCTCCCGCGATGAGTCTTCGGACTCCTTGGAGGTGTAACGAATAATAATAATAAAGTAAAGCAGTTCGACTCAGAGATGGCTATTCTCCCACATCTTCACTTTAACTTCCATCCCGCAGACCGGCTGTTTTAGCCGTGTACAGGTACTTCCATATAGATGCTCTAGGGAACTGTCAACCATCAACATTCCACTTTCAGCTTGGCGTGTTAAATGACGAGCAGCAGCTGCCCAATGTCTCTTTTCAGTGACTATTTCTGCAAACATATTGAACCCGCTCTCCCCCTCCTGATTTATTCCCACACCATCTCTGATGTTTAGAACAGCCTTTCTCATAAAGTTTTTCCCAAGAATTATAACCTTCAACTCTTAAATAAAAAGTGTTAGTAAATTTTTCTTTATCATTCTTCTCCTGCACCCCATACACGGCACTGACCTTTAGCGTATCGGACAAATATATCATAAAAATAAAAACTAATAATAATCAAATAAATACAATGTTCGCATAATACCACCAGACGTCAGTTGTTTCAAATGTCGGCAACGTGCGGTTTATTCATGAAATTTTAAGCTTGACTGATCTTCATGTTATGCTAATTTTGGAAAATGTATTACTTCAATAATTAATGGTGTAAAATTGCATGTTCTTTTGAAATTATTCCAAGTTTCTGTTACCCTTAACGGAGAGCGCCGCCTTTATAAATCACTGAAAAAATGTCTCTATCTTTAACTGACGAGTAGCTGTTAGTCTTGTCAAAGAAAAATGAATAAGCTAAATATACAACCATTTGTTTTTTTAGTATTATAAAATACATAATACCCTTGTATGCGATGCTTTAACCGTCAGTTAATGCTTCATCTAAATTAAAGTGATACATCATTTGTGGATTGAATATGAGCGGAGGACTTGCGCCTAGTAAAAGTACAGTGTATGTAGGAAATTTGCCGTTCTCGTTGACGAATAATGATCTTCATAAGATTTTCGAAAAATATGGAAAAGTTGTTAAGTAGGTATTTATTTTTGTGAGACGTGTTAACTCTGCATTATCAAATATTTTGGTTTGAAAATTGAATGTGACAATTTAAGCACCGCCGTTAATTAGTTTAAACAAAATATGACACACAATGCGTTTTGGAAAACCCATTTTTTCTTCTTGCAGTACGACTTGTTTTCATTAAAAGAATAAGTGTTCATGTTGAAAAAGGACACCTTACTAGTTTTAGAAAATGCCAATTGAACTTACAGCGTAGTAGACGACCTTCCTTTCCTGGTTAAGTGCATGTCATCTGCCTGAAGTAGTTGATGCCATCTTGGTTTTGCATTTTCAAGAGTATACCTAGCATACTTTTTTGCAACCCGGATGGCAGTGCATTAGGAACTCCCAACTGGTGCCTCAACCTGTAAATACCACCACCTTGTATTCTCCAACCAGTGAAAGATGCTAAGTAGAGGTATTTGGATACTCTTGAGATAACATTACATCCAGGAAATTGAGTGCTCTCTCCTTCTGAGTGTGGGTGGTTATGTTTGCATCTTTGTCACCTCACACATTCCTCAACTTTTCTCCAACACCACAAAAAAAAAAAAAAAAGCAACAAAACAAACCCCAGTAACATTTTAGTTATGAAAAGCTTAAAATACCAACCCTCCACGAAACCTAAAACAGAAATTATGTGACATTCATGTAAGTATAGATGATGTGCACTTATTTATAGGCATCTCCTGTTCTTAACTAAATCTCAACTTTCGTCTACAACAACCACTACTTATCTTAACTTTAAGGCACACTCTATGATTCCTTCTGCTACAAGGTGTTTTTTGTGCATTATGATATCCCATGCCAGTGAATACCAAATGTTGAATCCCCCCCACCTCCATTTTATAAAAATTTATTTAAATTTATTTTGACTTACATTTTTTTTATTCCATTATATTGCATTCATTAGTTATTTCTGTCACTCTCCCAATTCTGAAAACCATTCAGACTGCTTTGAAATTCTAACTCTGAAACCTTAATTTAGTTCTCTTCCCTTTTCCAGTTCTAACACCAAGCCTAAATAGATACAAGAGAATTTCATATAAGTAGTGACTGAACACACAAATCATTTGATCCACCAGTAAACTGGATTACTTTTGTTACTCTCCCAACAATCCTGAAATTTATGCTGTTCTCATTTTAAGTATGCATGAATGTCATTGCTTTTCTAGGTAACTCACACTGTAAGCTTCCTGTCTAACAGTGGTGCAAACTGTTGGACCAAATAGTTGCACCAAAGCTCACATCTACAAAAGTCATCACGAAATCCAAATCAACTTGGAAAAGCCAAATGAAGAAAACTTGCTTCTTACACAAATAGCAGTTTTGCACCCTGATCCCTATTTATGATTTATGCAGTTTCTTTCACGTTCCAAATGCCACCAGTAGCATTGCCTTGAAAAAACCGATTCTGCAGTTCCTGTGTAGATTCTAAACTTATATTAAAAGTAGTGCATTGCAGTTCTTTTCTGGTCTTTTGTCAGAAAGACAAGGATTTTGAATATCTTAGATATCACAAAAGTATTCTCATCCTGATTGGGGTCTTCCTATCTCTATTTAAAACTTGGGTCTTGGGAGCTGGTTCACATGTACTTTGTTAGCTCTTGTACAACATGAAAACATGCAGCCTTTTCCAAAGAGAGGGAAATGAGTTCACTTCAGTTCTTTCTAAAATAATGATAAATTAGTCTAACATTTTTTTTTTGTTACCTGGAAATACAACAATTAATCGTCATCCAACCTGTAATATGGTTTTGCTTCTTTCAGTGCACAGCAGATGTTACTTACATCAACTACCTTTGGACATATGTTATGGAGAAGTTGCAAAAACAAGTGCATTTGTACCTCCACATTTCCAATGGTCTTTGCAAAACCTGATCGTGCAAAGAGTTCTACACAGCAAACTACCATTGTATGGTGTCTAGCTAGCATCTTCTGGATGTACATAGCATGATACACAGGACAGTTTCTCCTACTAATATAGGAGAGCCACAGGGTTATGTTCGTTCACTTGCTCTCATCCTCCTCATGCATAAATGCTCTCTCGCTGACCCCTTATTCTAACCATAGTTTTTCTACAACCATTCATTCTGCTTAAGTTGACAAGCCTTGCATTGTTCAAACATTTTAAGCTTCAAAATCTTTCATGGTATTTCTTTCTGAACTGAATACATTCTTCAGCAGTTGAGGACAACACGGTCATCTTTAAAGTGTCATTTCTCTCTCTTCCAATAAAAAAGATATCATCTCATCTCTCTTTACAGTTGATGACCACCAGCTCCCACAATAAGACCACATTTCTATTTTCCAGATCCCTAACCTTACTTGGACACGTCATATGTATAGCCCACGAGGGTAGTCTGAAAAGTTCTCAGCCTTGACCATAGATGGCAATACTACTGGCACAATTTTGTTCCCTAAGTTGGTACATCAGTCATAAGCATCTATGTGAAATTGCAAGTCATTCTATCAAGTAGTTGGTTTTATACATATAACATTTTTGTCTGAAGCAAAAATGTTATATGTATCCCTTGAAATGGATAAAATCGAGTATCGTGCAGTTATAAAATTCTTTGTAAAAGAAGGTTTAACGCCAAAAGAAATTCATTCGAAGTTCTTAAAAGTTTATGGCCACTCTTCTCCTTCATTTTTGACGATTAAGAAATGGACTGCCGAGTTTAAACGTGGCCGTACCAGTCTTGAAGATGATCCACGTGCAGGACATCCAAAAAGTGTAACAACACCAGAAATCATTGATTAACTGCACAATATGGTATTGGACCTCTGAGTCAAAGTGCGTGAAATTGCTGAGATTATAGGCATTTCAAAAGAATGTGTAGAATATGTTTTGCATAAAGAATTGCAAATGAAAATTTTTGTGCATGATGGGTAGCGTGCTTGCTCACAGCAGATCAAAAACGCAGTCGCATTAAAATCTCTGAACAGTGCTTGGAGCATTTTAACAAGAATAAAACTGATTTTGTGTGTCGATTTATTACTATGGATGAGACTTGGATTCACCATTACGTACCAGAATCCAAACAGCAGTCAAAACAATGGATAGAAGGCGGTTATTCAGCGCGAAAGATAAAGTCAGTTCCATCAGCAGGAAAGGTCATGGCATCAGTGTTTTGGGATGCTAAAGGCATTTTGTTTATTAATTATCATGAAAAGGGTAAAACAATAACTGGGGAATATTATTCCAATCTTTTAACCAGACTAGACGAAAAAATTCGTGAGAAAAGACCCAGTTTGCAGAAGAAAAAAATCATCTTTCATCAGGACAATGCACCTGCCCACAAAGGTGTTTTGGCAATGGGAAAATTAAGGGATCTGCACTATGAATTGCTGGAACATCCATCCTATTTCCCAGATTTGACTATCTCCCTCTGACTTCTGTCTCTATCCAAAACTAAAACTCTTCCTCGCTGGGCAGCGTTTTTCTTCGAATCAAGAGGTGATTGCAGCTGTAGAGGAGTATTTTGCAGATCTTACCGAGAACCACTACAGAGATGGGATAATGGCACTGGAGCATTTCTGGAATAAACGTATTTGTCTTAAGGGAGATTATGTTGAAAAATAAAAATAATTTTTAAATTATAAATTCGTTTTTTCATTGTTAGGCCAAGAACTTTTCAGACCACCCTCGTACTCTGCATCCAAAAACTTTGTGGTCCTGTGCTCTCCTATATAGTTACTAAATCTGCCTAATCTCAGAATACTGTTTTCCAATATGCTCACTAACAAGGTATACCAGTTTTAAAAAAATCTTGATGCTTTAAATGAGCCTTTGGTTAATTCACCCACCTCCACAGGCTTACTACATTTTGTTTTTGCCTTATTCCTGTTTTGTATTTCTATAGATGCTCTACTGCTGACTTGGCACCTATCAGTCTCTCCTTTCCTCTAAGTCTATCAAAATATGAGAGAAAGCCATTCAACATCCATTGGTAGTCCAACTGCAAACCATCAGTTCAACTATGCCTTCTCTTTTGTCCCATGTATGTTTATGTTCCAAGATCTGCAACATTCAGTTGTTCAAAAAGGAATGACAGGTTCTGTCAGTCTTTGCTGTAACTTCCTGTGTGTGAGTACTGTATATATATCATCATCATAATACTAATTACCAGTGTAGACCATATTGGTCTGTTCTGTTCTCATTATCCATCTAATATGCTTTTTTTTTTTTGAGGTCTACCCTGCCTTCTCTTTCCAATTGGCGGTTCACTGTAGTTGGTGGATTAAGTTTCCACTACTTAATCCACCAACTACAGTGAACCACCACTACCATCATCACCTACACCAGTGCCATCTACTGTCCATCACTACCACTAGTTTTTTGTCTGTAAATTGTGTGTTCTCCAGGCCTTATCTGTATGTGAGATGAAAAACCCGAGTTTCCAGGAGAAAAACCCCTGCTACCTTCATGTGAGATCGGCTAACTCACTTTCAGTTGAAAAAAAATCCATTTAAAGATTCCTCTCATCACGACAAGAATCAAACATAGGCCTTTTCCAATCGAATGGCACAATATACCGTCGTTCTTCCAGTTGTGCTACAGGCAAGCAAGAGAAAGAATAATTATGGCAGGTTGAAACTGGTGGATAGCATTGCAGCAGATTAGCAGTTTCCAGAGGCGAATGCTGGTCTTGAAATTCACACTCGTTATCATTCAGGGAGTGAGAGGTGTCATTGAAGTCTGCCTAGCGGAATAATGAATTGCTGATCATTTAAAACTATATATTTAGAAATTTATGTACATTTAATCATTCAAATACGATATTTATTTTAGAAATGATATTTTATCTTTTTCAATTTAGCTACCTGAATACAAATTCTACCCTACAGTTCTTCTTTATGAACTGGTCAATAACATCTTCATAAAAAGTTGGTTGTAGCTTAATTTTCCCAAGCAACATGCACACTTGTAAAGGCTGGCTGAAGCTCACTGGCTAGAGCTACTTTGACTGCGTATGGCCTTGTGTTTAAGACAATGTGAAGTGAGCTGAAATGGCTATGCGGGTGCGCATGAAATCACAGTGCTGCAGCGAGGACTTGGAAGCTCCTACAGCCGAGCAAGCCAAGGTAACTTTGACTAGATGAGCAAGCATCGGCCTTCGATACACAACGCAAAGCTCAATTATTGATGCATAAGCTTAAGACATCTTCTGTCTACAGAAATAAAAGCCTAAATGGAATGCTAATAATTGCATGCATTTATTGACAAATAAATATTACTTCTTTCTCAATTAATGAGCTTGCGCAGCAAGCATGGAGAATTTGCCCCTGGCAGTTTCAAAGGACATACTGGAGTTATTGATGAAGCACTTTATCAGCATATATCATATTGGTGTAAATGATGTGGTACCATATATAGAAGGAAGGTAACTATTAAGAGAATTGGAAGTGAAAGAATCAGAGGTGTATCAAGTGTTGATTGGGTTAGATGTTAATAAGGCTGTGGGAATGGATGACATATCACCACATATTCTTAAGGAATGTACACCATAGTACTCGATGAGTCTTTGGACTCCCTGGAGGTGTTATGTAATAATAATTATAATAATAATAATATCATGCCTAATGGCACTTTCTTTCATAATGTTATCCATATAGATGATGAATAAAAATGGAGATAATGTGCATCCTTGTCTTACCCCTGATTTTACATCAAACCATCTTCCTGTATTTCCTTCAATTCTAACTGCTGATTGACAACTTAAATATCATCATTATTATTATTTGACACCTCCAAGGAGTCCAGGGACTCATTGAGGGACTGCACCTGCTCTACAACTCTGTCTCCACCATTCAATCATAAAATGACTGCAACTACACTGACGCCATCTACCTCCAACCACCACTGATATTTCCAGAGACAATCACAAACATCCATGCCCATGTCGGAATTCAAACCCACAACATTTTGGCTGGAGAGCAGATACACTATGAATTTGGCTAACCGGACCAGCTATGTTCCATTCACCCCATGTAATGTATTGAAGTGCTTTTCTCTAGGCACCTTGTCATATGTGTTTTCCAGATCTATAAAACTTAAGTACAGATGATTGTCGTATTCTTACAATTTCTTAATTTTCACTTTAAGACAAAGTGAAAATTTGACCTTGACAGCCTGTATTTGGCCTGAACCCTGCTTGTTCTTCTCCAAGTTTTTCTTCCACAATCTTTTTCAACCTGTTTTCAAGAATGTTTGCATAAATCTTACCTGGAACACTTAGTAGAGAAAGTCTTCCGTAATTCTCACATTCAGTTTTATTCCCTGTTTTATAGATGGGGTACTATGAGAGCTCTACTCCAATCATCTGGAATTTGACCTTCTGACCAGGCCTTCTGAATTATGCAGTGTAGTCACTGCAAAACTTATATCTCCATACTTAAGCAAGTTTTTGATGGCTTTTTCAACCTCAAGTATTGATATGTACTCCTGTTTGCATTCTAATTGAAAATTTTCTAGTATGGTACCGTTACTGCCTGGTTCATTTATCAGTGTTTCAAAGTAATTACTCCAGACATCTAGGATATCGTTATCTTCAGTTTTTGTATCACCTTTATCATCTTTGATTCCTTTTACTCTTTCCTCCATTTCTATGCTTCTTCAATAGCCTCTAGAACATTTTGCCACCTTCCTGATATTTTTCTTCCATATTCTTACCAAAGTTTTCCCAAGATTTTTTTTTGCTACTTTTACACACAGCTTAGCTCTTATATTTTCTGTGTTCTTTTAGAGCTCTGCTGACTGATTTGCTTTTGAACTTTTGTTATGCTTTCTTCTTTTCCAGAACTGCTTTTTTAACTTCTTGTGTCCATCCATGGTGTTCTTATTTTTCTATCCTTGCAGACAACTTCACCACGTACCTTCCTAGCTGAATTAATCAGTGTCGTCTTCAGAGTTTGCCAATGAGACTCCAGGGTTTGGTTCTTGCTTTCAAACTGCTGCAAATTTGTTTCAATAATGTTTGCATAGTTGAGTTTACAATTTACCTGTGAAATCTGCTCAACTTTAATTCTTTTTAAAACTGTCTTACATACTGTACTTTTCAAAATGATATCCATTTTTATTCTGCGTAGTACTAAGTAATGGTCACTTTCAATTTCGAATTCCCTATACAGTCTTGTAGCCTGAACCAACCTTATGATATCACTATCAACGATGACGTAGTCATTGAGGCTTTTCTTATTTCTTGCGTCTTCTCTCCACTTGTCCACATCTTAATGTTGAAACATGGTGTTAGTAATGACTAGTCCGTGTTCTGAGCAGAAGTTCATGAAATACTTACCATTATTATTAGCTCTGCCCTTTTCTCCAGATTTTCCCAAAATGTCCCTATATGACTGGTGGGATTCATTTCCTACTCTCCTGTTCAGATCTCCAACAAGGCCTACTTTTTCCATTTTCTTTAGGTCAGCTGCCTGTTTTAATATCTCAAAAGAAACTTCTCCACTTCTTCCGTGAAGAATCTTTTGTGGGACCATAGACACAAATAAATTTCATTGTCCATGTCCCCATTTTGAAGTTTGCCCACATAACTTGATGTGAAATTGCCTTCCAATCAAGAAGTTTATCTTCATGTTTGGTGTTGAATTCTTTTGCTACTCCTTCCTTTCCTTGATCATTGCTGCCTGAAAATAACATCCTATACTCTTTATTTAATAAGATCTCACCTGTTTTTGTCTTCTTTATCTCTGTAATGACAGGTATGTCCACATGGTACGTTTCCATTTCTTCTGCTAGTTCGATTTCCTTTTCATTAATACTCCTTATATATGATTTCTATCTTCAGTTCTTGTGATGTTTTGTTTCTTCTTCTCTTCTTCTAGATGTTGAGTTTGAGTTTGTTCTGGTAGTGTAGCTGATTTTTCACTGTTCACACTGGTTCTCTGATGAAAACAGTGTGTGTGTGTGGGGGGGGGCTAGTTTAACTGGGCAATGCCCCAGCTGGCATGAAATCTTATGTTGTACCATCATATGCATTTGTGGTTTAAGCCAGTAGAGAGTACAGTTTGGTTGGCTAAGACCGAAATTGCCAGCCCATACTTGTTCGTTATTCCATTGATATCATAAATGGCGAAACCTCCACAGATTTTAGTTGTATTTATTTGATTTTAATATCATTATTTATTTATTTTTTTTTTTTTTGTCCACACAGCCTAGTCTAGTGGCTGTGCACTTCACAACCATATGCCTGTGAAGGAGTGTTCTAGGTTCGATTCCTGTTGGTGACATGAGGAGCTAAAGGATCTTCCTCAGCCATAGCCAAGTTAGCTGGTCTTGGGCGTGGACAGTAGGGTTTCCCCCTAGGTTATCCTAGGGTTTTCATTCTGCAAAGCAGGCAAACTGTCCTTGAGAACTCACCACTACAGGTCATAGGATACACCGGGGCATAGGGCTGACCACCTTATCTTGTGAACTGTTTGAGGTCCAATGATTAATCAATCCTCGACACCACAAGGTAAAAGAGGGTAAAAGGAAGATGAGATGAGATTTGTTTGTTTCTTTTATTACATAATGATGTTATTATACTTATGTTGTGCACAAAATCACATATTGTAATACTTTGGCATACATTATCCCCCCCCCCCCACCGTTTATCAAGATTTATGTGTAGTACTCATGTTTAGAATAATACAGGCATTTCTATTGCCATGTTCCGATATAAAGATATCTAAATTCACATGGAGAGAGGACACACATACAAGACCTATTTACTATGCTATTTTGTTAGAAATTTTGTCACTTGGTTATACTCTAAATTAAAGATGCCAAGAAATTATATTCTTTGGTTTAATTCTTTATCCAAGTGTAAGCAAACAAAGTTTGTGCCTGAAGTATTTTCAGCACTGGGCAACTCATATATAGAGGCTAATGGCTTCACATCACTTGCCTTAGTATCCCATAATGCAAAGCAATATCCTTACGGACATGTATAATGCAAGACTGTATTCATGGGTGTGCGAACTGTGTGGTGGCACAGGGCCCCGCAAAGCGCAACAAATTGAAAAAAGAAAGTCAATTAATTTTTTTAAAATTATTATATAAATTAATATTGTAATTATTATATAAAAAATATTATTATATAGAAAAATATATGTATATAATTTTACAACCAACTATTGTTGTTATAGTAAGCGAAATAAGATCGTAGCAGTAGTATTTGAAACTACTCTAAGATATATAATATTATCATACAACATAGTGTTAAATAGGGAAAAGTGCATTTTAAAACAGGTGTTTTTAATCATTTTAAGGAGTTTTTTGATTTTAGTTTATGATTTTATGAACAAGTAAGCATATACACGTACTGTCATGGCAATTTTTTTAAGTGACATTACTTGCAAAACATCTTAAAAATATATTTTGTAAACTGGTTTTAGGTTATCTGACATCAGAATTTTTCTTAAATAGGAGTTTTCAATCTATATAAGATTTATTTATTTTCTAATATTATCTATTTTAGATATATTTTATTTATCAGGTAAGTAATTTTGTTTTAATTTATTAACTTGGTTTATAATTAAATCTATCATATTTAATTCTAGAGTATGACTAGTCGTGAGAGTGATTATTATGGAAGAAAATACCCAAGTGGCATGAAAAACGAAAGCGAAAACAAGAAAAATGAGGAACATCAAAGAAATTCACTGTTTAAATTTATGAAGTTGAACTCATATATTTGTTCAGGTATATCAGTTGATAACAGGAGTTCTGAAATAACTACAAACAGTTCTTCGGCTTCAACATTAATCAATAATGAGAGTTCCGAAATACTCAAAGGAAGCGGAGAACATGAGGCGTTTGGTCAAACAATGAGTATTGAAGATCCTAAAACTGAGACACCAGAGGAAGGTGAACTATTTACTATTGATGATCCAGCAACATGGCCCAAAATTTTGAACAGCGCAACACTAACACGAATTGTACAACGTAGTCCAGTGTCTCCTCCGACTGAAAATGATTTTCCAAAAGATGACGACAAGAGGTGTTTTTCCACAGCTCATTATGTTAGGACAATTGCAAATGGAGGGAAGCAAAACAGAAGATGGCTTGTATATTCAAACTCTTCCAACTCTATTTTTTGTTTTTGTTGCAAAATTATTTTCTTCTGATGATAATTTTTTTATCTAATAATGGCTTTTCTGACTGGTGACATGTAAGTGAAAGATTAGAGTCGCACGAACAAAATCCAGTGCACACGAAATGCATGTATTCATGGACACAAATGAAATGTAATTTAAAAAATCACAATACAATTGATCAGGCAAATCGAAATGCCATAAAATTTGAAGTAGAACAGTTAAAAATGTTTTAAGATGAATAGTAACAGCAATTCTTTATTTATCCGAACATAATTTAGCTTTCAGAGGTAATTTTGATACTTTGTACACAGCCCATAATGGTAATTTTTTTGGAATCATAGAATTAATTGCAGAATTTGATCCACTTTTAAAAGATCATTTAATCTGATGTTCGGAAAAAAAAAAATATAGGTGAGAAACAAAATTCGTATCTATCACCCATTGTGCAAAATGAATTGATATGGGAACCAGAATTCAACAAAATATTGTAAATATGATACGACAGGCAAAGTACTATTCAATAATTCTCGATTGTCCTCCTGATGTTAGTCATCAGGAGCAAATTTCGGTAATTTTTAGATGTTTACATATATTTGAAGCAGATATTGAAATTCGTGAACACTTCTTGATGTTTTTAACAACTGATGACACTACTGGTAAAAGGTACATATGAAAATATAAAATCACTTTTGACTAAATTAAATCTTAAATTGTCAGATTGTAGAGGGCAAGGGTATGATAACGGAGCGAATATGAAAGGAGTTTATAAGGGATTCCATGCTTACATTTTAAATGAAAACCAAAAGGCAATTTATACTCCTTGCGCCTGTCATAATTTAAATTTGATTTTAGGGGATGTCGTAAAATCATCAATTATAGCAATAAAATTTTTTAATGTTATACAAAAAATATATACATTATTTGCTACCTCAACTTCACGTTGGGACAGAAATTTGTTAAAGAAATTTTTAACAAAAATTAAAGAAATTTGTTAAACAATTATCTCCAAAACCCAAAATGTGATATCTCCAAAATGTGATACAAGATGGGAATGTAGAATAGAATCAGTTAGAGTTATACATTTTCCCAGAATTTTTAAATGCACTAAAAGAATTATTTAAAACTGCATCAGATAATACTATGAAAGTAGAAGTGGTTTCAATATACGAACAAATAGATTCATTTGATTTAAGATTCATAGATTTAATTAATTAATTAACAAGATATTCTTCCATTTAAAATTTGAGTTTATACTAAGTCATTTGAGTTTATACTAAGCCATACTAAGTCATTTGAGTTAATACTAAGCATTGTAATTTGGTATGAGCTTTTGTCAAAAGTTAATTTAGTAAGTAAAGTATTACAAAATGCAAAAATTCCCATAGACGTAGCAACTAAGCATATTAAAGCGTTACTGCAGTACTTTGAAGAGCAGAGAATATCAGGATTTGATAGCTGTTTTGAGATTGCTAAAGAACTGTTATATATGTAATAGAAAAAGAAATTAAATTTAAAGAAAGTCGATTATGTCAAAGAAAAGTATTTTTTGATTATGAAACACCTGATGAATTACACATAGGTGATAACAAAGATATTTTTAGGATACATTTTCTTTTTGTAATTTTAGATACTGCTCCACAATCTGTCAAAAAAAGACTTGAATTGTATGAAATTCACCAAAAATCATTTGGATTTCTTTATGATATGAAATTAATAAGAAAAATGAATTAAAATTTTGCTGCAAACAGCTGTATCAAAAATTAAATACAGATATTGGTGCATCTGAATTTTACAATGAATTAATTATTTTTAGAAATATTGTTCCAGAAGATGCACCCATTAATATTTTAAAATTCATAATTGCAAATAATTTGTTGGATATTTATCAAATATTACTATGACATTTAAAATATTATTGACCAGTCCAGTTATGGTCGCATCAGCAGAAAGGTCATTTTCCAAATTAAAATTAATAAAAACCTATTTGCGATCTTCTATGTTTCAAGAATGTTTGTTGTCACTAGCAATAATATGTATAGAGCATGAAATTGCAAAAAAAATGAATTTTTTTGCAATTTCTTTAGGGCAACTCCTATAGGTAGAGATGACCTTGCTAATGCTTCTGGCTGGTATCTCCACTTGGGCCTGGCTCCCACTGAAGAGACCTCAATAAAGGTCGAAACTAGTCTGGGTAGTGGCCCTTCCCTTAATGCATAACATTAGACATATCCGCAAGGAGATGTGTTTTGCATTATGGGAGATACTGAGATAGGAGTGTTGGTAGCTTGCTCCACCTTTGCAACGAGTTGCCTTGGTGTTGTACCACCTTAACCCAGTCCTGAAGATACTTTCAGGCGCAAACTTTGTTTGTTCACACTTGGATAAAGGATTAAACTAAATTTATTATACCTTTACTTAAATTGATGCTAAAGAGCATACTTGTTTATTTATGTGCATAACTATTTTTCATATTTGATTTAATTAATTAACAAGATATTCTTCCATTTAAAATTTCCATAAATGTTACTAACTTTCAGGAGCCCCGCTTTTCCATTTCGCACAGGGCCCCGCAAACTGTAGAAACAGCCCCGATGCTGTGCATTATGGGAAGGGTCACTACCCAGACCGGTTTCAACCTTTATGGAGGTCTCAACAGTGGGAGACCAAGGTTGAAGTAATGCAGAAGTCATATTTCCATATACAAGTAACCAAAAGGTATCAGCTTATTACTGAAATACTCTGGATTAAATGATGCTCTATATACAAGTTGCTTAGTCCTGAAGTTACTTCAGGTGAAAACTTTGTTTACTTACACTTGGATAAAAGACTAAATCAAGGGTATAATCTTGGCATCTTTAATTTATAGCATAAAAAAGTGAAAAAACTTCAACCATCCGTCTCTAATCCAGAGTATTTTAGTAATAAGGTGTGACACCTTTTGTCTACTTGTATATGGAAATGTGACTTTAACCTTCATATCACTTCTGGTTCTGGCTTCCATTGATGAGACCTCAATAAAGGTTGAAATTGGTCTGGGTAGTGATTCTTCCCATAATGCATAGCATTAAGCAAGACAATTTAGTTTTGAGTAAGAGAAATGAATATATCGAAAAGAAAATGTGTAAATTTTTTTTTTATTCGTTTTTAAAAAATGAAAGATGAGCACCTTTTCAGACTTAAATATACAAACATTATTTCAAACTCTTCATTTTTTTTTTCTTTGATTGATTCATTTAGAGAGGCATTTGGTGAAGTTGGTTGCAAGAATAGAAAAATCCAAACTTGTGTGTACTTCAGACAATTATTAAATGGAAGTGCTGTTTAAAATTATAACAAATCACAGTAGTGATAGAAAGCATTCAAGAAGAATGCAGTCAGAAGTACATACACTATACTTGTAGTAGAAAAGCCATCAGAAACTTGGAATGTGGAAAGGCAGTTTTAGTATATGATATTCAACTAGAAATGCTCAAATATGGAAGTATAAAAGTTGTGTAGTGGAATGCATAATTCAAAATGCGTGGTCAGAATGTCAAATACTAAATAACTGGAATAGCGCTCTCTCTAGTGCCATTATGTAAGGGAAAATAAAAGAGAATGTGAGAATTACAGAAGAATTTTGCTACTGAGTGTTCAAGGTAAAATTTATACAAGTATACTTGAGAAAAGGTTAAGAAAAATTGAGTTTTTAATGACTAATATTTTAATATTGTTATTGCAAGTATTTCAGCCTGAAATTAACTAGCTATCATTAGAGCATCATCACAATTTTAAGCTAGAACAAAACACGCTAATCCTTCTTACAGAGTTGTCACATGTTGGAGTGCCACCACACAGGTCATTGCAAAATAAAATGAGATTGTAATTAAAGCTGAAATTAAAATAATTAACTTTGAAATACAGTAAATTAACAAAAATCAGACTAAAAAAGATATCAAATTTTATATATGTGTATATCGTATTTTTCAATAGATAACGCACACCTAATGTATAACGCGCACCCCCAACATTTTCATCACTCCTTTTGCTGTATAGATAATGCACATGCGCCAACTAGCGGGAGAGTTAGGAAGTAACAGACAGAGAATGGAGAAATTCTTTAAAAACACGTGCGTTGCTATTAGCAGTGGTCGACATGGAAGACAGAAGTACTTCTCTGAGAAAATCTTACACAGCGCAGTTCAAGCTTAAAGTGGTAGAAGTAGCAAAGGAAAAAGGGAATCGTGAAGCTGGTAGATTGTTCAGTGTTGAAGAAAGTAATGTTCGTGAATGGCGAAAGGCTGAAACAGTCCTGAAATGTTTTACATACGAGTAAACGTGCAATGAGGTTTAGAAGGTGCTTGTGGCCAACCATAGAAAAAAAACTTTGATTGGGTTGTTAGTGAAAGCGCTAATGGTATGAGAATATCTACTGTCCGTGTGTTGCAGGAATTGAAAAGAATTGTGCAAAACGATAATATAAAGGATTTCAAGGCCTACCCATCTTGGGTTTTTGGATTTATGAAGAGAAACAATTTAAGTGTTCACTCCTCCACTAGTGTTGGACCAAATTTGCTGTGCAACTGGGAAGCGAAAGTAGCTAAATTTCATTTGTTTCTGAGAGAAAACTTGTGTGGGGGTTGATGCTTGTCACTTTGGGAATATGGATGAGGTTCCCGTAAGTTTTGACATGCGTAGTTCTACAACTGTGAATCTGAAGGGAGCAAAAGAGGTTTCAGTTCCTACAACAGGGCAGAAAGGTCTAACTTTACTGTGATTCTCTGTGTAACTGCAAATGGTTCCAAACTGCGACCGATGGTAATTTTCAAAAGAAAGACTGTTCCAAAAGCTGAAAAAATACCAAACGAAATTTTTAATGCAATTGATTCTTTCGATATTGAGTCTGATGAAGAATTTTTGGGATTTGAATAGTGTAATGTTCAATAAATATTAAGTAATACTTCTACCTTAGTTTTGTTATTACATTTGATTTACCTCTCATACCTTTCTAATGTATACCGTGCATGTTCATTTTTAACAAATTTAGACTTTTTTGTATAGAAAATGCGTGTGTTATCTATCGAAAAATACGGTATATATATGTCTGTGTGTGTACGTATAATTAAAGAGATGTTCAGAATCCTGTAGCAAAAAATGCATTGGATGAAATTAAACTAAACTTAGTGTAAATACACTCTGGAACATGGGGTTTTTATTTACAGAAGATAAAAAAAATAGTACAAATTTCTGCCACCAGGGGACATTTGACACTATAAGCGCATGGGATTAATTAAACAGTAATGGCTAGAAGAGATCATCATCACGAACCATGGGCTCACTGCCCGTTGGTGTCCGATGCCTCCTTCACTATCTTTTTCCACCATTCTTTGTCCAGTGCACAGTGTTGCAGTTTCTGTACACCCATTCTACACCAGTCCTTTATGTCATCTATCCATTCTTTGTAAGGTCTACCTCTTTTGTTCACACCATCCATAATACCAAACATGAATGTCTTTATCTTCCGTCTTCACTCATTCTGCAGATGTGTTCAAATAATTACAGCTTCCATTTTATAATCTTCTGCATTAGATTCTCCTTTGGTTGTATCTTCCGATAGAACTCTTCATTTGTGACTTCTGTACCCATCCTGTTCTTAGAATATTCCTGTAACACCTAGATAGGACTTAGTGTCACCCACGTGGTTGGGCTTAGTATTGTTTGTTATTTGTATGTATGTTACATTAGTTTTTTTGTAATCCCTGAAGATGTCTCATTGACTGAGACGAAATATAGGAAGAATTAAATTCTGTTTTAATCCTTTCTGAGTGCTGTATACAATCCATTAAGCCTCCAAAACTTAAGCATCTACACACGGATCATCATCATCCCCTTACCAAGATGACTTGTCAAGGCAATTGTTCTATAATTTTTACATTCTAGCTTATTTCCTTTCTTGTATAATGTCACTAATATCGATTTCACCCACTCCTCTGGCATTTTCCCTTCTTTCCATACCATATTACATAGTTGGTGCATTTCAGTACCCATACTTTCAACCACCATATTTAATCATTTCTCCAGTGATGTTATCATTACCAGGACTCTTGTTGTGTTTTAGCCATCCTATTGCTTTTTCTACCTCTCCTCTTAAAATGTCCATATCATACTCATTACATGGTAGTGATATCTGCTTCAATTTTTCAGTCAGTTTCCCAACGCTATCTAAATCTAGTTTTTCTTCATATAGCTCACTACAGTATCTTGTCCACCGCTATACAATTTTATCTTTACTCAGCAATACTTTGCCTTTTTCATCTTTAATTGTGGTCTGTTTTGGTTGCCACCTTCTATTAATGGTTCTAATTATTTTGTACACCTCCCTAGTTTTATGCTCTCCATAGTGCTGTTCTCTAACCATTTCATCTTATCCATTCTGACTGCTTTTTGCATCTCATTACACTTTCTTCTATATTGCTCCTCTATTTGTTCTGATGTATCCCTTCTTATCTTCAACATTCTTTTCTCCTGTACTAACTTCAGTGTTTCTTGTCTAATCCACTTCTTGATCTTCTCTTCTTCTGGTACTGTTTCTTCATACCACATCTTCTATCGCCTCCTTTCACTCTTAGAACTGAATTTTTTTCTTTGTCTACACTTTTTTCTCTTCTGACACTGTTCTGTACCTTCTTCCTATTTCTTCTTCACTTATTCTTGCTGCATCTCTTCGTTTCTAATGATGGGGTTTATATTTATTCATTCATCTTGAAGGTCCACCTTTCCTAACTGGGTTGTGGGAGCAGCAGCTGCAAGAGGAACTTCCAGTGGTCACGATCCTCCGCCACCAAGCTCAGGTGTTCTGGTGGGAGTCCCAAATGTGTCCACCCAAGGTTTTGGATATAATCTATACAGTGAGTCCTTGGCCTTCCACATGGCCTCCCACCCTCTGGCTTGGCAAAGAGGGCCTGCTGGGGGAGCCCCTCTTGTGGCATTCTGACCAGATGCCCGTACCAACGTAACTGTAATCTCTCAACACGGAGAAGCAGTGGTTGCGTATTGAGGGTTTCCTGAATTGCAGAGCTTCTGACTGTCGAGTCTTGTCAGCCCCGCAACTCATGATGGGGACATAGACTGTATTGAAGACAGCCAGCTTTGCCTTCTGACTTAAATCCTGCTTCAATACTACCAAACGGCCAAGCTCTCGCAATATGTGCTTGCTGAACTAATCTGAGTATCTAGCTCCTCGTCCCATTTTCCATCACTCGTGAATATGGGCCCAAGGTATTTAAACTTCTCCACCTGCCTCAGTGGGACTCCACTCACATATCGAGTGCACTGGGATCTTGAGACCACAAATGTTTCAGTTTTGGCCACACTGATCTTTATTCCGACTTCTGCGCAAACAGCTACAAATCTATCCAGGGTCCGCTGGAGGTCATCTGTGGAAGAGCTAAGCAGAACTAGGTCATCTGCAAAAAGCAGATGTCCAATGCTACATATTCCAATTCTGACACACTCACTGCCTATCAATCCAGTCCATAAATATTATGAAAAGGAGGGATGACAGAACACACCCTTGGCAGAGGCCAACAGATTTTCTTGGTTTTCCCATCGTTTGATCGGCACATCCATTTTCTGCAGTCCTTTTGTTGGAATCTTGTGTTACAGATCATCATCTTGTGATCCAAATTCTAACGTTTTTTCCACCTCATTCATTTCTTTCTCCGAAACCATATTTTCCCATGACTTTCCCTAATTTTTCCTATTCCGACTTTGGCATTCCAATCTCCTTGGTATTATTTCTATTGTCCCTGTCAGATCTTTGTAAAATAAGTAAATATCCTCATCTGTGCTGACAGATGTTTATTTATTTATTTAGCGTATGGCATAATAAAGACACATGACATCAGAATATATAAATACATATTTGTGCAGACAATAAAAATGAAACAAGTAATGCACGTATACAAATATCAGGTAAAAAAAAAGTCTAAAATTTTAAGTCTAGTTCAGATAGCCAATCAAGAGCTGAAGGATCTGCATCAAAAAAAGTCTCAGGTCACCAGGGTAGGCTCTTATGCTGCAGTTCTTCACGATGTGCTGGATGGTTTGATTTATGGCCCCACAGTCACATTGGGATGTAGGTGATCTTCCCCACTTGTATAAGCTCTCTGCACAGATACCATGTCTTGTGCGTATCCTATTTAGGCTTTTCTATAGATGACGTGGAAGCTCAATCCCTTTCGGATTTTGGTTGAGAAGGATATACTTTTTTAAGTCTGGTGGCAATTTTTCTTTCCAAGTTTCTAGCCATTTTGAATTAATATTGAAATTGCTATTGACTAGTTCTTCAGCCAGTATTAGTGGAGACCATCGGGATTTAAGGCGATTCATGTTTATATATGGGAGATCTTCATGTATCGGCAACAGGGGATTGCTGTTTATTTTTTTGTATTCTTTTACTAGAGCATTTTGTCTGCATAAGTTCGGTTGTGCAATATTGCTCAAAGTTGGAAGTCAGTAGAGGGAGGTGGATTTGACACAGCCTGTTATTGTCCTCATCGCTGCATTTATTTGTGTGTCAATTTTCTTGATATGAGGACTGTTTAGCCATACTGGTGAACAATATTCTGCTGCAGAGTAGACTAAGGCCAACGTGGAGTATCGCAGTGTAATAGCAGAAGAACCCCATGTAGAACCACACAGTTTTTGTATGATGTTATTACGGGTTCTGATCTTTAAAGAGAGATTCTCCAGATGTCTTTTGAAAGATAGTGTTCTGTCCAGGGTAACGCCCAGATATTTAGGGAAATCTTGGTGCTGCAGCATTGTGTTGTTAAAGCTGACCTAAAGTTTCCAATTTGGTGTTTAGATGAAAAGAGCTAGCCTCGGTCTTATTGAGATTTGGTGTTAGTCTCCATTTATGAAAGTATTCCCCAATGGTTCTAAGGTCGTTTGTGAGAATATCTTCTGTTACTTCAATGCTCTTGTGTTGGATGGTGAGGGCTGTCATCAGCATAAGCAAATTTTTTTGATCTAGTTGTCAGTAGATCAGATGTATATAAGTTGAATAAAATTCGTGCTAATACTGAGCCCTGTGGGAGTCCATTGTTCAACTTTCTCAGTTTGCTCATTTTGTTTCCCAGTACCACATGGTACTGGGAAACAAAATGAACCTGTCAGAAAGCATGTTGCCAATGTCTTATGATCGATTGGCATGGTATGACTTGTATCAGCTTGTATTGCATCCCCTCTTTCCATACTGTGTCGTATGCAGCAGTAAGGCAACAAACACAACAGAGGTTTTCAAACATCTCTGGAAGCCTGCTTCGATATGAGTAGTAAGGCTTAGTACTTGGTCTGTACAACTATGTTGAGTCCTAAAGCCTGCTTGCTCAACAGGGATAACTTCAGATATTTTTGGCCCAATTCTGTTAAGGAGTCTCTCGAGGAGCTTATAACAGCAACTGAGGAGTGCAATTGGGCAATAGCTCTCTACTTGATTTTGAGGCGTGTTGGGTTTTAATATGGCTATTATTTTGGCTCTCTTAAAGGCTGTTGGAAGGTTTCTGATCCTTAAAATGTGAGAAAAGAATCTTGATTGCTGTCAGATGTGGGTGCATATATCTGGACTGTTGATATATTAAATGGTTTTGCTTGAAATCTTGCTACTATGATTCGTTCATTGACTGGTTTGTATCCTAACAGTCGCCCTCTAGCTCTTTTGTTAAGAAGGAAGCCAACTTCTGCTTGGTGTTGGAAGAGATGCAACAAATCAATTTTGTGTTCATATAACTTACAGATGTGGTTCAATATGCCCTTTTTTCATTTCATATGTTTTAAGAACTACCTTCTGTGAATGACATTTTCTACAGCAGAACATGAGATCTGCATAGATTTGCCTCACATTCTGCATTATTCTGTCTTTCAAGGTTGCTAAATCAGGAACATGTCCTTCATACAATACACTTTTCAGATGGAACAGCAACCAAATTCAAGGATCAAGATCAGGCAAACGAGGTAGCCATTCTGTGGGAAATGCAGGACTAATCACTCTGTGTTCTGTGAAGTGTTTTTGTAGCATTTGTTGTACCTGTAGTCCTTTGTGAGGTGGTGCTCCATCCTGCATGAATGTGGTAGAGTCAAGGTATCTTCACTGCTGCAGTTGCAGAACAAAGTTGTGCAGCATCACTCAGTATCTAACTGCAAAGGCAGTACAAGTCCCTGGTCCTCTCAGGCAAAGTTCTTCGAAAAAGTATGGACCGATAATAAAGGATGCAGTGAAACCACACCACACTGTGACTTTTGGTGAGTGTAAAGGGGTCTGATGGAACATGAGGGTTATTCACAACCCAAATACAGCAGTTGTGTTTAATACTACTGTTCAGATAAAAATGTGTCTCATTACTCCATTAGATCTTCCACGGCCATGCATCATCCGCCTCCATTTGAGCTAAGAATGTCAGGGCAAACTATAGTCTAGTTTCCACATCCAATGAAGCAAAGCTTGAGTATGGGAGATCTTGTAGGGGAAAAACCTTGGCATTTGATGCAGGATTTTCCACACAGTTGAGTATGGCATGGCCAGTTGCTTTGATATTGCCCAAGCACTGCTGGAATCCTTGTGCGTTATTCATTCTGTGTTACGATGGCAGTTGCAACTTTGTCAACTTGTTGAGAAATAATCTGCTTGTGCCTTTGTCCTTGCCTCACTGCTAAAGATCTGATATTTTCAAATCGTAAAATAATTTTTCTAAGATTTGTTACTGTCATTAGACCTTTTCTCCCATCCTTCAAATGCTGGAATTCTCAAAGTGCAAGAAACCTACTTCAATAACCTCCCACAATCCATCACAACCTCAGAAGTATGATTGATACCAAAGAAGGGAGACTACACAGACATCTGAAACTGGCATCCAATCTCTCTAATCAATACAGATTGCGAAATCATTTCCAAAGTTATTGCAAACCGACTAAAGCCAACATTGCCTGAAGTTATTGGCCAACATCAAACTTATTCTGTTCCAGGAAGATCAATACATGATAACCTCCACTAATAAGAGATCTCATCCACATTGCAAACAGCCAAAATGAAAACCTAGCACTAATCATCCTTGATCAGGAGAAGGCTTTCGACAGAGTAGAGCATGAGTACCTTTATGAAGTCCTAAAGGTATTCGACTGTGGTCCTCTCATTATTGAAACAGTCCAATTACTATACAGACATGCACTCTTCTGTTTAAAAATCAACAACAGGCTAACCCACACTTTGCCATATTCTTGAGGGATCAACCAAGGATATCCCCTCTCTGGACAATTATACACACTACCATGGAACCTTTTTTAAAAAGAGTACACAAATCCATGATCTCCAATAGAACCATATCTAAAAATAAGCCTATCAGCATATGCTGATGACATCACCGTAACAATCCGTAATGACAAAGAAATGAGAGTAACTGATGAAGCACACAGATTATATGCACACACCTAAGGAGCCAAACTAAACTCTGCAAAAACCACTGGCATGTGGTCAGGCAGATCGAAAGCTAGAACTGATTCTCCGATTGAATGTACCTGGTCAAATGAAGGAAAAACATATTTCGGTGTACACCTTGGTAACACCAAAATATATCATACACTGAACTGGACACATCTTCATAAATGATTTAAACAGGTGCTAGGAAAATGGAACAGCACAATGTCTTCACTTAGAGGAAGAGTCCCAATAATCAACCAGATGGCTGCAAGTGTGTTGTGGCATACCCCCAAAGTACTGACACTCGCTGAAGACTTTCTCCATCACATTCAAAAGGCAATCAAATGTTTCTTCTGGAACAATACTAGCTGAACAACTTACTCTGCAAGCCACTCAATAAAAGAGGTCAAGGCCTGATTTCCCTTGAAAACAAGATTAAATCTTTCAGGCTAATCTTTCTCCTAAAGACACTTCAGTCCAATCATACTTATGTAACCACCTTCGATTACATTATGGAATCATCCACCAAACGCCCAATGAAAGTGCAAGGCCAGAGGACTTGCACTTTCTACAATCCTCCAAATGTCCAGTCCTGTGCCATCAACTCCTGAACTACCTAATTTTTACAGTGATGCTCTACAGCATTGGAAAAATACAGATCTTCATCACACACTGACAGGATCAACGGAGTCAGCTGTACTTACAGAACCACTGTTTTTGAACAGAAGCATAACAAGTCTCATAACTAGTCAGCCCTTTCTTTTCCCTACATGGAACTGGGCAGGAATAAGAATCATAGGTGACCTCCTGATTCAGACTCTAAAGTGAAAAACATTCATATATCTACCACTGAAAAACCCAGAAACTGAAAAGAAATATCAACAGATGCAAGTTGCTATTATAAAGGCCTTTCCAGATATTGCTACACCTCAGGGAATCCACATTCCTTCTGGAAACTGTGGGGAGCCCAACTTTCATCTTGTATCATCTGAAGTGTCACATCCAATTCTTCTTTCCAACTACAAGAAAATATACCACTTCCTCATGTCAGTGCCTCCACCCTTTGTATATTTATCCTTATCTCTTTCATCTACAACACATGCCATCCAATTTTCAATGGGATCTTCCATATAAATTGACGTGTGCGAAACCAGATTCTGACATACAGCAGAGGCTATGGCATAACATCTTGCCAACTTCTACCAAGGCTCTACAAATTTCAGCTTAGAGAATCGGATCTGTGTCTCTTCTGTGAAGCTTCAGGTACCCCTTGGAACACACATCTCTAACCTGTCCTGCAAACAAAGCGATGATCACCTATGCCCTCACTACTGCCTCTAGCACCTTAACTACACATACAGCCTACTGGAATTTACTTCATACAGAAGAGAACAGACACAGAATATGCAATTTCCTCATCATCTGTGTTAAGGCCGTCATCTACAGCTTCTACCTTAAGCACACAAGAAATAACCAGTACCCATTCATCACTGAATCGGAACAACCCTCATGTGTAGCCTATGTTGGAAACTACAAAGCATTCTTTCACTGGAATTTGATTATTACAAAGAAACAAGAAACAACTGTAGCAAAATTCATAGAAGAGTTGAATCCAACTGGTATCCTGTTCTGGGTTTCCGACGATGATACACTTCGACTGAAAGATAGCTAACAGTGATACCAAACTGTAATGTTGACCCTTTTACTAAAAAGACAAATCCTCTCTACCACTCATGTATCTTTTTGCCTTCTTTCTATTGTACATCCAAAAGGACAATCCTTTTTTTCTCTGTAACATATATTCTTATAATGTGTAAATGATATAGTTGAAAGTTTTTAACTTGGTTATACTATAAATTAAAGATACCAAGAAATTATATATACTCAGGTCTCTTTTTATGCGTATCTTTTTTTATGCGGATTCGAAGTTATGCAGTGCATAACTTCAAAACTTATGCACTGTTGTACATAATGAACAGCATGTTGCAGCACATTCTGGCGCAATGTGTAAGCAGTGAGTGTCTGTGAAGTTTAATTTTGCATGTGAGTAAGTGTTTGTTTTTTCATTATCGAAAGCCTAAATTTTGCTAATTTTTATTTTAAAGATTTAATTTGGCCCAGTGGAGAAAGAAAAGCAATGTCTTTGGAAATGAAAATTGCAATTTTAGATCGCTTAGAAAAAGGAGAGGGATCTATGACGATTGGTAAACATTTTAATTTAGGCGAATCTATTATAAGAGCAATTAAAAAGAATGAAGTCGCAATAAGAAAATCTGTCATTTCTGGCACAAAACTAAGTGCCAAATTATCATTGTACTCATGAGATGCTTTATTAGAAAAAACGGAACGAGCGCTCATAATTTGAATTGAAGAATTAACTCAAAGAAGAAGAATTCCTATAAGGGGTTATTTAATTAAACAAAAAGCCCTTTGGTTTTATGAACAGATGAAGCAATTGGAGCCGTCTACTTCCGCTACCCAGGCTGATAAAGAATTTTTGGCTAGCAAAGGATGGTTAACCGGGTTTTTAAAAAGGAATGCACTTCATAAGCTGGCAAAAGTTGGTCGATTGGTAGAGCGCCTCTGCTACTAATGGCTCAGTTAAGTAAGTTTGAGAGCAGTTAGTATTTGGAAGGGGACCAATCGTTCGATGCTATTGGCACACTCTCCCTCGATGAGTCTTTGGACTCCCTGGAGGTGTCAAATAATAATAATAATAATAATAATAATAATGTGAAGATTACAGGCGAGGTTGCAGCAGCAGATGATGAAGCAGCCAAAAATTTTCAAGAGAAGTTAGCCAAAATTATTGACGATGGTGGATTTGATCAAGTATTTAACGCTGACGAAACAGGATTATTTTGGCAGAAAATGCCTAGTCGAACTTACATCGCAAAGTCTGAGAAAAAAGCAAGTGGGTTTAAAGCAAGCAAAGATCGAGTAACATTGTTACGTTGTAGCAATGCATCAAGAAATCGAATGTTGAAACCCCTCCTAGTAAATCGATCTCTAAGACCACTTGCTCTAAAAAGCAAAGATCTAAAACAGCTACTGGTACATTGGATGGCTAATACAAAAGCCTGGGTAACAACTGCTATATTTACTGAATAGTTCAATAATTGCATTGTACCAGAAGTGGAAACATATATGAAGCAAAAAGCTCTTGATTTTAAAGTTTTATTAATTGTTGACAATGCACCAAGTCGTGCGCATTTAGAACATCCAAATGTGCAGGTAGTGTTTTTTCCACCCACAACAAGCATTATTCAGCCATTAGATCAAGGCATAATTGCTACTTTTAAAAAATATTACATTAAGCACACTTTTCAATTTATATTGGATAAACTAGAAAATGAATCATTAACAGTAACTGACGTTTGGAAAAAAATTTCTATTTTGGACTGCTTAAATCATGTTGCATCTGCTATTGCTGAAATAAGACTACAAACTTTAAATGCCTGCTGGAAAGCAGCTTGGCCTGGATGTGTTGCAAACAGTGCAACCATGCAGTCTACATTATCAGCTGAAATCATTACTTTGGCACAGGAAATTGGTGGAGAAAGTTTTGATACATTTAGCCAGAATGATGTTGACTAATTGCTTGTTGATAATGCCTTAAGTGATGATGATATTATTGGATATCGATTAACTTTAGATATATCGTTGAAGATCCAGAAAACGATAGTGAAGCGGAAGAAAAACCTGTCCCCCTCACTGCAAATATAATTGTTGAAGGTCTTGAACTGTACAATAAATTGAAAAATCATTTTCTTGTTAATGACACAAATTCTAAATGAGCCTTTAAATTCCAACGTGAGCTGAAGAACCATGTCTGGATATCGCGAGCTGTATAAAAAATTAGTAAAATCATCATCGCAAAGTTTAATCACTGATTACATTGTCAGAAGAAAAAAAATCAGCATAGAATGAGGGTGAAGCTAATTTTGTTTGTGAAGAACCATTGCCTTTACCATACAGATCTGATGTGCTGACTATCTCTTCTGGTGATGAAAGTGATTTCGCACCAGTTTGCAGATGTTGCCGAATATTGTCTAATAGCGACGATAATTCTGATGACAAAATGTAAAACACATTGATACTTTTCAATAAAATTAAATGAATAAAGCTTTAAAACAAACTTAGGCATTCTTATTTTCTTGAATTTTTATAAACTTTTTTATGTGATTTTAGGTTTATTTTTATTCATTGCTTCGGTTTTATGCGGTTTTAAAAAAAGTATGGAACGTATCCCTAATTTTTTATTGCAAGTTAGGTGTTTTTTTGTGTGATTATTATTAAATGCGGTTTTCTGTGAAACATATCTATCGCATAAAAAGAGACCCAACTGTACTTGGTTTAATCCATTATCCAAGTATAAGCAAACAAAGCTTGTGCCTGAAGTATCTTCAGGACTGAAGATACTTTAGGCATAAGCTTTGTTTGCTTACACTTGGATAATGAATTAAACCAAATATATAATTTCTTGGTATCTTTAATGTAAATGGTATTTTTGTTGCCCATCTTCCAGTCTATATCTTATCTGGTTAAATCTCTCTCTCTCTCTCTCTCTCTCTCTCTCTATATATATATATATATGAATAAAAAGGGTGGAGAAGAGGAAGGGAATCATGCTATAGCTTGCCATTTATAAGGATGAGACTCTCGCCAATCTTGGCAATGGATGAACAGTCTTTTCAATTTATGTTCAGACAATGTAGAAGCACTTCAGCACTCATTTTAAATAACTGCTTAAACTTAAACTGGCACCAATGTAAAAGGCTAATATTGCAAAGGATATTGTGGTTAATGTCCTTTCTGTGCTGTGCAAGGCCAGCACAGAATGGACATTAGTGGTTCTTGTAGTCATTGTTTGACTGAATGTCCTGTTTATCCAAAGGATGAGAACAGTCAGTCGTATTGAACCCTGCTAAACACCAGGGGGGGGGGGAAGAGAGGGAGAGCTTTTTATCTTTTGTGGATTGTTAGCAGGAGATTTTGTTGATAGGTAAGAACATAGGACATAACCATATGCATTTAAACTTCTTTGAGGTGAAGCCAATCTATGGTATGATGCATTAGATGCTGTCCAGTTCCTTGTTGGAGATCCTCAAAATTGGAGCAGATAACACGAGTGATAACATCTATTGCACAAGGATTTGAAGATGCCTGTTTCCTGAGATGGATGACGGGATGAATCTTGTAGCAACCTGTGAAGGTAGATTTACAGTGAAAGATGTTGTAAGTATGATCTTTTTCATTTATTATGGTGGAGTTGATGTGTGGGTGTTGGCTGTTGATTATGGTTAAGAAAGTTGGTAGAGATGCTCCTGATTCTAGCCAAATGGCAAACACATCATCCACGTAGTATACTCATAAGGAAGGTTGAGGTTGTATTGAGAATAGGGAGTTTTCAAGATGTTCTAAGTAATTGGCTAGTGCAGATGATAAGGGGCTGCTTATTGCAGTTCCTCTATCTTGTAGAGTTTGTTTCTGCAAATGTATCCTGAGTGTGGTTAAACAGACTATATCTGGAGGAAACTGCTCAGATAATAGTTGGTGAGTGTCGGCCATAGATACACTGGTAAATAAGGATTGGATGTCGAAACTGATCACGATGTCTGAAGGGTTAGGTTTTTTTTTTTTTTTAAATTTTTGTCAGAAATTCTGATGAATGTTTCTCGGAGGCTCGTGTGTGACCTGTACAGGAGCTTAAAAGATGAGCTGGGAATTTGGCTAGGCAAAAGGTGGATGTCTGTGCAGTCATGTATGTGTCTGAGTGGGACTCCTTCCTTGAGGATTTTTGGTAAGCCATAGAAATGTGGGATTCTTCCAAAATGGGTCTTCAGTTTTTGATGGTGTCTTCATCCCAGCTGATCACTTTATGGAGTAAAGAATTAAATTTGTTGATTTGGCTATTGGTTGGGTTCTGAATGTTTTGTGTTAAGTGTTTTGATCTTGTAATAGAAGATACATTTTTTTGTGTTACTCAGTAGTGTCCATGGCTTACTACTACAGCTTTTCCTTTATCTGCTTTTGTAATGGTGAACTGGTTATTACATCTCAAGGATTTGAGGGCCTTAGTTGATTTTAGCTGAAGACAAGTTTGGATGGAGGGGAGGTAAAAGTTTGGCTCAGAGTTGCACTGAGGAGACTTCTAGTTAAATTTTATAGCATCATCACATGAGGGAGTTGGTAATTTCCTTTGAATGTTATGCAGGAAATCTACAGTAGGTATGGCATTTTTTAGATGCTATAGCAAAATCATGTCCTCTGGAGAGTACTGAAGGTTCTGAAAGTGAGAGAATATACTGATATATTGACCATTCGTGTTTGTTGCCAGGTTGACCTTGACTGGTTTTTGCTTTTGAGCAAGTGAGTCAAACTTGTGCCTTGAGAACACATATATTTATATTATAAAATCATTGCAGAGACTGGTTAATGATGATGATCAGCCTATTTTCCACCCACTACAGGGTGAAGGCCTCTTCCAATGCAGAAAGGTTGTATCTGCTTCTCCATGGTGACCCAGTCCATCTTGGGAGAGTGTTTATTCACTTGTATGAATGTGAATGTATGAAGGTGGAAGACAATCACAAACATCCATGCCTAGGTGGGATTCGAACCTGCAGCCTCTTGGCTGGAAAGTGGATATGCTAACCACTTGGCCAACCAGACTGGCAGAGACTGGTTAGATATGTCTAAAACTATGTCGAGAGGGTCAGTGTTTAAGTTCAAGGATATTGTCTCTTGAAGATCAGAGATGTTGCAAATATTGAGAGTAAAATCCCATTTGATGGCTCATAGTATATATGAGTGCATGGCTTCCATTGACATAAATGCTATGTGCACCTGGAAATGTGATGGTTTCTTTAAATTTAGTATACAGGTTGGCATTATCTTTGAGAGTCACAGCATTGTTTTCAAAAGAAATCCTTGCTCATAGCTTAATCATCATGCTCATAGCTTAATGATGCAAAGAAACTTGGGGAAGAAGCTAGGTTTGGGCCAAATGGAACTTGTCAGGATCAGATTTTCATTTAGACAAATAGTTAAGAAATCATGGAAATATAACAAGTATCTGTATTTAAATTTTGTAGATTTGGTAGTCCCCAACAGAAGTTGTAAGTTATATTTAAGTTATAAGTCAACAGTTAGAATTAGAATGGATGTAGGAAGGTGATCTGCTATAAAATCAGGTGCGAGATAGGTGCATGGATCACATTATGAAGAAAATTAACATTAGTCCTATTATCCAAATTGGAGATGTTAATCTCTGTCTTTACTTTATACAGATGATGTTATATTCCTAAATAAATCCAGTTCATGGATTTTTAATTCAGTTGAATATCTGCTGTAAAAACTTTGGCATGAAAATTAGCAATAAAAAGACAGAAAAACTATGAAAATAGGCAGGAATATGAAAAACAACTGAATTCTCAGTGGAAAGCTATAGAAAAAAAGTAAAATGGTTCAGCTATTTATGCTCAAATTTTAGCAAGAGTGGCAAATTATATATGGAATAGATAATAAATAAGCCAAACTAGTAGGTTGTGAACTATCTGAATAAAATGATATAGAATACGAGATAAATTACCCAAAGGCTGAACTAGCAGTATATAATGAAGGGTTCAAACCAGTTTTAACTTATGGATCTGAGAGTTGGGTCAGATATAATACAGTTGATTCAAGACTAGAGACCATAGATATGAGAGATCCGAGAAGAATTATGCATGTGAATAATATCATCATTTGCAGAATCATGTAAATGAATACCTTAGAAACAAGCTTATCATCATTTGCATTCAAGAATGCATGAGGAGTTAATCTGAAGTGGAAAGGTGAGCAAACAGGTGTTTGATGCAAAGATGGCAGGCCGAAGATTAACAGGTAGACTAGAATCTAGGTGGTTTTATCCACTTGAAAGTACCTTAGATTATTAAAATGTAAGATCTCACAATATTGGAGACCACACAAATAATAGGTTTATTTCACCTATGGTATTAGAGTACTGTAGGTTTTGCAGTCTTTTGTGGTTAGAATTATGCAAAATCTATTTTGGAGGAATGTTGTTGACAAGAAGTTAACAATAATATAAACTTAATCATATAGTACTAACCATCATATTGTGTACACCCCTTTGAAGGTGTGTGTACATTGAATTAGAGATAGCTATCTAGTATGTTGGATCCCTTCTGGCCCTGATAATGGCTGTCACATGACAAGGCAAGGACTCCAAAATTTTTCAGGGGCCTCACAAGGTCCCAATCAATACTAATATTGTAGGTACATTACTTGATTACAGAAGTAAAAAACAAAAGATGTATCAACAGTATAAATGTCCCAGTTTTTCTCATCATCCATGCAACAGGTGAAAACCATGAATTCTTGGTTTAATAGTAAAATTAAAGATAGTATTCTGTCTTTAATTTGTAGTATAACCAAGTGGAAAAACTTCCAACAACCATCTTTGATCCCCAACCTTTGAATAATGTTCTCACATTTGGAATGGTACCTCAAAACCTCAATAAAATGCTTGATACTGTCTAGAAAAAGGGGTTTTGTTTAATGATCCTTCCTTCACAGATTTACTCTATCTCCTTTCTCATAGGCACCTTATTTTCAAGTACCTCATTTGTGGGTATAGTAGAATCTGCTTATTGTGATCACAGATAACATTATCAGTTGATCCCAAAACACACCATTTAAAATGAATTAAAAATAATTTGTCTATTATAATCAAAGTTTTGGTTATTGTTATCAAAATCCTCGAATGTTTAGCCTTTTGCATCTCAGAATTAAGAACTTTAAGGGTTAATCAGGAGAAAATTTGACAAAGAACATTTGGCAGCTGTTACTAATGAGAATGTGGATCAAAAGAGATCCCAATCTGGTAAGGATATTCAAGTTGAATGAGCATTAAAAATTTGGTTTAGTAATGTTCGTGAAAAGATTAATGAGCCTTTCATGCATCAAAAAGCAGAAGAAATTTCAAAAACAATGGGCAAAGAAACTTTCACCACAACTGATGGATGGTTCAACAGGTGGTAAAAGTGAGAGAATATTGTGTACAAACATATTCATAGATGAAGAAAAAAGTGCTGATTTTTTATCAGCAGATTTTTTATCGGCTGATGTGTGGATTAAGATTGAGTGGCCACAAATTATTGCTGAATATTCTCCTGAGAATATTTACAACACAGACAAAAGACTCTATTTTTGTGCAATGCCTGAGCATACTTATTTGTTTTAAAATGAAAGTACTAAAGGATTTAAATCTTTAAAAGAGCGAGTGACTTCCTTCTTGTGCTAATATGAAAGGTGAGAAACGAGGGTCCCTAGTGATTGGGAAAAGTAAAAATCCTCAGTGTTTTAAAGGTCTCAAAAGTTTTCTTGTTGGTAACTGTTCTAGTGCAAATTCTTGGATGACTAATGCCATTTTCAGCAATTGGTTAAGTAGGATAGAAATTAAAGCAAAAAATTGTCTTGTTAGCAGACAACTTCGCTCTGCACGCACACACAAACAGTTTATCGTTAAAGAACATCAAAGTGATCTTGCCTTCAAACACTACATCATTAATTCAACCATGTGACCAAGGCATCATACGAACTTTTAAAGCTTATTATTGTTGTTGGTAACTGTTCTAGTGCAAATTCTTGGATGACTAATGCCATTTTCAGCAATTGGTTAAGTAGGATAGAAATTAAAGCAAAAAATTGTCTTGTTAGCAGACAACTTCGCTCTGCACGCACACACAAACAGTTTATCGTTAAAGAACATCAAAGTGATCTTGCCTTCAAACACTACATCATTAATTCAACCATGTGACCAAGGCATCATACGAACTTTTAAAGCTTATTATCGCAGGGAGTTCACGTGAGAATTTTAGCTGAACTTGATATAAAAGACCAATCTGATGCAAGTGCAATTGCAAAAAAGATTTCCCTTCTTGATGCATTGCATTTGGTAGCAATGTCATGGAAGCAATTTTCAGAGAAGACTATTGTAAACTGCTTCCATAAAGGTAGATTTTTTAAAACAAACTCTGGAAGTCCTTCTGAAGAATTTGCATATCTTACAAATGAAATTTTTGATAAAACCCCAGACAGTATGTCAAAAGAAGAATTTGAAAATTGGTTGGATATTCATAACAATGTTGAAGTGTTGACTACAATAACAGTGTTGGAAATATGTCAAGCTGCTTCTGATGAGAACTTGAAACTAGTAGAAGAAAGTGAACCTAATACAAGTATAGAAGAACAAATTTTAGAAGCTCCTCCAACCAATGCCCAGCTGCAAAAAGCTCTATGAATACTTCATTGCGGCGTACAACATAGAGCAACAAACTTCGAAAGGCATTATTAGTATGAGCAATTTATTCATGAACTACTATACTCAAACACATGACAGACAATACTAGATAAGTTTTTAAAATAAATTTTATGTTGTTGCTTATTAAAAAGTTGTTTATAACAATGAATTAAGTTAAATAATGTTCATAGTAATAAATTGAAATAAATGATACAATTTTTTATGTCATTTGCTTAATGTTATCAGCCGGTTATTTTTATCGAAAAGCGACTGTCCCAAAGTGATCACAATAAGTGACGGCTGATGTATTTTCATAGGTGCTGTTCCACCAAAATGGCCACCATCATTCTTATACTTTCTCTATGCATGTGAAAGTATGAGTAGCTACCAGTCAACATTCATACTCAGTTCAGCTTCATACTTCATTGAATTGTTTCCTATTTCATATACTATTCTTTGGAATGGCCATCTTCACACTGCTTTTTTCTGCATGTTGGGATCTTCGGCTGTTCAAAAGCACATCATTCTCTCCTCCCTGCTTAACTTTGTATAAAATATAAGCACATATACTGCAATTTGTGATGCACTTGCCTGACATATAGTTACAGACAGAAAGTATAAGATAATTTTATATTATACCCCAGATGCAAGTAAACCACAAGATAATTTGTTCTTGTTTAGGTATACATGTTAAACAATCATTGAGGAGCAAAATTAATTTCATGGTGATTTTTGTCATCACTCAAAGACAGTATCGATATCTATAAAGGAGTTATTTCTTAATCGATGCAATGTCACAATTTTTCCCTAAATTAATTTGTTTATAACTTTCTTCTGTTTAAAATAAAAGAAATTTCAGTTGTTATTGATTAAAGCTATTTGTTTAATTAATATTTAAAAATTTTTTTTTTTAGAATTACTGTCTTGAGAGATAAAGAAACACGACAGAGTAAAGGTGTAGCTTTTGTGCTCTTTCTTGAAAGAGATTCTGCTCACCGATGTGTTCGAGCACTTGATAAACAGCAACTTTTTGGACGTACTTTAAAATGCAATCTTGCAAAAGATAATGGGCGAGCTGTGGAATTTATTCGGCGTAAGATATACAAGGACAAGTCTAGATGTTATGAATGTGGGGTGGGTATAGCTTTATTTTACAGTTTTGTATTAATAAAAAGTTGCCAGATGAAACTGAATGTTCACACACAAAAAAATTTTGTAGATATAATTATTGCAGTGGTTCTGTTAATAGTCTTATCACAATAAAAAGAAATATTAGTTTATTATTTTTTCTTTGAGGCTTACACGGTGATCAGAATACATTACATTTTGGAAAATTATGGAGACAACTATCGTGTTTGAGTAAAACTTTAGTTTAATATAAACCAAAATCCACACTTGACGTTTCGCCCTTTATATCAAGGTCATCTTCTGGAGCATATATACTATGTACAGAGAAACAAGCTGCACTACAATCTACATGGTTTGTTAAATTCTTATAAACCACCCAAATATCAACAATAATGGTGGCATGAAAATTCCAAGAATCTGGGTGGCACATATTCAGCCTACGTAATATTTAGTATCTAGCATAATTCAGGACTCTAGGCAACCTTCGGCTATTGAAAACCATTCCATACTAACTAGTTGGAATTTATATATATAATCATGTTGTTAATATACGTAGGCTGTTCAATAAGTAATAAGACTATATTTATACAGAAAACAGATTACCTTTAATCGTCATCATTTACATGGTCTTTTTTGAAGTAACTACTGTGAGACGCGATGCATTTGTCCCAACGTTGCGTCCACTTCTTAAACACGTGAGAGTCCATTTTTTGAGAGTTCTTTCAAAACCGCCTCCGCAGTTTTTACACATGCTTTGTTGCTTTCGAAATGGCGGCCTCTTAGTGGTTTCTTGAGCTGAGGAAACAGCCAGAAATCGCACGGTGCGAGATCAGGACTGTATGGAGGGTGTGGTAGGGAAAACGTCCACTACACAACCAGCAACATGTGGCCTTGCATTATCGTGGTGCAATAAGAAGCCATTCTTCAGCAATGGACGCTTCCTTTTGACATTCTTGATGATAATCGATGCTGTGTTGATCATTGTCTCTGTGATGGACATTGAAGGTCTTCCCTAACGTTCAAGATCTTCCACATTTTGCCTTCCTTCCTTAAAAGTTTTATGCCAGCGAAAAACATTTGCCCTCGACATTGCTTCATCATGGAAAGCTTTGCGTATCATGTTAAAAGTGTCCGATACCGATTTTTGCAAACGCACACAAAATTTAATCGCATAACGCTGTTCCAAGGACGCTTCCATTTCGAAGACTGGTCGCGCCTCGTAGGTGCGCCGATGAGCACTTGCATTTAGTCACGTGACACTCTGGGACATCAGCCCATATATGCCATCTATCAACCTCTTTTGTTAATATTTTTTTATTCCACAGAAATTAATATTGTGATGAGGGGTTTCGCCACAGTAAAATTAGTCTTATTACTTATTGAACAGCCCACGTATATATATAGACTTGTTGCTGCTCAGCCCAATGTAATGTTATAACCAATAGATAATAATAATAGGACTAGTGTTGATGTAGTAAGGTTTTTTTTTTTTTTTTGGCCAGTAACTAAAGTTACTGGCCAAAAAAAAAAGTTACTTATGTGATTAATTCACATTATTCACATAAGTAACTTTAGCAAACCATGTAGATTGTAGTGCAGCTTGTTTCTCTGTATATGGTATATATGTTCCAGAAGATGACCTTGATATAAAGGTCGAAACGTCGAGTGTGGATTTTGGTTTATATTAAACTAAAGTTTTACTGAAACACGAGAATTGTCTCCATATATGTTTTTGTCATAAAATGTTACAAAATATAAGACTTATTGTTAGACTGACCATAGATTTTTAATTCGTACGTATGTTCGTACAATATTGCCTACCGGTTTCGCTAGTAACTGACTAGCTTTTTCAAGGCTTGCACAGTACAAAAAATGATAAATGCAAAAAAGGTTTAAGAATACAAAAAAAACGTTAGTACCTGTTAGGTAGCTAAGGTAACACGTTCGCATGACATTTCTACTCAGTATCGTGAACACGCGTTACATGTAAACACGTAATATGATTATTCGCGTACTGTAGTTTTCTGTTGAACTGAGGGAATTAATTAGATTTCTCCAAGTATCGTTCGGTATGGCCCCTTGATTTCTGTTTAGGTTGCTGCCTGTACGTAGTACTACTGCTGCTTCTTTAAATAATCGCTGTCTGTAATCTTCATCTACGTAGGGCATAGAGCTGTATACAGCTCTATGTATAATAGAGCTGTAATCTTCGTCTACGTAGGGCATAGAGCTGTATACAGCTCTATGTATAATAGAGCTGTATACAGCTCTATGCCCTACGTAGACGAAGATTACAGACATCGATTATTTAAAGAAGCAGCAGTAGTGCTATGTACAGGCAGCAACCTAAACAGAAATCAAGGGGCCACACTGAACGATACTTGGAAAAATCTAATTAATTCCCTCAGTTCAACAAGAACTACAGTATGCGAATAATCATATTACGCGTTTGCATGTAACGTGTGTTCATGATACTGAGTAGAAATGTCACGCGAACGTGTTACCTTAGCTACCTAACAGGTACTAACGTTTTTTTGTATTCTTAAACCTTTTTTTGCATTTATCATTTTTTTGTACTGTGCAAGCCTTGAAAATGCTAGTCAGTTACTAGCGAAACCGGTAGGCAATATTGTACGAACATATGTATGAATTAAAAATCTATGGTCAATCTAACAACAAGTTGTCTTCATAATTTTCCAAAATGTATTAGTTTATTATAATGAACAGAACATTTATTTCAGTATGATTAATTAATTTTGCCATCAGTGTTAATACAAGATTTAAATTATGCAAAGAATAATTTGTACAATAATAGGAATATTTGTACAATAATAGAATGGACTATACATCTGTATACTGTCAGTACATGTAGAGAAGAATATATATATATATATATATATGGGAACACATTATCAATCAGAAAATCTGTGTCTGCCCAGGAAGTTAACATGAGGGGACTGAAAGGAATGAGTGATAAGATCTTGACAGCCCACATTGGAAACTAGTTCAAAGAATTTCAGTTCAGGTAGGACGCTATGTAAAGAGCTACACAGTTCCAGTTTTTCTCTGAAGGACAGCTACACATAATTCAAGCAAAAATCATGTCACTCTAGATCAGACTATAAAACTAGAGTTTAAAAAATCATTGTTTTCATTCATTTGGTCAATGATATATTTATTTCAGTTGTCTATAGAGGATTAGAAGTTTGCAATCATGAATCATGCTGTACTCTTTTCTTATTGGATGAGCAAGTGTAGAATAGGACAGAATAATCCCAGCAATGAAATTTGGCAATAGAAGATGTAAATGATCTGGAGATGTGCTATCATATCAAAAAAATCATTTAAATGGACAAATAGATGAATTTTCTTGAGACCCTCCCTTTTTTTAGATTGAAATATAATTTATTATTATTATTATTATTTTGGGCGACTCCAGGAGTCCTTAGACTCATCGAGGGAGGCCCTAAACATCATGTCCACACAACTACGCGATTACATTCTCACAGTATCTATCATACCTTGCCTTGAACTCGTTCACCGTCATAGCACCCACAACAGACTCTGGTAGCTTATTCCACTCATTTACTACTCTAAAAGTAAAGAACCCAGCTCTAACACTCCTGCTAACCACACTCTTGCCCAGCTTTCATAGGTGTCCCCTAGTTCTCTCACCACCAGTCCTGATCTCAAAAATATCCTCTGAATTAATCCTATAGAATCCCTTTAGAATTTGAATGTCTCAATCATATCTCCCCTTTTCTGCCTATCAACCAGTTTCTGCAACCCACAAATCTTCAACCTGTTCTCATATGGTTCATTCCATAGACCTGTCATCATCTTAGTCACTCGCCTCTGGATCCTCTCCACCTCCTCCCCATCAAGAAGGAACCTAGGTGACCAAATCTGGGCACAGTAGTTGAGATGAGGTCTTATCAAGGCTCGGTACAGAGGTACAATAACTTGCTTGTTTCTGCTCGTCAAGGTATTTTTCAACAACCAAGTGAGTTGTTGAGCTGATTTAGCTACTTTTGCAATGTGCCCCCTAAATTTCATCTCCCTATCCACCAACACTCCCAAGTCCCTGGCCTCACCAATCTCTTGGAGTACAGTTCCACCAATGTGGTATACTGCTGCTAATCTTTTCACCCCAAAATGCATAACCTTACATTTTGTCACATTAAATTGACATCCATTCTCCTTATCCCAGAACTCCAATCTATCGAAGTCATCCTGCAAGACTTTGACATCTTCTGCATTCACTATTGCCCTACCCAACTTTGCATCATCAGCGAACAAATGAATTGTTCCACTTAGATCCTTCCCTATATCGTTAATGAACAGGTTAAACAGCAGTGGTCCAAGAACAGAAGTACAGTTCTTGGTATGTATGTATATAATGGTATGTATATGTGTTCCTGTCGCCAAGCTTAGCTTATATTGCTATATCAAGGCAAACAGATATATCTTTAAGAATGGACTATACATCTGTATACTGTCAGTACATGTAGAGAAGAATATATATATATATATATATATATATATATATATATATGAGAACACATTATCAATCAGAAAATCTGTGTCTGCCCAGTAAGTTAACATGAGGGGACTGAAAGGAATGAGTGATAAGATCTTGACAGCCCACATTGGAAACTAGTTCAAAGAATTTCAGTTCAGGTAGGACGCTATGTAAAGAGCTACACAGTTCCAGTTTTTCTCTGAAGGACAGCTACACATAATTCAAGCAAAAATCATGTCACTCTAGATCAGACTATAAAACTAGAGTTTAAAAAAATCATTGTTTTCATTCATTTGATCAATGATATATTTATTTCAGTTGTCTATAGAGGATTAGAAGTTTGCAATCATGAATCATGCTGTACTCTTTTCTTATTGGATGAGCAAGTGTAGAATAGGACAGAATAATCCCAGCTATGAAATTTCGCAATAGAAGATGTAAATGATCTGGAGATGTTTTTCCTAGTATCTATTATGATCTTTTTTTGCTTCTGTTTCTTTCCCCTCTATCATGTTGTGCCTAGAATGATGAATAGCTGAATATGCAACACTTCTGGATAATGCAGTGCTATCCATATTGTTTGAAGTATTTTGTTTAAGGAACAACCCATTTCTCTTTCAGCACAACAACTTTTACTGTAGTAAACTGGTTGTGACATCACTTGAGGAAAAATTATGCGGATAAATTTCTGGCTTGCATGGAGTCCTAATGCTATTCCAATAGACACCTGACAAAACTTCAGTTTGTCAGGTGCAGGTCATATTAGTTGCATCCAACAATAATATTACATGAACTGGTAGGTTCTTACCTACACTGACTAAGATTTTGGCTATGATATCACACCAAACTACTCAAGGCCAGAACTTTGAGACCATCATGCATCAGAGTAGTTATAGTTTGGACTATGTAAAGTTTCACAAGTTTCAAGAATGATGGAATCAAATTTGAACAAATGATCAAATTTAAATCCTGAAATGAAGAATCATGGTTTGATTCTAAAGAACTTGGTATACAGTAAGGTATGGCGTAGTAAGCAAGGCCAAACTTCTCCAATTCTAAAAATGTAATGTAGTTCTGATGTTCTTATATTCTAATTTTAGCAGTCCAAAATAACAAAGTTGACATGAACAGGACACTTGATAGACATCCAACAGAAGGTTATATTTTGTCCTCGGTAGATGGTAGAAAAGTTTATGCTATTTGTTTTGATGTGCCTTTAAGGTAGGGTATGGAAATTCTTTTTACATCAGATTGTGATCTGGTTGAGAGATGATAACTGTTGATAATGTTCTGCATGGTAGTTTTGTTATAACCATTAGTTGTGGACGTAATTTCAAGATTGTAATCTTGAACTCCAATAGCGCATTCACCTGTTAATTCATCTGTGACCAAGACATGAGCTACGAAACACCATGACTCACATCCTGTGATTTATGTTTGAATGTAATAAATGAATCTTCTCTTCTCTCCCCGACAATGTCCATGTAACACTAGACAAAATACTTTCTTCTTCAATCTGAATCAGTCCACTGCTAGGTAAAGGTCTCTTCCATTTTTTCCCCATTTCATTCTATTTTCAGCTTTTCTTGTTTATTGCATTCTAGCAGTCCTAACAGTTTTTTCTCACTGTCTCTTCCTTGGTCTTCTCCTTAGCCTACTGCCATCTATTGGTCTCTATTCTGTTAATAATTTAGTGATGTGTCCACCTCATCTCCAATTTGAATGCATAATGTAACTGATAATGTTCTGTACACTAGTTCTTGATCATATCTAATGGAGGGTATCCAGTCTTTAAGTGTCACACTGAGCATATTCTTTTCCATTCTTCTCTGAGTAACTTTCCATTTGTGAATTATATTTTGGATTAAATTTCACTACCATATGTAATTACAGGGTAAGACACATTGATTGAAAGCCTTCCTCTTCAAACTAATTCCAATTAGTTTGAAGAGGAAGGTATAACCTTATATCTTCAAAGGTATAACCTTTGAAGATATATTTCATCCTCTCCAAAGCCATCCAACTTAGTTGTATTCTTTTTATTTCTTCTATTTATCCATCTTGAATTTTTATTTGTCCCAGACAAACATATGATCTACCCTCTCCACTTCTTGATCTTCCAGTATAATTCTTCTTGGTGTTATATTGTCATTCATCATTACTTTCGTTTTGTTTAAATTTATCTTCAACCAAGTTTGACTGCACACTTGAGCTAATTCCCTTAATTTCATTTCTAGGTATTCTGCCAAGAGAACTATATCATCAGCAAAACATAGATGAGTCAGAATCTTTCTGTTAATTTTAATTCCTCCACTCTTCCAGTTCAGTGAAAAACTTCCTGTAAAGCAAATCTAAGAGTTTTGGCAATATTTTAACTCCCTGCCTTATTTCTCTGTGTATTGGAAAAGTTTCACTTTTCTTGTGCAGTTTAATAAAGACAGTATTTTAAGTTTTTTATGTATATTTCTTCTATTCTCTATTATTTTTATGGCTATTATAGCCTGTTTTTGTTTAGGAGTGTCCCTTATTTTAAATACATTAGTCAAAAAATTTTTACTCAAGAAATTTTTAGGGCATTATAAGTATATTTTAAAAGAAAATACAGAATAATTGAGGAAGAAAATTTTGTACATACCTTGTTTAGATGCTAGGATGACTTCATTCTCCATATTTCTGCTGTTATATATATATATATATATATATATTATTATTATACTTATTAAAGGCGCTTTTTTGGGGAAGGGGAAGGGTTTTTATGGGAAAAGTGGGGCAGGGGAGAGCATTAACGGGGTGCAAGCCATTTCGGTCATGTGACCATCATCGAATATTTTCGGGATGAGTGTAGGGCTAGAAAAACACAACCTGCACCACACGCACCCCTTATATGTTCGGGAACATGAAAACCCACAAAGAATTTGGCCTATAGTCTCCTACAAGAACATCACCACAGCACACTTCTCAAAATTTGTTGCCAAATTCATCAAACCATTACTTACAATGTCTAACTCTATGATTAAAAATACAGATGACCTATTCCAGAAAATAAGTAACATTACTTCATCCCGAGATGATGTCCTCACCTCATTGGATGTTACTTCATTATACACTAACATGGATGTCAACTGAACATTAGATATCGTACACACACTACTCACAGTGGACCACACCCTGCACACACGCACAAAATTAACACCTAATGACATCATTAACCTGATGAAACTCACAATATCAGCCAACTTCTTTAAGTTCAACAAGAACATATATGTTCAAATTTTCGGTTTCCCTATGGGCCAAAACATCAGTTGACAACTAGTAGAATTTTTCCTGGCACACATAGAATCACTCCTACTCCCCCCCGGCATCACCTTTTATGGCAGATACATGGACGATATTCTATGCATTGGTAAACCCACACACATCACCGACTTACAAACATCCCTCAGCAATTACAGCAACAGACTAAAATTCACCATGGAAACTGAACGGAACAAATCCATCAATTTCTTAAACCTGACATTAATCAGAACTAACAACAAAATTGCCACGAAAATATACCACAAACCCACACATATCAGAAACTACCCCCATTTCAGTTCATACCACCCATATTCCGTTAAAAAAAAATCAGTCATCCTATCACAATTTATAAATGCTTACAAATTCTGAACTAACTGTAATTATGTTTAAAAGGGAGATGGTAAATCCCGTTTTATTTAATAGCCGGGTATGAAACTCGGATCAAAATCCATCGAATCCATAGAGTTTCATGCCGAAAAAACTATCGGCGTGAAAATAAAACGGGATTTACCATCTCCCTTTAAACTTAACTTATGTCGCTGGTAAAATAGCCTTTTGGCTTATTATAACTGTAATTATTTTAACACGGAATTAAAGAATTTAATACAGATTTTTAAAAATTGGTATCCCACACAACTAATAAATTATGCAAACAGTACGGCAAAAACCCGTAATAACAACAATAGAACCATCCCAACATGTATGATCATCAAACTGCCATACATCCAAAACACATACAAAGCCTGCAAATACATTTTCAAACACACGGACTATAAGCTAGTATTCACCACGAACCAAAAATTAACAACTCTCTAAAACCCACTAAATTGCTCGCACACAAAGAAATATTTGAACACCACAATGTAGTCTACAAATTTCCTTGGCAAAAAGACTGTGACATCATCTACACAGGCTCTACCATTAGGTCTTTATGGACTAGACTAAAAGAACACTTCTGTTACTGTAACCTATTCCGGAACATTTAAACACAAAAAAACAACGCAACATCAAAAAGAAAAATAGAATACAGAGTACAGGGAAGACAGAAATAGCAGCTCACGCCCTTGAACTGAAACATATCCCACAAATCGTCAAGGCCATAATAATAGACAAACAAAACAACGAAACAATGCTTAGAATATCCGAAACAATAGCCATAAAATGTGACAAACACTCGATCAACGTCCACCGACCCTACCTAATTTCCGAATGTTGGAAACTCCACAACTTACGTATCAGGTCACGCCTCCAACCAATAAGCGGCAACAAATGCCATTTTTTGGCAGATACAACATGCGGTTGTGACATAGCCCTACACTCATCCCGAAAATGTTCCGATGATGGTCACACAACCGAAATTTTCAACTGGGGTGGAGGCGGGGGCAGGCTCACACCCCGTTAATGGGGCAGGGGAGAGCATTAACGGGGTGTGATGCTCTCCCACACCCCCAGTTTTCCCATAAAAACCCTTCCCTTCCCCAAAAAAGCACCCTTAAGTATGATAATATATATATATATATATATATTATTTTAGAAAAACCCGGGTTTTCAAAATTATTTTTTCTGCCTTGCATCAAACACTCCCCCATGTTCTCTTCCCCCTTTTTAACAGCATAACAGCAGAAATATGGAGAATGAAATCATCCTAGCATCTAAACAAAGTGTGTACAAACTTTTCTTCCTCAATTATTCTGCTATATTTTCCTTTAAAATACACTTATAATGCCCTAAAAATATCTTCAGTAAAAAAGCCAATGTATTTAAAATAAGGGACACTCCTAAACAAAAACAGGCTATAATAGTCGTAAAAAAATAGTTTTTAAGAGGAGTAACATGGGAATTTTCCCAGAAATAATACTTATCTTCTATTCTCTATTTTAACATGATTCTAGAATCTGAAGTTTTGATGGAGTCAAATGCTTTATTAGAGCCCACAATGGCTAAACAGAGAAGTTTATTATATTCATTTGTCTTTTCTATAATTTCCTAGTAGTATGGATATGATCAATGGTACTGTAATCACAGGTAAACCCTGCCTGCTTTACTGATTGAATATGCTCAAGCTGTTGCATTATTCTGTTATTTCTTTCGTATATGTTTTGTATACTGCTAGTAAGAAACTAATGGGACTATAGTTTGTAATATTCTCCTTTTCACCCTTTTTTTGTAAATAATTATTATTAATAAATTAAAGATATCAAGAAATTATATTTTTGGTTTGATCCTTTATCAAAATGTAAGCAGACAAAGTTTGCACATGAAGTAACTTCATGACAGGGCAACTTGTATGTAGAGGCTAATGACTTCATCCCATAATGCAAAGCACATATCCTTACAGACATGTATAATGTTATGCTTTATGTGGAGGATCACTACCCAGACTGGTTTCGACATTTATTGAGGTATGTTTTAGTGTGGGGATACCTCTCCAAAAACTCTTGCGATTCCTCAGATCATCCAACAGTGAGTGACCCAAAGGATCATTTAATTCATTACTCAGCAGTTGCTCTACTCAGTGACAGGCCTACCCTTCACTGAGCAGAACCCTCAGTGGTGACTCTACCCAGCTGCAGGCCCACCAAACCACTAAGAAGAGCCACTCATATTGAGGTCTCATCAGTGGGAGCCAGACCCAGAAGTGATACCAAGATTGAAGTAATGTAGAAGTCATATTTCCATACATAAGTAGACAAAAGTTGCCACACTTCATTACTAAAATACTCTGGATTAGAGGTAGATGTTGAAAGTTTTTCCATATGGTTATACTATAAATTAAAGATACCAAGAAATTATATTCCTGGTTTAATCCTTTAATATACAGCTGGTAATTATTATTATTATGGGAAACTCCAAGGAGATCTTAGACTCATCGAGGGAGTCCCTAAACATCATGTCAAAAACCATCCAACATTTGTGCAGTATTTATTACTTTGCTTTGAAATCATTCACAGTCATGGCACTCACGACAAACTTTGGCAACCTGTTTCACTCATTCACTGTTTCTCAAGCAAAAAACCTAGTTCTAACACCCTCGCTAAGCACACTCTTACTCAATTTTCATGGATGCCCCCCCCTAGTTCTCCCGTGAACATACCTGTTCTGAAAAATTTCCTCTGAATTTATTTTGTAAAACCCTTCAGTAATTTGTATGTCTCAATCATATCACTCCTTTTCTGTCTATCAACCAGTTTCTGTAAGCCATAAATCTTCAACCTGTTCTCGTAAGGTTCATTCCATAGGCCTGCTACCATCTTCGTCACCCCTCTGGATCCTCTCCACCTCTCATCATCAAGAGAACCTGGCACCCAGATCTGTGCACTTTAGTCACGATGGGGTTTTACAAAGGTTCGATAAAGAGGAAACGATAACTTGTTTGTCTCTGCTCATCAAGGTATTCTTCAGTAACCAAATGATCTGATGAGCTGTATTAGCCACTTTTGCTATGTGCCCCCTAAACTTTAACTTCCTATCCACTAACATTCCCAAGTCTCTGGCTTCATCAGTTTCCTAGTGTGGTATACACCTTGTAATCTTTTCCACCCAAAATGCATAACCTTACACTTTGCCACATTAAACTGACATCCATTCTCCTTTGCCAATCTGCCAATCTATCCAAATCGTCCTGCAAAATTCTGACATCATCTGTATTAACTGTTGCTCTACCCAATTTTGCATCATCGGGAAATAATTGAAAAGTTCCTCTCAGATCCTTTCCTATATCGTTAATGAACAAATTAAACAGTAACAGTCCAATAACAGAACCCTGCAGCATGCCACTAGTCACAGACCTTCTTTTGGACTCTACTCCTGAATAAACTACTTGTTGATATATCTTCATCAACAACCCTATATCCATCCCCATGTGCTGCACTTTAGTGATTAGAATTCCATGTGATACTCTGTCAAAGTCCTTTGCAAAGTCTAGCAGTATCACTGCCAACCCATTATTTTTATCCATCTTAGCTGTCACTGTATTATAAAACGTGAGCAAGTTATCGATGCATGACCTACCCTTCATAAAACCGTGCAAACCCCCCCCCCATACAATATCTCATTTCCGTGTATCCATTCCTGTATTTTGGTATTGACCAACTTCTCCAATACTTTAAAAACAACTTCTGATATGCTGATTGGTCAGTAATTTTGATATGTCAGTCTTGGAACCTCCTTTATGCAATGGAGCTATTTTCTCCTCTTTCCATCCTATCGGGACTAACCAAGAGCTGAGACTTAGATTAAAAAATATGGGTCAAGGGCACTGACAGTTCCCTCACCACTTCATGTAAAATTCAACCTATATACCATCCAATCTCACAGCTGTATTCATATTAAGGTTCTACTATGTACCTCCATTTCATTTACCTCAGTTCCTGCATAAGCCTTTGGCTCTCTCTCTCATTCCTGCAACATCACCACCTGGATGATATACTCTTGCAAAGTGTTCACTTAGTAATTCTACTACTTTGACTGATTCAGTTACCTCCCTACTATTGGCATTCATTAAAATCATTCTGCCATATACACTCTTTCTTTTACTTGCAGCATATTGAAAGAGCTGTTTGGGATTCTCTGTAGCCTGCATCGCTAACTTCCTTTCATAATCTGCTTTTGCCTTTCTTACCACAATAGTTACCCTTCTGGCCTGTGCCTTGTACTGTTCATGTGCCTGCAGGTCACCTTTTTTCTTAAATTCTCTCCACAATTGTTTCTTTTTTTTCAGCTCCAGCTTAATGGTGATATTCATTCATTTAATTCCCACTTGATTTACTCTCCTGACATTAGGTATGCAGTCTGCTAATACTTCCCTCAAACTCCTTTACCACTTCTTATGCACTATCACCATCCAGCTCTTGTAGTTTTACATGCTATGGCACTGATCCAAGCAATCTTCTAAGTGTAAGCTTAGGAGAAGTAACTTGCACATGAAGTAACTTTACAACAGAGCAACTCGTATATGGAGGCTTATGACTTCACATCATTTGCCTTAGTATCCCATAATGCAAAGCACGTATCCTTATGGACAAGTATAATGCTATGCATTATGTGAAGGATCATTACCTAGACCGATTTTAACATTTATTGAGGTATGATTTAGTGTGGGAATACCTCTCCAAAAACTTTCATTTTAGACAAATTATGGACTCTATAACCATGTTATAAATAACTGTTTTAATTTCCCGACGTTTCGAGCTTCATATTAAGGTCATCCTCTGGAGTGTACACATATATACAAAGACAAGCTGAATTACATTTCACACAGTATGCTAAAGAGACAATGATTTGATCAATGGTTATTCTACTGGCATGACCTCTAGTGAAAATAAATAAAATAAAATAAGTTACATTAAAAAAAAAAACTACATCAAAGCTATATTCTATTTAAGATAACACCAGAGAAACATTCGTTCATATAGATAGTTTTATTACAGTAACAATGATGTCCTAATTTAACATGACAATTGTTATATTAGATTTAAGATCTTGGATTGTCTATGGTCCTATTTATAGTTAACTCTTAGGGAGAAAGGTTAAGTGGGTAGAATACGTGCCTTCCATATTCTTGGGATTTTTATACCATTATTAAGATTAGGGTGGTTGATAAGAATCTCACAGGCTTCCTTAAATTTATGTTTACCATGGTTTGGTGTGATGTAAACAACAGGTGCTTTTCCAATCAATTCTGTGTAAAGTGTTCAGGGCATGATCAGAAAGACCAGCTTCATCATAGTTATTATATTTAATGTGTCGTTTATGTTCTTTTTGTCTGATAGGAATTGTGCATCCTGTTTCCCCTATATAGGGTAGATTACAGGTGCAATAAATGCGGTATATTCCAGGGTGAGCCGGTGGAGGGAGTGGGTCTTTGTATGACTTGAGTAAGCTATTTAATTTTGCAGGAGGTTTAAAGGTGGCTTTAAGGTTGTATTTCTGTAGTATTCTGTTTATTTTATCTGATGTCCCTTTAATGTATGGAATGGTTACAGTTTTATTGTAGTCTAGTTTATCTTTGTTTTTAAGTGAGGATTTTGTTGATAGTATTTTGGCTATAACCATTTTTTGATAACTTTAAATTCATCTTTAAGCGCTTGTTTATTGGAGCAAATCTTCAAAGCCCTGTTTTTTTTAGAGTATTAATGACATCTAGTTTTTATGTTGGGTGATAGTAGGAGTTTATGTGTATATATTGGCCAGTATGTGTCGGTTTCCAGTAAACAGTGAAGGAAAGACTTCCAGAAGGAAGACATGTGACAAGTGTATCTAGAAACAAAGTATGTTCTGCTTTTCATAATCTCAATTGTGAATTGTATGCGTTTGTGTTGTTTGTTTAGATGGCTGAGAAAAGTGTCTAATGTCTGTCGGCCATGGGTCCAGATAGCGAAAACATTGTCAATGTATCTAAGCCAGACTTTGGGTTTTAAAAGAGAGGAATTTAGAGCAGTTGTTCAAAATAAATATTCAATGTCGAGTATGGAGAAAGATTGAGAAGATGCAACTTGCAGAGTCTGGTGAACAGGAGGAAGAGGAAAGATATGGTAGAGACCTATAAGTTAGTAAGGGGTTGTTATAGGATCAATGTGGAGAGGTTCTACAGAAAATAGTGGGAGATCAGGGGAGAACCAGAGGTCATCCCTGGAAACTGTATAAAGAGGGTTTGAGTAGGGGAGTGAGAGGCAGTTTTTTTTTTTTTTTTTTTTGATTTTGATTGGAATGCCTTTGCCTGAGAGTGTGGTGTCTGCGGCAGTGGCGGCCCGTACATAAGCGCTACGACACTGCAGTAACCCCAAGGAAAAAATGAAAAATTTAAATTTTGTTTGTGTTTCTAAATAACAGTGCTTACAACATTATATAAATGAAATACAACATGTTAAAGGTTACAGCTTATGTTTTGACAGTGATTGAATAGTTAATAATTGCAATTGTTCAATTAACACTTTAGATTACGAAACAAATACATTGCGATCTAACGCATTGTTGGAATTATCATGTTCGACCAATCGCAGCCAGACTCGCCGATATTCGTTTGCGCTTGTGATTGCACATTACAAGTCATTCCGACACTTCTTGGTTGGGCAGTGTATCGTATACTTGCATGCATTATTTCTGTGAGATATGAAACTTTTATTATTAATGCATGTTCGGGGTGAGGGTGAACTATTTTTTGCAAATCTTGTTTTATTCTGTTAAAATAACATATAATTATTTATTTATTATAGATACAAGGCTGAATTATGATGAATGTCACTGTTGAAAATATGAAAAGAATTATATTTTTTCAATCATCGTTATACGAAAAAAATACACTGCGATCTAATGCAGTGTCAGAATTATCGCGTTTGGCCAAATGCAGATAATTGCGCTTGTGATTGCACGTTACAAGTCATTCCGACACTGCTCGGTTGGGCAGTGTATCGTTTGCTTACACGCATTATTTCTGTGAGATACGAAACTTTTATTATTGGTGTTTGTTCGTGGCGAGGGTGAAATATTTTTAATAAAGCAATTTTTTAATATGTAAATTTATTTATTAATAAATTGGTTACTGATTAGGAAAAAAATAATTATTTATTTTATTAAAAATTTTTAATTAAAAAATTTTGGAGTGGAAGGGGTGGTGAAGCGCAATACATAACCTCTCCCACTCAAATGTCAACTTCACCTTCCCGTGGTCCATCCTGTTCTAAAAGTACAAACGAGGCACTGGCGATGAGTATGGGCGGTATAACCTGAACACCCTAACAGAGTAAATGCTGTTAGATCTGCCTGTCCAGGAGCGTTAGGTAGCAGCCCTACCACTGGACTTACCAAGCGACTGGTTAGTAACCTGCCCTGGGGAAATTCAAAATACTTTCAAGTTTCATGCAAAGATAAGCCGGACGGACTGTCAGGGAAAAGACCACAACCCAGGAAATGGTAAACGAAATTGGAAAAAGGAACACATAATGAAGATTGCAACATGGAATGTGAGAAGCATTGCACGCAAAGAAGAAGAACTTGATAAACAACTAAACCAAGCTAACATAAAGATATGTATAGTAACAGAAACAAAGAAAAAAACAAAAAGGTACAAAAGAAACAACTATATACAAATCTACAGTAGGGTAAAAAAAGAAGAAAGAGCAAAAGCAGGTATAATGATTATGGTACATAAATCCCTAAAGAACAATATTGTATATTACAACTATTTGAATGAAAGACTAATAGAAATTAGACTCAAGACATTAAGAGGCCACATAACACCAGAAGAGGGAAAAGAAGAAGACAGTAATATATTTTATAAAGAATTACAGAATGCCATAGATAAAACAAACAAAACTGACTATTTTCTGCTAGCAGGAGACTTAAATGCCAGAATAGGAAACAAAAAATACAAAACAAACATAGGTAAATTTGGCGAAGATACATGTAATCAAAATGGTCGCAGATTGCGCGATTTTGTCATTTATAATAATATGAGAATAATGAATTCAATGTTTAAACACAAGGAAATACATAAATATACTTGGTCAGCCAGAGGATGCAAATCAGTAATTGACTACGTTATCACAAATTTTAAATTAGCGGAGTTAATTTTAGATGTAAGAGCATATCGAGGCTTTGAATTAAACTCTGATCATTATATGGTATCAGCAAAAATTCCTTTTAAACCAAAGTGGCTAAAAACACCTAGAATTGAAAATTCTTACCAGCCAAGCTACAAAATTTCTTCATTACAGGATCCTCAAGTTAGACTACAATATCAAAAATGCACAAACTTAAAAACAGAAACCACACATGAATCAAGTGACATAGAAGATGAATGGGAAAATTTGAAACAAATTCTCACAAAAGCAGCAACAGAAACCTTAGGAATAAAGCACAAATGGATTAGAAAAAGAGGACTACAAGACTGGAACAAAGAAATAGAAAATATAATAAAAACCAAAAAGGACAGTTACAAGAAATGGCTAAATTCCAAAACAATAGAAGCAGAAATAGAGTATAAAAGAAATAGTGCAATTGCAAAACGAGAAGTAAGGAAAAAACATAGAGAAAGATGGAACAATTTCGTAACAGAATTAGAAAAAGGATTTATTTAAGCCACAACCCAAAACCTATAAAGTAATAAAATACATGAATAAAGAAATAAAAGAAAACATAAAAATACAAACAATAAATTAGATTTAGAAAAATGGGTGACCTATTTCCAAAATCTCTGGGCAGATGAGAACAATGAATTAAAATTTTATAAGACAAAGAATGACCTAATAGAAAATATCACAATGTTAGAACTGAAAAATATAATAAAGAAGATGAAAAATAGGAAAACGCCAGGAGAAGACAATATAAATATAGAACTATACAAAAATGCAGGTGAAAAATTTAATGAAAGACTTATGAAATTTTTTAATATGGTTTGGATGTCTGGAAAAACCCCTAACTCTTGGAAAAAAGCACTGGTTATCCCAATCTATAAAAAAGGAAATAAAGACAATTGCAATAATTATAGGGGAATTAGCCTGCTGAATACAGGATATAAAATATATGTAGGAATATTAAAAGAGAAACTAAGCAGCATTGTAGAAAACAACTTACTAGAAGAACAAAATGGTTTCCGAAAAGGCCGATGCATAAATCCAATTTTTACTTTAAAATTACTAATAGAAAAGAGAAGAGAATTTCAAAAAGAAACACACGTGGCCTTTATTGATTATGAAAAAGCCTTTGACAAAATTAGTAGACAAAAATTGTTTAAAATATTAACCGATTTAAACATACCAAACCAACTTTTACAATCTATTCAAGAAATATATACAGGAAATAAAATAGCAGTTAAATTAGAATACACCTCAGAATGGAAAGATATATCAAGAGGAGTACGACAAGGATGTACCCTCTTACCTCTGCTTTTCAATATATATATAAATGAAATATTAACAATCTGGAAACAGCATAACCCATTTGGTATACAAATGACCCCACAAATGAAGATAGATACACTACTATTTGCAGATGATCACATAGTATTAGCTACATCAGAAGATGACTTACAAAGATCATTAAAATCATTAAATGATATCTCAAAGCAATATAATATGACAATATCCAAAGAAAAAACAAAAATAATGGCATTCAAAGGAGAAAATCCATTAAGAAGTAAAATAGTGATAGATAATAAAATACTAGAACAAGTAAACACTTTCAGATACTTGGGATGTGATCTATCATATGAAGAAGGAAAAGACATAGACACTAAAATATCAAACTTTGTCAAAGTAAATGGCATAATAAATAATATATTTAAGCCATTCCCGGTACAAAAACACACTACAATCAGACTATATAGTCTTGTCAAAACCAACTCTACGGAAGCGAAACATGGACCATGAAAAGGAAAGATGAAAAACGAATTCAAACAGCAGAAATGAAGTTCCTCAGAAAAACAGCTGGATATACCAAGTGGGACCACAAAACAAATGAAGAAATCTTACAATCCCTGAAAATAAAACCAATTAATTACTACATAAGACAGTATAAACAAAAATGGCTAGAACATTTAAATCGAATGGACAACAGCAGACTACCAAAAATATTATACAGATATAAAATAAGTGGAAAAAAAAGAATTGGAAGACCAAGAAAGAGATGACATGAGACCGGAACAGGCCACATGGCCTAAATTCCATGTTAGGAAGAAGAAGAAGATTAAAATTTTTTTTTATTTTTATTTTGTATATGCAGCACCGCCATTTAAAATTTTCACTGGCCGCCACTGGTCTTCAGAGAATTTGAGTGTGTTTAAAGCACGGTATAATGAGCTGTGTGTATGATAAAAGGACCTCCCAGATGAGTCTTTGACTCCATGGGGTTTTGGGTAATAATAATAATAATAATAAAATTAAAAGTTAGCAATGGGGGGGGGGTAATGGTTTTGCTGTTTTGAAAGAGGGTTGAATGCTGATGTCAGAGTTCCAAAGGAGGAATAAATGGGAAATGCCTGATGCTTGTGGACTTTGGTTCTTTTCTTTATTGTCAAGGGTTCCACTAGGAATTTAGGGTTAGGGTGTGTCCATAAGCCAGTTAACTGTTTCAGTTTTTGGTAGGTAACTGGTTTCATTTACTTGAGCTTGGTAGCTCTGTAGTGTATCTTGATTTAGGGGTAAGAATCTTTTTGCTTTCTGCATTTGTGATAGTCTGAGGATAATGCAGTTCACAGCTCGTGAAGTATTCTGTGCCTTATAAAAGAGGTATACCGTGAGTAGACATATCGATACAAAATTAATAACGGAAAAAACTCACGTACAAAGATTATTTAATAGTATAATTATATGAAAATTATAAAAGGAATGTATGTACTTTGAGTACATTCCTTTTATAAAGTCAATGCATATATCATCATTAGCTATGGCATCATAGTTAATAACCTTCTGGCAAGTTTTAGCTGCATTTCACAAAAATGCATATGTAGGCATTTTTGTGAAATGCAGATTCATTTTAACCTTCATCTGATTATATACAAATTATTTCTGAATTCTGGTTAGATGGATTTTATTTTGTTGAAATTTGATATTTGGAATCATCATAAAAATTTGTCTTACCATTTCAATTAAATCAATTTTATATTGATTTAGTTGTTCTACAATAATTCTGCTTTGTATGGATAGAATTTAATAATATTTGGGATTAGAATGTACATTAGAATATGTCCACATATTTTAGTTTTGGTTTCATTTGGATCATTTTATTTGCAAAATTTGGCAAAAGGAATTTTGAACTGATACTAGTAATTCTGCATGTGAAGTGATGATGCGGGATCACTATTAAAATTTCAATTTTAGTTTCATTTAATGGCAAATTAAGTTGAAACAAAATTATATACACCGTGGGTCAACATTCTAACGTGTTTATATCTCCATAGATTTTACATAATGAAAATTATCTACAGGTGATAATGAATTGTGTCCATATACAAGAATGCAGTTTCAAAAACACCATATTGTGGATCTCTAACCATTTCTTAAGTGATGTTGATGTTATAATAGGTGTGGTTTCCATCAAGATTAGTTGGGATCTACTTGTTATTAGGTATACCTTTCATATTTCTTGGCAAAAATGAATGGAGTATTCAGTATTATGGAAAGTATTGAGGATACTTCTTAACTGTTGTATGTAAAGAGAAAACTTTTGGATTTTTATTTATTTTTTATGTTGAGCCCATACACAAGAGGTTAGTTATTAACCTATAGTACATTAGTACCGTGTATGGGTAGTGGGTTGGGAAAGAAGAAACTTGTTTACATTTGATTTAAAAGCCTGTATATTGTATTCCTTGGGAAACACATCAAGGGGGATACTGTTCCACAATACAGCAGTAGCAGGGATGAAGGAGGAGGAAAAGAAACTTGTTCTGTGGGTTTCAAGGTGTACTGTGAAGGGATGTTGGGTGACAACTGCACGTGTTCCAATGGACTTAAGACTGAGTGTATGGGAAGACTGGGGGGTGGAAATTATTGATGTTATTTCAGTATATTAAGTGTATGATGATGTATAGTTTTGAGGGGTAACCTTTCCTTAGAAAATATTAAGTAGTGTTATTTTGTGGGAGGTCATATATGTGACTTGGTGTATTTGTAGGAATTTGAAACATTTATTATTATAATTATTTTATTTTTAAGCAGAGGGGATGGTATGAGTTGTAATGGAGGTGGCTGCCAATCTTGATTGGTTTGTGGCATATAGAAGCAGAGAATTCAGTTATGGTGAGATTGAGGGAGTCAAGTAAGCAGTTAAGTTTGTTTCGAGGTTTTCAGTTAACATATAAATCACCTGTTATCAATCCCTCCTTTTGTCACTCAGCATTGTGAACTACCCATTCTAAGATAAAACACCTCCTCTTCCTGTCTGCTTTAATTGTTTAATTTAGTTTAATTTTGGCTTTTCCACAATAGCAGCTACTGTTGTCTTTCATATATATGATTATTATATAGGCACCTCCATGGAGTCCGAGGACTCATCACGGGAGACCCAGTCTATCCACACAAGCTATCACACTTCTCTTTGAACCGATTAACAGACAAAGTACTCACAACTGACTCTGGCAACCCATTTCACTCATTCACCACTTTCCAAGCAAAAAATATCTAGTTCTCACACCCCTACTAACCATGCCTTTATTCATCTTCCAGGGATGACTCCTTGTTCTGGTCCCTCTGACTAAGTGCTGAAACATTTTCCCCTGCATTTTCCTATAAAACCCTTTAAGCAACTTACATGTTTCTATCATATCCCCTCTTTTTCTCCTATTAACCAACTTCTGCAATCCACACAACTTCAATATGTCCTCATAGGGAACATTCCACAGGCCACTCGCCTCTGAATCCCCTCCACTGCTTCCTCATCCCCAAGAAACCCAGGGAACCAGACTTGAGCACAACATTCCAGATGTGGGCATATCAAAGCCTTATAAAGAGGGATGACAACTTCCTTATCTCTACTTGTTAATGTGTTCTTCAATAGCCTTAGCAATATGTCCTCTAAACTTTAACTCTCTGTCTACCACCACTCCTAAATCTCTGTCATCTTTTTTCCTGGAGTGTATCACATTGATGGTAATGTACTCCAGGAAAAAAGATGACACATAAGCTATTTATCCCAAAATGCATAACTTTTACATTTCTTGACATTAAACTGACACCCATTAACTTTTGCCCATACTGACAGCCTATTTTAAATCATCTTTCAGGCTCTCCCCATCACCTTGATTAACTATTACTCTACTTAATTTCACATAATCAGCAAACAACTGAATATTTCCCTTCGGGTTGTTTCATATATCATTTATATACAAAGTAGACATCAGTGGTTCCAGCACAACCTTGTGGCACACCACTAGTCACCTGTTTTCGTCTCTGATATCTGTCCAGCAGCTGTCCTCTTATCCACTTAACCAGTGTCATATCTGTTCCCATTTGTTCTGATTTGTGTTACAGAGTTCCATGTGGTATTCTGTTAAATGCCTATGCAAAATCCAGGAAAATCATTATGTAGCCATTTCCTTTATCCAACTCAACTGTTACTGTATTATAAAAAAGTTAGTAAATTACTAAAGCATGAATGACCGTGCACAAAGCCATGTTGACCCTCATACAGTATCATATTTTTATGTACCCATTCTTGAATTCTCTTTTTTTTTTCTTTTTTTTGTAAATGTTTTCTATTTTTACCATCACACCTGAGATACTGATTGGTCTATAATTTGCTACTGTAGTCTTAGAACCTCCCTTATGCAAAGGAATTATTTTGCCGTCTTTCTACTCCCTTGGAACTCTACGAGAGCTGAGACTTAAATTAAATTATACTTAATGCCACAAGTGTTACCGATTCCTATCCTTTTACCACTGAAAATAAACAGTGAGTTTGAGAAATGAGATATGGTGGTGGGACACTTAAAGATGCATTGATAAATGGCAAATATCTATAGGTATTATTTCTGGGAAAATTCCCATGTTACTCCTCTAAGTAAACTATTATCTTTATGGCTATATAGCCTACTACTCCTCAAGACGAAGTGAGGCCAGACAGATAAATCTGTTTCACTTCATCTTGAGGAACATAGACATGCCATCTCCTACAGTAGAACACGAGCGAGCGCCCTTTCCAGTCATGTGCTCTTCTCCGCAAACTCTAACCTCGAAGAACGGCAACACCAAGTTGATTGGGACCACACAGCCAATTTATATATATGTAAGGATGAATTTGAAAGATGTATTATAGAATCAAAAGAAATAGTTCTGGACCCTTCACACTTGAACAACAATCTATGCTACAATTTGCCTGATTCACATAGCGCAGTAATCCAATACTGGCGCTCTAAAATTAGCTATCACCAGTGGCGCAACCAAGGAGGGGCCCAAGGGGCCCTGACCCGCCAAAAGAAAAAGGGGAAAAAAAATACTAGAAAATTTTCCAAAAATCTTTTGTTAATACATACACACACACATACATCTTCAAGGCCCACCTTTCCTAATTGGGTTGTGGGGGCAACAGCTGCAAGAGGAACTTCCAATGGTCACAATCCTCTGCCACCAAGCTCAGGTGTTCTGGTGGGATTCCCAAACGTGTCCACTCAAGGTTTTGGATATAATCTATCCAGTGAGTCCTTGGCCTTCCCCGTGGCCTCCCACCCTCTGGTTTGGCAAAGAGGGCCTGCCGAGGGAGCCTCTCTTGTGGCATTCTGACCAGGTGCCCGTACCAACGTAACTGTGATCTCTCAACATGGAGAAGCAGCGGTTGAGTATTGAGGGTTTCCTGAATTGCAGAGCCCCAAAAGAAAAAGGGAAAAAAAAATACTAGAAAATTTTCCAAAAATCTTTTGTTAATACATACACACATACATACATCTTCAAGGCCCACCTTTCCTAATTGGGTTGTGGGGGCAACAGCTGCAAGAGGAACTTCCAATGGTCACAATCCTCTGCCACCAAGCTCAGGTGTTCTGGTGGGATTCCCAAACGTGTCCACTCAAGGTTTTGGATATAATCTATCCAGTGAGTCCTTGGCCTTCCCCGTGGCCTCCCACCCTCTGGCTTGGCAAAGAGGGCCTGCCGAGGGAGCCTCTCTTGTGGCATTCTGACCAGGTTCCCGTACCAACATAACTGTGATCTCTCAACATGGAGAAGCAGCGGTTGAGTATTGAGGGTTTCCTGAATTGCAGAGCTTCCGACTCTGTCGAGTCTTGTCAGCTCCACAACCCCTCAAAGGAACCTCATTTCAGCTGCTTGGATTCGTGTCCGCATTCTTTTGGTCATTACCCAACTCTCATGACCATAGGTGAGGATGGGGACAAAGACTGTATCGAAGACAGTCAGCTTTGCCTTCTGGCTTAACTCCTGCTTCAATACTAATGAACTTGAGCTTGCTGAGCCAATTCAAGTATCTAGCTCTACGTCCTATTTTCCATTACTCGTGAATATGGACCCAAGGTATTTAAACTTCTCCACCTGCCTCAGTGGGACTCCACTCACATGTCGAGTGCACTGGGATGGTTGTCTTGAGACCACAAATGTTTCAGTTTTGGCCACACTGATTTTCATTCCGGCATCTGCACAAACAGCTACAAACTTATCATCTGCAAAAAGCAGACGTCCAATGCTACATCTTCCAATTCTGACACACTCACTGCCTTGGCTGTGCCTATCAATCCAGTCCATAAATATTATGAAAAGGAGAGGTGACAGAACACATGGTGCAGCACATGTGCATGGTGCACACCCTTGGCGGAGGTCAACGGAGACTGTGAAAGGTTCAGACTTTGTGCTGTTTACCCTGACACAAAACTCTGGGCATTCATACAGGGACTTGATGGCAGCTAATAGTTGGCCATCCACTCCATACTACTTGCCAAAGCTTATCCTGAGGAACCCGGTCATATGCCTTCTCCAAGTACACAAAACATGTGTAGACATTCTTGGCATATTCCCAAGATTTCTCGAAGACTTGCCTTAAAGTGAAGATTTGGTCAGTTGTGCTTCTACCAGGACGAAAGCCACATTGTTCTTCCTGGAACTTTGACTCAACTATGCTCCTGCACCATGTTTTTAAGCACCTAGCATACACTTTCCCAGGCAGGCTGAGCAGAGAGATGCCACGATAGTTACTGCAATCCTTCTGGTCTCCCTTCTTGAAGATTGGTATTATTATGCTTGTCTGCCATTACTTTGGTGCTCGCCCAGATATCCAAGTAGCCTGACACACTCAAGTCAGCCAGAGAACACCGTCTCGATTTAAGGCTTTTAGCATTTTGGGCCGAATTTCATCATCACCAATTTTAGTGATTTTATTGCTAAATGGACCTCTTCTGCTGTGAGACTAGTCATTGCCCCGATCTGCACCTCTTGGATGTCCACAACTGCTGGGCTACCCGGGTTAAGAAGGCTCCCAAAGTATTCCCTCTATCTGTGGAGGATATCCTTCTCAGTTAAAAGTGCACTATCAGAGGCCTTAATTGCCCTTGCTGTGCATGATTTCCTCCCTCGAAGGCGGCGGGTAGTCTGCCAGAATACTTTGTTCACATTTGCTATATTTCTATACTACTTAGGAATTAGCGGTCACATAAAGTGGGAATACCCTATAGCTCATGGGAATCCCAGCCGCTGTGAAATCTTCTTTTTTGAAAACATCTTGTTCTTTAAAATATCGAGAACCTCTTGAATTGGTACGTTTGTAAAGAGAGCCACCACGTCAAAGCTCACCATGATATCTGAAGGCTGGAGTTTGAAATTTTTGATTTTCGAGACGAAATCTGTTGAGTTTTTTATATATGAAGAAGAATTTCCTGTAAAACCTTTTAAAGATGAAGATGTTTTCCATGCTATCACATTGCGTTCACTCCGGCTACTTTCAATATGAGAAGAAAATCTACAAACAAAATAAAGGATTGGCAATGGGAAGCCCCCTGTCTCTCCTATATTAGCTAACATCTTTTTTGAAGATTTCGAACAAAAGGCAATCTCCTCAGCTTCTCTTAAACCAAAAATTTGGCTAAGATTTGTAGATGACATATTTCTTATCTGGGACCATGGCACGATAACCTTCAGTCTTTTTTAAATCATTTAAACAACTTCCACCAAGATATCAAATTAACAATGGAGGTTGAAGAAAATGGATCTCTTCCCTTTCTGGATGTAAGACTTACTAAGTCATCTGATTCTATTAAAATATCAATCTTTAGAAAATCTACACACACAGATAGATACCTGCATGTCTCCTCACATCACTATCCTGCACAGAAAGTGGGTATCATCTCCACCCTAGCACATCGTGCTAGATCTATACTGTCATATAATGAAGATCTAAAAAATGAACTACAACATCTACAAAGAACCTTCACAAGTAATAGCTACTCGTCGAAAACTGTTAATAAGCATCTATACCACTGCCATCAAAACAACTCAGAAACACAAGACAATCCAAAAGGTTATATCTCCTTACCATATATCAGCTTGCTCTCCACGAAACTAAGAAGAATTTTAAGAAAGTTCAACATAAAAACCTGTTTCTCTACTCTTCCTAAACTAAGATCGAATTTAAGCAAATACAAACAAGCTCACAACCATCTACAGTTCCCAGGAGTGTACAAAATCACGTATTGCGGGAAGCAATACTATAGCCAAACTGAAAAATCCATCCTCTTACGTCTAGAAGAACACCAGAGAGACATTGCCTACAAAAGAACTAGAGCAAGTGCCCTGTCAAGCCATGTACTGTTTTCAGTAAACAGAAATGATGAAGGCCGTCAACATGAGATAAACTGGACAACAACCTCAAACCTTCATATATGTCGTGACGAGGTGGAGCGACGCATAGTCGAGTCTAAGGAAATTGTTATGGACCCTCATCACATAAATAATAACCTTAGCTATAATCTACCAGACTCTTTCAGCTCTGCTTTACGATATTGGCACACGCGTGAAATCAGACGCACGCAGCTACTTAACAATAGAACTTCAACACAGACTGTAGCTACAGTTCAAAGCTAACTGATTTTATAATAGTCGTTTTATAGTGATATGATGTTTCTTATAGTGTTTACTTGCTTTCTATGTTCCCATGCCTGAAGAAGTCGGACAATCCGATGAAACATGTTGCATTTTAAATAAATTTAATTGTTATTCTAGTCTCGGTTATAGTCAGTATATATAAATATGAATATATATATATATATATATATATATATAATGTAAATACCACCCACAAAGGGCTGCAAACTTTTTAAAAAACTTTTTGGGTGATATATAGTAAACTTTTTTTTTTATAATTTATTTACTTACTGTTGGTGAACTGAGGATTAACTAATCCAGCAGTTCTCTTACTCTAGAGATCAAACATGGAAATATTTTAAGCTCTTTCAGTCCTCCACTAACCAGGATAGTGATCTCTCTCTCTCACACTGGATAACAGATTTTTCCACCACCTTAGCATTAAATGGTATACCTTTCTCTCTCTCTCTCTCTCTCTCTCTCTCTCTCTATATATATATATATATATATATATACAGTCACACCCCGACTCACGCTACCCCGACTTACACGAATCGGGAGTTACGCAGTTTCATATATGTACATATTCCCATCCTGCTTCACACCTCACCACTAGTCGTATCTTTCCAGTGCCGGCTGCATTCGCCAGTGTCGCACATGCTGTGAACAAGCACTGATGTATTTCGTGCGGTCTCCATTCGTACACGATTTTTATAGTCTACAAACCTTGTGATTGTTTAATGTTATGTTCTTGATAAAAATTTTATCACATAAAAAATAATAATGTCATCCAAAGGAAGCAAGTCCGATTCTTCTACAACTAGCAAGTAAAGAAAAACATTGACTTTGGAAACAAAACTCAACATTATTAAGGATTTTGAAGGCAGAATGAAAATTTGTGAGCTAGCAAAGAAGTTTGATCTACAGGAATCCACAGTAAGAACAATCATAAAAGAAAGGTTTACAGATTTTGGAGGACATAGATTCTAACAAGGAATGAATTGTAGCCACAAGGCAAGGAATAAAAAAATTATTAGCTTGCTATGAAGAAATTTTGCGTGACAAGAAAAAGACATTATGCCATCAGACAAAAATCTATTACATTTTATGAAACCATTGACATCGAAATAACTTTCTTTTTTTTAAGTACAAAAAACTACAATTACGATTATATTTCTTAAAAAATATAATCATAATTGGTCCCAGTTGTCTAATATTTTGTATGTTTGTATGCAAAATTATACTTGAGTTATGCGAATTCGACTTACACGCTTTTTGTTGGGCTCACCTACCGCGTGACTTCAGGGTATGACTGTATATTGTGTGTGTGAACCTTACCAGTATATCTTTAAATAAAATAACAAATAACAGTTTGTAAGCCAGTAAACCAGTATAAGATCTAATCATTACTTTAATTAAAAAATGCAGTGTTTTGTCTTACTTACATAAGATTTCTTCAGGTGTACAAAAGAAAAACTAAGAGAGAGAGAGAAACAGCCAAAAGATTAACAGTCATATTCATGCAGAATGGGGTCCCTCCACACATCAATCAATCCTACAGGAGGTTCGTTGAGAACATTTCAGGGAAGCCAGAGTGATCAGCCGTGTGTTCCCCACAGCATGGCCCTGTTCACCTGATCTGACCCTTGTAACTCCTGGTTCTAGGGATATCCTCAAAGACAGGGTTTATTGGGATTATCCTAATGACTTTCCAGTGTTGAAAGACAGCATAACACAGCATGTGCACAACATCAGTCCCAACCAGCTGCATTCTGTCTTTGAACACACTGCAAAGAATGCAGTTTGTGGCATACTGGGAAGGGCAGCATATTGAACAGTACAGCTTGTGAATGCATAATGGAAGTGAATAAAAGTGTGTTATTTATGCTTGTGTCACTTTTCTTCTTACATGTAAAAATTACTACATCTACATTTGGTACATCATACCGCACCCTCAAGTGGTGAATTTTGGAAATACCCTTTTTTTCTCATATATCACTTCTGCATGACACACAATGTATTCCTGTGAAGTTTCACAGCATTTGAATCATTGGTTGTGCTGTTCCACAAGGTCTTAAACAGGGATACTTTAATTTTGATTACTCTGTGTGTGTGTGTGTGTGTGTGTGTGTGTGTGTGTGTGATCCATTTTGAAAATATGGTTAAAATTCTAGAGCAGAAAAAAAAAATTACTTTGTTATATATCATTTTAAAAACATATTGAGAACTTAAACATGTTAAAAACATGTTTTAAGAACTAGAAAAATACATCAGTCCTATTTTTAAAAGAAATAGTACTTATTTGCTAGGAATATTTTTTCAGTATTATTCCACAAAGAAAGAATCACATAGAATAAGTAACTATTTTTTTATTGATTTCTCAACTAGTTTCATGAAAATCTTTTGTTTCACATCAGGATAATTATGTGAATAAACTAGAAAACAGGTAATAAAAGTTAACATATATAATGAAAATATTTGAAAATGAATAACACTGGAAAGTGTGCATTTGCTATGATGGTTACTGGACTGCTGTATAGGTAACTACATTCATGTCATGAATGTAGTGAAGACCAAACCTGATGTAAAATCATCCATGTTTTTTGTTGCACTATAAGAGGATGTTTCATCATTTCAACTGATTCTTTGAATTCTCTTGAGAAAAATTTGTAATATATTATTATTATCATGAGAGGAGTTGGACTCATTGAGGGAGGTCACATACTTACATGCACCAGTCATACCTGTTCTTGAATTCATTCACAATGCTTGCACACAACATCCAATGGCAATCCATTCCAATCATGCACTACTCTATGAAAGAAAAAATCTAGATCTCACCCCTTTCTTAATGATATTCATTCTCGGTTTCCAAGGATGCCCTTTCATCCTTTTACCACCCTTCATAAAATGAAAAATTTCATCAACTGAAATCCTGTATGATCCTTTCAGATGTTTGTAAGTCTCATTAATATCACCCCTCTTTCTCCTGTTTGCTAGTGTCTGCAGTCTACAAATTCTCAGTCTGTATTCATAATTAGTATTTGACAATCATAATGTTATTTTCAACACATTCCTTTGCACACTCCACTGTATCAGAATCACCATGAAAACCAGATCTATGCACAATCCAAGTGAGGTCTTAAGTCCAAGTGAGGTCTTATCAAGGCCTTGTAAAGTGGCAAAATGACTTCTTTATCTTATAAGTTGTTTCAGCATTGCAATTATTCTCTGAATCTTTGCTATTTGGCCCTTGAACTTCAACTTCCTGTCTACTAACACTCCAAGATCCCTAGCCTGATCAGTTATGTCTTGCATAATCCCATCGATATAATATGACATTGGATATCTAATCACACCACAGTGCACAACTTTACATTTGCTGACATTGAACTCGCATCCATTTTTCCATTCCCACAATTCCAGCCTATTCAAATCATTCTACAAGTACTGCATATCAGACACAGTCCTGATTACCTATCTTTGCATCATCAGCAAATAGCTGTATGGTGCATGTCAAATCCTTCCCCATGACATTAATGTACAGATAACAGTGAACCAAGGACAGATCCTTGTGGTACACCACTGATTACTTTAAATTTTTTGCTTACATCCCCCATATACCACTCTTTGATATCCATGCTAACATTTTATAATCCAGTCCCATATTCCTGAATTTATGCAACAGTCTCCCATGCTGTATTCTGTGAAAAGCCTTAGCAAAATCCAAAAGTGTCATGGTGTATCTACTCACCTTGTGTAACTCGGTGGTAACATTATAATAGAATGAGCAAGTTGATAAAACATTACCTTCTCTTTGTAAACCCATACTCTTCATTGCAAAGTAGATTCCCATTTCTGAATGCAAACCATAATGAACTTTCCCAAAATCATTACTACCATTCCTGAGATACTTATTGGTTGATAGTTGAATACATCAGCCTTTTCACTACTCTTGTGCAATCAGATTATCATGCATTCTTTCTTTCTCTCTTGTATAATTATGTATGTGAATGTTTATAACAAAGTCAATAGAATAAATGTTTAATTTTTGTTGTTTTGAGAGTGCATTTATTAATTGTGACTACTTACTTAAAATACAGTATTATACCTATCTGAGTATTCAAAAAAGAAAAAAAAGAAAACATGATGTTCATATTAGAAAATGTGTTTTATTTAATATTTTTAGGAAACTGGACATTTGAGTTATCAATGTCCAAAAAATACATTAGGGGATAGAGACCCACCTAAAAAGAAGGAAAAGAAAAAGAAAAAATTCCAAAAACAAGATGCAGAAGGCAAAGAGGAAGAAAGTGAAGAGGAGTAAGTAATATATTATTTTTTTTTGTTATTTTATTCTTATTTTAATATGGGGAAATAGAATGGTAATGTTACTAAAATGAAATGAATATGTAGATTGCAAGTTAGTTCACATACATGCATATTATAACATTTGGGTAGAGTTATATAAGTACCGGACAAAAAAAAGGAAATCATGGATAAAATGTAATATAGTATGTGTATGGCCCCTAGAATTTAATCATTACTCATGTATTTGATGATGGAAAGCTTTTTGTATTAGATACCTCTAGATGTTATTCTACAGTGTTTCTCATACTGAAAACAGTGTTTCTCAAAAGTTATTCCATGGATTCAGTTTGTCAACTCAACCCATGGAATAGATCTTAACATTTGAGGAACAACATTTGAGTTGTTTTTCAAAAGTTGCAATATTCACCAATTTTTGGTGAATATCACTACCAAAGTTTGTCAAGCTGATTTTCTCAGCTGCAGAGTCCTTTTCTCAATCTTCTCTACAATACTTTCCGGCTTCCATTAGAAATACAAACACCATTATAATGTAAATAAAATGAAGTGAGAATGCAGATTACAGGTTAGTCTCCGTATGCATATTATGATATTTGGATAGATTATATGTACAAGTGTTCCCTACAAGACTAACTAAACAACACTTTTTCCAAACATCTAACTCCAAAACCATTTAAATGCAGTCCATCAGGCATATACAAGTCCTTTCATCCATCAAACTCATTCCATACGTCAATAAACTGCAAAACTGCACACCATTCCTCCTACACAATCTTCTCATTGACTTGTTGGCAATCATGGCCCTCTTTTTAGTAATATCCTATCATACCGAGGCAGCAGACTCACAATCTTTACTCTCATGCTCTTCATTTTCACTTCCACTAAACTCTTTCATATCTTCTCTCATTGCAAGCATCTGGAAATCACGGGAATCTGTAACATAAACTGTTCAAAAAGATGTAAAATTATTTCCTTGTAAAGTTAAATTTAGCAAATTCCTTGTGTTATTTGAAACTTTTGGAGGAAACTCCTGTAGCACTGTAAAGCATATATTTTACTGCTCATTTTCTGTTGAATGATGGCATAAATAATTTTGTGCTTGTGTGCATGTCTGACAAGCTGTGAGTCTGATTGCTGGTACTGTGCATCAGCAATCAGGCTGCCAGATTTTGATAGTGACTATGGTAGATAGACACGTCTATTCTTATTGTCATATTCTAATTCCTAATATGTACCCTCAGGAGATGTACAGTATACTATGATAATACTGCATGATTAAGGTTATGCAATTATTAGCTTCCTATCATCAGGTTTTCTCTAAATTAACCTGCTAGTTAACTTAGAGAAATATTGGACAATATTGGAGTCAGTCAGTACTCCAATATTGTCAGATCTTATATTATGGTCTTCTAAGCTACTTCTAACATTAATCCATGTATATCTTTCTTGTAGATAAACTTATACGTTGGTAATACATAACTGTCAGATTTTAGGGAAAGACAACGTGTACTAAAATATTAATTAAACAACTTTAATTAATACTTCCTATATTTTGATAATGTTTCATTACCATCTTCAGGGAACATAAAAATAATGATATGTGCACGCATGCACTAACACTAGACAAATATGGCTGAAGAAAACAACCGAAGTCGGTCATAGAGTCCTAAAGGTGCCCCCCCCCCCCCCCCAGTGGGCTAAATTGGTTTGTTTTGGCTGTAGGACTGATGTTCTTAGGATGCAAACTTCCCATATTTGGGGCAGTCTCATGCATCCAAATTTGTTGAGGTTTGGGGAGTTTTTTAGAGCTGAGGCTGATTTCAGGAATAATCTCTCACATTTATACTTGCTACTGTGTAGTAAAGTAGCTTTCTTCTAGCGTATTTTGTGCCGTATGATCAGCAAGTCCTGAGTGGCTGTATTGGTGGAACCAGATATAGTTCTTGTGTTCAGATATCCTGATATTAGCTGTCCTGCCTGTTTGGCCGTAGTAGGACAGTTTGCAACTAAAAAGGGACCTGTGTACTCCAGGTAGGTGTAGGGGAAGTGGCCGGTCTTTGGCGGAGTGGATAAGAGATGCCAATTTTTTATATTGTTTATAACAAGTTGTCAGGTCATATTTTTTTTTAGGATTTTTGTAAGCTTTTGAGAAGTATCCCAGATATAAGGAATGGTGATAGATTTAGAGTAATCTCTGTTATGGAGGTGGGTTGAGGTTAATTGGTTTTAATATTTTTTGGGGATTGTAGCCATTGGCTACGAAGGTGTTAAGAATATGGTTAAGTTCAGTAGTTAGGACATTGTTATCTGAACTGATTAATTTTTCCCTGTTATATAGGGTTTTTATAATCCCATATTGTTGGGTGTGGGGTGATTGCTGGCGAATGTATCTACCTGTATGTGTTGGTTTTCTGTAAACAGAGAAAGCCAGGGTTCCATCAGGCTGGTGTGTAATCAGAGTGTCTAAGAAAGGAAGATTGTTATTGTTTTCCTTTTCCAAGGTAAACTGGATCCTGGGGTGTGATTGTTTAAGTGTGATAAGAAGTTGTGGAGTGTGTCCAAGCCATGAAGCCAAATAGCGAACACATCATCTGCATAGCCTAGCCAAACAGTAGGTTTAAGTGGAGCCGAGTTTAAGGCTTTTTCTTCAAAGGTCTTTATAAAGAAGCTAAACAGGGGTGGAGATAGTGGACAACCCATGGCTGTCCCCTCCATCTGTTTGTAGAATTTTCCTTGCGAAACGAAATAGCCCTAGTTCATGGTGAACTGAAATAAGGCTGAGATATCGGGAGGAAATTTGGTTTAGATGAGATGCAAGGTATCTTTGAGTGGGACATTTGTGAATAAAGAGAAGACATCAAAACTGACCATTATGTCAGTGTGTTGGAATGAGAGATTTTCTATACTGGCTTTAAAGTGGGCTGAATTTTTTGTGTGTGAAGGTGTGTTGTCAGTATATTGTGTGAGCACTTTGGCTAAATGTTTGGCTAATTTGTATGTGAGGGAATCATTGCCATCCACAATGGGACATAATGCCACATTCTGTTTATGGATTTTTGGTAGTCCATATATTCGGAGGGGGGGGGGGCTAGAGTTAAAAGGTTTTAGTTTGTTAGTCACTTCCACAGGCCAAGAAATGACCTTGTTAAGAAACCTATGGGATCATATTGTATAGGAAGGTAAGTAGACTGATCTAATAGGAAAGAGGTATGCTTACCTGTGTAGTCAGTTTTGTTTAGAACCCCAGTGGCATTTCACTTATCTGCTTTAGTAATTATTATTTTCCTCATTTTGTGTTTGAAATATTCTTTATCCATAAGGTAAAAAATTCTAAATTTCTGATTTAGAATTTAAGTTATTGACCTAAATTTTCTTCATGCAGGGCTGTGTTTTGTGTATGTTATGTTTCAGATGGGAATTTGCTTGACACGATGCATTGCTTCTGCACCATTTAAGTGCATTTTTACAAAGTTTTCAATATGTATTACTATTATGTATGGGAACGCTGTTGTCCATAGACTCACTATGGGAAATCCATTACATGAATGTTGAAAGTTTTTTCACTTGGTTATACTATAAATTAAAGATGCCAAGAAATTATATTCTTGGTTTCATCTTTTGAATAAAGGATGAAACCAAGAATATAATTTCTTGGCAGTGTAACAAACAAAGTTTGTGCATGAAGTCACTTCACAACTAGGCTACTTATATATAGATGCTAATGACTCCACAGCAATGGCCTTAGTATTTCATCATGCAAAGCACTATCTTCCTGTAATGTATAACATCATACCTATCCTTATGAATATGTATGATGCTGTGCATGATTGGGAAGAGCCACTGCCCAAGCAGTTTCAACATTCATTGAGGTCTCATCAGTGGGAGCCAGAAAAAGAAGTGATAACAAGGTTGAAGTAATGCAGAAGTCATATTTCCATGTATAAGTAACCAAAAGGTGTCAAACCTTATTACTAAAATACTCTGGATTAGAGATAGATGTTGAAAGTTTTTCTACTTGGTTATACTATAAATTGAAGATGCCAAGAAATTATATTCTGGGTTTCGTCCTTTATCCAGGGGTAAGCAAACAAAGTTTATGCACAAAGTCACTTCACGACTGGGCTACTAGTAATAGAAGGTAATGACTCCACAGTTTGTGCACAAAGTCACTTCACGACTAGGCTGCTTGCATATAGAGGCTAATGACTTCACACCAGTCACATACAAACTTTGTTTCCTTACATTTGGATAAAAGATGAAATGAATAATATAATTTTTTTAACATCTTTAACTTATAGCATAACCAAGTGAAAAAACTTTTAACATCTATCTCTAATCCATCATATTTTAATAATAATGTGCGACACCTTTTGGTTATTGTATATGGAAATATGGCTTCTGCATTACTTTAACCATATTATCACTTCTGGGTCTGGCTCAAACTAATGACATTGATTAATGCTTTTCATTAGTGGATTTGCTTACTTCCCATGGAATAGAGAGGTTCCACTCAGGTTTTTTCCTGTCACTGTGTGGAATCACCATAGGGCATCCTGTCCTGCATTGATTCAGGTCAGGAGCAATGAGTTTAGTAGTGATCCTTTAGGGTCAGTCAGATTTTCACTTTACAACAAATAGTTGGGCAATCATAGGAATATAACATAGATCCGTATTGAAGTTTTATAGATCTGAAAATGGTATATGACAAGGTGCCAAGAGAGAAGCTATTCAAAATGCTACAGTTGTATGGTGTCAGTGGGGCATTATATCGAGCAATACTTAGTCTTTATTTGAGTTGTAAGTCAGCAGTTAGGATTGAAGGAAGTACAGGAAGATGGTTTAATGTTAATTCTGGTGTCTGACAAGAATGTACATTATCCTATCTGTTATTCATTAACTATATGGATCACATTATGAAGGAAAGTGATATTAAACCTGATATCAAGGTTGGAGATTTTAATCTCAGTTGTTTACTTTATACGAATGATGTTATACTTCTAAACAAATGCAGTACAAGTCTGCAAGATTCCCTGACTAAATTGAATAACGGTTGTAATAGATTTAGTATGAAGGTCAGCAACAACAAGACAAAACGAAAATAGGCAGAAGCATTGAAAATATCAACTGCATTGTGAATGGAGAATCTATAGAACAAGTTAAACATTTCAGCTACTTAGGCACAATTTTTAATGAAGATGGTAAATTAAATATGAAAATAGACAACTGAATCAACAAAGCTGGTATGGTAGGAAGTCAAATAAATAAATTTATATGGAATAAGAGAGAAATTAGTCAAAACACTAAATTACTGTATACAAGACAGTGTTCAAACCAATTTTAACTTATAGATCTGAGAGCTGGGTTAGAAATAAAACATTTGACCAATGACTAGAATCCTGAGAAAAATTAGAGGCATGAACAGATGGCATCAATGGCAATATCATATTAAAAATGAGGTGTTAGGAAAGAACTTTATTACTATTATTACGGGCGACTCCAGGGAGTCCTTAGACTCATCTAGGGAGGCCCTAAACATCATGTCCACACAACTATTCGAAATTCTCACAGTATCTATCATACCTTGCCTTGAACTCATTCACTGTCATAGCACCCACAACAGACTCTGGCAGCTTATTCCACTCATTTACCACTCTAAAAGTAAAGAACCCAGCTTTAACACCCTTGCTAACCACACTCTTGCCCAGTTTCCATAGATGTCCCCTAGTTCTCCCACCACCAGTCCTAATCTCAAAAATATCCTCTGAATTAATCCTATAGAAACCCTTCAGCAATTTGAATGTCTCAATCATATCTCCCCTTTTCTGCCTATCACCCAATTTCTGCAACCCACAAATCTTCAACCTGCTCTCATAAGGTTCATTCCATAGACCTGCTATCATCTTGGTCACTCGCCTCTGGATTCTCTCCTCCCCATCAAGAAGAAACCTAGATGACCAAATCTGGGCACAGTAGTCGAGATGAGGTCTTATCAAGGCTCGGTACAGAGGAACAATAACTTGCTTGTCTCTGCTCGTCAAAGTATTTTTCAGCAACCAACTGATTTGATGAGCTGATTTAGCCACTTTTGCAATGTGATCCCTTAACTTCATCTCCCTATCGACCAGCACTCCCAAGTCCCTGACCTCATCAATTTCCTGGAGTACAGTTCCACCAATGTGGTATACTTCTGCTAATCTTTTCACCCCAAAATGCATAACCTTACATTTTGTCACATTAAATTGACATCCATTCTCCTTATCCCAGAACTCCAATCTATCCAAATCATCCTGCAAGATTTTGACATCTTCTGCATTCACTATTGCCCTACCCAACTTTGCATCATCAGCGAACAAATGAATCATTTCTCTTAGATCCTTCCCTTTATCGTTAATGAACAAATTAAACAGCAGTGGTCCAAGAACAGAACCCTGCAGCACACCACTAGTCACAGACCGTCTTTTGGATTCTACTCCTGAATAAACTACTCTCTGATATCTCTCCATTAACCACCCACCTATCCATCTCACCAACCCTATATCCATTCCCATATGTTGCAGTTTACGGATTAGAATTCCATGTAGTATCCAGTCAAAGGCCTTAGCTAGGTCCATCAGTATCACAGTAAACCCATTACCCTTATCCAGTTCAGCCGTCACTGTGTTATAAAACTTGAGCAAGTTACTGAGGCACGATCTACCCTTCACAAAGCCATGCTGTCCCCCCCATACAGTGTCTCATTTTCATCAATCCATTCCTGTATTTTTCTCTTGACTACTTTCTCCAAGACCTTGACAATGACTCCTGATATGCTGATCAGTCGGTAATTTGCAACAGTAGTCTTCGATCCTCCTTTATGCAGTGAAACTATTTTCCCCTTTTTCCACGCCTTCGGGACTAAACCAGACCCGAGACTCAGATTAAACAACATGGTCAAGGGCACTGATAATTCTTTAGCCGCTTCACGTAAGACCCATTCTGGTATACCATCCAATCCCACAGATGTATTCACATTAAGGTTCTGTAATAGACTATTCAGCTCCACTTCATTCATCACAATTCCCATATAAACTAATGGTTCCTTCATTCTTTCAGTGTCACCACCTGGATGATATACTCCTGCAAAGTGCTCACTCAGTAATTCCACTATATCGACTGATTCAGTGATCTCCTTTCCATCAGCATTCCTTAAAATCATTCTGCCGTGTACAGTTTTTTTTTTTTGCTTTCAGCATATTTAAAGAACTGTTTGGGATTCTCTTTAGCTTGCATAGCTAATTTCCTTTCATAATCCGCTTTTGCTTTTCTTACCACACTCGTTACCCTTCTGGTGTGCGCTTTATACCATTCGTGTGCCTTCAGGTCGCCTTTCTCTTTAAATTCCCTCCACAGTTGTTTCTTTTTTTGCAGCCCAAGCTTAATAGTGTTATTCATCCATTTAACCCCTTGTCGTGTTTTTCTATTTTCATGTTGTGTTCGAATCCACCATCTTGTTACAAGTCACTTTCACCTAAATAAACACAACTAATTGTAAATTGATCACTAATCCAAGGGTAGAGAAATTTCTATTATACTGTGCCACTCTATCCTTAGATAAGTCTATATGAAATAGTACGATCAATTCAAAGTTAGTTAGCAGTCTTTCATTCACTCAGGCCGAAGTATATATTCTCTTTCTGGGATTCCCGCTAGATTCGAATTTTTGTGAACGGTGCAGTAAAAAGAAATTCAGACAAATACAATAGTTAGATTAATTAATGAAACATTTAATATAGGTCATATAACACATAAAATACTTCTAATTTCTATATACTAGAAACAAGTCAAACATTAAGTTTAGATAATCTCAATAGCACAATCTTCCAAGTCTTCACATGTACTTTCTCAGCTTCTGGGTTACAAAGTTTCTACACTTAAATTAATATAATGGAACATCCAATCTAGTCAGTTTTCATACAATTCTCAGTCATGCTATATATTACAAGCACTAATAGCTGAAAATATCTTTCAAACAATTCTTATCTCCAACTCTCATTCACCAAGAGTTTCCACAGTTAAAGTAGCGTTAAGCATAGCGTAATTAACACACAATTCTTCAAGCATAGAAATAATACACTATGATAGACCTTACCGGAAATAGTTCCTAGTACATCAATTATGTTGTGAGCAAACCCTTGGAACTTATTTATCTTACCTAATAAAAACACATCTACAAGACTTATCCACGGTTATACTTAAAGCACTATCAAACGCACTTCAGAATTCTAGACTTCAATTACAGGGTACTTCAACTATCGTCGTTACCACTCATAAACTAATTAAACACCGTGAGGTTCTTTTTAGGGCAAATCGGAAATAAGCCACAATTCTAGAATAGCCAGGTTCATTCAGAATTCTTCCTTAAACATCCAGCTTTTTATTTTATCCGATTGTAGTATTAATTTCCTTTTCATTATTACTGCTGATTATACTTTCAGCTAACTATAAAGCTCGTTTCGTCCTTGCTCACTTATAAAAAAATATCCACTCAACTCCTACCCTTAAGAACCTTTTATTTACTTCTACTTCTCTAGTTTATCTCCTTGCTACTTTTTACTTCCCAAAATTCCGTTCCGACTCTCCTACTACGTATACATTTTCTCCTCTTTATTTAGTCCACGCTCCCTTCCACTCGCGCTCGTTTATTTCACGCGTCTCTATGACAACCGATAAACGTAAACATTCTCGCGAATGTTACATTAGGCTATACAACTACATTGAGTTATTACCTAACATTAAGCTTTCACAAAACAGGAATAATTAGAATATTTGCTTTTCAATAAATGCGTAGTTAAATTACAAATATAAGTTCTTACAATATTGACATAACAATAAATAAAATAGCTTAATAATATTTAATACAGAATCTTATTATCATTAACACATTCCTTTGATTAAACAATTAAATATTTGACAAAATTAAGGTAGTTATATGAATATTAAGTTTTAAAATAAGTTATATACATTAAATAATATTTACAAGTCTAGCCTTTGTGATGGAAGATCATGTTGGATTCTGAAGCAAATAATAATTACTCTAATCTCTACATAATCAGAATCCAACACTCTACTTGTTTTACTATTCGGACCCTAGGTATACAATCAGCCATAACCTCCTGTAAATGCTCCTTGATCACTTCCCATGCTCTATCGACATCCAGCCCTTGCAGTTTTACATGCCATGGCACTGAACCAAGCAATCTCCTAAGCTTGTCATACTTGCCAGCACGGTAATTCCACATATACCCTGTCTTAATCGAAAATTCCACACCAACTTGACATTGTTAGTATCCAGGAATGTGCTAGCAGAGCTAATCTCAGGTAGTATGGTCACTTAAACAGAATGAGAGAGGAAAGATTTAGCAAAACAAGTGTTCTTTGTCAGGAAAGAGACCCAGAGAATGACCAAGATATAGGTGGATCGATACGGTAAAAAATGCCTTAGAAGAAAGATATATAAGATCTGATCATGTTGGATTCTTGACAGGTAACAGATTGATTTGGAGTAAAATGGTAGCTAGGAATTTAGTAATGATGTTAAGTTTTTCATGTAGTACTATCATTTCCTATATACCCCTTGATGTATATGTCAGGAATTTGATGATGATAATAAAGGTCAAAACCAGCCTGGGTAATGGCCCTTTCCATAATGCATAGCATCATACACATCCATAAGGATATGTCCTTTGCATTATAGGATACTGAGGCAATTGATGTATAGTAGCTTGATGTGCAGACTTTGTTTGCTTAAACTTGAATAAAGGATGAAACCAAGAATATAATTTCTTGGCATCTTTAATTTACATTACATGAGTATTAAGCATCAATAACAGTGCAATACTTGTCATATTTTGCCTTGAAATCATTCCCCAACAAAGCATACACACACAACTGACTCTTATAATCCATTCCACTCATTCATTGCTTTTCAAGCAAAAAATATAGTTCTCATGCCTTGCTAACCACACTCTTACTCAATTTCCATGGATGTCTCCTAGTTTATCTCACATTATTCATGTATGGATCTTCAAATGTCAATAGGTCCAATCCAAACCAGAAAAATATCCCCAGACCCTCATACTACTGCTGCCACATTTCACAGTCAATACAAGACATTCCAGGCAGATGCCTGGATCATTCACCAGGCATCCTCCAGGTCCAGACACATCCATCAAATTGCTAGATCATGTACCATGATTCACTGCTCCACAGTCCAATGATGATGATGTTTGCACTGTTTCCAGATGATGTCAGGCATTGGCAGGTGTAATCAAGGCCTTGTGAGCCACAGGACAACCATGAAACCCAAGGGCCAACACCTCCCAGTGAATAGTTCTGTTGCTGTCATTCATTCCAGAGCTCATGCAGAAGTCGTTTGCAATGCTTACTAAGGCTGATTGACAATTTACTGTGATAACATGCTTAAGAGTTCACCGATCTTGATTTGTCAGTTTCTTGGGCATAACAGTTTGTGCGGGGGGGGGGGGGAGGTTTGGTGGTTCCATCACATTTCCACTTCATGATGATCTCACTGACAGACCAGAAATCTCTCTGACTGAATGATTGAACTTGTGGGCTCCGACTATCATACCACTTTTGAATGGCCTCAGCTCTTTTCGATGGGTAATGTTTCAACAATTTAAGATAGGATTGCGAGATGAATTGAGAGACATAATATTCGAGAAGGAGGCTGATGATCTTGATGGGTGTCTTGTTCTAGCCCTGGAGAAGGAGAGAATGTTGAAGGAATTGAACAGTTCCTCCCTTTATACAGCTGAATTGGCAAGAGAATTAGAGTTAATGAACTCCTTTCCTGTAACTCTCAAGCAGCCCAGTGACCCTAGCAAGAACATGTCCCACTTACCTGGTCTAAGAGGGTATAGAATGCAAACTGTTTCTGTGGCAGAGGTCAGAGGGAGGCTACCTTTATCCTTAGTAGAGGGCTATGTACAAGGGATCCCATGTAGGTTTCTCCTGGACACAGGAGCCCATGTATCGGTGATTCCTTTGCAATTGGTCAAGGCCTTCCGAACCTCCACTCCGGATATCTTCACAAAATTATGTGACCCTATAAAGATCATGTGGATAGCACGGATCGAGCTCTCTTCTGTTATGAGGGCCAAAGTAGCAATCCGTATACCCTGTTTCCTGTTCCCACGCATGACATGTTTGTCCTTCCCGAATTGGTGGACACTGGTGATCAAGTCATACTGGGTCTTGATTTCTTAGAGAAAAACAAGTTCGCATGTGACTTTGGAGCCATGTCTCTGTCCTTGTGTGGGAAGGAACACAGACTCGACCGTGAGATAGGGTGCCAGCAAATTGAATGAGGCTATGGGCGTGGAATTAAGTGTGTGTGAAGGAAATGCGAACCTGTGGAGAGAGAAACTGATCCAGGATGCCATTAAGCACGCGAAATCTGCCTTAGAAAAGGAACACATAGAGGAATTTTTTTGGAATGTGTTCAACCGCTTTCCACGAGTATTTACGGAAGAGATCAGCTCTCTCTCTTGCACCAATAAGGTGCAACACTCAGTTCAGGTTACGTCTGATTTGTCTATACATGTAAAGCAGTATCAAATGCCCCTAAAACACGGAAGAAGGATGCTATCAGAATATGAGAGAGCTGGCATAATTGAAAGATCCAACTCGAGATGGAATAGTCCTTTCATCCTAGTGGCAAAACCAAGTGGCGGATTGAGATTCGTTTTTGATTTGAGGGAGATTAATCAAATCACCAAGCCCATCAGTAGAGCCTCTATTCTACAAACAAGACTTCCTTATTTGTAGAATAGAGGATCTACTGATCGGCCTGGGAGGAGCTAGACTCTTCTCAAAGTTGGATTTAAACTGTGGATATTTTCAGATCCCCTTGAGGAAAGAGGACAGAAAGTACTTTGCCTTCACCACAAGGTGGCAAAAGTATCAGATGTGCTGACTCCCTCAAGGTGCTAGAAACTCAGCAATGAATTTCCAGTGCTTAATGAACTCAGTATTATCTGAAATGTTGGGGGAAAGGGGTGATCTGCTTCCAGGACGATCTGTTTGTATACTCTTCCTGCATTAAGGAGCATTGCAGGCTATTAACAGAGGTGATGGATAGGCTAGACAAAGCCAAGCTTTCCTTAAAGTTTTTAAAATACCAGTTCTTCCTCAGAGAGGTAGAATACTTAGGTCATGTGGTGAATGATGGTGGTGTGCATCCAACCAAAACAAATATAACTACAATATTAGATGCAAAAGTTCCCTCCACCACAAAGCAGGTTAGGCGATATTTAGGCATGGTGAACTTTTATAGGAGATTTATTCCTGAGTGCTCAAGTCTAATGGATCTTGATCAAACTGACAAAGAAAGGAAAGAAATTTGAGTGGAGGGGGGAACAGCAACGAGCCCACCTACTCCTAAACTGTGCCTTGACTCAGTCACCAGTGCTGACCTACCTCAAGCTAGGTCAGATGTTCTACCTGTTAGCAGATGCCTCTATGGACACAATTGCTGCTGTTGTGGAGCAAAAGGAAGGAGAGCAATACAGGCCCATTGCATTCATCAGCCGTAGGTTGTCCCCTTCAGAGGTCAACTACTCTGTGATTGAGAGAGAAGCACTGGCCATGGTCTTCTCTTTGAGGAAACTCAAGTACATGTTACTAGGCCAACAAATAATTTTGAGATCTGACCACAAGCTTCTGTCCTTCATATCATCTATGAAGGACAAGAACCAAGGGATCATTCGGTGGGCCCTGGAAATCCAAGAGTTTAATCTGGAAATAAAATACATCCCCGGTTCTACTAATGTAGTAGCTGATTTCTATCTAGGTCACTTAGTACCACTCACCAAGACAGTACAGGTCCAGAACAGGAGGGGTCTCTTTCCCTGAATATGGCAGTGACCATGAGTAAGAAGGAAGGCACACCTCTCGAACAACAGACATGGGATAAAGTCCATATCATAGAGGAGCAGAAAAGGGATCCTGCATGGGGAAAATTATATGATGGTCAAGAGGGGGGAAAGGTCACAGGATGAGAAATCCTTCTTTCACACCTTACACCTTGATCCGGATGGGCTCTTACTGTCCAAACAATACCTTGTAGGACGTTGGAAAGATAAAATTGTAGCTCCTGAGAAAAATGATCCCTTGGATCCTCTATGCTTTTCACGACTCTAGTCTAGCAGGCCATCAGGGAATACATGTGACCTGGAACAGGGTACGTAGTCGATTATAATAATAAACAAAACAGATTACCATATTAAAATATTTGACATTGTCAATGATCCAAACACTTACTAAACAATCTCTGAAGACCACTCCTAACATTATAAAACACTTTGAGTTGGTGTTTTTAATGTTTATAAACACCAACTCAAGGAAGAACACAAATTAGATAAATACGAGGTAGGTTCCAAAAAAGGTTTTGGTCTGACATACAAAATTTGCACCAATTTTGAAACACTATGCATGACAGATAGCACCATTTATGGGGAACTTAGTGTACCAGTTTCAACTCTCTACCTGCATCATTCAGCTGGAGACACTCGTTTGGCTGACATGCAGCATGCTAAGTGGCTGTAATGTTAAAAATTTGAGTACTGAGCTGTGATAAAGTTTTTCACCAAAGAAAAGCTTTTTCCAAGTGCTATCAAATGGCAATTGGATGGTGTTTGTGGGGAAGCTTCTCCTTTATATTCCACAAACACTGAAGGAATGGACTAAACAGTTTTGCCTAGGAAGAGAGAGAGCATCGAAGATGATCCTCATGATGGTCAGCCTGTGGAAGTGATGACTGAGGAAAATGTGTATCTTGTTGAGGAACTGCTCAACGACAGGCAGCTCAAAGAAATCTCAGCAAGGTTGGGGCTTTCTATAACAACTGTCTTTCACATCATTCACAAGAAGCTTCACGTGACGAAAGTCAGTGCAAGGTTGGTGCCCTGACTTCTCTCTTCGATTCAGAAGGAGCATTGTGTGATCTGTTCCCACAAGTTTTTGCCAAGGGAATCAGAGAGTAGTGCTGGAATCCATTGTCACTGGGGATGAAACCATGGTCCTTTATTATGATCCTCTTTCCAAAAGGGAATCCATAGAGTGGTGCAAACTAGGCAAAGCCCCACTGAGAAAAGCCAAGGTCACTCAATCCACCAAGGAGATCATGACGACAATCTTTTGGGATTGCCAGGAAATTCTCTTGATTGTCTTCAAGGAAAGGAATACCACAGTGAATGCTGAATATTATGTTTCACTCCTGCACAAACTGCACCATGCCATAAAGGAGAAGACATGAGGAATGCTGAGTCATGGTGTTTGCCTGCTTCACAACAATGCTCCAGTCCATATAGCTATTGTTGCAAAGGCTGCAGTTGAAGGACTATGACTTCTTCCAGGAGATTGAACGCCCATCCTGCAGCCTAGATTCAGCATCCAGTGACTACTACCTCTTCTCGAAACAGAAGAAAGACTTTTGAGGAAGAAAATTTGCAGATGACAGTGAGGTCAAAGATGCAGTTTTAGGCCATTTTGCAGACAAAAGTACAGACTATTTTTTCAAGGGCACAGAAATATTAATTCAAAGATGTGAAAAATTGTTTTCTTTCTATCACCTCTAAAAGTTAGTCTGAGAAACTTATGAAACTACCCTCATATACTGCTAAAAAAATATTTTTCATACAAAACTGTTTTCAAAGAAGATAACACAAATCTAGCTATCCCATACTTTCCATAATTTCATACAAGCATACCACAATAGTTCCCTTATCTAAATTCATTGAGCTTCTACTAAAAACCTTTGTTAAGATATTCAAAATTAATGCTGAAAAGTACTGATCAACTCTTCCGACATATCAAGCAAAGTACCCTATTTCTCAATAATGATCTTTCTTCTTTAGATGCTTCATCAATATATACAAACATTGATATGCCCAAAACCTTTGATATCATCCACAGTCTTCTTATAAATGACAACCTTATTGGCATGTACAAAATTATCTCCTACAGACATCTTCTTTCTAATAAGATTAATAATCTCAGCAAATTACTATAAATACAATGACCAATTTTATGAACAAATTTTTGAATCTTCCAATGGGCCAGAACATTAGCATTGTGCTTGCTGAACTTTTTCTTCCCCATATGGAAATACAATGCTTATTCCCCTCTCTACTGATTGACATCACTATTTTGGTAGATACATTTATGATGCACTATGTATTAGTAATGCAGATGCCATACAACAGTTAGCTCATTCATTCAACTCCTTTAATCCCAGATTAAAATTCTCAGTTGAATACGAAGAAAATAAAACCATAAACTTCTCGAATATGACCCTCATTAGATTCAATCACCATATCAATACCAAAGTTTACCATAAACTTACAAACAAAATTATTTGTTCATCTTATTATTATCATCTTAAAATTATTCATCTCCTGTCACCCTTACCATGTCAAAAAATCTGTCATTAACAATTCATTAACACTCACAGATATTCATCTGAAAGATCTTGAAGTCGTGACAGTATCCCTGGCAACTTAGACTATGCTATTCACTCAGTCCAAAATCATGTCTTCTTGTTCCCAAAACCATATATCAACATCACATATAACTTTAAAATTCCCATATGTTCACAGCATCTATGGCATTTCCAAAGCCATAAAATGAATATTCAAATTACAGAATTGTCTTCACTATAAGCAACAAACTACAAGATTTACTAAAACATAGAACCATAATAACTCAGGCCAACATGCTACTATGCCATAATGTGGTGTACAAGTTCAACTGGCAGTTGAACTTCTATTTGTTCAATCAAGTCTCGCCTAATTGAACACTTTCAAAATTGTAATATTCCCATACCTGACTATCTACTTTCTATTACAAAGAAAAAAAAAACACAAACAAAAACATACCAGAAACAATCAAAATCCTACTATTGAAATATCCTTGCAGCCAATGTACTCTAAACATATTCTGAAACTAAAAAGGTTATCATCATCAATTTCCAGGAAAATGAATCCAAATTATGTTGTTCTGAATCACTAGCGTCAGTAAGAACCATCCAATATGCACCATAAACACATAAAGACCCTATTTACTATCAGCCTTCATGACATTTAAACAAAATAAATGACTTCTCTGTACTCTCAGATCAGCTCAATTCCTGAACACACTTGAGCCAACTCAACTCCTCCTAACACTTTATAGAAAAAAAGTCATGCAGATGGCTCACAGTTTTCTGCTTTATTCATATGAGGATGTTTTAACATAATGAAACGGGCAGCACTTGTCATGTTTCTTGCTGGCTTGCTCTGTATATAATAGGTTTTTTATTCTCAAGTTGTTTCAAAATCAAAAAGTTACAAATTCATCTTTCGATTTTAACTTTTTCATCATTGATTTTAAAATTCTTCTCTATCCATGTATTTTCTGTACTTGTCACTGTACCCATCAGTTTAAATTGCATACCATCTTGGCTCTAATCAAGTCTTTAGTCAAGTTTTCACCATCCTTACCTTCAATACACAGGTATATTAATTCATATCCTTATATTTACACCTTATTCAATTGAATTGTTTAAGCCTACTTATTAAAAGAGGATCTGCTCCATTGCCAAAAATAGCTTAGCTTTTTCTTTCATATTGTGAATTTTTTGAAGTTTAAAAAATGATGTGTTATCATACATTAACATCATTTATTGTATTTACATGTATACAATTAGAATATTATATTTTCTGATTATATTTTTATTTATTTATTGAACTTTGTAATATATTGGAATAATACCTTGGAATACCTTTAGAATATTACCCAGTAGTCTTGGGTAATATTCTAATGTGCTTTTACAAGGTTCAGCCCTGAAGTGCTGCATGTTTAGTCCATTTTCTACAACAAATTATATTTAATTAGCGATAAAGGAAGTTAATCAAAGATGTTTTAAGATATATCAGTCAAACATTATCAGTGTCTTTTTTTCCCTGATGATAAAGCTTTGGTTATCATCCATAGAAGCAGTTGAAATATCTATATTTTAGTTGTTACAGATTTATTACTATTAATATTTTGTTAGCCCAAAGGCCAAGAACACCTAATATAGCCTACAAGGGGGCACCATCAGGCTTTTAGGAAAATAGTATCTTCCCCGCTTCATTTCTCATTTGCTGTTGTGTAGTACTCGTGTGCGCGTGTCTGTATATTAAGTTCCCATGAAGATGGCAAACGTGATGTTGCCGAAATATTGGAAAGTATATATTAAAGTTTGATTTAATTTATATTCTAGTATACGCTGTCAATTCGTTAAGTATTTAATAATCATATTTAACCAGCATAAGCCTTTCTACAAGAATTACTGTCATCCACGGAGATTCCATTGCATGCAAGGCCTGCCAATACGGAAACATGAAACTGAAGTTATCGAGAAAACTGAATCGTCTGACCTTCCTAAACTGCTGCTGGGATAATCAGGTAATCCCAACTTATGTGAAATTTAAGTACCGTTTCTTTTCACAGAAAGCTCTCCGAATCTATAACCGCGCGAGCTATGCTTTGCTATGGGAACAAATTAATGCTACACATAGTTCCTAGGTGACGTGAACAAAGCTATTTTAGTACTAGAGGAAGAGCTTTATAATATGCTAAATCATGAACTTTGGTCAATTCTACATGACGTCTCATGCACTGCGGCAAATTAGGAGTGTTGGTGGATAGGGAGATGAAGTTTAGGGGACACATTGCAAAAGTAGCTAAATCAGCTCATCAAATCACTTGGTTGCTGAAAAATACTTTGACGAGCAGAGACAAGCAAGTTATTGTTCCTCTGTACCGAGCCTTGATAAGACCTCATCTCGACTACTGTGCCCAGATTTGGTCACCTAGGTCACCCCCCCCCCCCCATATATATATGGGCTCCCAAAAATACATAAAGAAAATTGCCATTACGTCCCATAGTGGATGGCATTGATTCTCCCACGTACAAACTAGCTAAATATTTAGCCAAAGCACTCGCACACTATACTGGCAACACACCATCACACATAAAAAAACTCAGCCCACTTCAAAGCCAGTGTAGTAAACCTTACACTCCAACATACTGACATAATGGTCAATTTTGATATCTCCTCCTCATTCACAAATGTCCCCCTCAAAGAAACCTTGGAGCTAATCCAAGCTGAATTTCCTCCCGATATTTCAGTTCACAATGAACTCAGGCTATTTTGTTTGGCAGGAAAAATTCTACAAACAGATAGAGGGGGACAGCCATGGGTTCACCACTTTCCCCACCCATGGCCAACTTCTTTATGGAGACTTTTGAAGAGAAAGCCTTAAACTCTGCCCCACAAAAACCTGCCATATGGCTTTGCTATGTTGATGATGTGCTCGCTATTTGGCCACATGGCTCTGATACTCTCCTTCTTAACACACTTAAACAACCAACACCTCAGAATCAAGTTCACCCTGGAAAAAGAGGAAAACAATAGCCTCTCCTTCCTAGACACACCAGTCACCCGCCAACCTGATGGAACCTTGGTTTTCTCAGTTTATAGAAAACCCACCCATACAGGCAGATACATTCACCAACAATCCCCCCCCCCCCCCTCACAACAATATGGAGTTATTAAGACACTATTCAACAGGGCTAAACTAATCTGTTCAAATGACAATGCCCTAACCACTGAACTAAATCGCATCCTCAACACTTTCTCAGCCAATGGCTACCCCCTCCCCCCCCAAAAAAAAAAAAAAAATCCAAAAAATCTTGAAACCAGTAAAACACAACCCTTCTCCCCCTTCACAACAAGGATTATTCTAAATCCATCACCATTCCCTACATCCGAGGCACCTCAGAAAAAATTATCAAAATCTTAAGAAAACATGACTTGACCTCTTGTTACAGACCATATAGAAAATTGGCATCCCTTATCCACTCCACTAAAGACCAACTGCTTCCCCTAGACCCACCTGGTGTATACCAGGTCCCTTGCAGCTGGAAAATGTCCTATTTTGGCCAAACAGGCAGGACAGCAAATATCAGAATCTCAGAACACAAGGACTACATCCGATTTCACCAATACAGCCACTCTGGGCTTGCAGACCATGCTCTGGACACTTGCCACAGAATAAGGTGGAAGAAAGCCACAGTAATACACCGCAGCAAGTTTAAATATGAAAGACTATTCATGGAATCAGCCTCAGCCCTTAGGAACATGCCAAACCTCAACAAATTTGGATGCATGAGACTGTCCCAAATTTGGGAAACATACATCAGGAGAACTTCAGCCCAAAGGCCAAGAACACCTAATATAGTCCGCTAGAGGGCACAATCAAGACTTTAGGAAAACGGTAGCTTCCCTGCTTTGTTTCTCATTTGCTGTTGTGTAGTACTTGTGTGCACGTGTCTTTATCTTAAGTTCCCATGAAGATGGCAAATGTGACGTTGCCGAAATATTAGAAAGTATATATTAAACTTTGATTTAATTTATATTCTAGTATACACTGTCAATTCCTTAAGTATTTAATAATCATGTTTAACTAGCATATAAGCCTTTCTACAAGAATTTTGTTAGCTGTTTCAGCTGACATAGAGTTCCAAATACCATGAAAATTAGAACATAGTATTAAAAGTGGACAGTGTGTTACAACATGACATGCAATTGCATGATGCTAATAATGTATGATCTGAAGGTATAAACTAGTATATAATATAATATACTTGTATGTTATGTGATTTAAAAAAAAAAAAAATTAATGTGTGTATGTAAATTATGCATACAATAAAGTAAAGGAAAGGAAGTGATAAATTTATGAAGTGAGTTGGGTGCTAATATTAGTAGTGAAAAGATGATGACATGTAGTAATCCCACTGACTTTGAAGCTTTTCTGAAAACAGTGAGATTAATGATTAATAAAACTTAAGTTGTGTTTTTGTTTGTTTGTTAGTATTTGTTGCTGTGGTTACTATGTTTTATGTGATATGAATGCCAACTTTTGCACAGTACTGTGTGTTGATACAATTTCCACAGTTCATAGTTTAATCTTCTGTAACACTGAAGATTAAACTATGATAAAACTTCATAGTTTAATCTTCAGTGGTTGCTCTTGGCTTGAAATCGTGGGGGGTGCTGCAACTTTCGAAATATATATACGCATTGTAAGTACAGTGTATACATGTTTGGATAAAATATCAAAGTTATGGCAAAAATTTAAAAAAAAATTAAACATGAAAAAATATTGTTTATTATTGATAAAATTATACAGTTTTGGTATAATTCAAAATTACTTAAATATATTCTCATATAAACATATATTAATAAAATATATTCTTCTTGTTTTGTTTCATGAAAAAATATTCTTTATTATCGATAAAATTATACAGTTTAGTAATTCAAAATTACTTAAAAATAAAATCCATTCCTTTAATTGTAATTAAAAGAATAGATTTATAATTTTTGGATATTACAATTAAAGGATTTAATTGTAATGTCGAAATATTTAAAGAGACGGAATAAACACGATAAGCACTATGAACACTCTACTACTGGCACAAACTGCATGTAAACAACAGTGGAACTGTGCGATGAACAGTGCTGCATTACGCTAATAGCTCGCATCTCACTGTGACGTGCATGTGCTTGCGCATGTAGCAATATGACACTGTGGTAAACACAGTGCTGCCAACGTCCTTTGCCTTCCTGTGCTACAAGATGGATTTTTATTATTTTTAATACAAAATTGTATAGGATTTGTATTGAATTGAGAATTGTATAGGATTGGTGATGATAAAATTAAATATTACAAGCAAATATAAATAAATTAATAAATATATTTATATATCGAGAAAAATTGTGGGTGCTGCAGTTCTGCAGTGCCTATGCACGAGCCGCCCCTGGTAACTGCTGAGATGTTTTAGATTGTATGGTAGGTTGTTGAGTAGTGGGGATATGTGGATATAGGATACTTGCATAGCATGCTATAACAACATGCTATGCAAGTTGTTATAGCACCTAGCTGTGTAGGGTTGTGATTGGTTATATTATGCAATATATTTCTTTGATGTTGTTAATATTGAAATAATGTTTTAGTAATAGTACACAGTGTCTTATACTCTCTATGATCAGGATTTTCTGTTTTGCCATCAGGATTTGATTGGTGTATATTGGGCTTCTAAAGTACTGTTGAAATTCTTTGGTGTAATGTGCATGTAGAAAGTTTTTCTAAATTTGATAAGTGATGTTTGCAGTTTGTGTTGACAGTTATTCTGAATCTTAGTAATTTTCACAAATTTCTTGATGCATGAATTTTTTTTATGTTAGTTGGCATCATATGTTTTGTTTTTAAGACTTTTGCACCAATGGGTGCATAGCTTGTTATGAAGGTATTCTATATGTTTAGTCCATTTAAGGTCGCTTTCTACATATAGACCAATTTATTTAGTATGTGTTGCAGGTGTGATTTCAGAATAGTGACTGCTGCTGTGGTTAATGCAATGGAATGTGTCACTGTATATCACCAGTGGTGTAGGATGTATGATTCTAGGATTATTTATGATTAGCATTTGCATTTCGGTGTTGTTTCCTATAATTAAATTATGGTAGAAGTAGGTAGTTGTTTTGTGTAGATTATGTTGTGCTTTGGAGAGAGCAGTGTTAATATCTGTGCAGACTGTTAATAATGTTGTATCATCTATGTTTTGATATATTTGACTTTGTGTGACCAAGTTGTGAAGGTCATTTACACCAATGCAGGAGTACCCTAGGGTTCTCAAGAAGTTTACTCAAGGCTACTCAAGAAGTTTCGAGATGACAGGAAAATTAACTATAGGTCTGTATTTACTAAAATAAAGAGCCAAAAAGCTTCATTTTGGTGATGCAGAATTATAAAAATTAAGTGAATATTACATCCAACATCATTTCAAAGCAAAATACAGAAACTGTAAAAGTTTTGTGCGAAAATTGACCAGAGAGCTTGCTGGAATACACTTGCTGCTATACTACAAGTTGCCCTACCCGAACCTTATAGAGGCGACGCACGTTGTCCTGGTTTGCTTGGGACAGTCCCGGTTTTATTACTTCTGTCCCAGCGTCCCAATATGTTTAGTTCAGGGTGCTAAATATCCTGGATTTTTTAGAATATAAAAATATTAACATTTCTAATAAGAATAAGTACAAGTTGTAATATTTTTGGGTGCTTTTAAAAATGTATGTTTACCAAACGAAAAGCAGAGACATATTTATTTTGTAGTTCGGTGAATTACCAGAATGTTAGAATTTTGGGAAAACGATTTAGTTCCATACATTTCATTCAGCAGGAGAAAAGAATGTCAGAATGAGGGAGACAGTCGCCCAACTGTATGTTTAACTAATCGCAACCACGGCATCTATTTCGTTCGTCTGGTCGTTTGTAAATTTTTAGCAATCTTTTGTCTCAAGCTTAGTTCGCATAGCATACGATATCTGACGGCCCGAAATGTTTCTCATTGGTTGACATGTTTTTGAATATTAATGCGCCACGATAGTTCATTTTCTTTCAACCAACTCTGAACATGACATGTTACATGTCATGTTCAGAGTTTTTCGATATAGTATCAAAGAATCGACAACTCTTGCACAAAATCCATTCTTCAACCATATATAATAATGATTCTGCAAGTAGCAGTAAAATGGGACAGGCAACTACCAGCTGTAACATACAAGAAGAGGCAGAATAAGGAAGAGAGGAGGTATATTTTAAAAATTAATTATAAATTTGTTTTTATTTTTTTTAATTTTTAAATTAAATAAAATTAATTTATATTTCATATAATTTCAGATATTATGCATCTATATTTTATTGTATTTGCATTGTAGTTCCAATTTTATTGACATATTAACATTTTATATCTTTATTCTATGTCTTTATATTTCATATACTTATTAATGTTTGATTTAAGTGTTAAGTGTTTAAAGTATTGTGTGTGTTTAAGTGTTGTTATTAGAATTCTATTTATTTGACGTATGTATAAACATTTATGTTATCTACATTAATTAATCAAATTCAAATAAATATTTAATTTTTTTATTTTAAAATACATAATGTTAACGAATAAAATTTATTTCTCTTAGCCCTTAATTCTACAAAATTTATTGTGTCCCGGTATTTTGTTTTCAAAAAATGGGATCCCTAGACGCATGCTCAAAGTGCCCATATATTTGCCAATGAACCAATAGGCGACGAATATATGGGCGCTTTGACCTTGCAACCCCCTATAAGGTTCGGCTAGGGTAATCTGTAGTATGGCAGTGAGTGTATCCCTGCAAGCTCTCTGGTCAGTTTTCGAATGAAACTTTTATAGTTTCTGTATTCGGCTTTGAAATCATGTTGGATTTAATGATTTAATGTCCACTTAATTTATATAGGTCTGTAGTTATGAATATGATTTCTTTTCCCATTTTTCAATTAGGTGGTTTTCAGTTGTTTGGGAATAGTAATGCTGTAGAATATCTTGTTCATAAGTATAGGATTTAGTTGTTCAAAATGTGTTAAAAGGTCTATGAGTTTGATTTTGTCAATTTCTTGACGTGTCTTTTACTTTAGATGTGAGAGAGCATCTTTCATTTCTAATATGGATATTGGGATGGGGACAAAATTCATGGTTTGCTGTTGACTTTAGATTGGGCCTGGTTGGAAACATCTTCTTTGAGTTGAATGGTAATTAGTTTACGGAATTAACAACGCAAATGAAGTATATTAATTAAAGGTAACTTTAATGAATCACTTCTATATTTCGGCAACGTCACATTGCCATCTTCAGGAACATAAAGATATGGTATGTGCACTCAGGAACTAACACAAAGCAAATGAGGAAGAAAGCAAGAAACTAATATTGTTCCTAAAGTCCTAATGGTGCCCTCTTGCGGGCTAATTTGGTAGTCTTGGCAGTTGGGCTGAAGTTCTCATAATGAAAGTCTCCCAAATTTGGGGCAGTTTCATGCACCCAAATTTGTTGAGGTTAGGAACGTTTTTTAGAGCTGCTGAAGATTCTTTGAATAATCTTTCGTATTTAAACTTGCTGCGATGAATTATTTTTGTTTTCTTCCAACGAATTTTATGGTGGGTATCTAAGGCATGGTCTGCCAGCCCAGAGCGGCTGTACTGGTGAAACCGGATGTAGTCTTGGTGTTCTGAAATCCTGATATTTGTTGTTCTGCCTGTTTGGCCAAAGTAGGACAATTTGCAGCTGCAAGGGACCTGGTATACACCAGGTAGGTCTAGGGAAAGTGGTTAGTCTTTGGTAGAGCAGATAAGGGATGCCAACTTTTTGTATGGTCTGTAACAGGAAGTAAGGTCATTTTTTTTTTTTTTTTTTTTTTTTTTTTTTGGTACATATCTTTATGTTCCTGAAGATGGCAATGTGACGTTGCCGAAATATAGAAGTGATTCATTAAAGTTACCTTTAATATACTTCATTTGCGTTGTTAATTCCGTAAACTAATTACCAGTTATGTCTAACCAACGTATAAGCCTTGCTACTAAATTCTTTGAGTTGTGTGATGTTGTTTGTTAAAGCATAGTTAAATGATTTTGCGAGTTAATTCTCATTTATATCTTTACTGAAATAATTGGTAAATTATTAATATTAATGTTATTAATTTAATTATTATTACTAATATTTGCTTGAAATTGAACCACATGGACATTTTCTTTTGCATGTATCCTATATCCCAAATTTTATTATCCATCCAGCAGAGTGTACTTTTTAAGGCATATAATTTTAATCCATTTTGTCTGTAACTCTCTTAGCTTTGTTAATTCTTAAATTTTTAGTAAAAGGATAAAAATAATCAAATACGCATACAAAGCTCAATATATGAATTAAAGAGAGTCACAGATGTGACCTAGATTATGGTACAATATGATATACATTATTTAATAACAACATAATTCATCATCATCAAATTCCTGAATGTCAAATTCTTTCCTAATAATCTTAATTTTTAATATGATTCTGCAACTGATGCCATCTGTTGGCATCAGTTGCAGAATACTTTGGACAAACAGGACGTTTGGCTGAAAAGCAACTACAAGAACACCTATCTTACTCTCCCTTAATCTTTCTCAAAATTTATATTGGTGGCCTACAATCAAGTGTTTTATTTCTAACCCAAATCTGAGATCCATAAGTTAAAATTTGTTTAAACGCTATCTTGTACACTGCTAGTTAAGTGTTCTTCTGACTGATTTCTCTCTTATTCCATATAACAATACCACAAACACTTTTATCAACAAGGATGTTTTATTAACGCTAATATTTCGCTGATTTTCAACTCAGCATCATCAGAGCACAACACACATGTAAACGCGACAGTGAGTGAGTGAAACAATATAATTGCAAAAGACAAAAGATCTAAAGTCCTATTTTTGGCGCCCTCTAATGGAAAAAAAAAAAAAAAAAAAGCAGTTATCCAGGAGTTTTTCTTAGGGATAACCATCTCCCAAATTTTTGGCAAATTAATGCAACCATATTTGTTAAGGTTGGGAGAATTCTTCAAAGCCATTGCTGACTCAAAAAATAATCTTTCAGATCTATAACGACTCCTAAATAGCACATTCGTTTTCCTCCATCTAATCCTGTGTGAAGGAGTGTCCAAAGCGTGGTCTGCCAGTCCCGACTTGCCATAGTAATAGTAGCGAATGTATCTTTCATGTTCTTCCAGGCGGATGTTCACTGATCTTCCTGTTTGCCCATAATAGGCCAAGTCACAGTCACATGGAACTTCATACACTCCTGGGTGTGCTAAAGGGTGAAGTTTATCCTTTGGCGAGCGGATCAGAGTTGCCAGCTTGACATGAGGCTTGAAGGTGGTGCGAAGGCCATGTTTCAACAATACTTTGGCTATCTTTTCCGATGTACCTCTGATATAGGGAATAGAAATGGTCATGTTGTATTCTTGTGTATTATGGGGGGGGGGGCAGAGTAATGGGCCTATGTAGTATTTTTTCTATTTTGTAGGGATTGTAGCCGTTGGCTAAGAACGTATGGCGCAGGTACTGGAGTTCAGTGGTCAGAGCTGTATCGTTAGAACAAATGGCTCTGGCTCTGTGTGTAAGTGTTTTTAAAATGCCGTACTGTTGGACTGGATGATGATGTGATTGTTTATGTAGGTATCTTCCTGTGTGTGTAGGCTTCCTGTAAATAGAAAAAGATAGTGATCCATCTGAAAGGCGGGTGACTAATGTGTCAAGAAATGGTAAACAGTTATTTGATTCTTTTTCTACTGTGAAGTGAATTTTGGGGTGTTGGCTGTTTAGGTAGGTGACAAAAGCATCCAAAGTGTCTTGTCCATGGGGCCAGATGGCAAACACATCATCTACATAGCGCAACCACACTAGTGGCTTGTATGTAGCTGTGGTAAGTACTTTGTTTTCAAAGTGTTCCATGTAAAAATTTGCTAATGGGGGGGAGAGGGGGGAACCCATAGCAGTAGCATTAATCTGTTTGTAGAATTTCACCCCCCATGTAAAGTAACCTGCATTCATGGTAAATTGAAATAATTCAAAAATATCTGGGGGAAATTTAGACTTGATTAAATCAAGAGTGTCTATAAGTGGTACATTGGTAAATAGGGAGGTGACATCGAAACTAACCATTATGTCTGAATTTTTCAGGATTAGATTTTTAACCAGTGTTTTGAAATGGATTGAATTTTTTACAAAAGTAGAGGAGTTGCCAGTAAGAGGGGCAAGCGACTTAGCTAAATGCCAGGCCAGTTTATATGTGGGACTATCTATGCTATCAACTATGGGGCGTAGGGGAACATTAGTTTTGTGGATTTTTGGTAATCCATAAATACGGGGTGTTTTAACATGAATTGGTTTTATTTTCCTGATGATTTCTTTGGGCCATGATGTCACTTTATTTAGTAATTTTCGGACTTTTTTCTTTTGCGACATTGTAGGGTCTCGATGTATACTTTGATACGTGGAACTGTCACATATGAGATCTTGCATTTTTTTGTTATACTCTTCTTTATTCATGATAACCGTTGCATTTCCTTTATCGGCTTTTGTAATATTAATATTTTTATTATTGTATAACTTTTTTAGGGCAGTTATTTGCTTATGTGGTATATTACTTTTTGGAGGCTTAGCTTTGTTTATAATACTTGGTATGTCTAGTCGCACGTTATTGGCCATTGCTGGCGGAAGTTCGTGGATACCCCGTTCTACTTTCATCATAATTTCGAGTTTAGGAATTTGTTTGGGCGCGACGGCAAAGTTATGTCCTAGACTGAGAGTGTTCTTGGCTTCTTCAGTGAGTGTTTCCGATGATAGGTTTACGACCACGTGGTCTCGTCGAAGTTGCGGTTGGGACTTCGTATGTTGGCGCTGTTGTAGTAGTTCAAATTTCTTTAGGTGCTTGCTTTTAACTTTTGTGAATTCTTTTTTTTGCTGCAACTTCGGAGATCTGCTGTAGGACAGTCCATATTTCAAGATTTAACACGTTTATTAGTTCTTGTTGTAGAGCTGTAATAGAGCTGTTTAGCTTACTAAGCTCTATGCGAGTAGCGGCGATTTGTTCTCGAAGAAGCGCTAAACTCGCCCGTCGATAAATACGATGTGCCTTTGCCGATTGCAACTTTTTTTTTGAATTTCAGAAAAGATGGAATAATATCGTTGTCGCGGCATCGTTTAAGGAAGGCTAACCGGTTCAATTTTCTGGACAATTTCAGTTTCAATTTACCGAACCGTCGCGCTTTGTAAACAATATCTTCTCCGTGCAGAATCATTAATCTAACAGATAAGCTTAGGCGTTGATGGTTATTCATGACTTATTTTTCACGGTATTAACAACACCACAAACACTTTTATCAACAAGGATGTTTTATTAATGCTAATATTTCGCTGATTTTCAACTCAGCATCATCAGAGCACAACACACATGTAAACTCGACAGTGAGTGAGTGAAACAATATAATTGCAAAAGACAAAAGATCTAAAGACCTATTTTTGGCGCCCTCTAATGGAAAATTCTACAAACAGATTAATGGTACTGCTATGGGTTCCCCCCTCTCCCCCCCGTTAGCAAATTTTTACATGGAACACTTTGAAAACAAAGTACTTACCACAGCTACATGCAAGCCACTAGTGTCGTTGCGCTATGTAGATGATGTGTTTGCCATCTGGTCCCATGGACAAGACACTTTGGATGCTTTTGTCACCTACCTAAACAGCCAACACCCCAAAATTCACTTCACAGTAGAAAAAGAATCAAATAACTGTTTACCATTTCTTGACACATTAGTCACCCGCCTTTCAGATGGATCACTATCTTTTTCTATTTACAGGAAGCCTACACACACTGGAAGATACCTACATAAACAATCACATCATCATCCAGTCCAACAGTACGGCATTTTAAAAACACTTACACACAGAGCCAGAGCCATTTGTTCTAACGATACAGCTCTGACCACTGAACTCCAGTACCTGCGCCATACGTTCTTAGCCAACGGCTACAATCCCTACAAAATAGAAAAAATACTACATAGGCCCATTACTCTGCCCCCCCCCCCATAATACACAAGAATACAACATGACCATTTCTATTCCCTATATCAGAGGTACATCGGAAAAGATAGCCAAAGTATTGTTGAAACATGGCCTTCGCACCACCTTCAAGCCTCATGTCAAGCTGGCAACTCTGATCCGCTCGCCAAAGGATAAACTTCACCCTTTAGCACACCCAGGAGTGTATGAAGTTCCATGTGACTGTGACTTGGCCTATTATGGGCAAACAGGAAGATCAGTGAACATCCACCTGGAAGAACATGAAAGATACATTCGCTACTATTACTATGGCAAGTCGGGACTGGCAGACCACGCTTTGGACACTCCTTCACACAGGATTAGATGGAGGAAAACGAATGTGCTATTTAGGAGTCGTTATAGATCTGAAAGATTATTTTTTGAGTCAGCAATGGCTTTGAAGAATTCTCCCAACCTTAACAAATATGGTTGCATTAATTTGCCAAAAATTTGGGAGACGGTTATCCTAAGAAAAACTCCTGGATAACTGCTGCTTTTTTTTTTTTTTTTTCCATTAGAGGGCGCCAAAAATAGGACTTTAGATCTTTTGTCTTTTGCAATTATATTGTTTCACTCACTCACTGTTGCGTTTACATGTGTGTTGTGCTCTGATGATGCTGAGTTGAAAATCAGCGAAATAGTAGCGTTAATAAAACATCCTTGTTGATAAAAGTGTTTGTGGTGTTGTTAATACCGTGAAAAATAAGTCATGAATAACCATCAACGCCTAAGCTTATCTGTTAGATTATTCCATATAAATTAATTTGTTTGACTCCCGATCCTAGCTTTTCTAATTATATCGTCTTTCATATTTAATTTGGTTTCTTAACAAAAAAAATTGTCTATAATAGTTGAAATGTTGTACTTATTCTATAGATTCTCCATTTAGAATGCAATCTAAGTTTTCTATGTTTCTGCCTGTTTTCATAGTTTTAGTATTTTACTTGCTGATATTCATGCTATTCTACAGCAGTTATTCAATTTAGGGAATCCTGCAAACTAGTACTGGACTTATTTAGGAGGATAACATCAGCTTCATAAAGTAAGAACTGAGATTAACATATTCAATTTTGATATCAGGTTTTAATGCCACTTTTCTTCATAATGTGATCCTTATAAATGATGACTAGTGGAAATAGGAATAATGGGGAGAAAGCTTGGCTTTGAGTAGTACTGAGTAGACTTCTAGTCATAGTTCATTAGCATCATCATCAGTTGAGAAAGTGGTTAAGTTTCTCTGAGTGTTTTGCAAGAAATCCATGTCTGGATTTTTTTAGGCACTATGGCATAATCATGTCCTTTGGCAGGTACTGAAGTTTCTGCATAAGTGAGGGAATGTTCAGATATGTTGACAACTCATCTGCTTGTTCCCAGGTTGACCTTGGTTGGGTTTTGCTTTTGAGCAAATGATTCAAACTTATGGTTAAAGATGCATCTGTTTTTATTATAGGATCTTTCAAGAAGCTGTCTAGATATGTCTAAAACTACATTCCAAAGTTAAGATCGAGGATATTGTCTCTTGATAATACTTTGGACAAACAGGACTTTTGGCTGAAAAGCAACTACAAGAACACCTATCTTACATCAACAACAAACCTAAAAATTGAGCTTCCGTAGCTCAGTTGGTATAGACGAAAGCCCTTTGGTCGGAAAGACCTGGATTTGATTCCCGTCCAAGATGTGAGGAAGGTGAATTAGCTGGTCTTATACAGAGGTAGGGGGGTTTTTTCACCTAGAAAATCAGGTTTTACATCTTCCCATCAGGCAAACACAGGCAAACTGGTCCCGTGAACACTCACATATCTACAGACATAAAATACATCCCCCTTCCCGACACAAGGCTTGGCAACTGGCTGGCTGTGGTTATTTAATGTCACAGTATGTAATAACGGACCCTGCACCTGCAGGATAAAAATGCTAGAAAGAAGAAGAAATCTGAAAAATCTGGCCTTGCTCAGTGTGGAATGGGCACTGATCAAGATATCCTTTGTTCCAATACTCACCTTTTACATTTGTGCCGGTTTAGGTTTGAGCAGTTATTTAGGAAAGTGTTGAAGCATTGCTACATTACTCAAACTTAAATCAGAATGATTGCCTATGGCCAAGATTTACAGGAGTCTCATCCTCATAAATGGCAATGGTAAGGAATAGCATGCTTCCTTCCCCTTTGTTTTATGTAATGATGTGTAATTCAGTCATTTTATTTATCTAAATTTTGCTAATTTTTTGTATTTCAAATCATTTTAAGCTTTGGCTGTATGGTGGCATTCTTGCATGTGACTCAGCTGTTACTGGTATTAATATTCTTGGTTCTTGCTTAACCTTTTGATTATGCTGATATACTGATGATGGCCCATTAATTTCTGGCCAAAGTATTTGCAATAATAAAATTTATCTTTATTCTTGTGAACTTGTGTGTAATCATCTTTACTATCACAAGTGCCATTATAAACTCATTTAATTCTCACATTGTTTTGTTTATTATTATTATTATTAAGACAAAAGGGATCTCCAGGGAGTCAGAGACTCATCGAGAGAGGCCACATACTACACACACCAGCTGTCATACTTAAGAAAATTGACATAAACTGGGTTTTATATTGGCAGAAGAATTTTAATTGATACTAAGTCAGAAATACCAACAAGTTTTGCCAACTTAGCTGTTTGGCATCTTCAGGGTGAATTAAAGAGATACAAAACAACTTAAACAGTTCATGAAGGAATGAACCAAATACAATTTTATTATTTACAAATACAGAAGAACGCGTACATCAAACGCATGGAGCCTGTATGACGTCAACTGTTGTTATGCAGGAACGTTCTGTAATTAGCAGCAAAATTTAACTCTGGCATGCTTAATGATCTTATGAGGGTCTTCCAAATATCAGCTAGAATTAATCCTTGGTTTCTTGAGGTTGTGTTTAGAACGGATGACTGTTATGCTTCTTTTATGTATCATGAGCGGAAATCTTCCTCTAAATAGGGCATGGAGCTTTTTCCCCATTTGATGGTATGGTTTGTCCTCGAGAAATGAAGGGCTAACCCAGAATTTTCTTCTCTGTTATTCTTTACATCTCCTACATGTTCTTTTTTTCTGATTTCCAAACTTCCTGAGGTCTGACCAATGTAATTTAATCCACATGAACAGGGGATGTTATAGACACCGGCATATTTGAAGAAGACATGACTGTCTTTCGGAGATCTTAAAAAATGGTAGATAGTCTTTAAAGGTTTAAAAGTCACTTGTATTTCATGTGGCTTGAGGAATGTAGCAGTCTTTTTAGAAACTGTCCCAGTATAAGGAATGGCGATGGTGGATTGCCATTCCTGGATTGTGAATGGGACAAAAGCTCCATGCCCTATTTAGAGGAAGATTTCTGCTCCAAGTACATTAAAGAAGCCGTAACAGTCATTCGTTCTAAACACAATCTCAATAGAAACCAAGGATTAATTCTAGCTGATATTTGGAAGACCCTCATAAGATCAATAAGCATTCCAGAGTTAAATTTCACTGCTAATTACAGAACGTTCCTGCATAACAACAGTTGACATCATACACGCTCGTGCGTTTGATGTACGTGTTCTTCTGTATTTGTAAAAAAATACAATTGTATTCGGTTCATTCCTTCATGAACAGTTTAAGTTGATTTGTATCTCTTTTATTCATCCTGAAGAAGCCAAACAGCTAAGTTGGCGAAACTTGTCGATATTTCTTACTTAGTATCAATTAAAATCCTTCGGCCAATATAAAACCCAGTTTATGTCAATTTTCTTACGTTTAGATAGTCGAAGATAACATAGAAGCAGCTGTCATACTTATTCTTGAATTCATTCACAACATCCAATGACAATCCATTCCAATCATGCACCACCCTCTGAGAGAAAAATCTAGCTCTCATCCCCTTCTTAGCGGCCTTCGTTCTCAGCTTCCAAGGATGCACTCTTGTCCTCCATAAATTGAAAAATTCTATCAATTGAAATCCTGTATGACCCTTTCAGAAGTTTGTAAGTCTCAATAATATCACCCCCCTTTTCTCCTATTTGTTAATGTCTGCAGTCTACAAATTCTCAATCTGTCTTCATGATCAGTATTCCACAATCCTGATATCATTTTTAACACACTCCTTTGTACTCTCTCTCCAATATATCAGAATCACAAAGGAAACCAGGACATTAGACTTACACACAATAGCCCAAATGAGGTCTTATCAAGGCTTTGTAAAGAGGCAAAATGACATCCTTATCTTTACATGTGAATGTTTATTTCGGCATTGCTGTTATCTTTTGAGTTGTATTTGCAATCTTTGCGATATGGCCCTTGAACTTCAACTTCCTATCTACTATCCAAGATCCCTAGTCTCATCAGTTTCTTCTAGCATAATCCCACCAATATCATATGACATTGGATATCTAATCATGCCAAAGTTAATGACTTTCATTTTCCCATGGCCATAATTCCAGCCTATTCAAATCATTCTGCAAGTACTGTATATCGCTTGTCAAATCCTTCACAATATCCTTAATGTACAGATTGAATAACAGTGGACCAAGCACTGATCCTTGTGATATATCACTTGTTACGTTAAATCTTGCAGACTCACATCCCCCTGTATACCACTTTTTGATATCTGTCAGTCAGCCATTCTCTTATCCATTCTAATATTCTTAAGGGTCAAAGCTGTATAACTGATAGGAGACCTCCACATAGCCTTTAAAGGAATGCGGAGAATCGACCAGGGCTTCTGACCTAATGTCCAATCCTCACCTTCTCGTAGTGCACCCTGTTGAGTATCTATCTGAATACTAAACAAATGAGGATGGGCTGGCAATTTGTGATTTAGCTGACCAAATTGTATTCTTATTGGCTTAAACCAATATACAAAATGATGGTACAACATGACAAAATTTCATGCTGGCTGGGGCGTCACCCGGTTAAACAAGGGGCCCCATTGTTTTCGCCAGGGAACCAGGGCGAACACCGGAAAGTCAGCTACTGGAACAAATCTGAAAGTACACCCCAACTCTACATCACCAGACTTAAAGATTGGTACTATCAACATAAGAAGCCTGAATGGCAAAGAAATGGAGCTAGCTGAGGAATTAGATAAGTACCATATCAACATAATAGGGGTGACTGAAACAAAAAAGACAAAAACTGGTGAGATCTTTCTGAGCAATAAATACAAAATGTTATATTCAGGCAATGACAATCAAGGAAAATAAGGAGTAGCCATAGTATTCAACACAAAATACAAGGCTAATCTTCTTGAATGGCAGGCAGTCTCAAGTAGAGTGATGTGGGCAAATATCAGAATGGGGAATTGGACAATGAGACTTATTTGTGCCTATGGTCCCACAGAAGGTTCTACTAAGGTAGAAGTGGAGGAATTTTTTGATGCTTTAGAGCAGTGTTTCTCAAACTTCAGACATCTGCATACCTCTTCTTAAATTTTCATTATTACCAAGTACTCCTTATCAAAATAATAATAATAATAATAAATAAGTAAAATATTCGTTGTAAATGTATATTTTATTTGTATTTTGATGTACATGTAAACAAAAAATATGATTTATTTTTAATAGATCAAACTTTATAAAGATACAGTAAATTTTTACTTACTTGAAATAATTTATCATCAATGAGAGGAGTGAAATTGCTTACGGTGAGATAAAATTTCAGCAAAATTTGGTCTATAGTTAATTTCAATCTCAGATGCGGTTCGACATGTATAATGCGATTCCTCTTCTTCGTCTTAATATCTACAATGGCCAAAAATCCAACTTCGCACAGATATGAACTTGGAAATAGAAAAATGAACCTTAGAGCTTTATCTGTTAATTCTGGAAATTCATTCTGTATTTGTAGCCAAAATGATGATAACGTATTCTCATTGTATATATTTTTTGGGAAAAACCATCAGAAGCTAGTTCTAAAAGTTGTTGTTCTTCTATTGATGATAGACCAAGGGGTCTATCGTCAATAGAAGATAGATTTGTTGATATTCAAAGGGTATCTTATCCATTCAATATTAATGTAAAATTCAGGGAAATACTTTTCTAGATTCATTTGTAAGCTTTGTAAATGATGCACGATAGTAATTTTCACATCATCATAATCAATTTGTTCATTTGAACTTGCAAGCAATTCATGAAGAGATGGAAACGTGTCAAATTCTTCATTACCATAACCGATTTTGCCAAGATAAAGTGAACATGGCGTTCACTTTATCTTGGACATGAAATACAGAAATTTCCTTGCCTTGTAAAGATAAATTAAGACTATTTAATACAGTAAATATATCTGCCAGGTATGCTGGAAGATATTGACTGAGCCATTTCCAATTATGTAAATGTTTTTTCAATTCAGACTTTTCATCAAGAAAAACTTGTAGTTCATTCCAAAGTTCAAATAAACGTAAGAACTTTTCCACGAGAAAGCAAACGAACATTGGTATGGAAAAGAAGTTGTGTATAGTTGCTTGCCATTTCTTTGCAAAGTTGAGAGAAAAGTCTGGCATTTAGAGGACGGCCTTTAATATAATTTATGATTTTTACAGCTTCATCAAGAACTTTTCTTAGGTCTGTAGACATCATATGTGTAGCCAAAGCTTCCCTGTGTATGCAGCAGTGTGTCGACTTTGCATCTGGTGCAATAGCTTGAATCCTTGAAACAAGCCCTTTTTTTAGATCCGACCATGGATTTTGCTCTGTCCGTGCTTATTCCATCACAACTTTTCCAATCAAGCTTGTTTTGATGCTTAAAGGTATTTATACTGTTGAATATTTTTTCTCCTGTTGTATGTTCTGACAAGGTTGGCAATATAAAAGGTCGTCATGAATTTTTTGATTTTTTTCGTACCTAATGAACACTAGAAGATTTGCAAAATTTGTAATGTCGGTGGATTCATCTACCTGCAACGCATAATAACGACTCTTACATATATCGGATAACAATGTTTGTTTTATATTTTCAGCCAATTCAGTGATTTTTTCGATGAATAGTACTATTTGAAAGGCAAATCCGATCAAAAGATCTTCTTGCATTATCTTCGATCATAATTTCTGCTGTTATTTTTGTTGCAGGCTTGACCAAAGTTTCACCAATTGTTTCCGCTGCACCAGTTTTTGCTATTAATAGCGACACACAATATGAAACTTCTAAAGCCTTCATATTTTCGCCTCCTGACACGATCGACATCACTTTTTGAGATTCTTTTAAATTTTTTAGTTTATTTTGAAAAAATTTGACAGGTTTGTCCTTGTATTCATTATGTTTTGATTCAAAATGGCGATTTAAATTAGATGGTTTCATGCTTTCATTTTTTAAAGTTTCACCACAAATTACACATAATGGAATAGGTTCCCTTCATTTCACGTCCATGAAAATCCACATTTACAGTAATTTATATCATACTTATGAAGTTTTCTCATCTTCTCCCTAGTTGGTTCTTTAGAGATGTCAGATGACACACCCTTATCAATTTCACTTGATCCAGATAAAATATCAATGTTTTCTTGTTGCTGACAGCTACTTGTATCTGCTATGTTCCTCTCTTTTCTACATTTTAAAACAGTCTTTAACCAATGATCGATACTTAAGAATTTGAAAGCTAAAAAAACTACCGTATTTAACGAACAGTCGTTCAACAAATGGATAGAGAAAGCAGAGCTCAAAACAAACAGCTATGGTAGACTAGTAGAGATAAAGCAGCTATGAAGATGTTCATATGATTGGTGCGGTATTAATAAAAGATCGTGCTGTACTAAATGACAAAGGCAAGCCGACAGTTGAGTCAAAATGCTAATTGTCTTCAACCGAATACCTTATATAATATCTGAAACACATTCACTATATATTTCTCAGTTTTAACACATTCACTCAAACAAAACCATATATTTGCCGGTGCAATATATGGTTCTACTATACAGCATTTTATGTGGGAGGGGATGATTCATTAGTTAGTGCCGTTTTTATCCCAGTTGTCTCTAATTGCACTGTTTGTTGAGAAACATATTACATAGCCTGCAGATGTCTCTGTACCTTATTCAGTGATACAATAGGAACATTTTACGATCTTGAACTTCACGGATGCATTAAATTTTATTCCATGCGTTAATGATGCACAGCAGAAAATTGCCACGGACCCCCTGAAGATCTTTCACGTACTCCTGGAGGTACGCATACCACACTTTGAGAAACACTGCTTTAGAGAAAGCAACTGACACAACGAAAAAGGAAAAGTTGGTCCTTGTTGGGGATCTAAATAGCAGAGTAGGAAATGATTGCCAGACATACAAAAATATTTTGGGAAAATTTGGAGAAAAGACCAAAGCTAATAATAATTGCAAATTGCTGTTGGATTTCTGCTCAGGACATGGACTGGTTATTACTAACACCATGTTCCAACATAAAAATGTGCACAAATGCACATGGAGAGAAGAGGCAAGGAATAAGAAAAGTTTCATTGACTATGCTATTGTTGATAGTGATGTTTTCTCCCTGGTGCAGGACACCAGAGTGTACAGAGAATTTGAAATTGGAAGTGATAACTATTTAGTCTTGAGCAGGATAACATTGAATTTCATATTGAAAAGAATAACATGTAAGAAAGTTTTAAAACGAATAAAAGTTGAGCAGCTCTCAGATGTGAACTGTAGACTAAAATACACAAAGATTGTTGAAGAAATAATGAAAGAGTTTCTGAACAGAAACCAAACCTTGGATATTCAGTGGCAAGCCTTGAAGAAAACCCTGATTGATTCAGCCAGAGAGGCATGTGGTGAGGTTGTCTGCAAGGATAGGAAAATCAGAACTCCATGGTGGACACAGGAAGTAAAAGAGGCAGTGAAGGAAAAGAAGAAAGCATATCAAAAGTTCCTGCAAATAAGTCAGCTTGTACTCTTAGAGAATACACAGACAAATGTAAGAAAGCTAAACACTGGGTAAAACAAGCTAAACAAAAGTCATGGGAGGACTTTGGCAAGAACTTAGAAAATAAATATCAAGAAGGTGGTAAGAAGGAGGTTGTTGAAGAAGCTTAGAAATGGAGGAAAAAGTGCTGTAAAAAGAGTTAGAGATGATAAAGGTGATATGAAAACGGGAGAAAAAGATATCCTTGAAGTATGAAGTAATTACTTCAAAAAATTGCTAAATAAAACAAGCAGTGATAGCACCATGGTAAAAAACACTCAACAGGCATACAGTCAGAAATACATATCAATACGAAGTAGAAAAAGGCATCAAAGGCTTGAAATGTGAAAAGGCAACAGGAGTAGATGATATTCGACCAGAAATGCTGAAGTATGGTGGTATGAAAGTCTTACAGTGGCTGCACTGCACAGTTCAGAAGGCCTGGACAGAGGGAGAAATTCCTGATGATTGCTGCCATATATAAAACTGAATGTGAGAATTACAGAGCTATTTCCCTACTGAGTGTTCCTGGCAAGATTTATGTTGAGAAGAATTGTGGAAGAAAAGCTTGGTGAAAAACAAGCTGGATTCAGGCCAAATAGAGGCTGTCAGGATCAGATCTTCTTCTTCAAGTGTCATCCCCTAGAAGGAGGTTGGCAACCATGTCACGGAACCTTTTTCTTCTTTTGCTGCTCTGGAACATTTATGGTAATTCAAGCGAGTCCAGTCCTTAATGTCTTTTCTTCAAATCAGATATTCACTTTGCAACAAATACTTGAGAAAGCATGGGAATATAACAAGGATCTGTATTTGAGTCTTAAGTCAGCAGTTAGAATTGAAGGAAGTACATGAAGATGGTTTAATGTTAAATCTGGTGTGAGGCAAGGATGTACATTATCCCCTCTGTTATTCATTATTTATATGGATCACATTATGAAGGAAAGTGGTATTAAACACGATATCAGAATTGGAGATGTTAATGTCAGCTCTTTGCTTTATGCAGACGATGTTATACTTCTAAATAAATCTGCTACAAGTTTGCAAGATTCCCTGACTAAATTGAATAACTGTTGTAATAGATATGATATGAAGGTCAGCAATAAAAAGACAAAGACAATAAAAATAGGTAGAATCGTTGAAAATGTCAACTGCATTGTGAACGGAGAACCTGTGGAACAAGTAAAACATTTCAGCTATTTAGGCACGATTTTTAGTGAAGATGGTAAATTAAATATGGAAATAGACAACAGAATCAACAAAGCTGGTACAGTAGGAAGTCAATTGAATAAATTCATATGGAATAAGAGAGAAATTAGTCGGAACGCTAAATTAGCTGTATACAAGACAGTGTTGAAACCAGTTTTAACTTATGGATCTAAGAGCTGGGTCAGAAGTAAAACACTTGACGAAAGACTAGAGACTGCAGATATGAGAGTCCTGAGAAAGATTAGAGGCATGAACAGATGGTATCAATGGCAATATCATATTAAAAACGAGGATATTAGGAAAGAACTTCACATTGTAAGCATCCAGGAATGCGTTAGCAGAGCTAATCTCAGGTGGTATGGTCACTTGAGCAGAATGGGCGAAGAAAGATTAGAAAAACAAGTGTTCTCTGCCAGGTTGGCAGCAAAACGACCCAGAGGAAGACCAAGATATAGGTGGATTGATACGGTACAAAGTGCCTTAGACGATAGAAATATAAGATCTGGTAATGTTGGAGTCTTGACGAGTAACAGACTGATTTGGAGGAAAATTGTAGATAGGAAGTTAATAATGATGTAAATGTTTCATGTGGTACTATCATATCCTGTACGCCCCTTGAGGGTACATGTCAGGAATTTGATTATGATGATGATGATATTCTATAACCCAAATTCATTTTCTCCAATTTATGCAACAGTCTACCATGCTGTATTCTGTCAAAAGCTAAGGCTTTTGACAGAATACAGCATGGTAGACTGTTGTCCATTAGAATGTTATCCATTCCTCTTTTCCAGTTCAATGGTGACCTTGTTATTGGATGTGAGCAAGTTGCTAAAACATCACCTTCCCTTAGTAAACCCATGTTGTTCATTGCAAAGTAGAGATTCACTGTCAACTCATTTCTGAATGCGAGCTCTAACCAATTTTTCCAAAATCTTCACCACCACTCCTGAGATACTATTTGGTTAATAGTTAGATACATGGGTCTTTCACCATCCTCGTACAATGGAATTACAACACATTCTTTTGTTCCTGTGGAATCTTCCCTGTTCTGAGACTCATATTAAACATCCTGGTCAAAGGAATAGCCATTTCAGCTGAACACTCTTTTATCACACTGATATCACACTGATAGTGCTGATATCCCATCAGTCCCTATTGCTGAATTCTTATTCAATCTTTATCCAGTAAAGAGGTAGCAATGAGCTCAATGATGCATATACCAGGTTGATAACTTTTAGCAAAATGGACACCAAACAACCTCTTCTGCATCTGTAACCCTCACACCATCTGGATTTAGAAGAGTTATTCTTTCATATTCATTCTTTCTTTTACTTGCAGCATATCAATAGAATTCTTGTGGGTTGTCTTTAGCATGCAGGGATAGTTTCTTTTCATACTCAGACTTTGCTTTCCATACAACAGTTGTGACTATTATAGCCTGCTGCGTATAACGTTCATAACAGACATCATTCGTATGCACACAGTATTCCTTTCACATCATCCTTTTCTTATGAATTTCTTGCTTTATACGATTACACATCCATTTGACTCCTACCCTATTTATTCTTCAAACTCTCAGGACACATTCTGATATCGCATCATTTTAGTATTGTTTAAATGCTTCACATGTACTGTCGATGTTCTTTCCATCCAGCAACCGATCCCATTCCACTGAATACTGCTTAGTTGGTCATAATTTCTTGCTTTGTAGTTCAGCATGTAACCTTTTCTGAATGTAATATTCATAAACTTAGTCACTTCCCAAGTGAGTACCACATGATCACTGTCACCAACCAGCAGAATAGTTACATCTTTAACTGAAACGTCCTCTGATACTATAATAAAATCTAACACTCTTTGACCTCTAGTTCCTTCTGTCACATGCTATGTGAGGAAGTTGTCCCACAACAGCTCAATAAATGCATTTTCATTCTTCTCATGAGATTCTACTGCTACCCAATCAATATTTGGATAATTCAAGTCTCCCATTATGATTACTCTTTTCGTGCTCATCTTTTCTATTTGGTGATGCATTTCTTCATCATTAGATTGATCCACCAGGTCTGTAACAACACCCCAGTATGTAATTGATCTTGTTCGATTCCACCTCACACCAGATAGCTTCAAACTCACTGCCACGAAATATTGTTAGTTGTAATAATGTTACAATCATAGGTCTGAACTCTAACTGGATTCAAGTCATCCGATATCATTAACAGCAAGAACCCCCCCCCCCCCTTTTCTCCTATCCTCTCTATCCTTCCTAAAAGTACTCTATCCTTGACACTCAATGCCAGTTAGTAGGTCTGATTCTGATAGCCAGGTCTCACTAATACCTACAATCTGAGGTTGCAACATATTGACTAAGGCAACAAACTCTATCCCTTTCTTTCTGATACTTCTAGCATTCGTGTACAGACATAATAATCTACCTGTTTTTTCTTTTGTATAGTGTTATCTGTGCATCATGAGGGAGGAATTAAATCTAGCAATTCAAAAGATGAAAGAAGGAAAATCCTCTGGAATAGATGGTATACAGATAGAACTTATAAGGAATATAGGTGAAAAAGGTATGGAAGTGTTATGGCAAATTATTAACGGAATTTATGAAGGACAAGAATTACCAGAGGAGTTTAGAAGATCAATTTTTATCCCCATTCCAAAAAAGACTGGAGTTTTAGACTGTAACAATTTTAGAACGATAAATCTTATAACTCACACAGCAAAAATTCTGGTGCAAATAATTTTAGAGAGAATTAGGAATAAAATAGAAAAAGAAATGAACGAGGAACAGTTTGGATTCAGAACCAACAGAGGAACTAGAGAGGCTATAACTTGTCTAAGAATTATTGGGGGAGAAAACACTAAACCATGGTGGAAAGTTGTTTTTGGGATTTCTAGATTTTGAAAAGGCATTCGATACAGTGAAACATGAAAGGCTTTTTGACATTCTAGAAAATACTGATATTGACTCTTATGATTTGGAAATTTTAAAGAGATTATATTGGTCACAAATAGCATCAGTGTGTGTAAATGGAGAGGAAACAGGAGAATTTCCAGTGGAGAGAGGAGTCAGACAAGGATGCAAGTTATCACCATTATTGTTTAACTTTTATAGTGAACAAACGTTTAGAGAGGCACTTGAGGATGTAGAAGAAGGAATAAAAATAAACGGAAGAATCATTAATAACTTAAGATATGCGGATGATGTGGTAGTGATGGCAGAAAGTGAAAATGGGTTACAACAAGTTATTCAAAGAATTGAAAACTCTTGTAAAGAGTATGGACTAAGAATTAACAAAAAAAGACCAAGATAATGATAATAGGTAGAAAAATAGGAGATAATGTAAAAATAAGATGTAGAGGAAAGATTTTAGAAGAAGTGGAAAGATTTCAATATTTAGGTAGCTGGATCTCAGAGAAAGGAACTTCAGAGTTTGACATTAGAAATAGAATAGGCAAAGCTAAATCGGCATTTATGGAAATGAAGAGAATTTTAATAAACAAGAACACTAAAATAGGCGTTAGAATTGAAATAGTTAAAGCAACAGTTTGGAGTATTGCAAATTATGGAAGTGAGTCATGGACACTAAGAAAGAGAGATATGGAAAGAATTAATGCATTGGAAATGTGGTGTTATAGAAAGATGGAAAAGATTAGCTATACAGAAAGAATATCAAATCAAGAGGTTTTAAGACGAGTTGGGATGGAAAGAACACTGTTAAAGAATATTATGCAAAGAAAGACTAGATTATTTGCAGGACATCTTCTGAGAGGTTCTTCGGGACACCTGACATGAACTATATTACAAGGGAAAGTTGAGGGGAAGAGAAGACGTGGAAGACCAACTAGAGAGTGGTTTAATGACATCGTGGAATGGACTGGTTTAAGAATGATGGAAGCGACAGACAGAGAGAAATGGAGAAGAGCTGCTCATCTGCTGCAACCCTCTTGCTAGAGGATGCTACTGGACGACAATGACGATAGTGTTGTCTGCAGTCTGCCTTACACACTTGCAGATCTCTATTCTTCTCTAATGCCTTATACATGTAGATATCTTTACACACTTTTGATGGGTCCGAACAAGACGAACACAAAGCTGAATTCGTTCTCTCCTTGTCAACATTTCCATGACTAAGCTCATTCCTATCATTAACACAGTTATATAACATTGTTGCTCTTACACTCACATTCACACCATTCCTCCCTTTATAATTTAGTATCCATGACTCTCTGTGTTAGGTCTGATGCCAGTTATTAGTTTTTCTAGACTCCTGATACCAAACTCATTCAGATATAGGCCTCCCTCTTATATAAATCCAATCTTCCCTCAAACACACTCCACACATCCAAAAACTCACATCCATTCTTTTATACAGCCTGTGCATTGAATCGTTTGCCATCATAGCAAGGTAAAATACTGACGATTTTCACTTTCTCACTCTTCGCTCTCACCTCTTCCAACAGCCGTTTCATATCCTCTCTCATACTGAACCAGTTAAGTCCTTAGTACCTATTACAACTATGATTTCATTTACTTTTCTTTTCTGTTTTTGAATTGCTTCCTTTATATTCTTAATTTTTGCTCCAGAAAAACTGGACATTATAACTAGCTCATAAATAGTGTTTTATTATAGAGTCACCATACCAAATAACTTCTTTCTTTTTATTAACAACATCACTTACTTGATTTCCATTATTTCCTGACTTACCTGTTTCCATGCTTTGTTGTTTCTTATTTTCCTGCATAACTTTCTTTTTCTCCCATTGATTGGACCATCACACCATTACTTCTGAATTATGCAGTGCTGCTACTGTAAAACTTTTATACCTCCACACTTGAACACTTCTAGATGAATATCATGCATCTACTCCAGTTGCCTTTACACATTTTGTTACGGCTCTCAGTACATATCAGTACTTTAATACTTCAAGCACTGATATGTATACCTCATTGCATTCCTCTTGATTATTTTCTACTGTTCTGTCACTTCTTGTTTTATTTAACAGTCTTTCAAAATAAGTACTTCAAACATCTAGGATATTCAGTTTTCATGTCACCATTATCATCTCTGCTTTCTTTGGCAATACCCTCTGCTCCATTTCTGAACTATATTTCACTAGCCTCCAGAATATTTTGCCACTTGTGTGATGTTTATTTATTATATTTTAATCATTCTTCCCAATACTTTTATTTAATTACATTTACACTTATGCTCTCATAGAGCATTAGCTGATTTACTGGTAAAAATGTTTGATATGCTTTCTTCTTTTTCAGGACTACCTCTTTAACTTTTTAAGTCCACTATGAAGTTCTAATTTTTCTATACTTGCAGACAACTTTACCATGTCTGAATGAGTCATTGTTTTTTCAGTTTGCCACTGTGTTTTCTGGGTTTGATTATTGTTTTCAAACTGTCATTTTCCTCCAGTGATATTTGTATACTTAAGTGGAGAGTTTGCCTCTGAAAGCTGCTCAACTTTGGTTTGTTTTAAAAATTTCTTGCATATATTTCTATTTAAATATGCTATTCAGTTTTATTCTACTCAAAACTGAATTTTTATCAATTTTTATTTTAAATTTCTTGTATATTGATTTAGGACAAGAGTAAACATGCCACTGTCCAATATAACATAGTAAGACATTTCTTATTCCTTGTATCTTCTTTCCATGTAAATTTGTGTGCATATTTATGTTGGAACATGGTGTTGGTAATATGTAGTCTGTGTCTACGTGTGTTTAAGTGCTATGAGGACATCATGTTTGGAGGCTTAATGGATTTTTTACAACACTCAAAAAGAATTAAAATAGACTTTAATACTTCCTATATTTCGTCCTAGTCACTAGGACATCTACGGGGATTACAAAAACAATTAATGTAACATATACACAAATAACAAACAATACTAAGCCCAACCACGTGGGTGACACTAAAGTCCTATCTAGGTAGAGCGCCCTCTAAGGGCAGTAGTAGGTGGCCTGGAATGTAAGGTGGGAACTCTGGTGATGAGTGTTTCCCAAATCTTCGGAAGCTTAATGCAACCATATTTATTGAGATTTGGTTGGTTTTTGAGAGCTGCTGCTGCTTCTAAGAAAAGTCTCTCTTTCTTGAATTTGCTGTGGTGGAGCATGGTGGTTTTCTTCCATCATACCCTGTGGGTGGTGTCCAAAACATGGTGAGCCAAGCCTGAATGGCCATAGTTGTGTTTGAAGATGTAAGACTTGTGTTCCTCTAGACAGATGGATGCTGATCTGCCTGTCTGTCCAAAGTACGCTAGCTTACAGGAACAGGGTACATTGTAAACTCCAGGCAGAGAGAGAGAGAGGAGGGAGTTGATCTTTCGTAGAATGGATAAGGGTAGCAAGTTTGCGGTGGGGCTTATATGCTGTGTGTAGGTTGCACTGTTTTAGTATCTTGGCTATTTTTTCGGATGTGCCACGGATGTAGGGTATGGTGATGGCATTTTTAAAATCTTGTTGATGAGAAGGACGTGGAATGGGGGAGGAGTTGATTATTTTTTTGATACTATGATCGCTGTAGCCATTGGAGAGGAAAGTGCTGTGTATGTGGTTAAGCTCAGTAGTGAGAACGGTTCCACTGGAACAAAGATTGTGGGCTCTCTTGGTAAGAGTTTTAATAATGCCATATTGTTGAGAGGAGGGTGGTGGTGGGAGAGTTTATGAATGTATCTACCTGTGTGTGTGGGTTTTCTGTATACGGTGAAGGTAAGTGTATCATTAGGCAGGCGTGTGACTAAGGTGTCTAGGAAGGGTAAACAATTGTTCTTTTCCTTTTCCATAGTGAACTGGATTCTTGGATGTAGACTATTGAGATGACTGAGGAAGGAGTCTAACGTGTCTGGGCCATGAGGCCAAATAGAGAACACATCATCTACATATCTTAGCCAGATAGAAGGTTTGAGTGGGGCTGAGTCTATGGCTCGTTTTTCGAAATCTTCCATATAGAAATTGGCAAGGGGGGGTGAGAGAGGGGAACCCATGGCAGTTCCCTCTATCTGCTTGTAGATTTTGTTGTTCCAAGAGAAATACCCAGAGTTAATGGCAAAGGAAAAGAGATCTAAGATGTCAGTGGGAAAAACGTTTTTTAAGAGAGATAAGGTGTTAATTAAGGGAATATTGGTAAACAAAGAGGAGATATCAAAGCTTACCAATATGTCTGTCTTATTCAAGGTTAAATTTTCTGTGAGGGCTTTAAAGTAGTAGAGTTTTTTATATAGGAAGGGGACCTTCCAGTGAGGGGGATCAGAGAGTTGGCCAGCTGTTTTGATAGTCTATAGCAAGGTGCATTGGTGGCATCTACTATAGGCCTGAGTGGGGAATTGGGTTTGTGGATTTTTGGTAAACCGTATATTCGGGGGGGACGGGAGCGGAAAGGTTTAAGCTTTTTCGTGACGTCAGGGGGCCAGGAAGATACTTTTTTGAGTAAGATTTTTAGTTTCTTAACTTGTGTTTTTGTGGGGTCGTGTTCTAGCGGGATGTAGGTAGCGCGATCGCGGAGGATAATGTTCATTTTACGATTGTATTCACTGGTATGAACATTATCTTCTGCGATTGCGCTACCTACATCCTCCTAGAACACGACCCCACAAAAACACAAGTTAAGAAACTAAAAATCTTACTCAAAAAAGTATCTTCCTGGCCCCCTGATGTCACAAAAAAGCTTAAACCTTTCCGCTCCCGTCCCCCCCGAATATACGGTTTACCAAAAATCCACCAATCCAATTCCCACTCAGGCCTATAGTAGATGCCACCAATGCACCTTGCTATAGACTATCAAAACAGCTGGCCAACTCTCTGATCCCCCTCACCGGAAGGTCCCCTTCCTATATAAAAAACTCTACCCACTTTAAAGCCCTCACAGAAAATTTAACCTTGAATAAGACAGACATATTGGTAAGCTTTGATATCTCCTCTTTGTTTACCAATATTCCCTTAATTGACACCTTATCTCGCTTAGAAAACGTTTTTCCCTCTGACATCTTAGATCTCTTTTCCTTTGCCATTAACTCTGGGTATTTCTCTTGGAACAACAAAATCTACAAGCAGATAGAGGGAACTGCCATGGGTTCCCCTCTCTCACCCCCCCTTGCCAATTTCTATATGGAAGATTTCGAAAAATGAGCCATAGACTCAGCCCCACTCAAACCTTCTATCTGGCTAAGATATGTAGATGATGTGTTCTCTATTTGGCCTCATGGCCCAGACACGTTAGACTCCTTCCTCAGTCATCTCAATAGTCTACATCCAAGAATCCAGTTCACTATGGAAAAGGAAAAGAACAATTGTTTACCCTTCCTAGACACCTTAGTCACACGCCTGCCTAATGATACACTTACCTTCACTGTATACAGAAAACCCACACACACAGGTAGATACATTCATACTCTCCCACCACCACCCCTCTCAACAATATGGCATTATTAAAACTCTTACCAAGAGAGCCCACAATCTTTGTTCCAGTGGAACCGTTCTCACTACTGAGCTTAACCACATACACAGCACTTTCCTCTCCAATGGCTACAGCAATCACAGTATCAAAAAAATAATCAACTCCTCCCCCATTCCACGTCCTTCTCATCAACAAGATTTTAAAAATGCCATCACCATACCCTACATCCGTGGCACATCCGAAAAAATAGCCAAGATACTAAAACAGTGCAACCTACACACAGCATATAAGCCCCACCGCAAACTTGCTACCCTTATCCATTCTACGAAAGATCAGCTCCCTCCTCTCTCTCTGCCTGGAGTTTACAAAGTACCCTGTTCCTGTAAGCTGGTGTACTTTGGACAGACAAGCAGATCAGCATCCATCCGTCTAGAGGAACACAAGTCTTACATCTTCAAACACAACTATGGCCATTCAGGCTTGGCTGACCATGTTTTGGACATCACCCACAGGGTATGATGGAAGAAAACCACTATGCTCCACCACAGCAAATTCAAGAAAGAGAGACTTTTCTTAGAAGCAGCAGCAGCTCTCAAAAACCAACCAAATCTCAATAAATACGGTTGCATTAAGCTTCCGAAGATTTGGGAAACACTCATCACCAGAGTTCCCACCTTACATTCCAGGCCACCTACTACTGCCCTTAGAGGGCGCTCTACCTAGATAAGGACTTTAGTGTCACCCACGTGGTTGGGCTTAGTATTGTTTGTTATTTGTGTATATGTTACATTAATTGTTTTTGTAATCCCCGTAGATGTCCTAGTGACTAGGATGAAATATAGGAAGTATTAAAGTCTATTTTAATTCTTTTTGAGTGTTGTAAAAAATCCATTAAGTCCAAACATGATAGTCTGTGTCTTGAACAGAGATCCAGTAGGTATTTACCATTATTGTTAGCTTTGACCTTTTCTCTGAATGTCCCCTGACATTTCTACATGTTTCTTTTATTACTCTGCTATTCAGATCTTCAACAAAGCTTAGCTGTTTTGTTACATCAGCTGCCTTTTCTGATGACTTGAAAAATTCCTCCACTTCTTCCTTAGTAGAACCCTCTGTTAGACTCTCCTTCCCCCCGCACACAAACACATCTCTCGTAGAAAGGCTTATACGTTGGTTGCACATGATTACTAAATAACTTAAGGAATTCACAACGTTTACTGGAATAATATGTATACAAACACATCTGAATTTCCCTGTCATTGAACAAGATTCATTGCCTGAATATACCACCTCGAGTTGTTATTTTGAACATTCTCACCTGTTTGTCTTTTTTGTTTTAGTAACACCAGTTATGTTAATGTGGTGCTTCTCTAATTCTTTTGTCAGTTCTACTTCTTTTCAATTGATGTTTATTGAATTCTGGTGGTGTTGAGATGGAGTTTGTTCTGGTAGTTGACTTTTCACTGTTCAACCTAGTTCCCTGACAAAAACAGCAATGGGCCTATTTTAACCTGGCAATTCATCAGCTTGCATGGCTTTTCATCTTGTTGTATCTTCATTGTCTTTTGATTTAAGCCAATACAGAATACAATTTGATCTGCTAAACCCCAAACTGCCAGTCTATCATGGGTTCTTTGGTATTCAACTGATAAACTGGGACTATCTTAGCCACTGGTCAGAAAAAAAGGAACATCAAAAATGCATCCAGTACAGACAACCAAAAGCAGACTACAGATCAGATCACACGTTAGTTTAAATCAGAGAGACTGTTCTTGGAAGCAGTACAAATTCTACAGAACTGAGTGTGTGATCTGGCATAGATTTTGGTGCACCACCCTATCATCCTGTCAGCATTAATAAAAGAAATTATGAATTATGAAGTGCATCACTGTTGTCCTCCATGCATGTGACTGTCCTTGTTCATGAGGTTATTTCATTTGATGTCTTCACTGACTATGTATTGTTGTAGTGCCTCTGATAATTGTAGCTAGAATTGGCAAAATGTCAGCTTATAAATAATTAATTTTAGTCAGCAAATTATTTATTTGCATTCCACTGTCATGTAGTTTTTTTTTTTTTTTTTTTTTTTTTTTTTTTTTTTGTCCCAGAAACTTCAGCATGAATCAGCAGCAGCTACAGAAATTTGAACATGGAAATGGTAATTAAGATGCTATAATTGTGTAAAAAAGCAGCCTGTGTGTGTGTGTGTGTGTGTTAAACCAAACACATGAGAAGTTGCAAAACTTGTAGCATGTCAGTGCTGTGTGCAAGCAAGTAGTTAAGGTGGAACCTGTTGATGTTTTACTTGAACAGCTGAAGAATTGTCCTTGAGGTACACAATGTAAGATTAACTGTTTTAAAATACACAAGGAATGAAAGGAGGTGATGAAAAGTTGGTTCTTTAGGTTTGAACTGGACTGTGAATTTATGGTACCCCACAACTACTCATGATTTTATATTTATAGGAAAGTGGATGATGGAAGCTTGTTCAACAGACAGTTTATGAAAATAGGCTCTGTCTTGCTATGAAAAAAGTATAGGAGATGAATAGAATATGTACATGACAGGATTTACATAGACATGACTTGTTGTCAAAATTGAGAATATATGAGTGGAAGAGCATAGGTGAATGTGTGAAGCCCTGTAATTGTTTGACAGCTGACTTCTCTCTCTTTCTTTTGGCATGGGCTAAATATATAGGCTTGCTTTCATTCTGTATGATGAGTATAAAAGGTTATCAAGATAATTCTGAATCATCCATTGAGGTGTTCTCACAATTTTAGCAATGTAATCCTTAAACTTCAAGTCTTTGTCTATGACCACTACCAGACCTCCCATCTCTTCCACCTCCTTTAATTGTATAATTCTGCATCCTATCCTTGCCTACCAAATTCCAGGATTTTTCTCTGGAATATTATACTGATAGCTCCGCTCACTTGCTCACTCGCGTTGTCTATTGAGATACTTCTGTAGTGCCTCAACATCTCCTTTACTCCTTATAGTTCTGCATCATCTGGAAACAGCTGCATATCTCATCAAGTTTGTCCCATTATTATTAACATACAAGTTAAACAGTAATGGTTTAAAAACAAATCTCTGCAGCACATAGCTAGTACCCTTCCTCTTTTGGCATACTACCCCCCCCCCCCCCCCTTTAAACACAACTCTCTAATACCTGTCTGACAGCCAGTCACTTATCCAACTAATAAATCTATTATCTAATCCAATCTTTTCCAGTTTAGTTACTAGTTACTGTCATGTGTGTGCACAATCTATCCAGGGGCACTGAAAAATCCATGTATATCATCATATTCTTGTTGTAGTGCATAAGTAGATTGCTAAAACATGATCTACCTTTACTAAACCCATGCTGATCACCACAGAGAATACTGCTTTTATCAACCAACTCTAAATCCTAGCCCTCACCAACTTCTCCAATACTCTCACCACATCCTCAGACACATAGATCAGTTTGTAATGTGTAGATTGTCTAATCCTCCCCCTCGTCACCTTGTGAAATGGAACAGTTTTACCTTTTTTCTGCTCATTTGTGACTTCCTTTGTTACAAGATATGTGTTAAACAGGTATGTCAGGAATGCTATTAACTCGTCTGAACATTTCTTCAAGACCTATGGTGATACATTATCAAGTTCTACTGCCTTATTAACCCCCCAATCGGCCATGACGTCTATAGACGTCGAGCTAAATATGGATATGAAGCTCTCAAACCCATTGAATAACATGGATAAGAAGTGCAATTTGGTGTCACTATTTCATCCACATTGGCCAGTAGGGAAGTTAACAAGTTTACTTAATTCTCCATGTATCTCCTTCTTGCTCACTATCAGCCCCCTCTACACTGAAGCTCCTCAATCTGTGTGCACTCATGAGAATGAAATACCCTGATAAATTGCTCATTGATTACATTAACAGTATCCTTTGCAGTAGTTAGCAGTCTACCATTTTCATTCACTAACATCCTCTCATAATTATCGTTTGTTCTATTTATCACATATCAAAAGAACTCTTTTGGATTTTTCTTGGTTTGATTGGCTAATTTCTGCTCATACTACACTTTTGCTGTTTTTATCAACCAAAATACCTTACTGGCTGCTCTTTGTATTGCTCATGCAAATGATTATTACAGATAGGGGCTGAAAAGTTCTGATAAACACCTGGAACAAAAATGACATTAAAGCAACTGATATAACCACAAGAAAGAACATATCTTAAAACCCTTTAACTCCCTTGTATCATCAAATTGTAATTAATTTGTTATTTTCTTTTAGGATATATACGAAGACATGTCAGAGGTTTTGAAGAAATTCGAAGACACAGAGGCATGGGCCCTCATCTTTTTTATGCTGCAAGAAAGTCTGCAACTGAGATTCACCAAACTTTGTGTGAGACTTTAGGGGAATGTGCCTCAGCATATCCAACAGTTGCTGGATGGGTGTCCAAGTTTAAAACTGGGCATCCTGAGACAACAGATGCCCCCAGGTCAGGAAGACCTACCACAGTGATCACACCTGAAAGCATTGATGCACTCTGTGCCATGATCCTTGATGATAGTCGAATACTAGCCAAAAACATTGCAAAGACTCTGGGGATATCCAGGGAACAAGTTGGGGTCATTATCCACCAACATCTGGACATGCAGAAACTCTCAGTGAAGTGGGTCCCCAAATGTTTGAGTGTCGACCAAAAGAGAGAATGTGTGATATTATCGCCAGCAAAGGTTGGTTGATTGGTAGAACCTCTGCTACTAGTGGCTCGCAAAAAGTTAAGCAAGTTTGAGCACGGTTAGTAGTTGGAAGGGATTCAATCGTTCGATGCTGTTGGTACACTCTCCCTCGATGAGTCTTTGGACTCCCTGAAGGTGTCACATAATAATAATAATCTCAGGAGATTTTGGGTAATTTTAAGAATCTGGTAATTAGTTTACAGAATTAACAACGCATATAAAGTATATTAATTAAAGGTAACTTTAATGAATAACTTCTATATTTCGGCAATGTCACGTTGCCATCTTCAGGAACATAAAGATATGGTATGTGCACGCAGGCACTAACTAAAGCAAATGAGGATGAAAGCAAGAAACTAATATTGTTCCTAAAGTCCTAATGGTGTCCTCTGGCAGGCTAATTTGGTTGTCTTGGCAGTTGGGCTGAAGTTCTCATAATGTAAGTCTCCCAAATTTGGGGTAGTTTCATGCACTCAAATTTGTTGAGGTTAGGAACGGGTGAATTCACTGAGAATTTGGGTGCATGAAACTACCCCAAATTTGGGAGACTTACATTATGAGAACTTCAGCCCAACTGCCAATCTGAAGATGGCAACGTGACGTTGCCGAAATATAGAAGTTATTCATTAATACCTTTAATTAATATACTTTATATGCGTTGTTAATTTCGTAAACTAATTACCAGTTATGTATGACCAACGTATAAGCCTCGCTACTAGAATTTTAAGAATCAGTTGCAAATTTAGCTCACATTGTGACTGTTGATGAAACATGGCTTCATCACTATGACCCAGAGAACAAACAACAGTCAATCGAGCCGAGACACAAAGGTTCTCCACTGCCAAAGAAGTTCTGAACCCAAAATTCAGCAGGGAGGATTCTTGCCATTGTCTTTTGGGATATGGATGATGTAATTCTTATACTAAATACCTCAAAAAAAGGTGAAACTGTTACAGCAGCAGTTGTTTATTCAACAGCTCTGAAGGAATTGAAGGCGGTACTGAAGGAAAAACGGCATGGGAAACTGAGCGGAGGAGCGTTGCTGCTCACACTACTCATGAAACCCAATAGACAATACACGAGTTGGACTTTCAATGTCTGCCTCACCCATCCTAGTCTCATCTGCCTTATTTCCTGTTCCCAGATTTAAAGAAACACTTGAAAGGAACAAAATTTACCATAGATGATAAAGTCATATCTGCAGCTGAGAACTGGTTTGTGCAACAAGGGGAAAGACTTTTTCTTTTGCAATCCATGTTACAATGCATCAGCATTGTAACAAGCATATAACACTTTGTGAGAACATGTAGAATAATGTGTAAGTTACATGGCTCTACCTTGATTCCTTCATGATGATTATTACAACTTTTCAGCACACCCTCATACTTTTGGGAGTGCATGCTTAATATCTTCATTCCTCCCATCTTATTTAGCATTTCCATCCTTGGAATATATTCAGACATTGCTGCTGTTAAATATCTCAGTATACAAGCAGCATATATCTCCTTTCCACTCAACTTATTTGCATGCTATAGTTTTCCTAGTTGTTTCTCAAGAAAGAATGTAGACATTTATTCTTCTTATTCCCTAATTCTATCTCTTCATTCCGATCAGTATTACCTTAATTAAAGTAACACATAACAATTTCCTTTCTCTTGCTCACTATGGTAATATGCCTGTATAGTCGTTATCTCCACCATTCACTATGTCAGCATCTAACTAAATATCTCATCCTATCAACCTCCACTTACACTCTACTGTCCACTAACCCTTTGTGAAAATAGTGGCAGTGGTTTTGAAGGTCATCAAAAACAAGTTACGTTTGTGCAGACACTATTATCAACATTATTTCCAACCCTTCTTATTCTTCCTCTCCTCACAAAAAGAATATCATATCCTATTTCTATTTCCGTCAGGATATTTTTCTCATCCAACCATGTTTCACTTATTCCAGCTGTTTCGAGGCAGATAAACTCATTCAATGCAACAATTTCTTCTCCCTTATTTTTGAGATTTCTGTCATTCATAAATAAGCATAGCAGTTCCTTTCTTGGGTCTATAATCTGTTCATTAACGATATAGGGAAGGATCTAAGTGGAACAATTCATTTGTTCGCTGATGATGCAAAGTTGGGTAGGGCAATAGTGAATGCAGAAGATGTCAAAGTCTTGCAGGATGACTTAGATAGATTGGAGTTCTGGGCTAAGGAGAATGGATGTCAATTTAATGTGACAAAATGTAAGGTTATGCATTTTGGGGTGAAAAGATTAGCAGCAGTATACCACATTGGTGGAACTGTACTCCAAGAGATTGATGAGGCCAGGGACTTGGGAGTGTTGGTGAATAGGGAGATGAAGTTTAGGGGGCACACTGCAAAAGTAGCTAAATCAGCTCATCAACTCACTTGGTTGTTGAAAAATACCTTGACGAGCAGAGACAAGCAAGTTATTGTACCTCTGTACCGAGCCTTGATAAGACCTCATCTCGACTACTGTGCCCAGATTTGGTCACCTCGGTTCCTTCTTGATGGGGAGGAGGTGGAGAGGATCCAGAGGCGAGTGACTAAGATGATAACAGGTCTATGGAATGAACCATATGAGAACAGGTTGAAGATTTGTGGGTTGCAGAAACTAGTTGATAGGCGGAGGAGGGGAGATATGATTGAGACATTCAAATTGCTAAAGGGATTCTATAGGATTAATTCAGAGGACATTTTTGAGATCAGGACTGGTGGTGGGAGAACTAGGGGACACCTATGGAAGCTGGGCAAGAGTGTGGTTAGCAGGGGTGTTAGAGCTGGGTTCTTTACTTTTAAAGTGGTAAATGAGTGGAATAAGCTGCCAGAGTCTGTTGTGGGTGCTCTGACGGTGAACGAGTTCAAGACAAGGTATGATAGATACTGTGAGAATGTAATCGCATAGTTGTGTGGACATGATGTTTAGGGCCTCCCTCGATGAGTCTAAGGACTCCTGGAGTCGCCCGAAATAATAATAATAATAATAACTAGTCCTCTTACCCATGCCACCTCTCATCTGTGACTTCTTCACACCTGTATAGTTATCTTATATCCATTATCCCAATATATCTTCCCAGACTGAACTACTACTCATGCTTCCCAAGCCACCCACATGCATGCATTTATTACTGCTTACACCATACTTCTGTCTCTCCTTTAGAAAATGGTAATGCCAGACTTCTCTGGTGTTTAGAAAGCAATGATCTTCTTTCCAATACACAGTTTAGCTTTCGTAGACATCATTCAACTTTAGACCATTTGGTCCATTTAGAAACTTGTATAAGAGATGCATTCCTGAAACAAGAACATCTGGTTTCCGTGTTCTTTGACATGGAACAAGCTTATGACATAGCCTGGGGATATGGTATATTAAAATATTCTGTAATCTAGGTCTCAGAGGACACCTTCCGGTATTTATTAAAAACTTTCTGCCCAGGCAAACCTTCCTAGTCAGAGTGGGAAGTGAACTAGCTCAGCTATATCATCAAGCATGACACTGTTTGCTAACAAAGTTAACTCAGTCACTGAACAGCTTCCTCCCACTGTAAGCAGGTGCTCTATATGTTGATGACTTCACAATTTACTGTCACTGTTGTAACATGAGGGTAATTGAAAGTGAACTTCAGCAAGCAACTGATTGGATCTCTTTATGGGCTCTTAGTAATGGGTCCATGTTTTCAGTAGGAAAAAAGTGTCTTAGTATACTTCTGTTGAAAATGCACTCTTCACCCAAAACCTGAATTAAGAATGGGACAAACTGTTCCTGTAGCAACCGAAGCCAACTTCTTGGGATTTATCTTTGACAGAAAAGTGCAAGAGAGCTTGAATCTCCTTTGCAATCTGTTCTCTACTGAATGGGGTGTGGATCGATCTTCATTGCTTCATCTTTATCATGCACTTATATATGTTCAAAGCTGGATTATGGTTTTGCAAGGTAGAATAACCTGCAATTCATCATCAGGATGTATGGATAGCTATTAGTGCTTTTTTGCACATCGTCCACTCAAAGTCTTTATGTTGTAGCAAATGAACCATCTCTATTATTTAGAAACAGTTGTCTCTTAATTATGCCCTAAAAATAAAATCTCTTCCAGGGCATCCTATGTGGCCTAGTCTCTTTTCTCTGTGTTGAGAAGCCCAATATCAACAATCGGAATATCATACATCCTTTTGGTATGCATGTTGAAGAGACTATGCAAGCTGTGGGCATGAATGTTGACAACATTGCCTGCAATAATCATAATAGCATCCTTCAATGACAGGTTTGCACTCAATCCTGCAACCTCTCACTTTGTCAGCTACAGAAGTGTCATACTTCATCTGTCTATCTGCAATTGTTTAATGCACACAGAGCAGCCCACACTGATTTCTTGTCGATCTATACTGATGGTTCAAGAACTGACACCTGTGCTTCTATGTTTCCTGACATTAGTATCTCCAACCAGATCCCTCTTGATTGCAGTAATTATAAGCAGAGCTGCATGCCATTCAGCTTGCACTTGTGCACATAAAAGAAAACTACTACTGAAAATGTGTAATTTATACAGACTCATTGAGTGCTTTACAGGCTATATATCCTCTCCTGTGTATAATCCACATCCAGTGCTTTCTGAGATGTTCAGTTGTGCTGGATTCCCAGCCGCATTGAAATTAAGGGAAATGAGACTGCAGCTGCTAGATCAGCTCATGCTTTCTCCACATACTGTTTCACAGTACCATATACAGACTACAGACAGTTTATGAGATCAAAGCTAATTGCCCATTTGCAGTCATCAATGGCAGGAAGCACTACAAACAAATTACATAATATTAAGCATTGGTGGTCTAGCACAGAAACAGGAGAGAGGAAGTTGCTCTTGCTAGGTTCCGCATAGGTCACAGTCATCTCACACATTCTTATTTACTGAGGACTGATAACCCACCTATGTGTGAAAAGCAACATGCATCTTACCATGAGAGAGAAATGAAATTTTTTACCTAGCTAGCCAAGCCATATATAGCTACTCAGGGAGATGTTATCAGACTCAGACAAATTGTATGATGTTTTTAATTTTTTTTTCTTCTTCTTTGAGTGCCATCTCCTATCGGAGGTTTGCGACCACCTTGGAAAATTTTGAGCGATTCTCAGCTATTCTGAGCAGTCTCTCAGAGTTCATACCAGTCCACTGTCTGATATCTGCCAGCCAAGATTTTCTTCATCTTCCTTGTCCTCTTCTTCCATTTATCTTCCCTTTTATAATCAATTGAAGTATCTTATATTTTTCATTACGAAGTAGGTGACCAAGATATGCAGTTTTCCTTCTTTTTATGGTATCTAAAAGTTCACGTGATTTCCCCATTTGTTTCAGTACTTCCTGATTGGACGTTTTTGCTGTCCATGGGATTTTTAACATTCGTCTGCATAACCACATCTCAAAGGCTTCAAGTCTTTTTATTGATGTTGTCTTCAAGTCCAAGTTTCTGCACCGTACAGCAGTACAGACCATACATAGCATTTAACCACGCGTGCTCTAAGTTTAAACTGCGGTTACACAGTGTTGATTTCATCAAGAGAAAATTTTTTCTTGCCATTTCAATTCTAACTTTTATTTCCATTTCTGGATTGCAATCTTCATTTAACCAGCATCCGAAATATTTAAACTTTGCCACCCTTTCTATTTGTTTCCTATTTAAAGAAAGTGCTAAATTAAGAATTGGTTTTTTTACTTATGACCATGAATTTAGTTTTGGTGATATTTATTTTTAATCCCATTTTTTCACTCTCTGCATTTATTAACTCCAAAAGATTTTGAAGATCCTGAATATTGTCAGCCAGAAGAGCTGTATCATATCGGATGTTACTGATGATTTCACCATTTACACTAATCCCTTCCTTTCTTCCTTCCACTTTTTGAAATATGGCTTCTGAGTAGATGTTAAAAAGAAGAGGTGACAGCACACATCCTTGCCTTACTCCTCGTTTGATGTTAACGGAGTCTGTAATAATGTCATCAACTTGAACAGATGCCTTTTGGTTCCAATATAAGTTTTCAATGATCCTGATGTCTTTACCATCTAATCCAATTCTTTTTAATAGTACAATCATTTTAGCATGTTGGACTTTATCAAATGCTTTCTCGAAGTTGATGAAGCAAATGAATATTACCTTGTTTTGGTCAATACATTTTTGAAATAAGATCTGAGAACAGAAAAGGGCCTCTCTTGTTCCCAAGCCGTTTCTAAAGCCGAATTGGGTATCACTGATGGTGTCTTCACATTTTCTGTATATTCTTTTTTGAATTATTTTCAGAAACATTTTGAGAATGTGACTCATTAAGCTGATCATTCTATAGTCATTACAAGTTTTCGCATTTACTTTTTTAGGTAGCATGATGAAGGTCGGCTGTAACCAGTCTTGAGGGATTATGCCTGTATTGTAGATCTTATTAAATAGCTTTACTAATATGTTAATGTTGTCACCTTCTAATAACTTTACTATTTCTGCCGGTATTCTATCTGGTCCTAGGGCTTTACCATTTTTAGCTGAGTTCAATGCACATTCTACCTCTGATTTTAGAATGCATGGACCTTCCATATGTTCATAAGTATTTTCTGGGTTCTGTCTGTCATCAGTAAAGAGTTCTTCTATATATTTCACCCATTCTTGTATTTTGTCATCCTTTTTGGATATAATTTCTCCCTTTTTGTTTCAAAGGATACAGAATTGTTTTTTCTTATATATACCTGAGGTCTCTTTCATCTTTTTATGTAGATTAAAATTGTCATGTTTTTCCTGTAGAATATTTCTTTACATTTTTCATTCATCCAGATTTCTTTTGCTTTTTTGATCTTGTGTTTAATAATTTTCTGAACCTCTGTATATTTTGTTGGATTATGATTGAATGGTATGATCTGAGTTGATCCATGAGAGAAAGAATTTCATCAGTCATCCACTCTTTCTTTTTTACTGCTCTATTAGGACATAAGGTATTGGTACATTTCTCTATGAAGACAGATTTCAATTTGTCCCACGATTCATCAACCCTCATGATGTCATCATTCTTGATAAGTGCTAGCTCTTGATTCAGATCTTGACTCGATTTGCTTCTTATCTCTGTGTTTTTTTAATTTTCCCAATTCAAACCTTTTTTGTTGATGTTTCTTAAGCATAGTTTTCAGTCTAAGTTGTAACTCTGCCACCAGTAGGTTATGATCAGAAGCAATATCTGCACTAGGATAGGTTTTTGTACTCTTTATAGAACTTCGAAATCGTTGATTAATTAGTAAGTAATCAATTTGGTTTCTGACTATATTCCCATTATTATCCTGTGGTGATCGCCAAGTATACACTCTTCAAGGTGGTAGCTTAAACCATGTGTTTGTGATTATTAGCTCCTCTTCCTGGCAGAATTGAAAAAGACGGTCACCTCTCTCATTTCTTGTGCCTAGTCTATGTTCGCCAACTACATCTCCACTTCTACCTTTCCCAACTTTAGCATTGAAATCACCCATGACTATGTTAATATCATGCTTTTTTGTATTTTTTTTTATAAAGAATTAATTTGTACAAACATATCTGATTATAAATTTTATTTATATATAAATACTGTATTCTTCTTCATGTAGCTTCCTCAGTGAGAGGGTGCTGCACCATGTCCTTCCAGTTCTCTCTGTTGGTGGCTTTCCTTTTTGTTTCTGCATAGCCATGTGATCCTGTCAATGATCTTATATCTCTTCAAGCCATGTCCTTCGTTTTTTGCCTCTTGATCCTTTTCCCATAATTTTTCCTTCTAAAACTGTTAGTATCCTCTGTCCTGCTGAACTTCTCACTACTTGTCCTGCCAATCTCATCTTTCTCTGGATCATTTCCTGTAATAAAGATCTCTGTGTTCTCTTTCTCTGTAGGACATCTGTATTAGTCACATGTTCTGTCCATGGGATTTTCAGAGCTCTCCTATAGCACCACATTTCAAAGGCCATTATCTGTTACCTTACTCTCTTCTTGAATATCCAGGTCTCACTTCCATATGTGAAAATTGGCCACACCAATGTTCTTATTGTCTCGATACTCACAGAACTTCTGAGTAGATCTTTATTTTTCCAGAATGCATCTTTAGCTATCGCTGTTCTTATTTTTATTTCTTTATCTTGCTTTCCATCTGCAGTAAAGTAGGTGCTTAAATATTTGCATTCTGTTGTATGTTCAATTTTCATATTGTTTATGAATATTTCTGGCTCGGATCTGCTATCTTTTAAGATTTTCATAAATTTGGTCTTTTTTGCATTTATATTTAATCCAAATTCTTTACCTTCTTCAATTAGTAGCTGCAGTAATTTGATTAATTTGTTTCTGTTTTCTGCTATTAGAATGGTATCATCAGCATATCTAAGATTGTTGTATTTTATACCATTGATACTAATTCCTATTTTTTGTTTTTCAATCTTTTTCATCACTGTCTCACTATAGATATTAAATATCCCATGCATCTAAAATTATTTTAACCATTGTTAACAAACAAATTGAAAGAGCCATAAGTGGTGAATTGAGTGAGCAACAGAAAGGATTCAGAAGAGGAATGGGGACCATTAATGCTGCATTGCTTAACTTAATTTTTGTTCATATGTATTATTTACTAATTTATTCCTGATTATTTATTAATACCTTGTATATTGTTGTAACCTTTGCTGTCTTTGTATCAATAAACTAACCAATCCACCCCCTCCCCATTTCCCTATAGCTTCATTCCTGTTCTGACACTGTTTTTCTTTTCATTCCCAATTTCACCTGTTCATTTCACCTGTTCTGCTATCCTGCTCTTTCATATCGCCTCTGATGTTCTCTCTGATCCTGTATTCACATCATTCATTACACTTTCTTCTAGTAACAGTCTCTCCAGTCAATTCATGCAGAATCCATTTAAATGCATCCATCATTTTCATAGAATTTCATATAGAATTTCATCCATCCTCAAATGCATTTCACACATCGGCAAACTACACCCTTTCTCTTCATGCAGCTCTGCATTCAATTTTTGCCTGTCGTCTCGACTCATCATTGTGATACTATGTAACACACTAATATCCTTCCTAACACTTAACTCACCTCAATAATCTTCTGATATCTGATCATTTGTTTCCACTCACAGCTACTACTAACTCCCTTGCACATTTACTTCTCATATCCAAAGCATCAGTCACCCTATTTATCCTCCCTCCTGCAAAATAGATCTTGAGTATCCTCTCTTCCACCACACCTTTAATAATGGTATAGTGCCACTTTTGAGTGGCACTATATATTATGGAGTGCCACTTTTGCCACTATATATGGAGTGTCTTTTTGCCTCTTTTTCTCATTTCATTTCCATCTTTCATTTTATTCTTTTGCACACTTCTGTTTGTATCCACTGAACATCCAGTCTTATCCAGACCTTTTGTACCAGAGATCACGCTTGCTTTTGTTCTCACAATCACTCGTGCTTTTCTTTGTCATTCATGCTTTCTTCTATTCTTACCATTTTTATCAGATATAAATACATTAAATATGGGAGAATGCATAAGTAGTCACCAATGTAAAATTTTTCAGCTTAGTCATGTTGATGTTTCATGGAGAAAACACACATGTCTAAAAGTAATGGTTACCAACTAAATTTATTTAGCTAATTAGATTATATGCCAATATTTTGTCTTGTTCACCAAGGCATCTTCATGGACACAAAGAAATACTAAGCACATGCATGTAAGCACACCAGTAGGAAGACCAACACAGGACTGTAGGAACTGGCCCTTTGAAATAGTGTGTTTGTCTTCCAACTGGTGTGTCTGCATGTACATGCTTAGTCTTTCTTTGTGTCCATGAATACCTTTGTGACAAAGGCAAAATATTGGCTTATAATCATTATTTTTAGATGTGTTTTCTCTGTTCTGCATTCTGGATAATGCAGAATTATCATACAATTCTGTATTATCCAGAATGCAAGATTGAATTATTGTGCATTCTGTTTTATTACAATTACAACATCATAAAACATCATAATAAACAACATCATAAATACTAAAGATTATGAAGAAAAAATTAAAAATCTATTATCTGACATGTCTGTCTATGACGTTCTCAGTACTGATTCTACCCTAAAAAACCATAACGACACCAATGAACTATTGCGTGGAATGACTAATTGGCCTATAGAAGTAATAAGAAAGCTAAAGTCAATGCACCCACTAACTCTTAGATTGTATGGCGTTCCTAAAATCCACAAAGAAGGTATACCATTACGTCCAATAGTTGATGGAATCTATTCTCCTACTTACCAACTGTCCAAGTACCTTGCTAAGATTTTACAACAACACATTCACATCTCGGATACTTATATTAAAAACTCACAACATTTTATAGAAAAATTAAAAAACATCCCTATCTATGAAGATGATATACCAGCAAGCCTAGACATTACATCTCTGTTTACAAACATTCCAGTTGTTGAAGTCATCAACATCTTAGACAACTTGTTCCCAAGAAACATCACGACTTTGTTCAATCACTGTTTAACTTCTAACTATTTCATTTGGCAAAAAACTGTTTACAAACAACTCACCGGATTAGCCATGGGTAGCCCCCCTCTCTCCTCCTTGTGCTGACTTATTCATGGAAGATCTAGATGATAAAATCTTATCCCAAATCATCCCAAAACTGAAAACTTGGTACAGATATGTTGATGACATCTTTCTCATTTGGAATCATACGAAAGAAGAACTAATGGATTACCTCAACCAAATCAATAGTTTCCACCATACCATCAAATTCACATTAGAAATTGAAAAAGATGGAAAACTGCCATTCCTAGACATCCTAATAAAAAAACAAACCAATAACGGTATCAACCTATCTGTGTATAGAAAACCTACGAATACTAGACGTTACCTCCATTTCAACTCGTCTCATCATATATCCCAGAAACTTAGTATTATCCATATACTCAAGAAAAGAGCTATACAATACACAACAGACCAAGATGACCTACAAAAGGAATTAACTACGATATCCAGAGAGCTATTTTTAAATGGTTATCCAAAAAGACTCTGCAACAACATTCTCTTTACTGATATACCACAAAGACAACGTGATGACTTCCAATACATCAGTACTATTACTATTCCATTTGTCAGCAGCATTTCCAAAAAATTGGCTAACCTTCTAAAACCACATAATATCAGAGTAGCATTCAAGCCGGTCAACACTATTCGAAAATTTTTAAGATCACCGAAAGACCCTCATCCATTCTATAAGTACTCTGCAGTATATAATATACCTTGCTCATGTGGTATTAGTTACGTTGGTCAGACCTCTAGAAGCTTCGAAACGAGAAAGAAAGAACACACAGGGTATGTCAGAAACAACAGACAAGACATTTCAGGCCTTTCTTGCCACTTTGCCTCTACCAACCATCTCATTGAGTGGGATAAGAGCCTTATGCCCTATATAGAAGATAACTACCATTCAAGAACCTTCAAGGAAACGGCTACAGTCGCCCGCACAACTGGAAACCTAAACAGGAATCAAGGTCTAACTCTACCAGAAATTTGGAAAGCTTTAATCAGATCATTGAACATCAAGGAAATGAACTTTCACGCCAATTACATCATGTGTCATAACAAATAAATCACGTTCCTGAGACGCGCATTGTCTCGCGCAATACCAATTTTTGTATGAATTAGAACCATCAGTTATAACCTAGTCTGTTACCTTCATATAGCTTACTAATTTGTATTCCCTGAAGATGCAGATAGAAAAATCGGCAAAACATGTAGGACTATAAATTAAAAGCCACTTGACTAACATTATAAAAAAGTGTAATAGTTTATATACATAATAGTCAAGAAAGAATACCACACATTGAGTGATAATGTTTTAAGCATCTATACCAGATTTTTTAGCTTAGGATTCTGGATGATGCAGAATTGTCATACAATTTTGCATTATCCAGAATGCAAAATTGAATTATTTTGTGTATTCTATGTTAATTGTGAACTATACACCATGTGCTTTCACTAAAGTTAAGAGCACGCTTAATTGTGCTGGTGCTCTGACCTGACTCATATCTTTCACAAATTTTAGTTTTCACTTTGTAGGAAGGCTTTTCTTGCATTTGTTGGTTATTTAGAAGCCATACAGAAATATTTTTTATTGTTTTGTTATAAAGGTAATCACTTTATGATGAAAATATAATGAAAATAACTTCACTAGATGTGTTTACAATAATTATTTACTGTTCAGTGATTACTTGCACCATCTATTGTGAAAAACATCACTTAGTCTTTTGATTTCTTGATTTAGTGGTCAGTTTTTAAGCATTATTTTGATAATGTGTGAGCATATTATTTTAATCTGCGTATATGATAAGATTTATTATTATGTAACACCTCCAATGAGTTTATCATGGGAGGGCATTCCACAAAACCCTGCCATTTCCACTACTTAATCTTCCATCTATGCACACCAGCATTAACTATCATCAACACGCATAGCACCATCTACTACCGACCAATAGTATTTTTTTGTCTCTAAATTGTGTGGAGTCTGTGTCCCAGTTTGCCTGCATGTAGGATGAAAAACTTGAGTTTCTTTGAGAAAAGTCCATGTACTTCCATATGATATCCACTAACTCACTTTTGACTGAAAATCCCAAATAAAGATTCCTCTTGTTACAATGAGAATCAAACTCATGTCTTGTACAGTCCATGGGTGCAGTGTCCTGTCATTTTTCCAATTATGTTATGGAAATTATTACTTATAAGCATAAATTATTTCAGAAGTGAGCAAAATCAGTATAAATCACGTGTGTGTGTGTATGCGCGCGCACACATTTATTCAATTTTTTTAGGTATAAGTTAAAACCAGGGGCGGCTCATCTATAGGGGCCGGGCCCCACCTATATTTGTATAACTAGCCCAATAATTGTAGTTTTAAAAAATATGTTTGTTGTAATTATTATTATTTTTATCTATTTCCAACACGTTTTATTGTTTAATAAAAAAATTACTGTAGTATTTTGTGGCAATATTGTATAATGCGACTTAGTACAGTCTCTGGGACCAGCCACGGCTGGCCCTATTTTATACGTGTAGAACACAGGGCATGTATGAGGCAAGTGCACTAGCGATCGTGTTTGTTTACCGGGTGCAATGCTTATCTTAGGGGCCAGTTTAGTCTGGCCCCGTCACTGCGTTTGTACATAAATAGCGGGCGATTCTTTCATTGTCTTATTATTTATTCTCGTTGATCTGTTTTATTGTTTTTAGTATGTTTAATTATTGTTGTCGTTTTTGTTATAATTTATTTTAAAGTTTAAATTTTTATTACATCCATAAACAATACATTTTAACTATTAACAAAATCGATAGTTTATTGGAAAAACGTTTCTCGTTATTTCTCGGAAGTTTTGACATTGATTTATAAAATAAATAATAGAAATAATAACTTTTTTGTTTTAACACTTGAAAAATGAAAACATTTTGCAGGGCTGTCAGCTGGAGTTGAACCAGTGTCTTCTGGGTTATTGCTCTAGTCTGTTGAGCTTCTTTTTTTTTTTTTTTTTTGCTCTAGTCCGTTGAGCTATGCCCACAGTAAATCTTTTGAGTTTTCGTGTTATTAATACGTTGAACCCGTATGTTATGTTCTAACAATTTTAAAAAATGAACAGCTCAGTGCATCAGTTGATTCTGACTAAACATTATTGTAATAGAAATAATAACTATAAATCAATAATAGAACCCACTATATAAATATAAAAAAAAAATAAGTTGTTTTTGGCCCCTGGTCCCAACTGTTTCTATTGTCACCAGCCGCCACTGGTTATAACCATAACTGAAAGTTTTAGTTATTATAGGTAGTGGTTACCTTGGGACAGAGGTAGGTTGCATAGTGACCTACCTCTGTCTCAGGTTGGATAAAATGTCATTAATTCTCTGCTGTTTTATGTCTTCTATACAGTAGCCATATTCATATCTTTCATTATGTGTAAATAAGACATTTTTCACACAGCTCAAGATTTTCATTGTAAGATGTATCTAGTTGTACTGTAATTTTTGCATCTTCTGTACTCTCTGAATGAATGATTAATACAAAACCTAATCTTTAACTTTTGTATATTTGCTATTTTTATTTATTTATTTACTTATTTTTTAATGTTATCTTAGTTGTCACTTTTTGGTGACCTTAAGCACTTCGTTTCTCTCTCATCGCTACTTTCAGCAGTTTGCTGTTATCATTATTATAAATAAAAATAGAAAGGCAATCTATTCTGGTTTTCTTTGATACATTATGGACAATTTGTCATTTAATTTTGTCATTAAAAAAATGTGTTTTATTGAATAAATATCAGTGTCACTTCCTATCTGTTTGTGTCCATATAAATTCCTCTGTGAGTGGATTTTGAAAACCTTAGTAAAATTTGTCTAGCCATTTCAGTTTAATTTCAACAATTTAAACCAGAATTACAATGAAGTGCATCTTTATATTTGTATAAAAGTATATTTATGATATTTCTTTATGTTCATTAAAAATCTTCTTTGTGTAGGATGATAAAATTGAGCATCTTTCATGATTAGACATGATGTTAGGGCCTCCCTCGATGAGTCTGTCGACTCCTTGGAGTTTCCCGGAACAATAATAATAATGATGTGGTCCTTTGAATTAGCAAAAAACCAATATTTTTGATTCATTCAGCAATGCCGTTGTTTTCAGTAAGTGCTATCATAATTTCTAAGACAGCTTCTAAATGCAGGCACAAAACCAGCTTTCTTAAAGTTCTCATCACATCACTCCTTTATTCTTTCATGTGCAGAAAATCCCTGAGTTGGTAATGGGGACAGAAAAAGTTGATCAAATCATTGTTCAAATCGAAGTCAATTTGTCAATTTTTAAAACAAATTTACTAGGGGGGGGTGTCATAAAAGGTTAACAAGTTTTAATGCAAAGGATGCTTTGATGTTAAAGATAAAAAGATGGGTTTTTAATGTTTAATGCGAAATTTTTTAAAAAAAAATCTGACTGTTCACTTGCAGAATAACACCTAGTTCCTTTTACATTCACCAACAAGATAAATCCAACAAAGATTTTTCTTTGTAATTTATTGAACACCAGACTAAATGAAATATCCATTTGTGTATGAAGCTAAATTCATAAAAGTGCTTCCATATTAATAATGATGACTTCACTATCTGTTGCTTTAAATATCTGGTATACTTTTAAAGAATCTTGATGTATTTTTTTTTTTTTTTTTTTTTTGTTATAAGTGGCTCACAAGAGCATTTCAACTAGAGTGATTGTTTCATAACCTGTTTTAATCAGTGTTCATGAAGAAAGTGACTTACTTTTCATAGTTTTTAAAATTTCCACACTTTCACATTAATTCATGCTGTAATCATTAGTTTGCAATTTGCCTACTATTGGTTCTTGAACACATCATAATGTTATGAAGTACATGAAAAAACCAACCTGTTTAATCAGTTCAAGAGGTTTATCTTATAAGAATGATATCAGTCACCTTTTAATTCCATTCAGAAACTTAGTTTGAAATGACTGGTTTTTTGATTTATCACCAATTGTTAAATAATACATGTGTCGAGTCCTAGAAGTTTTGCTTTGAAATTTTTTATTTTCTTAAAATATTATATTGAGGACTAAACTAGCTCAAGAATCTCAGGGTATCTTATCTGGATTATCCTTTCCTGACCATGGTTGCCCTCTGATTTCAGTTCAAAATTGTTTTTTTTTTACTCTTCCCAAAAGCCTCTCTAAGTTGTTATAATAATGTAAAGGGGTAGGGGTAGATTAGGTTTTTCACTTTGTTCTTCTCTGATGATTACATATCCTTTCCATCAATTCCTTAATCATAGGTTTCTTTTCATGCAAGTAATTCATTTACATCTTTAGTAGAGACTTATAGAGCCTGGAAGTCTTAAAATTTTTTTTTATATTGACCCACCACACACAAAAGGCCTTGAGACCTTTAACATAAGCATTGGATGCCAACACACGGCTAATGGGGAAGACTTTTCCAAAGAACAGAGAAAGAAAACAGAGCACTTATGTTGAAAGTACTGGAAGGAGTCAGGGAGAGAGAGGGGGGGGTTATCTATAAGGCAAATTGCTTAATTTCCCTCAAGAAATCTTAGGGAAGTTTTGGGTGTATCAGATGTGAGAAGTATTAGGAGTCAAGAAAGAGCAAAGTCGAAATAGTGTTTTTCACTTTTAATAGCGTTTTTAAGTGAAAAAAAAAAACAAAAAACGTTTTTAGATGCTGAATATGCTGTGGATGTAATATGTTTATGCTCAGATGCTTTAGAAGAGATAAACCGATCTTGAACGGAAATCTGAACATTATCAAAATGTAAGAGAATCATGCATTCATTGATTGAATCATTTGAGTACTGCAAAGTTTCTGGAATGAGTAAGCATCATCAGCAAAACTACAAATAAGATTTGAAGTTAAGGAAAGGAGGTTATTGATGTGCAGCAAGAAGAGTGTGGGTGAGAGTACAGAAACCTTGAGATACTCTAGCATTGTTAAAAAAAAATGTGATGAGAGAGAGGCATCCACCATGACATGAAATAAATTATCAGAGAGGAGAAGCTGGCAATCTATTCACAAAGGGCAGGAGGAAGACCATAAAATGGTAGCTTATTCAGAAGCCCTCAATGCAAGACATTTGCCTCAAGTGCCTTGGAAATATCATGATTGACCACATGTAATTTATCCAAATCTTTCCATGATCTGTGTCCAAAGGTGGGTAAGGTTAGCAAAAGGGAGTTTGCTATAGAATGAGAATGTTAGAATCTAATTGAGCACACTGGAAGGATATGATACCATTCAGACTAAAAACTTGTATCATTATTAATGAGGTTATTTCTGATGTCCTTCTGGTGAAAAATCAGAAGGACATGCATTGAACAGTTCATGGTATTATAGCAGGTGATTTGCCTTGCTCATCTATTCAAAAGTCAGAGGAAAAGCTATGCCAGGTCTGCCTTATCTTTGGTTGATGTTACTATGATACCATGAGGATCTGAGAGAGATGGAAACAAGGAAGAGCAGACATTATGCCAAAAGCCTTAGTGTGGATTTGGAACAGAAGGCTTGACTGCCAGCTAAATAGGAGGCAAGTTTATTGCTTTTTTGAGCCCTTACAAAGTCTGCTTTGGATTTGTTTGCACTTGTTTTGGGCTGTAGTCTGAGTGAAAAGCTGAAGTTTTTGACTGGAGCCATTAAATATATGTTGTATTTTTATCATGGACTGCAACGGCACATTGTTTAGAAAATTGGCTATTCGTAGTGGAGTGGGAATGACGATACTCATTCCACTAAGGATTATTTCATTGAGTTGGTCAGAGCAGGTGTTTTATCTGATCGCAGAAAAGAGGCATGGAAATAAAAGAGAATAAAAAAGAAAAAAATCATGCCAGCCTAGTGGTTAGCGTATCTGCTCTGCAGCCAAAAGGCTGCGGGTTCAAATCCCACCGTGGGCATGGATGTTTTGATTGTCTGTGGAAGTGGTGGGCGGTAGATGGCGTTAGTATAGTTGGTGAAGACAGAGTTGTAGAGTAGGTGCCCTCCCTTGATGAGTCTTTGGACTCCCTGGAGGTGTCACGTAATAATAATAAATCCTGGTGGTCATCCAGTTGGCAACATTCAAGTACCTGTCAGGTATGAGGCTGAGATTAGCTGGGAGGAGATTGATCTGTAGAAAAGGAGATATGGATAAAATTGTGATCAGAGCTTAGAAGAGGAAAGCAGATGTTTACAGTATATTTGGAGAGGCTATTGGAAGAATAATGAGAATTATTTGGTATTCTTGTTGTAGGTTAACTATTTGTATTAGATGATAACTGAAAGCAAATGATTTGTCTGTACTTCCTACTTGATCTCTGAAGTTAGAGGAGTGGGAGAGCCAGTTTGTGTATGACCTAGGAAGATAATTTTGCAGTTTGGTTAATTAGACTATATGAAATCAGCTTTTGGAGATAAGGTCAAAGAGGGAAGCATGGTTGTCAGAATTAGGAGAGTGGTAAAAGTAGTGAATGCAAGCAATAAATTGAGGTAAGCAAATATTGTTTCTGACCAGCCAGAGCAGGTCAGAAACAAAGATTCCAGGTTTGATAACCTTTTTCACAAGGAATGTCTGATTTGACAAAAGCACAAATTCTCACCTTTGTATGGAAGGTTTCATGCAAGATGTAGTTGGGATAGCTGAGGTAGTGGTTTAGTTAGGAATAGCAGATCAAGGTTTGATGGTACATATCATTGTTTTAATTGATGTACTGGTATTGATGAAATGGATGTGGAAGTTTTTATGGGAGGAAATTTTGGGGTTATCTTGGCTTTTTTTTGTCATCATAAGAAAAAAAAAATGATACCGGTCATAAAAGTAGGGAGCCTTAAAGGGAAGTGGATCTTGGTGTATTTGACTTAATCCTGTACTGTTGTGCTACATTTCTTATATTGTTACATTTTTTAATGGTGTTAAGCCTGGAATGTATACTTGAGAGAGAGACAGGCCTTGAATTTACTCATTTCTGTTCATTTTATTTTATTTCATTTCTTTTTACCAAAATATTTAAGATGTAAAACTTTTTTTTTTTTTACATAAACTCCCTTTTAATCATTTTTAAGAATTCTCAAACTTTGCATGTAAAAGGCATATACAGGGTTTGAGAATTCTTATACCATTGGTTGACAACCACTGTGCCAAATCCATATCATACTACATAAATTTAAGACAAAAGTGAACTGTTATTAGCAGTGTGTTTCTGTCTACTAAATGGCTAATCATTTCTTCAATTTTCTTCTCTCTGAAATAGTATTTACATTTGCCAGAAATTTTCATGTTTGTGTGCTTCGCATTGTTATGGCAGTTTTTTAGATTTGTATGCCACAGTTATTAAAACAAAGCATTGCTTTCATCATCACAAGAATCATTGTGAAAATTGCCATAATGATTTATCATGTCACACCAATTCATTCACGGTCTGCTCTTACCACTTCTTCGGAAATGCATTCCATGTACATCATTCTCTCATGCATAATCTAAACGTTACATTTTCTGATATGCAGATAATATTAATATTAAATGAATAATTTTATATTCAGTACTGATTATAAATACATCAGGCATGGATACTGTTTTTTAATGGCTTTTGCAGTCATAAATATGGAATGATTTTCTTTTTTCCCCATACAAGTTTGTATCTTTTGTAGATTTTTTTATAAAAAACAAGAACATAAGTTATAGATATTAAAAAAAAAAAAAGTTTACCAGAGCAGGTGTTCTTAAATTTTATGGCATAGCTTTTCATTGAATATAAACATTTCATAAGACCCTTTTGAATTGTATATATGAATATATTAATGTAAAATTTTACTTTAGTCAAAAACTTGTATGTTGGCTTTGGGGAACAAACATGTATAATTCAGTGTTTACTTCTGTTTCTTGGTACACTGCATATTTATTTCCTGTTTTAGTATAATTTGTGCTGAAAGACTGAATAAATTTGCAGTAGCATTGTTAAGGACAAAAGTTCACATACATGCATTTGCCTTTGTCCATTGTGTGTGTAGGTTTTTGCTGTATTGCAATTTTATTTTTTGATATTAGATATACAGAAAATTGAATGACAATAAAAGTTTGCCTGGATGTGTTTGATTTAGAAAATTCTTATTTTCATGCTTAATATCAGAGAGTACTTATTGTATACAGACTAAACTAGATCCTAAAATATTAAACTGCACACTTTATTTTTTTTAAATTACATTTAAACAAATGCATAATGAGTAGTATCTTATAATTTATTAAAATTTAGTATGCTTGCATTTATACAGATATGAGAGTAGTGCCGAATCAGCTGAAGAGGAGGAGGATCCTTCTCTAGAAAGTCTCAGTGCTGCAATAAAATATCAGGTTTGTTTTTAATTGTATCATTATTTTCAGGTCTTCACAGAGTCATTAACCTTATAATTTTTTATAAGTTTATTTTGGTTGATGGATTTGCTAGTGCTACTTTAGCATATCTCATTTATTGTGAAAGGATAAATTAAAAACAATACAGTCAGTTCTTATTGCACACTTGTAGGGATCACAAAAATACTTTGTTATAGTGAAGGAATTTTCTTTAATCATGTATTAGAGGATCTTGTTGAGGATTTTTCAGTAGGTTTATGAGAAGAGTTCATTATAATGTTTTTTGTAGCAAGAGTCATAACTGTGCATATATTTATGCTTTTATTCCTGAAAATCATAAAAAATAAAATATTTCAGACTATTCAAATTTAGTATCAAAGCTATTTTTTGACCAACCCAGTGCTAGCCAACAAGTTATATAATTCAAAAACCTTGTTGTATTATTCTAGTCAGCTTTAGCCCGCCAGTAACCAGGGTGGTGGTTTCACACTAGTGATAATGATGAAATTCATATGCTACCTTAGTGAATATGTTTAAATGACAAGCTTTTTTATGTACTATTTAGTTCATTTATTTGAAATACAGTTAACATTTAGTTTTTGAAACTAGATCATATTGCAGTGATATGACTACCAACGAATGAACTTATTAGGTATGAATGTTTATTGTGTGACCAGCTCAAATAGATAACATCTAGAAATGGCAGTATGTGTAAGCAATGTAGTGAGTTTAATTCAATAAATAGAACTGCTTTTAAATCATCTCCATTCATGAATAAGCAGTTAACCCCCCCTTCCCCCACCAAAGCATGCTTTCCTCTAGGATGGTAAAACTAGAACTTCTTTTGTAATCATTCTTTCCACCTTTCCACTATTAATCTGTTTTATCAGTTAGGGTATATACGTTGAACTCTTTTTTTTAATATCTTCATTTCATTTCTGATGTGATCTCATTTTGTTTATTTTTCCTTTCACTGATGTTAGGAATTTCATTTTTCCAGTTTGTATTTGAATAATTTTTTCGAAATTTTTAGATTTCTTGGTTATCTTCAAATAACCAAGAAATTGAATTCTTCAATTTCTTCTTTATGAAGATAATCTTCATAAAGATTATCTTCAAAGTTATTAATGACCACATGACTTTGTCTAGAGCATGTTTATTTTACATAGGAGTAAACAACTACAGATATAAAGTTTATTACAGTAAAGAATACCATAGAAGAAAAAAAATAATTAACATACAAAAGTGGATATACTAATGGTATTGTCACATTCTACAATGTGATATATATCGCAGCCAAGGTCTGTAAATGTGAGATTTGTGATGGATGAAGACCGAACTTGGCGAAAGATAATGCTTGGTTTTTATTATATTGAGTGGGAATGCGTAGCATTTTGGAAGCTACCCAGTATATAACATTTTTTTTTTTTTTTTTCCAAAATATCAGATAGTCCTCATCGGTTGTGTGAAAAACTAAACTAGATCCAAGTTTTTTTACTTTTTCATATCTAACATGCAGATTTCTCCAGAATGCCTCATTTAACTAACATAACAAATGTTGCATGAATAGTGGTGGTCATATTTGAAGTGAATAAATGATTCATCCTTAACCAAGTGAGAGGATGCTGATCTCAATGATTGTAGAAGTTCATTGCAATATACAGAGTCTGCCAAAAAAATGTATATACACTTCAGCAAAAGAAAAACCTATATAAAAATTGTAGCTAAATTTATACAGACATCAAGGGATGAATACAAGTTACCTTTGACTTCTACAATTACATGAGGTGCTAAAAGTGGTTACATTAGTGCCCAGACACTTATTACGCCAAACTACTGCTTGGGTGCAATGTTGGCCAAAGTGTCCAGTGGGATTGTTGCTCATTCCATTTCAATTTCTTTCTGAAGGGCCACCAGTGTAACTGGTCTTCTGTGATACACTACATCCTTTAGACTCCCACACAGGTAGAAGTCCAAGATGTTAAATCAGGAGAATATCGGGGAAACTCAGCTGCACCTCTTCATCCTATCCATTATCTGCAAACTCTCATCAAGGTAAGCTCTCACATCTCAGTGGTTTTATTTATTTAGCGTATGGCATAATAAAGATACATGCCATCAGAATATATAAATACATATTTGTGCAGACAATAAAAATGATACAAGTAATGCACATATACAAATATCAGGTTAAAAAAGTATAAAAGTTTAAGTCTAGTTCAGATCCAATCAAGAGCTGAAGGATCTGCCTCAAAAAAGTCTCTCAGGTCACCAGGATAGGCTCTTATGCTGCAGTCCTCTACAATGTGCCGGATGGTTTGGTTTATGGCCACACAGTCGCATTGGGGTGTAGGTGATCTTCCCCACTTGTGTAAGCTGTCTGCGCAGATACCATGTCCTGTGCATATCCTATTTAGGCTTTTCCATAGATCTCAGTGGTAGTGTGCCACCTTATTGGAAGAGAAATTGATCATTCCCATAAAGTGCAGGAATGGCAGGTAAAATGGATGTGTGTAGCATGTCTAGGTACACTTGATCAGTAACAATACCTTTAAAGAAGAATGGTCCTATTAAATCCCCTAGATGACAGTCCACACCAGACATTGAGCCCCAGTAAATTGACTGCCTTGTCCACATTAATGCCCGGATTTTCTAGAGCCCACTAAACACAATTATGCCAATTCACTGTTCCATTAAGCTTAAATTGTTCATCAGACCAAACCATCTTCCTTACAAACTCTTCATCAACCATGTGTTGAAACCACTCACATTACTGCATTCTTTGATCAGGATCGTCTTCATTCATTGCATGTAATAATCTTGGGATGTAAACTTTCCATTTAGCTGCTTTAAGAATGCACCGTATGCTTGCACTGCTAACCCCTGTCTCACGTGCACATTGTGTGGTAGATTTCTGTGGTGAGCATGTAAACTGTTCCAACACCATAGCCGAGGAAGCCGGACTTGTTGCCGTGCAAGGCCTCCCGGATCTTCTCTTGTGCACATCACACGCGGTACCATGGGTCTCGAACAATACGTGCAATTGTCAGGTGTATTGGAGTTTGTGTTGCAAACTCATGCCTCCATTGTCGTTGAATTTCAACAATATTCTCAAATTTGAAATACCACTTTAAAATGGTCTTGCATTCCTTGAACGACAATCATGCCTTGGCCATTTTGTTTGACTGTCCTACCGGTCACGTGTTGATGCTAGTATTCATGCGAGTAATGACATCTTTTGAGAGAACATACTACACATTGCTACAGTAATTCGATCCAACTTCAAATAAAGTCCATAGATGACATCTGTTAAAGTGTGTATACATTTTTTTGGCAAACTTTGTATACTCCTATGTATGTATATAATGCTAATGTATATGTTATAGTGTAAAAGGCACAGTATTTTTAAGAGGAATAGACAGGATAGGAGAGGAGGAGATGTGATGCTAATGATATTAGATGTTTGAGTCCATTTAGGATAGAAAGCTATGATTATATTATTAGTAATCGTTTTCCATGTAATATTAAGTTTGAAGCTGTGAGGCAGAGGCTAACAAGATCAAATATATGGGAACATCCTGCTACAGATATAGTGAATTATCTGCTGGTGATGATGAAATACATCGCCAAATAAACCTGATGGTTATTAAATGATTAATCATTATTGGTGACTGATATCTGACCATTGATTGGGTACAGTGAAATCCAATGAGAAGAATGAAGCCGAATTTATTGAAATGTCATGAGATAACTTCCTTAAGCACTGTTTGACAGAAAGCACTTGAGGTTAAAGAGTATTAGAAGGTTATATCTCTGATACTATAATCCTCTCTGATTATAGTATCAGAGAGGATTTCATTAAAATACGTGACAATTTGTTTCCAGTTGGTGACGGTGATTATGCTGTACTGACCTGGGAAGTGGCTAAGTATATGGATATTCCATTTAGAAAAGGCTATATGCTAAACTACAAAGCAGGTGATTATGACCAGCTGAGGAGAATTCTAGCTTCAATCCCATGGTATCAATTGCTGGATGAAAAGGGTATCAGCAGTGCATGGGAAGTATTTAGAAAGAAAATCAATGATGCAATATCAGAATATATTTCTAGAGTTCAGAGTGAGAGTGAAATGAATGTGCAATCTTATTAAGCCAGAGATTCTTCAGAAAAAGATGATGTGAAAGGAATACCATGTGCATAAGGATGATAGCAGTTACGAAATTATCATATGGAAAGCTAAGTTTGAATATGAAAAGAAACTAGCTCTGCAAGCTAATGATAACCCAAAAGAATTCTGTCATGTTGTAAATAAAGAAAAAATTAACTCTTCTATATGCGAGTGGCAGATGCAGGTTCATCTAACAAGTTCCCATTTTGCTGAAAGACTTGAGCTCATACACCAGGTTTTACTAAATGCTACTACTATACTGATAACTAATATTTAAGGAATTGACAGCGTATACTAGAAATATAAATTAAATAAACTTTAATATATACTTTCCGATATTTCGGCAAACGTCACATTGCCATCTTCTTGGGAACTTACTACAAAGACACGTGCACACAAGTACTAATAACAGCAAATGAGATTGAAGCTAGGAAGCTAACGTTTTCCTAAAGTCCTGATGGTGCCCCCTGGCAGGCTATATTGGTAGTTCTTAGCCTTTGGGCTGAAGTTCTTCTGATAAAAGTTTCCCAAATTTGGGGCAGTCTCATGCATCCAAATTTGTTGAGGTTTGGCATGTTCCTAAGGGCCGAGGCTGATTCCATGAATAGTCTTTCATACTTGAACTTGCTGCGGCTTTCTTCCATCTTATTCTGTGGCGAGTATCCAGAGCATGGTCTGCAAGCCCAGAGTGGCTGTACTGGTGAAATCGGATGTAATCCTTGTGTTCCGAGATTCTGATATTTGCTGTCCTGCCTGTTTGGCTAAGTAGGACAATTTACAGCTGCAAGGGACCTGGTATACACCAGGTAGGTCTTTAGTGGAGTGGATAAGGGATGCCAGTTTTCTATGTGTTCTGTAACAAGTGGCCAAGTCATGTTTTTTTAAGATTTTATTAATTTTTCCCAAGGTGCCTCGGATGTAGGGAATGGTGATGGATATAGAGTAATCTTTTTTGTGAGGGGGAGGGGGTGGTTGGTTGTGGATAACTAACTGTGGATAACAGGCAGATACATTCACCAACAATCCCATCACCCCCCCTCACAACAATATGGTGTTATTAAGATATTATTCAACAGGGCAAAAATAATCTGTTCAAATGATCAAGCCCTAACCACTGAACTAAATTACATCCGTGACACTTTCTCAGCCAATGGCTACCCCCTCCAAAAAATACTTAACCCAGTTATCCACAACCCACCACCCCCTCCCCCCTCACAAAAAAGATTACTCTACATCCGAGGCACCTCGGAAAAAATCAATAAAATCTTAAAAAAACATGACTTGGCCACTTGTTACAGACCACATAGAAAACTGGCATCCCTTATCCGCTCCACTAAAGACCTACCTGGTGTATACCAGGTCCCTTGCAGCTGTAAATTGTCCTACTTTGGCCAAACAGGCAGGACAGCAAATATCAGAATCTCAGAACACAAGGATTACATCCAATTTCACCAGTACAGCCACTCTGGGCTTGCAGACCACGCTCTGGATACTCGCCACAGAATAAGATGGAAGAAAGCCACAGTAATACACCGCAGCAAGTTCAAGTATGAAAGACTATTCATGGAATCAGCCTCGGCCCTTAGGAACATGCCAAACCTCAACAAATTTGGATGCATGAGACTGCCCCAAATTTGGGAAACTTTTATCAGAAGAACTTCAGCCCAAAGGCCAAGAACTACCAATATAGCCCGCCAGAGGGCACCATCAGGACTTTAGGAAAAGTTTAGCTTCCTAGCTTCAGTCTCATTTGCTGTTATTAGTACTTGTGTGCACGTGTCTTTGTAGTAAGTTCCCAAGAAGATGGCAACGTGACGTTTGCCGAAATATCGGAAAGTATATATTAAAGTTTATTTAATTTATATTTCTAGTATACGCTGTCAATTCCTTAAATATTAGTTATCATGTTTAACCAGCGTATAAGCCTCTCATCAAGAATAACTACTATACTGGAGGAAAAAACTCAGATGTATGAGGTGCAGATACTAGAGCTATTGCATAAACTGGTTATGAATTCAGTAATAAGGACTTCAGCCAGCTGCTTTGAATCTCAGCACAGGGAAGAATCAAGTGGAAAGAATGTACAATAATCCTTGTAGAATATACATTCCACAAGGGTAGTGCAAAGACTGATATGTCTAACTATCAACTTATCAGTATCTCTGGAGTGGTTTTGAAGATTTTAGAGAAGTTGATAAGAGATTGCATACAGAAACGGGGTGACAAATCTATACTTTGCAATGAACAGTATGAACAATATGAACCGTCAGGTTTACTAAGGGAGAGTGATGCTTGAGTAACTTGCTCACATTTTATAATAAGGTGATGGTTCAGTTAGATGAGGAGAATGGATATTCCATGATACTTTTGGACTTTGCTGAAACTTTTGACAGGATTCATCATGGAAAGCTGTTGCATAAATTGGAGGATATTATAAACTTCTAGTTTTGATAAGAGCATGGCTGACTGACATATGGGGGATATGAGTCTGCATGCAGTTGACCTTGGCGTGCATCGTACCTCAAAACATCCAGCAGAAGCCAACGCTGCAATAAGAGCTGAGTGCATCAAAGCACGTTGGCTGCCGAAGAAGAAACGATCCTTAATCCTTTCTCGAGTTGACAGCTCGAGGGATAAAGGACATCAATGAGGCTTTATTTAGGGTGTTCCCATTAAGATCTTTGGATGCCATCAAGTGTCATAGATAGAAAGCCAGTTATAAAGCCTTAGTTCAAGAATTTGCATCTCATCTGCCACAGGTAAGGACAGGTAATATCTCTGTATCTCCTGTCCCTGCCTCTCCATCTTCCAACCACCATCCAGCTGTTGAAGAAGAGGCTTTGATTCTCAGACTGAATCTCTAGATGATCTTTCTCATCCAGACTCACCTTCTGGGAATGGATATCACAGATCAGTTAAATGACTACCTCCATGCTGAATTCTCCGACCACTTGATGCTTCATCAGCATCAGCCCACGTCTCATTCTACAATGACTTTGTCAAATAGGAAGCAGAGGAAGAGGGCCTATGCAGCTATGCAGGCCCGCTATAAAAAGAAGAGGACAATGTGCCAAGACCATCCTTGATGGTGCTTCCCCTCTACCTCTAGCAGACTTGCATGATGATTTTGTTAAATTCTAGATTGCAAAGATAACTGCAATCCTGAAATCAGCCATAACTAGGCAGGTGCAATGAGTGCACAGGCACAGGACCAAGGATGGAGGGGGGTCCTGAAATGAGGTATTAAAAAATAATCAGTATTATATTTTCATTTTCAAATTTGGCTGCCTTGGAGGGCTGATTCCGTTTTTGGTTAAAGTTAAAAATTAACCGATTATTTTTATTTCCAAAATGGGGGGGGAGGGGGAATAATATCTTGCTGTACAGGGCCCATGAAAAGCTAGTAATGCCGCTGGCTGAAATGACAACTGACAAATAATAAGGAAGTTATTTGGTCTCCTGGTTACGGGCTTTTCTGCTCCACCTCCACACTTCCCTGATGATGACCAACCTACGATATTGAGGTCCATTCCTGCCCTTCAAATATACCAGCCAGTCTCCATCCAGGAGATCAAAGCAGCTCTTCTATCCAATTTCTCTGCCTCCGGACCTGATGGCTTTCCTGTGGCTAGGCTTCGGAAAGTGCGCTGAAGATTCTTCGACTTATTGGACATTCTTCTTTCCAAAAGAAACTGATAGGCTTTATTATATGAACATATATAGTAATTAAAAAACCTATGGTCACATAAACAATAATAAGTCTTATATTCTTCTTTCCAGTAAAGCAATACCACCATACCTATGTGCTTCAAGAGCTATCTTCATTCCGAAGAAAGAAACTTCAAACCATGCACCAGACTTTAGACCTATTACCATCTCCCCCCCGTGATACTTAGACTCTATCATAAAATCTTAGTTAAACGAATTCAGAAACATATATATAGCATGATTATAGACAGAGAGCTTTTGTCCCTTTGGACGGCTATGCTGAGAATATATATCTTCCCTCTGATTCCCGATGCTGCCTTAAGCCTCTATATATGGCATCGGTGGACCTTCAAGTGCTGCCTATTGCTGGATGTCCAGAACCCTCTCTTTCCTATGTTATGGAGCTATACTTGGGTAGCTCCATCACTATCACTACAGGGTCCCGTGCAACTTCTATTCCCGCAGTGCGGGGTGTTCACCAGGGTGATCATCTATCTTCCCTTTTCTTTAACTGTGTCATAGATGAGTTTATTCATTCTCTTCCTAGCCATATAGGCTACTCTCTAGGCGCTGCTTCCTTTAATGCTATGGCCTTTGTGGACAATCTTATTCTCATAGCCTCTACTAAGTTAGGCTTGCAGGAACTGTTTGACCGGACAGTTGACTTTTTCTCTATTTGAGGCCTTTCTATTAATGTAGAGAAGTCCTGCTCTTTAGCTCTTGTCCCCTCTGGTCGAGACTATAGAGTTTTCCCTGCATGGGAGGCCTTTGCATTCTTTGACCACATTGGAAGAGTGCAGATACCTCGGTATCATGTTCACCCCAAAGGGAAGGTCTTCTGTCCCTTCTATCCTAGAATCTGGGATCACTTCTTTGAGGAAAGCTCCTCTCAAGCCCCAGCAAAGACTGTTTCTCCTTTCCCACTATCTCTTAGCACGCTTTTACCACAGATTGGTGCTTGGCAGGACATATATCTTAGTACTGTCCTAAATGGACAGGGCTATCCGTTCAGCCATGAGATCATGGCTCTGACTGCCACCTGACATCCCTATTGCATTTTAGTTGTAGGCGTAGGTTCCTGCGGTTTAGCAGCTCATAAGAAAGATTCCGGTAATTGGACCACATGTTTATTAAGATAAATAATAATAAAACCGACAAGTTTCGTAAGTCGTTTGACTTACATCTTCAGGGGTCAAGGGTGACTAAAAGTTTAAACACAAGAAATGAGAAATTACTCAAAATAGTTCATTGTATGCAGTTGTGGCCATTCATTAAATTAAATATCCAAATGTAGATTCAATGCAATGCTAAGTTTGAACTGGATGTTGTCACGTTCTGTTGTTCACGTTGTCCAACGTCTGACTTGGGTGTATTTTTTATCAGTGCTGATCAAATTTGGTGTAGAATTAGGCCCTGGTTTTTGTTTCATTGCATTGGAATTCTAAGCATGTTTGCAGCTTCTTTAAATTTTCTTATGTAACAATTTCTTTCAATGTAAGACATGTTTGTTTTTTGCTAGAGTACATTATGGCCAGTGGAAGTTATATGGTATGCTAGGCCTGATTTGTGTTCTCTTCTTTTTTGCATGTTTTTTTGGTGTTCATTCATGCAAATTTCCCCTGATCTTCCCCGTCTGGCCTACATAGCAGATGCCACAGGAACAATGAATTTTATAAACACCTGGTTTTTTAATGGATGATGTGGAGGTTTGGGGGATGTAGAAATCTTGAAATATTTTCCAGAGGTAGAAGAGCAACTTTGATGTTATGTTTGTTTAGTAGTTGGCCATTTTGTCTGTAACATTCTTGATGTATGGAAGCGTGATTGCGTTCTTGAAATCTTGCTTGTAGGAGGTATGTTGAGAATTCTTTTTATTGTCTTAGGTTCATAACCATTTTTTTTAAGGATCTGTGTTAAATATTGAAATTCTTCACTTCCCTGTTTTTCTGTGCTAGAAATATTATAAGCTCTGTCCCTCAAGGTTTTAATGAAACTTATTTTTTTGTGAGGGGTGGTGGTGTGAGGCTGCATTAAGAAATTTTCCTGTGTTGGTTGGTTTTCTATAGATGGAGAAGGATAATTTATTATCTTTTTCATTGACTTCTATTAGGATATCAAGAAAATTTGGCTACACTATGTAGATGATATTTTCATCATATGGCCAGGAACAACAGAACTAACTGCTTTCAAAGATTACCTGAATAATATAACACAACAACATAAAATTTACTTTGGAACAAGAAGAACATAAAAAACTTCCCTTTCTTGATATCCTAATAGAAGTCAATGACAAAGATAATAAATTATCCTTCTCCATCTATTGAAAACCCACCAACACAGGAAGATTTCTTAATGTGGCCTCACACCACCACCTCCTCACAAAAAATAAGTTTAATTAAAACCTTGAGGGACAGAGCTTATAATATTTCCAGCAGAGAAGTGAAGAATTTCAATATTTAACACAGATCCTCAAAAAAAATGGTTATGAACCCAAGACAATAAAAAGAATCCTCAACACACCCCTACAAGCATCTCACAAAAGCAAGATTTCAAGAACGCAATCACGCTTCCATACATCAAGAATGTTACAGACAAAATGGCCAACTACTAAACAAACATAACATCAAAGTTGCTTTTCTACCTCTGGAAAAAATTTCAAGATTTCTACATCCCCCAAAGCCTCCACATCATCCTTTAAAAAAACCAGGTGTTTATGAAATTCATTGTTCCTGTGGCATTTGCTACGTAGGCCAGACAGGAAGATCAAAAAGACGTGCAAAAAAGAAGAGAATGCAAATCAGGCCTAGCATACCATACAACTTCCACCGACCATAAATGTACTCTGGCAAAAAACAAACATGTCTTACATTGAAAAAAATTGTTACATAAGAAAATTTAAACTTCTACACCAAGTTTGGTCAGCACTGATAAAAAAAATATACCTAAGTCAGTCTGCGACAGCATCCAGCATTGTTCAAACTTAGCATTGCACTGAATCTGCATTTGGATATTTAATTTAATGAACGGCCACAACTGCATAGAATGAACTATTTTGAGTAATTTCTCATTTCTTGTGTTTAAACTTTGAGTCACCTTTGACCCCTGAAGATGCAAGTCAAATGACTTATGAAACTTGTTGGGTTTTTTATTGTTATTTATCTTAATAAACATGTGGTCCAATTACTGGAATCTTTCTTATGAACCCCTACTGCATATTTTCACATGAGGGTGAAGAACAGCAGGCTCGGGGTTCCATCACTTAGATGGCTGTCCAGAATCACCAAGTTAGACCTATCTTCTTCCCCTATCTGCAGAGAGGCTTTCTATAGCCCATTAATACAAGAAGACTTTAGGCGGGCTAAAGGCTGGTCACATTATTAAGGTATCTTAATTGAGTCAGCACCCGCAGAACACAAGAGAGGGGCATCTCTGCTGCACTGTTCTGTAGATGGTACGCCTTTAAAAGAGTCATATCTGGTGCCTTCCTAGCATGATTGGGTAAGGGACAGCACTAGACTCCTCGCTGGGTTTGAGTATCTTGACCTTATCAGGACAAGGATCTATTCCCTGCCCACTCAAGCCCGCACAGCTTGATGGGGGTAGTGACGACTCAAACTGTAGGGCTGGCTGGCTGCCACTACATTGAGACATTGTCTCATATAGCCCAGTGTTGCTTCCAATGGGGTCCACATGCAGAGGCATGACGTCGTGGTCTCCATTCTGAACAAAGGTTGGAAGACCGCAGTGGAACCACATTATTGGACCTCCGCGGGTTTGTGTAAGCCAGACTTAATGATTAAAAGAGATGGTGATGTTTCCGTAGTTGATGCCCAGGTAGTGGGAACAGGGCATCCTATAGCCATAATAATAAGGTAAACTATTATAAGAATAATCAAGATACGGGAAGAGCATGGGGCAACTCCGAGGTTTACCAGCGCCACCATCTCTTTACATGGCATATGGAGTGCAGATAGCTATAAGGACTTAAAACAGCTTGGGCTTATGCAGAAGGATATAAAGGTTCTTTCCTTGAGGGCTCTACAAGGCACACTGGTAGCATAGCATTGCCAGCAGAGAATGACTACAATGATAACTAGAACAGGCATAGGATAAAACACTTGTAAAGGCTTTGGACGATATGTCTGGATGTGATATAAGGGTAGTACTGCCCATAATCAGTACAAAGATTAATAATAATAATAATAAGATGACCATTGGTGTACCCCAAGGATTAGTCCTTGTCCATAGTTATTCAATCTTTACATTAATAGGTTGGAATTGTGGGCATATGAAAATGGCTGTCAGTTTACTATTAGTAAATGTAAAGAAATGTACTTCAGTATAATAAGATATCCAGTGCCATATTATATTGGCAGGATTATGCTAAAAGAAACTGGCCTAGGAATCTTGGAGTTTTAGTAGATAAGGAGTTGAAATTCCATGGTCATAGCAAAAATTGCAAATAAAACTCAGAAGATAATTGCAATCCTGAAATCAGTGCCATACCTAGGCAGGTGCAATGAGTGCACAGGCACAGTACCAAGGATGAAGGGAGTCCTGAAATGGGGTATTAAAAAATAATCAGTATTATATTTTCATTTTCAAATTTGGCTGCCATGGAGGGCCGATTCCGTTTTTGGTTAGCCGATTAAATTAACCAGTCTATTTTTATTGTATTTGTTTTTTTATTTTTTTTCGAAACAAAAAGGAGGGGGGAATAATATCTTGCACAGGGCCCATGAAAAGCCAGTAATGCAACTGGCTGAAATGACAACTGACAAATAATAAGGAAGTTATTCGGTCTCCTGGTTACTTAAGTTATCTATCTAGATACAGTTGAGAGAGAGAGCAAATAAGGTTGTTAAAGATGATATCTATCTAGATACAGTTGAGAGAGAGAGAACAAATAAGGTTGTTAAAGATGATATTAGGATATAAAGAGAGATTAGAGTTTATGGATTGCAGATGCCAGTAAACAGAAGAACGAGTGGTGATACATGATATGATCATTGATAGAGACAAAGGGTCATACAGGATACCAGTAGATGGAGGGAGGACTTCCATGGAAGATGAGAATGAATACAGTCAAGAAAGGGGTGAGAGCTGGATTTCTTTCTCATAGAGCAGTGCTGGACTGGCATGGCATGTCTTTGGAGATCATAAGAGGAGATTGGAGATAGTGTGAATGGTTCTGTTGGTTGTTTTGGATTTTTGGCTGAAGCAACTCGGACACTATCAGGCCAGTATATTATGTCTGTTAATAGCTTGTGTTCTTATGGTTCTAACACAGGTCTTGCCTGGGTTCAAAAAGGCATCACAGAAACCGACTGAGCCACAGAGGCTCTAATGTGAATAAATTCAAAAGAAGGTATGACAGGTGGTGTGAGTAATATATGGAGTCCCTGACTCCTTGAAGATCTCTTCTAATAATAATATTTTCATAATCTTTAATATACCGTTATAGCTTCTTGATTCTATTAAGTGCTCTCTCCTGAAATTTCCACACTGCTATCAACTTTAAATTATCGTTTTTATTTCCCTGACCTCCATAGAATCACTCCTCATAGGAGATCCACACAAAGTGTATCATACCACTCTTTAAACTCATCCACTGTCTGCACATTCACCACCCTCTCAGTCAATGCATTCCATGCAATAAACTTACCCTTTTACTCACCACCCCATTTTGCAACTTCCAGAGATGTCACCTTGTCCTTGCTCCTTCCCTTATTCTGCCATATGAAAAATCTCCTCAGTGTTAACATGTTGATAACTCTTTAGTAGCTTAAATGTCTCAATCCTACCCTCTCTGTCCTCATAATGAATATTGTACTGTCCTGATATCATTTTTGTTATCCAACTCTGCACCCTCTCCAAGGTTACATCATCTCCTTCAAATCCCAGTGACCAGATCTGAGCACAGAAATCCAGATGTGGTGTGATCAAAGCTTTATACAATGGGACCACCACACATCTTGTGCAGTCAGTGTCTTCCTCAACATTGCAGCAATTCTTTGAAACATCTTCACAACCTTTGCAACATGACCTCACAACTTCAAATCTCTATCCACAATCACTATGAGATCCCTTGCTTCGTCCATTTCTTCCAGTATAATCTCACAAAGTGAGTATGAAGCATCTCATCTGTGAATCTCAAATTTTAAAACCTTGCATTAAATTGACATCCCCATTCATTTGCCTACCTCTTTATCTTATTCAAATCCTCTTGAAGAGCCAAAACATGAGCACTATTACTAATAACCCTCTCATGCTTCACATCATCTGCAAAGAACTGAACATTGCCCTGTAGTCCTGTGACAATATCATTGACATAAAGATTAAGTAGCAATGGTCCCAGTACTGGATCCTGTGGAACTCCAATTGTAACCTTCCTGCTCCCTGATACTGCTCCCCCATATATCTACCAAAGAGCCAATTCAATCCACTAACCTGATATCAAAACCCATATGTTGCAACTTTAAAATCAACTTATCATGCCTTTGAAAAATCCGAAAAATGACAGTGTATGCCTTACCCCCCTCATCCATTGCTCTTGTTACTCTGTTGTAAATGGTTAAAGGGCACTCTTGTTTTAGTGATCTATTAACAAATCTATGCTGGCCTGCATAAATAATATTGCTCTCATCTACCCAATTATATATACAAGCTCTTAGCAACAGAAGAAATACAAACAGGCCTATAGTTTGATACCTCCATTCTACTGTCACCCTTATGCAATGGTATTATCTTACTCTCTTTTCACTTGCAATACTTTCATTAAACAGTCAATGGCACAGTTAGTTCCATAGAACATTCCCATAAAACATTGGTGAAATTTCATCTAGGCCCGCTTTTATTAACATTTAGTGTATGCAGTATTTGGAATACATCCTCTTCCTTCACTTCTAACACTTTATCATTCTGTAAAATTTATTTGTTTTGTCTGTGCCTTCGTTATATTTTTAATTCTGATATTGTCTTGTATCTTAAATTCAACTGCCCTTTATTAACCTTATATGTGCTGTGCTCCCAGCACCTAACTTTATGCTGCTTAACATATATCTCCCTGTTCCCACTGCTAGTAAACAGACTTTAAGTTATCAGTCTATCTACGATATACGGGTTACCAATTCTCGCACTAATCAATCAGAAAAATTTATTTTCATTAATGACTGTGCCATTCTAATTGAATTTTATGTAGTTTGAGAATTAAGGTAAGGAATACAGGCATGCATGCAGGTTTGCTAGTTTTTTTTTAGCGATAGTGCATTGTCAATTGATCAGGCAAGGTAGTTAAACAAAACATTTTATTTTAGGTTAGTAAAAAAAAAGTACAATACACACTAAGGGGAGAAGAAGTCTCTCTCAGCTTATTCAAGTACACAAGTAACATACAATTTAGTAACTTTACACATAACAATTACATATTCCCATTACAATGCTAACCTATCTATAATTATTATTATTACCCAAGACCATGGAGTCAAAGACTCATCTGGGATAATAAGCATGTAGTTATTCCCTAATATACATCTTAACTTAATTACTTAATTCCTTCCATTATATGTACAAATTTGCAATGAATTTACCCTTTTGTAACCATAACCCATTATTTAACATTTCACAAACAAATACCTGTAAGCACCCTCATTACACATACTAATTCCAATTGTACCTTTCCAAAACATTAACAAAATGCGCTTACATACAGTAGCCTTTTACCTACACCATTCAATCGATTGCACAAAACATCATGGGTTACGATCGTTGCTTAGACAATGTGGCAGGTCTCGCTCTGGGAATTGCAGACAAGGTTGGAGTGATTCTTCCGTCGGTACTGCTGCTGCGATTTCCCATCCGTAACTGGAAAGAAACCGCCAAAATCTCCATTATGACTGCAAGTAGTAGCTCTCCTACATGTCCATGTATTCAAGCAGAAGTTCCATTGATAACGGCCTCACCTTTACACACCTGGAACTCTGCCAAAAGTTTCCAAAAGGCAACAAACAAAAAGTCCTAAAAATCGAGAGCCTTGCTGGTCCATCTCAATCCTCTTTTATATCTTCTCTAATCCTTTGTTACTCGGTTATAGTTTCCAGGATTACCTGCCAGCATGACCACGTCACTTCGGCTCCCTCCGCTTGTGAGTCTCTATTGTGGGTGCGTATTTTTATGATCTCGACTGTGCAAACGTTTGTTTTTGCTTAATCATCCTTCTAATATCTGTTAATCCCCTCTTTTCCATTTTACATACAACTTAATGGAAACTATTTTATGGATTTTACAGAAAATGTATTACATTTATTTAATTAACACAAAAATTTTTGGTATGTTTGGAAACCTCTGTAAAATCAAACTCGATGAGTTAAATAATTGAACAAATTGCAAGAGATTTTACAATTAATTATCCTTTAGGAATATAGCTTGCTGTACCAAGATGAAACACTAATAAATCATCAACAAATTACTGCCATGTACCCTCAAGGGGGGTGTACAGGATATGATAGTACTACATGAAAAATTTACATCATTACTAACTTCCTATCTACAATTTTCCTCCAAATCAGTCTGTTACTTGTCAAGACCCCAACATTATCAGATCTTATATTTCTATCATCTAAGGCACTATGTACCGTACCAATCCACCTATATCTTGGTCTTCCTCTAGATCGTTTTCCTGCAAACCTGGCAGAGAACACTCGTTTTGCTAATCTTTCCTTGCCCATTCCTTTATCAATGGAACTTCTGTTTGAATATAGGGACATGTAGGAGAGCTACTACTTGCAGTCATAATGGAGACTTTGGCAGTTTCTTTCCAGTTACGGATGGGAAATCGCAGCAGCAGTACCGACAGAAGAATAACTCCGACCTTGTCTGCAATTCCCAGAGCGAGACCTGCCACATTTTCTAAGGAACGATCATAACCCATGATGAGGACGTATATGAAGTTTTGTGCAATTGATTGAACGGTGTAGGTAAAAGGCTACTGTATGTAAGAACATTTTGTTAATGTTTTGGAAAGGTACAATTGGAATTAGTATGTGTAAGGAGGGTGCTTACAGGTATTTGTTTGTGAAATGTTAAATAATGAGTTACAGTTACAAAATAAATTCATTGCAAATTTGTACATATAATGGAAGGAATTAAGTAATTAAGTTAAGATGTATATTAAGGAATAACTACATGCTTATTATCCCAGATGAGTGACCATGCCACCCGAGATAGGCTCTGTTAATGCATTCCTGGATGCTGAAAATGTCAAGTTCTTTCCTAATTTCCTTATTTTTAATATGGTATTGCCATTGATTACATCTGTTCACGCCTCTCATATCTGCAGTCTCTAGTCTTTGGTCAAGTGTTTTACTTCTGACCCAGCTCTCAGATCCATAAGTCAAAACTGGTTTGAACACGGTCTTATATACAACTAATTTAGTGTTTTGACTAATTTCTTTCTTATTCCATATAAATTTATTTAGTTGACTCCCTACTGTACCAGCTATGTTGATTCTGTTGTCTATTTCCATATTTAATTTACCATCTTCACTAAAAATCGTGCTTAAGTAGCTGAAATGTTTTACTTGTTCCACCAGTTCTCTCTTCAAAACAGTTAATATTTTCATTCTCTTTGTCTTCTTAATGCTGACCTTCATACCATATCTATTACAACAGTTATTCAATTTAGTCAGGGAATCTTGCAGACTTGTAGCAGATTTATTTAGAAGTATAACATCGTCTGCATAAAGATTAACATCTCCAATTTTGATATCATGTTTAATACCACTTTCCTTCATAATGTGATCCATATAGATAATGAATAACAGAGGGGATAATGCACATCCTTGTCTCACACCAGATTTAACATTAAACCATCTCCCTGTATTTTCTTTAATTCTAACTGCTGACTTACAACTCAAATAAAGACTAAGTATTGCATGATATAATGCCCCATTAACACCATATAACTGTAGCGTATTGAATAGCTTCTCTCTTGGCACCTTGCCATATGATTTTCCAGATCGACAAAACTTAAATACAGATCTTTGTTATATTCCCGTGATTTTTCAACTATTTGTCGTAAAGTGAAGATCTGATCCTGACACTCTATTTGGCCAGGTTGTTCTTCACCAAGCATTTCTTCCACAATTCTTCTGAAGTATACTTGCATAAATCTTACCAGGAACACTCAGTAGGGAAATACTTCTGTAATTCTCACATTCAGTTTTATTCCCCTTTTTATATATGGGTACTATGAGAGCTCCACTCCAATCATCGGGAATTTGTCCCTCTGTCCAGGCCTTCTGAACTAAGCGGTGCAGCCACTGTGAACTTTTATACCACCATACTTCAGCATTTCTGGTCAAATATTATCTACTATTCCTGTTGCCTTTCAACATGTCAATCCTTTAATGGCTTTTTCTACTTCAAGTATGGATATGTATTCTTGTTGAGTTTTTTTTACCACTATGCTATCACTGCTTGTTTCATTTAGCAATTTTTTGAAGTAATTACTCCATACTTCAAGGATATCTTTTTCTCCCGTTTTCATATCACCTTTATCATCTCTAACTCTTTTTACAGCACTCTTTCCTCCATTTCTAAGCTTCTTCAACAACCTCCAGAATATCTTACCACCTTCTTGATATTTATTTTCTATGTTCTTTCGAAAGTCCTCCCATTACTTTTGTTTAGCTTGTTTTACCCAGTGTTTAGCTTTCTTACATTTGTCTCTGTATTCTCTAAGAGCTCAAGCTGACTTATTTGCCAGGAATTTTTGATATGCTTTCTTCTTTTACTTCACTACCTCTTTAATTTCCTGTGTCCACCATGGAGTTCTGATTTTTCTACCCTTGCAGATAACCTCACCACATGCCTCTCTGGCTGAATCAATCAGGGTTTTCTTCAAGGCTTGCCACTGAATCTCCAAGGTTTGGTTCCTGTTCTCAAACTCTTTCATTATTCCTTCAATAATCTTTGTGTATTTAGTCTACAGTTCACATCTCAGAGCCGCTCAACTTTTATTAGCTTTAAAACTTTCTTACATGTCATTCTTTTCAATATGAAATTCAATTTTATCCTGCTCAAGACTAAATAGTGATCACTTCCAATTTCAAATCCCCTGTACACTCTGATGTCCTGCACCAGGGAGAAAACATCACTATCAACAATAACATAGTCAATGAGACTTTTTCTTATTCCTTGCCTCTTCTCTCCATGTGAATTTGTGCACATTTTTATGTTGGAACATGGTGTTAATAATAACCAGTCCATGTCCTGAGCAGAAATCCAACAGGTATTTGCGATTATTATTATTAGCTTTGGTCTTTTCTCCAAATTTTCCCAAAATATTTTTGTATGTTTGACAATCATTTCCTACTCTGCTATTTAGATCCCCAACAAGTATCACCTTTTCCTTTTTCATTGTGTCAGTTGCCTTCTCTAAAGCCTAAAAAAATTCCTCCACTTCTACCTTAGTAGAACTTTCTGTGGGACCATACGCACAAATAAGTCTCATTTTCCAGTTCCCCATTCTGATATTTGCCCACATCACTCTACTTGAGACTGCTTGCCATCCAAGAAGATTAGCCTTGTATTTAGTGTTCAGTACTATGGCTACTCCTTATTTTCCTTGTCTGAATATAATATTTTGTATTTATTGCTCAGAAAGATCTCACCAGTTTTTGTTTCAGTCACCCCTATTATGTTGATCTGGCACTCAATTAGCTCCATTTCTTTGCCATTCAGGCTTCTTATGTTGATAGTACTGATCTTTAACTCTGGTGATGTAGAGTTGGGGTGTGTTTTCAGATTTGTTATAGTAGCTGACTTTTCGCTGTTTGCCCCCGTTCCTTGGTGAAAACAACGGGGGCCTTGTTCAACTGGGTGACGCCCCCAGTCAGCATGAAATTCTGTCATGTTGTACTATCATTTGAAATTTTGGTTTAAGCCAATAAGAATACAATTTAGTTGGCTAAATCCCAAATTGCCAGCCCATCCTCGTTCATTCAGTATCTAGGTAGATACCCAGCAGGGTGCACCACGAAAAGGTGAGGATTGGACATTAGGTCCTTAGCCCTGGTCGATTCTCTGCATTCCTTGAAAGGCTATGTGGAGGTCTCTTCTCGGTTATACAGCTTTAACCCAAAATGATCATTAAATAGTTCAACTACATCATTTGGTCAGCTGATTCTCGTCTCCATCCACTATCATTTTTCCTCCAACTCACCACATAGCAAAAAAACTCTTGGATTGCATTGGCAGTATTCTCATATTCTGATCACTTTCCTAGCCTGAGCCCTATATTATTTTATTATTATTACGTAACACCTGCAGGGAGTCCAAAGACTTATCAAGGGAGGGCACCTACTCAACAACTCTTCACCATCTACAACTAACTGCAACTACACCATGCCATCTACCACCACCACTAGTATTTCCACAGACAATCACAAACATCCATGCCCATGGCAGGATTCGAACGCCTTTTGGCTGGAGAGTGGATATGCTAACCACTCGGCCAACCAAGCTGGTCCCAATATTCCTCGTGAAATTGTTCTCCACTTCTCTCTTTATATGTCTTCCATAATCTCTTTTTCTTCTGCAATTCCCCTTTTATTTCTCTTATCATTCGACTTCAAATTACTTTATCTTCTTTGTTCAAGGTATACAATCTACCATTGCTGTCAAAAACCTTTTCTTAAGTATCTTCCATTCATTAACAACCTCTCTTTCTTCAAATTCTTTCATTCCATCGCACTGTTGCAAGCTGGTTTTTAATTCTATGATAGTTTCACACTTATAATTCCTCATAAATTCTCTGTTTTGATACTTCTACATGCCTATTCATCCTCCAAATCAGGACTACATAGTCGCTCTTGCCAGCACACTGGAGCAAGTATAACATCTTATTCACAATCAGATCCTCTGATCAAATTCAAAACTCTTGATCCTTGTGTTCCCTTCACCACATGCTACCTAAGACGGTTCGCTCTCTCTCTCAAGTAATCCAATTTCTTTATTGCTGCATGCTCTGTCCTTTTCCCCGTTTATGTCACTATGTGAAATATTAAAAATTCAGTATAAATTACTCGCACAAAAAAAGATGGGACAGTGACAAAAGATTTATCAGTTCAACTAGATATTGCAAATTATATTGAAGTCCTAACATGGTTTGTAAAAATGTATATCACGGGTGAATATTCAGGATATGCTAGATGTGCAGTGCACATCCATGAAATAGCAATATCGCCGATATTATACTTTTGCATTTATTCCTGTTAAAAGACTCCCCTAATTGTTTCTTGGCTTCACATGATTCCAAAAATTAAACAAAATATAATAATGCTTCATGAAGAGGACACTTTTCGACATGTAAACATTACATCACATTCGCATTAATAGTCTGGGTGTGTGGTCACAAATACATACACCTTTGAACAGACAGTGTAGGGTCAAATTCTTAGCATTCCAGTAGAATGTTAAACCACCCAGATGGCGAGGTAGGGTGAACGCTGAGACAATAGCATCCAGAAATCAGTGCCTGTGATTGGTTATTGTATCAACCAATCCAATTGAACGTTGTCATGAGTTACTGTTTTTGTTTTCAGAGTTTCATCTATTTTGCATGCCTGAAGTGTGAACTGATGTACAAAGTAATTTTCTATAAATAATTTAGAACTTTTTTTTGCCCATATTTAAATGGGAAACAGGGTTGGCAATCTACTGAATGCCCCATTTTCTGCTAGAGCTTTCACGGATTATATGATTGTAGTTGAAGGAGATTAGAACTTGTGAACCCTTTATCCTTTTTTTAAAACTATATTAATTGATAATTTAAAGTATTCAAAGTTATCATACAATTAATTGCATCGGACAAGTTAAGATGAGCACCAATGTGCTAAGCACTCTCAAAACTCATGCATTGATAAAAATGTAATCATATGGTCAAATTGACTTGAATTTTGTAGGCAGGTTGCATAAGCCACATGACAGCACACCCAACCTAAATGGGCATGTGAAGCCAGTGATACACTCGTTCTATAAGCACCTGTTCTTTTGCATGACTTGTGTTTGTTCACGGAACTTTCTCTATGAAGGCACAAGTCCAAATTTTTATATTAATATAAACTGTTATATTTCATTATGTCGATGTATTTTTTTTTAGTCCTTATGATGAGCAGCTTCAGATATTTACCAGTTTGGCCAAAGTAAGATAAAGGATCAGGAATACCATTGAGGAAAGTTTGTATTTGATAGAAAGCAAAATTAAGAAAGTTGCTGAATAGGACAGAATGTGACCCTGAAGTTCAAGAGATCCAAGTATCATAGCAATATGCTTATTGATTGCTGAAACATAAGGGATGGACAGACAATCTTGAGAATTGAAGCTGGAATATCTTTATGTTTATGGCCTTTGATGAAAGTATTAAAAGAGTAATTTTATTTTGTTTTTCTCTTGTTGCAGCAAAGTATTCTTTCTTCTGCAGCTTATACCACTTAAGTAGGGTTGCTGTTTTCAATGAGTCTCTTCCACATCTTACTGTCTTGGACTGTATCCACATCCAAGTTCTTCATCCTCAAATCCTCCTCCACCAGCTCCTTATATCTCTTCTTTTGTCACTCACTCTTCCTCCTCCCCTGCACATCCATCTGCATGATCTTTCTTCCTACATACTCGTCCTCCCTCCTCATCGCATGACCAAACCATCTCAACCTTGCTTTCTGTGTCTTCACTCCTAAGTTCGTAACTTTCACCATTCCCCTCACATAGTTATCTCTCAGACGATCCTATCTAGTTACATCACACACATCCACCTAAGCATTCTCATCTCTGCTACCTCCATCCTGCTGATGTTATTTTTCCTCAGGGCCACAGTTTCCATAGCATATGTCATAGCTGGTCTCACTACTGTCTTGTAGATTTTGCCTTTTAGATTGATCAGCACCTACTTATCACATAGCACTTCATCCACTTGTATCCTGCATTCCACTTCCTTCTCAGCCTCTCCATCCTCTTTCACTGTTGAATCGAAGGTATCTAAAGTCCCTAACCTTCTTAATGACATTTTCTTCCAGCTCGAGATCTGTCTCTTGGCTGCCATCCACTTTACAACACATATACTCTGTCTTACTTCTGCTCAGCCTCGTACTCTCCTCCATATTTCCAGTTTAGCTGCCACTTCTCTTGATTCTGCACACAGTACGATGTCATCCACATACAACATTATCCAAGGTGCGTCTTCTCTCACCTTCTCCATCTAATTAACAATGCGATGGAGGAGGTGAGAATCTTCCCTAAAACTGAAGTTTTCTGATGAAGCATAAGATTTTCTAAAAAGGAGATGTATTATGTTAAAAAATGTTAATTTTCTTGACCATAACAGTTATATAAAAAGACTTCTAATGGGACTATATTGATCAAGTACATATAATAACCAACTAAGGCTGTTGGCATCTTCAGGGTACATAACTGATGTAAGGCACTAAAAAGTAAAAAACTGTTACAAACTATAATCAACCAATTCAAATTATATTAGACAAAAGAACAGTATGTACAAAACATGCATTGAGCGTGCTGATCTCACTTGTTATTTAGGAACGTTCTATGGTTGGCACTGTAATTCAGTTCTGGTGAGTTAAGAGATCTAATAAGGGTCTTCCAGATCACAGGCAAGATTAGTCCTTGGTTCCTGTTAAGGTTTTGTGTACAGTGGGCAACTGCTATGGCTTCTTTAATAAATCAGGAGCGGAAGTCCTCCTCTCTATAAGGAATTGTGCTTCTATCCCACTCTATGACATGGTCATTCTTAAGAAGTGAAAAGCTAACCTCGATTTTTCTTATCTGTTATTATCGATGTCACCAATGTGTTCTTTTTGCCTAATTTCAAGGCTCCTTGAAGTCTGGATGATATAATTCAAGCCGCACGAGCAGGGTATGTTGTAAACTCCAGCATATTTGAAGAAAGGATGGTTATCTTTTGGAGATCTTAAGAATTGTCTAATCATTTCTGTAGGTTTAAAGGCCACTCTTATTAATGCACCAAATTGTCAGTTACTAAAGATGGTTGCCTGCTCCGTTCATCATCGTGCACACCTGTCCTTCCTTCTTTAAAAAGTCTTACTCATCTTCGTACCATTGAATCACTCATTGCATGTTCTCCATAAACCTCAATAATTTGCTGATGAATTTCAGCTACTTTAACGTTCCTCGCATTCAAGAAATGGATAACTGACCTAATTTCACATGCGGCGAGCGATTCGATTTTCTTAGATATTATAAACACACACCAAGAAGTGTATACACACGATGCGAATGTCTGAAAATGGCACCAACACCTTGCTAAGGAATCAACAAACTCAACATCCATACGCACCATTGCGATCACAGCACTGCAGTGAAAATATTTAAAAACAGAACTTACTGTCTGGACTTCCCTCATATATTTGAGTGACCTAAGAGGTGTAAAGAGGGATGGGAGAGACAACAAAAGAACTAAATGACTACATGAAAATTAAGAAAGAGTGCAGCTATTAGTTTGATATGACAGGAGTGAGCCTCCGCATTGTTATTTAGAAGTACTGCAAGGTTTACATGAAGCCATTCATAAGAAGAGACCTGAACTTTTGTTGATCCATTGGATCATCCATCACAACAATGTCGCTGCACATTTCTGGCTAGAAAATTGATCACAAAATTGGATTCACTGGACAGTCCCTTGCAACTTTTGGCTGTTCCCAAAACTGAAGAATGGCTGCATAGTCTCTGACATCCAGTGTCATGTGGTGACAGTAATAAAAAGCATTCCAGAAAATTTTTAACAATGGCAACATCATCTAGCCACATTGCTGCACAGGGGGGATTACTTTGAAGGTGATAGCCACTAGTCTACAGGTAAGCAAATATAGTTTTTATATGGGCATTCTGGGAATTTCCTTTTCACACTTTGTATGTCATCAATTTCTTGTTGATTCTACATCAACTGTTGAATAAACCTCATCTAGGAGGTTTATTAACCCTACGGAGGTCGCAGTCAAAAAAATTACAGTGTAGGTCGCTTGTATCTGAGAGATACATTCATTACTAGTATGCACTAAAATGTGATAAAACTTAAAGAAAACACTGCAAATAAATACACGATGGTTTATTTATTTTCAGTTACAATCTAGAAATTATTGAACAAAGAAAAAACAACTAAACCAATACTATTTTCTAATGCCATGATTTGTTTGCTCTTGTCATTGCACGTTACGTCATTCCCAACTGTAACTGCTCAAAGGGTATTTTTAGTATGCTTGCGCGCCTTATTTCTGTGAGATATGAAACGTTTATTATTGGTGCCTGGTGAACTATTTTTTGTAAATCTTATTTTATTTTGTTAAAATAACATATTTATTATAGATACAAGGCTGAATTATGACAAGTGTCACTGTTGAAAATACGAAAAGAATATTTTTTCAATTATCATTACACAAAACAAATGCACTGCGATCTAATGCGATATTCATTTGCACTTGTCATTGCTATTGATACAAAACTTTTATTATTGGTGAGGATGAAATATTTTTAATAAAGCAATTTTTAATATGTAAATTTGTTTAGTAATAAATTCGTTACTGATTAGGGAAAAAAATGTTTTTTTTTTTTGTATATATGCAACACCCCCACTTAAAATTTTCACTGGCTGCCACTACTAACTGTACTAGGGATTGGAAATAGGAAGTGATCACCATGATAAAATTGAAATGAAAGCATGTAAGAAATCAATAAAACATAGCATACTTGTTTTGATTCATCAAGGGAGACATGTGGTGAAGTTATAGGATAGAAAAATCAGAACTTCATAATGGACGCAAAGTAAAGGTAAAGAATCAGTATGTGCTCTTAAGAGAATAGAGGGGAGGAATCAAAGCAGTGTGTAAAAGTATCTAAATAAAAGTCATGGGAAGATTGAAAAAGCTTAGAAATTTAGGAAAGACTACTGGAAGAGGAATCGAGATTTGAAAGATTGCTAAATGAAACAAGAAGTGACTGAAAATAGTTAAGAGTTCATATCAATAGTAGAGGTAGAAAAACTATCAAAAATCTCAAATGTGGAAAGGCAGTTGGAGTAGATGGTATTCTATGAGAAATGTTCAAATATGAGGTAATTTTACAGTTGCTCATGGCATAATCTAAAAATCATGGTCAGAAGGTTGAATTCCATGTGATTAGAGTAGAGCTCTCGTGGTATCCATGTGTAGAAAGAAAAATAAAACGATGTAAGAATTAGAGGAATTTTCTTATTAAGTGTTCCAGGTAAGATTTACACATTGGATGCCTGGGTTCTTGCCAAACCAAGAAGTTATGATCAAGTTTTCACTTTAAGATAAATTGTTGAAAAATCATGAGAATATAACAGGATATCTACTTAAGTTTTGTAGCTTGGGTAGAGGCATATGAGAAGGTACTTAGAGAAAAGCTGTTTCAAAATGCTGTAAATGGGACATTGTATTGAGCAGTATACACATAAGTCAGCAGTTTGAATTGAAGGAGGTACAGGAGGTTTGATGCTAAATCAGTTATGAGAAAAGAGTGCATACCATACTACTGTTATTTATCTCTGTGGATTACATTATGAAAGAAAGTGGCTGATGATGTTATACAGTTAAGTAAATCCATTGCAAATCGGCAGGATTTTTGTAACTAAATGCATGGAGGAGTGGTGTCGGTAGTGGAGTGCCACAGGGTTTTGTTTTGAGGCAATTATTTTTTAACTTGTATGTTAATGACTTAACTGGAGCTATGCAGCTGTTTGCCAATGATGCAAAGTTGGAAAGAACTGTAAGAAGGAACACATGTAGCCTTACAAGAGTATCTCAGTAGATTATGTGAATGGAGCTATTAGTTCAATGTTGTGAAGTGTAACAGCTTGAAATTTGGTAGGCAAGAGTGGGATGCTGAATATATAATTAAGAGACTGGTGGACTGTGAGTGGTGAAGGCAGAAAGTTATGGTATGGATGCCCTCCCTCGATGAGTCTTTGAACTCTTTAGAGGAGTCACACAATAATAAAGGACTTGAAGTTTATGGATAACATTACTAAAATTGGAAGAACATCGCAATGAATTATGGCAATAATGAGGAGGATCTTGGCATACAGAGAAGCAAAGAGGTTATGGTTCCTTCATGTCTGGGTAGATTTGGTTGCCTGGTTTTCAAGGGAATGAGGATATATATGAGTGGATCCAGAGAAGGCTAAGTCAATGTCAGATTTATGTGAGGAGAGATTGAGGGAATGCAACTTGCAGAGCCTTGGGAATAGAAGAAGGAAAGAGGATATAATTGAGACATGCAAGTGAGTGAGCGATTGTTACCATATTAATGTGGAGGAAATTATTGAGAGAGTAGTGGGAAACAGAAGTAAAACAAGAGGCCACCCCTGGAAACTATAAGGAGGGTCTAAGCAGGTGAGTGAGAAGTAGGTTCTTTGCATGGAGAGCGATTTGTGAGTGGAATGCCTGAAAGTGTAGTTTGAGCAGAAATTATGAATGGGCTTAAGGCATGGTTTGTCGTTCTTTTTGCATGGACTTCTCACAATGCATCCTTTGACTCCATAGTGTCAGATGTTAATAATTAAATTGAATAACTGGTGTTATAAATTTGATATGAAGATCAGCATTGAAAACACGAACTGAAGTTCTAGAACAAATAAAATGAATTAGCTACTTGGGCACAATTTTTATTGAAGATGGCAAATAATAGAGATAGAAAACTGGTATGGTAGGTAGTCAAATTAATACACTACTTGGAAAGAAGTCAACAGATACCATAGTGTGAGGAACAAACAGCCACAGCATCTAGCTTAATAAGATGTAGTGCCTCCTTTCACTGCAATGACTGCAGCAATCCTGTGAGGCATATGATAGCGATCAATAGGAATTTTGGACCATTCTTCTAGTTTCCATGTAATGGGGTAATGCTCCAGTTCATCCCACAGATGATCAGGGCTCTGTAGAAGCCAGTCAAGTGTGGTGACATTCATGTCCACAAACCAAGCAGTTACAGCAGCAGCCTTATGGCACAGTGTGCTGCTGAAAAAGATAGTGATCAGTTCTGTAGAAACACCACAAAGTAGGAGGCATTGCATTGTCAGAATGTTCAGTTACCTCTTGGAGTTGAGTGTTTATGGCACCACAAACAGATGTCTGAAGCCAAACCAGGAAAAACAGAACCATACTGTAACATGATTTATTGCTCCATAACATAACTTTTCAAGTTTCTATATCCCACTGTACATGCTCTTTGCACTGCTGAAGACAATTTTGCATGTTGGTTCTACCATGGAAACTCATGTTGTGAGCCTCAGGCACTGAATATTTTTGTGCAGATTTGTGTTCCAGTCCATGTCCAGAACTCTGCATTCAATGTGTCAGCCAATGAATGGCCATTTTTGCATATCATTCTTTGTAGCACTCTATCGTAACGTTCATTGAGTGCGCTTGTGGATCATCTGCTGCAGGGAGTACTTGCAGTCGACTCCTTGCACTTCCATTTCAGTATGGTATCACTGATTATTGACCTGGGATGATCTAATTTTTGACCAATTTGCCAAACACTAGGCCTTTAGCATGGCATTCTATCACAACACTTCTTTCAGACTCCGTCAGTTCCTTTCTTGCCACCATTTCACCGACTTTGGAGGATTATATTCCTCTAATTTATACTGGCTACAAACATGTGACTCGTTACATGACATGATGCACTTTGCCCATGGGGATGGCTGTTGACTTCTTTCCAAACAAGTATGTTTTTATGGAATAAGAGAAATTATTCACACACTAAACTAACTGTATACAAGACAATATTCAAACTGATTTTAACTTATACACTTAAGAGTAGGGATAGAAATAAGATGAGAAACCATGGATATGAAATTTCTGATCATAATTAGGGGAATGAACTGATGGCATCAGTGGCAGAATCAGCAACAAAGTCTCCCCCTTCCCGATAGTAGGAAAAGAAATGTAAGTAGTGCTTTAGAACAGCCGTGAAATAACGAAAACAAATTTAAAATGTTTTAACACAAAGTGTGCCATGTCAAAAATAATATTTGCTGTGTATATTTTGTATTGAATATAAATATTATAATAACACATGTCTGTATTTAGATTTTTTTTTTTCGATGGGGACCATGAAATATTTTAATTTTTCCAAAGGAGGCCTTTACATCCATAAGTTTGTGAAGCACTACTTTAGAAGACCAAAATATGTGATCTTGCAGATGAAAATTGTTTACAGGAAGTTCATAATGATGTAGTATTATCTAATGAACTGTCTGGTGAAAAAGACTTGCTACAGCTACCTTTTCTTAAACCTCTCCCTCCCAGTTCACTACTTGGTAACTTAGACCATAACTTCATTCAGGTTTCCTTAGTCTCATATCCTTTAGCATTATGAAGATGCCGAATGGGTTGACTTTTACAACTGATACTCCTTTCCATGATTGGACTATGGTGTGAGTTTGGGTATTATAATCCAGCCAACTGCTCAAACTGAATAACAGAAGTAAGTTACTGAAATGATGGCCTTCCTCCAAAAAATTCTGCATATTAAGTGGTTCAAGAACAAAACTCCAGGATCATACTAAACCCACAGTGCAGCATAAAATCATTAGTCCATCCAAATCTGAACTAGAAAATTGAAGAAAATCTCTGTTCAAACAGTAATCAAGCGTTCTGGTCCCTTGTCAAGGCCATTGGGTTTAGTTTTTATCCATCCATGTTTCAGCCTCTCACATCCAGTTAATATTTTAGAGTGGCATCACCAGGGCTGACCCACTGACATTATCATTCTTCATCATTCAATACAAAGTACCCCTCATTTTACCAAGAACTTCTTGCTGCACATCCCTCATCTTGAATAGTTTAAACATCAACAACTAATTGAGGTGTTTGCTAAAAAATAAAAACAACTATTAATTAAATTAAGGGGATATTAGATCCCACATTGTTTTAAAACCGAATAAGAAACTCAAAGATTGGAATCAGAGAGTTTCATGCTGAATATAGTATAAAAAACTAGAAAAGTATCGGCGAATACTAGCGTGAGCTGAATGCAAGTAGTCCTAGAACGTAGTACAAACACGGGCAACTCGTTGCAAAGGTGGGGAAAGTTCTGACCATTATTCTTTGTTATTACATTATGGTAGGGAGGTCACTATCCAGACCAGTTTCAGCCTTTATTGAGGCTTCATCAGTGAGTAGCTAGACCAAATTATTAATGCAAAAAGAACTTATATATTCTGCTATACGAGTTGTCCAAAAGGTGTACCCATTAAGTTACTTAAATATAAAGGGCCAACAGGCTTCATTTCGGCGATATAAACATTAATTAAATTAAGGGGATATTAGATCCCACATTGTTTTAAAACCAAATAAGAAACTCAAAGATTGGAATCATTTGTTCAATTCAAAGATTCAACTACTTACATTCAGCTCATGCTAGTATTCGCCGATACTTTTCTAGTTTTTTATACTATATTCAGCATGAAACTCTCCGATTCCAATCTTTGAGTTTCTTATTCAGTTTTAAAACAATGTGGGATCTAATATCCCCGAAATGAAGCCTGTTGGCTCTTTGTATTTAAATAAAAACAACTATGCTTTGGAATTAACACCTATCCTGTATCATCTTTCCTACTTGACCAGCATCTCATTTCAAAAAAAAAACTATCATGAAGAAGATGAACAGTCGAGTCTTATCCTCCTGATGACAATATGCTCTATTCCTCTTTGTCATTTGACAAACCTTGTTGTGCACAATCATTAGAATTTAAGATCTAAACTCTGATCTTCATGCTTCAGTCAGAGAAGATTAAATCTTGCTATCTTCAGCATTGCCAAAACACCCTCCTTTCTGTTCAAGATACCTGTAGATTGCTAGTGCTGGAAATTTGAAATTTCCAGAGTATTGGTAGCACCAATATGTGTGGCACCAATATGTGTGGCATATTGGTGCAAAGAATGTGTAAAGGCATTCTGATCAGTTGCTAATCCGCATATTGGTGCCACACCAAAGTGTGGCACCAATATGCGGATTAGCAACTGATCAGAATGCCTTTTTCAAAGGCATTCTGATTAATGCCAATCATAGAAATTATTTTCTATGATTGGCATTAATATGAATGCCAATATAAATGCCATACTATCCTTTCACCTCTGTTATTTTGAGAACTTCCCTCACTGTCTTGTCCATGACACTAATATTCTATAGGTTTTGCAACTTTTTGTGGGATCTGATATATATAAAGTGGATAGCATCTCTGCTATCAATGTACAAATTTTATTTGCCACATCAATCTTTCACCCTTTTAATGCCTATTTCTGATATTTCATTTGTTATGACATTTGTAGCAACAGAAAATGGAAGAAGAAGAATATAGATTTAAAGTGGCTACTGGTGACTATAATGATCCAACTTCTAGTGCCTCAGCTGCAAAGAAACGCAAGATCAAACAGAGTTCATACTTTAGTGATGAGGAAATAGAGGATGATGACTGAGAGGTCTTGTAAGATTTGTATATATGTGTACAGTCAATATTTCTTCCTGATTACTTTGTCTGAATTTTTTTTTTTCCCCCGTTTAAATGAATTGATATACCAGCTACAGTGTGAAACATCTTTTGTAAAGGAAAAAATAAAACTCTTGTTTTCTTGCTGTAAGTGTTTTTTTTCCCCTAGAAATCTAAAGAATACAAAAATTGTTTTACTTTTGAACTCTGACTTAAAATATAACCATATCATAAAATAAACTCAAATTTTACAACAGTAGCGACAAAGGCAGAAATAAATATTACTAAAGCAAATGTTCTTAAACACAGGCAAGTGATCTTTTTACCAAATTGGAGGCAACTCTTCAAAGCATGGAATTACTGGCTGCTCTGATTACTTCAGTGATGTTTGTCTCAGTTCACCAATTGTACGAGGATTATTTTTATACACCTTATCTTTCAGGTAACCCTGTAAAGACAAATCTGGCGACCTTTGCCAAAGTACTTTAGAAATCAGTCTGTCACCAAAAAATGTGCAAAAATTGCATTATTTCATTTGATGTATGGCAAGTGGTACTGTCCTGGTGAAAATAGCAATCATGTTCTTCAATCTCGAAGATAACCATGAACTGAGTGATGTCTTGGTACAGCGCATTGTTCAATGCCATCTCAAAGAAAATGGGTACAACAGTGCGATGCTGTAATACTGCACACCACACTCAGATTTTCAGAGAATGCAAGATCGTTTCATGGAAAACACAAGGATTTTCCAATGACCAAATTCTGTTATTTTAGATTTTGACATATCCACTTAAGTGGAACCACACTTCGTCACTGAAGAGAACATTGTCCAGCTCAGGAACTTCGTTTTCTTCAAGAAATGACTGAAACCATCTACAGTACACACACGTTTTCTCCTTATCCACTGGCTTCGATTCCTTAACTTAGTAAACACAATATGGACAAAGCTTTGTTTGGTGGCTCTCCAAGTACTGCTGTGCGAAGAGTTTTCTAAGACTGTTTGAAGGTGAATGTTGCAACACTGTACCATAGTCACTTTAGCGTCAATCAAAATGGAAGACCTTCCATTTTGATTGACGCTAAAGTGACTATGGTACAGTGTTGCAATTGATCTAGTTTCCCCATAATTGGCATAATTTCCCCATCGAATTTTAAGGAACAACAGTCAGGATACTTTTAACAACTTTGACAAAACTCCTCCACAATATTTGCATAAGACTGACAGGCCATTCCAGAATAATTCGTTGCTCCTGGGAAAGTACCATTTTGCTTTCCTCATAAACAAAACTATGCAACGGATGCCCAGTATTTGACACATGGCTGTTAGTGGCTAGTAGTCCTAAGTTGCCTTCTATAGGTGAAATGAATGATTAGAATTGAAACACTTCGATGCATCTCAGCTTCAACTTTCATGTGTATGACTTTTAGATCACCCTGTGTGTGTGTGTTTAAATGAATTTAATGACTAGAAGCTGAGAGATACCAAAATTAAAAAAAAATACTATTTATTATATTATTTGATTGCACCACTAGCTGTTATCTTAGAAAACTTCATTGGCTGCCTAACATGAAAAGAGAAATACAAAAATAAACATTACAAGAGGCAGCTATAAATTATTTTTTAAACATGTTGCTGACATTTGAAGCCATTCTAAATGCCATAGTATTGTTGGGCATGTTCTTGTGTATGCCAAAGTTGGATAATCAGATAGGTTATAGTTAAGGTTAGTATTAAGATGGACAGGATTAAGGACAATTTCTGTTGATTCCACAATTCTTCTCTCTAGTTCATCGTAGCATCTAAAAATGTTTTCCGATTTGTTCTAGATCACTGGATGAACAACAGAATGTGATTATACATGGTAGAACTAGAGCCAACACAGTCTCTTTGCACAACTCAATAGATTTCTCTGTCTGACCAAAATAGGGCACGTTGCAGTTACACCAGAGACAAGCTCCTGAATTCTTTGAGCTGTCATGTTTTGGTTGGTGGACAGAGGAGGTAAAAAGAAGTGTAGATTTTAATTTTTTTGAAAATTTTAGCTAACTTTGATGAAACAGAGTTGATATTCAGTAGAGATACCAAGCCTTTTACATCAGTATGGTGAGCAGGTGGATTAAAAAGTAGCTTATGAACAGTGTTTAGGATAGCTGTTTTTCTAAAAGGTTGTAAAAAGAAACTGTGATCTTTTCACTGAGGAGGGAGCAAGCACATTTACTTGAAGTAGAAATGGTGCCACACTTTTGGGCAGATAATGATGTGACTGCACATGAAGGTATTTATTGGTATGTGAGGATTTTCTATAAATAGAGATCTTCAGTTTTTCTGACACACAAGTGAGTTTTACATCCAGAGTATTCTTGGATGTCGATTGTTGAGATGATTCAGAAACTGGTCCATGACCCCAAATTAAGAAAATATCAACATACCTTTTCTATAACCTTGGCTTTAATGGGAAGGAATTGATTGCTTTTTCCTCAGTTTTCTAAATATAAATTTGCTGATATAAGAGAAAATGGGTTGCCCATGGCCAAACTGAAATTTTTTAAAGTTCTGTTTTTAAATAGTATATTTAACAAGAAAGTAACCAGAATTTATGCAGTGCATCAAGAGTGAAAACTTTTTTTTTGATATCTTTTAAAATAATTAAAACCTCTTCTGTAGGCACATTAGTAAAGAGGGAAATAACATTGAAACTTGCCATAATTTCATCTTTTTGAAGATTGCATGTCTTTAACAATCGCAACAAAGTGTTCCAAATTCTTAGGAGAAGAGATGATTGAGCCTGTTAAACTTTTTAAAACCTTGGCCAAATGTTTTGAAAGCTTGTATGTGGGAGAATCAATGCCATCTGCAAGGGTCTTAGTGGAGTGAGTGTTTTCCTTATGTATTTGATGCAAGCCATAAATAAGCTTAAGTTTCTAGGAAATTCCATAGTGGTTCTCAGGAGATTGTTAGTACAATTTTGAAGTTCACAAGTTGGATCCCTTTTAAGAATTTATATATATAAATTACCATTCATCTGACCCTCAAAAAACCACTCCTTCAGTTATTAGTATGGCAAGATAATTGAAGGGTCAGTGGTTTACTGTATGTGGATTTTGTTAACATCATTTAGTGACAATACTATTTTAAAGAAAAATAAACTAGGGAGGATAAATTTTGAACTCACTTAATCTATATATGTATACACACACATACAACAGCAAAGTTTATTAATAAAGTATATAATCAAATATTTTGATATGAAACCACAGGTTATCTTCAGTGAGCTGTTCTTTCAAAACAGATGAGCCACTTGGTAGAGTACAGTAAATATAAATGATGAAAAAAGTTATTGTTTATAATTACTAAAGGATTAGACTTTCCCAAAATTTTGGGAAGGAAACAGCAGTCATTCTGGTTAGGATGATATAGTAGCACTTTGCATTCTGATTAAGTGCTCAACTTGAAAATGACAGCCAGGTAAAAGATGGCTTGTTGATTAGAATATTCTCTTTCAACTTTGTCAATCTAAAATTGAAATTCTCATAAGAAGAATACTCATATATTTCTTTATTCAATCCTACCATTTTATTTTTAAGAAATTGGTGGTGGCACCAGAATGAGTTTACTGAAGAAAATGTAGTTTTCCTATCTCATAAGGAAAAAATTGTCACAAAACATTAGGCTAATCAGTATGTTAGAGTGGCATTCAACAATTAGAAACCATAAGTAGGGTGTTGGGGAAGAGAATACAAAGAGATGATTGCTGGAAGGCGTGGTGCAGATGAGCTTCCTCTGATAAGTACTCTAATTCCTAGAGGTATCTGTATAATATAATATTCTTACTTAGATTTCTTGCCAAGTTTTTTTTTTTTTTAAATCACAGTCTAATTTGCAACATAAGGCAATAATAATGAAAATAAATAATATATTTAATTACTTAGTTTTTAATCAGCAGCTTCAGAGCAAAACAGTTTGAAATTACAGCAGACAACACAATGACAACCGATTTCCACTGTTAACTTACTGTGAAGATCCATTTTGTGCTATGAATTAAATCATGATTTAAAACCTCAACATATAAACCTTTCTACTCATCTTATATTTCTGTATTATTGATAAATTGGTTTGCTAACTGTTCTCAGCAGTTTATATAGATATATATATATATATATATATATATATATATATATATATATATATATATATATATATACATACACACACACACACACAAGTAGAAAGATCTATTTTAAGATAGAAAAAAACAACAACAGGAAATGACAATATCCGAATTATTGTTGCTTGGAGAGGGGAGCCTATTGTTAGTGTACTTCATAAAATCTGCCAGCAGATGTAGAACATGAAATCTGGCAAAGACTAGCATAGATATTCTTATAATGACTTATGAGTTACAAGCAGGATAAAAATGAATATCAATACTGGAGGAGTATGTAAAAAAAGTTAAGAAGAATTAAAGATAAGCATCTTCTAGAGGTAAATTTATACTCAAATATGCGAATATTATTCAAGAAGTAGTAGTTTGAATACTATATATATATAACAAAAACTTGGAGACTGAGTGACACACGTGGAAGTAAACATCAATTCAGCTAGAGAGGCGCATGACAATGTTTGCAAGGATATAAAAATCAACACTCCAAGATGGATGCAAGAAATAAAAAGAAGTCCTGGAAAAGCATATCAAAAGTTCCTAGCTAGCAATTCATTACATATTCTGAGAGAATACAGTGATGAATGTGAGAAAATGAAGAAGTAATGTGTAGAAAAAAAACAGCTAAAACAAAAGTCATTGGATTAAGAATATTGAAGATAATTATCAGACTATTGAGAAAGCTTGGAAACAAGTACAGCAAAAGGAATATTAGAGATGGTGAAACATAAAAACTCAACATAAAGAAATGTTAGATATCTGCAGTAATTACTTTAAAAGACTGCTAGATGAAACAAGTGACTCAACAGTAGCAGAAATATAGAAGAATGCAGTCAGGTAGACATATCAATACTTGAGAATCAACAAGCCAAATGTGGAAAGGCAGCTGGAATAGGTGATAATCAACGAGAAATGCTCAAACATGGAGGTATAGAAGTTTTTCGTGGCTGCACCGTGTAATTCTAAAGGCCTAGTCAGAAGGTTGAATTCCAGATAATTGGGCTAGAGCTGCCATAGTACCTATTCAGAAAAAGAGAAAAAAAAGCAATGAGAATTACAGAGGAAGTTTTCCCTTGTAAATGTTTTTCTGGTAAGATTTATGCGAGGATACTTGTGAACAGGCTAAGAAAAATTAATTCAGAGAAACTTGAGAAGAACAAGCTAGACTCGGCCAAACAGGGACTGACAAATCATGGGAATACAAAAAGGGTCTATGTTTAAGTTTTGGACATCTGGAAAAGGTATCACAAGGTGTCACGAGAAGAACTGGTCAAAATGCTACAATTATGCAGCGTGAACAGGGTATTCTATGAAGAAATACATAGCCTATTTAAGTTGCAAGTCAGCTGTTTGAATTGAAGGAGGTAGAGGAAGATAGTTTAAAGACGTGAAAAGACTTGTCAAATGCCTTTTTCTGCTATATTGTACCATCATTTTATATTTTGGTACAACAAAATAGGCAGAAGCATTGAAATATCAACTGCATTGTGAATGGAGAACCTATAGAACAAGTAAACCATTTCAACTACTTAGGCGCGATTTTTAGTGAAGATGGTAAATTAAATATTGAAATAGACAACAGAATCAACAAAGCTGGTATGGTAGGAAGTCAACTGAATAAATTTATGGAATAAGAGAGAAATTAGTCAAAACACTAAATTAGCTGTATACAAGAGGTTCAAACCAGTTTTAGCTTATGGATTTGAGAGCTGGGTCAGAAGTAAAACACTTGACCAAAGACTAGAGACCGCAGATATGAGAGTCCTGAGAAAGATTAGAGGACTAAACACATGACATCAATGGCAGAAAGAATCACATATTAGAAAAAGTGAGTATATTAGGAAAGAACTTGACATTGTTAGCAGAGCTAGTCTCAGGTGGTATGATCATTTAAACAGAATGGGCGAGGAAAGACTAACAAAACAAGTGTTCTCTACTAGGTTGCCAGGAAAAAGACCCAGAGGAAGACCAAGATACAGCAATCCCTCGATTAATGGCGCCCCCGATTAGTGCGTATTTTTTTTTTCTATACCCAAATTCGATTAATGCGCCTATATACATCTTAAAATAAATGTTACCGATTTTAAAATTTTTCTATCTATACATTTTTATGGCTAACTATTTCAAAAAATCACTCACCAGAATGAAATAATTTAGCTACCGATTTAAAACATTTTACAAAGTTATTTTTTATGTAATACTACATTATTTCTATCTACACTATGTTCCAAATTTAACGCTTAATGTCGTCTGCTAATTACATAGCATTTTGATGATCATATCTCGTGCCTCCATTGCAATTGTTTTCGTTACTTTTTTTTATTTTAAAGTATTTTCCCAATCTTTCATCATGAGTAAAAGAATTAGTGAGCAAAAATGTGGAAGTGTGAAAATGATCCGAAAAGTAATCTGATTGGAAGAAGAACTTGAAATAATAAAGAAAAATGAACAAGGAGAGTCCAGAGCAAACATAGGACAAGAACACAAAAATGGGGGAATCAACTATAAGAGCAATTTTAAGCAAAACTGCTGAATACATAGAGAAAGGTAAGGTTGCTTCAAGTTCATCATGCATGCAGACCACTCGAAATGAAAGTATCATAATTGGAGTTGCCCGTAATAATAGTAATAATGATTGAATTAGAGAGACGTCTTTCTACATGGATCGAAGATTGTAACCAAAATCGGACCCACTTACCTTATTAAATCAAAAGCATTATATCTCTTTGCATCCTAGAAAGAAGGAGCTATCAATGATAGAAAAGAATTCCACTCTAGTGCTGGGTGGTTTGAACGTTTCATAAAGAGAAGTAGCTTACATAATGTTCTAATCACAGGCGAAGCTGCAAGTGCAGAATAAGGAAGTGGCCGCAAGTTATCCAGAGACTTTGAAGAAAATTGTGGGCGAAGGGGGCTGGCTATTTTGACCAATAAATATTTAATGTCGATGAAATAGGCCTTTTCGGAAGTGAACTCCTTCCAAGAATTTTCTGGCCAAATCAGAGAAATCTCAGCCTGGTTATAAAGTCGCAATGTCGAATGAAATTACTGCGAGCAATATGCGAGAAGTTTGGAAGCACATTCTTCCACATTGTGCAAATGATTTTAGAGGCTTTTCAAATGAATCTAAGTCAATTAAATCTCATTCTGAGAAATTGAGTGATTCCGACCTGCTAAATTTAGATGCACAGTAGGAAGATCCCAAAGAATATGAAGAAAATTTAATCACCGACAAGTCCAAAGAGATTTGGCAGAAACAAATTGAAATATTTTTCGTGCAACCGAAGTTCTTAAGCAGCAATACTTAGAGACTGACCTTGATTAGGAGAGAAACAGTAAAATTTGAAGAAGAGGCAATAGGGCAATACTGTCAGTTGTATGAGAAAAAGAAACAGAATGCCCACCAAACTACCTTAGCTGAATTCTATGTTAAGTAGAATAATATTTTTATATTCTGAATATGCTTTATTGTCTTTCAGCTTCATGGTTTTCCTTTAACTAGGCCCTGAGACATACCCTAATTCGTTTATAAAAAAATTAAGGGTCAAAAAAGAAATTTGGGGAACGAATTATACATTTTCCATAGGTTATTATATTCGATTAGTGCGTTTTCGATTAATGCGCCTGTTTTAAAGAACGCATTATGAGCATTAATCGAGGGATTGCTGTATATTTGGATTGATATAGTAAAAAGTGCCTTAGACGATAGAAATATAAGATCTGATAATGTTGGAGTCTTGACAAGTAACAGACTGATTTGGAGGAAAATTGTAGATAGGAAGTTTGTAATGATGTAATTTTTTCATGTAGTACTGTCATATCCTGGACACCCCTTGAGGGTACATGGCAGGAATTTGATGATAGCAGAATCTGCAGGATTCCTTAAACTGAATAATTGCTGTAACCAGTTTGGTATGAAATTCGGCAATAAAAAAACATGAAAATGTCTATGTATCCCAGAGGAGGCATTGTTCTTTAAGTTTTTCCTCTTGATGAAGATGAGAAATTAAATATAGAAAGACAACAGAATAAGCCAAGTTAGTAATCAACTGAATATATAGAATAAGAGAGAAATTAGTCAAACCACTGAAAGTTTTTTTCTTACTTGGTTATACTATAAATTAAAGATGCCAAGAAATTATATTCTTGGTTTAATCCTTTCTCCTACTTGTATATAGAGGCTAATAACTTCACATCAATTGCCTTAGTATCCCATAATGCAAAGCACGCATCCTTTATAATGATATGCATTATGGAAATTGCCACTACCCAGTCATTCCTTCCTAATACCAGTTTTGACCTTCATTGATGACACCTCCTTAAAGGTTGAAACTGGTCTGGGTAGTGGCCCTTCCCATGATGCACAGCATTATACACGTTTGAAAGAGTGCGCGCTTTGCAGTATGGGATTGGGAGAAATCACTTTCTCATTTATTAAAACCTTTTCACTTTAAAACATTGATAAATCTAATCCTGACAGATTGAGACATCGCGATCTGCTTTGATATATTTCATTGTTTATCAAAGTACCACTGACAAGGGATCCTTTTGACCTTATTAAGCCACATTTTCCCCTTTGACGTATTTGAATTAGATTCATTATTTATTCTGGCTATTTTTTGTAGAAAAGTGAAATATATAAACAGCCAGATTTCTACATGGAACATTCTGAAAACCAAGTACTCGACACAGCTACACATCAACCAATAATTTGGCTGTGCTGTGTGGGTGATACGTTTGCAATTTGTCCTTATGGCATACATATAGATACATTTTAGTGCATTTAAACAGCCAACTTGCAAAAATACATATCGCAATAGAAAAAGTAACAGTGGTCTCCCCTTCCTAGGCACACTATTGACAACTACCTGATGGCTCATTATCCTTTTCTATTTATAGAAAACCCACACAAACGGGAAGGTATTTACCTAAGCAATCCCAACACGGTGATATCCTCAAAACTCACAGAGAGCTGGATACTTGTTTAAATCACACAACCCTTGAATACTCGTAAGCCGATGGCAGCAACCTTTTTATAAAATCAATAAAATACTGCATGAATCCCCACTCCTCCCTGCACAGGATGATAGCAAAATCATTTCCATTCCTTATATTCAAGGTACATCAGAAAATATAGTTCTTTACAAATATAATATCATTGCTACATTCAATCCCCTCATTCAGCTAAGCTACCTTCATCTATTTACCTAAGGATCAACTTCATCCTCTTGAACATCCAGGAGTGTATAAAGTTCCTTCTGCCTGATGTTAAGGATACTTTGGCCACACTGGTAGATCGGTTAATTATATGGCAAAACACGACTGGCAGACTATGCTCTGAACGTTCCTTTGCAAGATTCAATGAAATCCTGCGCTATATAGATCTGAAAGGCTGTTACGCATCAGCTATGAAGAAACGATGGACCTATATCACAGGAACAAAGTTGAGGATTTTGGATGCAGTTGTTTTTCCAACAGCGACTTATGGATGTGAGCCTTGGAACCTAAAAATGTCTGATAGGAAAAGGATGGCTGTTTTTGCGATGTGGTGTTGCAGAAGGCTGTTGAGGATATCATAGACTGAAAGCAGGACAAATAGACGGTTGCTAGGAAGGATTGATAGCCTCCCTAAGGGTATGGTATAGACAGAAGAAAGCTGAAACACTTCAGACACATTGAAAGAATGGAACAAGGACATCTCAAAACAGTAATAGAGGGGGTAAAGTCCCTGGAGAGTTTTAGTCTCCAGAAAAGCACACAAGACCATCTTGTGAGAACTGGTGTGGCACATCCGGGAGCGGAGTGACCATAAGCATCTGATGATGTCCAATGAACTTATGGATGGATCGACATTGGATTATCTTCTGGACCTTCATACAAATACTTTACCCTCATGAGTATAATGTTTTTAGGAATGACAGGACACATTCGAGAGGAAAGTGGGAGGTGTGCACTAATCATATCTGATTTGAGTTGTTAGGACAAGAATGCATGAAAGCAATAATCTCCCACGCAGCAGTGAGTTGGAGGTCATCTAGGGCAAAGTGGGGTAACAGGATGAAAATAATGTGTGTGTGTGTGGGGGGGGGGGTTGCTCCAGATGGTACAAACAGTTTAATTCTACATACTTGAAGGTTCAGTTGGTGAGGAGGGTAAACTGCATCGCCAAATTACGCTGATGGGTGGTAAACAAGTAATTATTATGAGCGACTTAAATTATACGAATATTGAGTGGGAAGCAGAGAAAACTTATAATGGAGAACTTATTGAGCTTTTCATTTATTGTGGATTAAGTGTTGATTCCATTGAACACTAAAGTCGTTGCTGTTCTGGACGGTCTAATTCTCTATGATTTTTGAAACTGATGCTGGAAGAACAGCAAGAATCTCTTCTGATTTACTGTGTGGAGCTTCTCTAATTTGAATGCTAGAAGTGAACCATCACAGAACAACAATGATACACAACAGTACTGTACTTTAGAAAACTGCTCGGAAACTCTCAGCTTGAACGGCTTTGATTCTCTCAATATCAACAATTTAACATCTGAACATCAAACAGCATGGCAAAAAATAATAAATAAAATTTTCAAGTTGTGCTCTTCTAGTAGAGTCGAGCAGAGTCAATAAAAGCTTGTTGCGTACGGATACGGAGTTCGCAAAAACGGTAGATTCCCAATATCACAGATCGCCGGAATTAAATGCAAGTATAGCCGAACTATGATCACGTGATACAGTACATGCTTCCTCGCGCAATAACTATGCTGTAATATTCGCAAGATAACTCTAGTGGCTGCGCTTTGAACAAACCGCCGACCAAAACAAACACCCATCGACTCGAGCACTGGACATTCTTGATCGGAGATTTACTGTTGTTGACCCCCCCCCCCTTCAGTCACCTTGTAAATGGAAAACAGTCGAAAGAGGTTAAATGTGATAAAAACGAGCTGCTTGTTCGATGCGCTTTTATCAGAAACTTGCAAAATCAAAAAATTAAAATGAAGTTGAACGCGTTTTTGGCACCGACGGTTTTCAATTCTGTTCAAGAACTTCCGCATGTCATTCGAGCACGTTTTAAGCTAAGCAACGCCTAATTAACTTGCCTCCGCGAAACTAATGGACGGCGTATGTCACATTTCCGTCTTAGGGGACAAAGAACAATAAACGGTTTATTTCTTCCCATCACTCTCCTCGCTTTTCCTTCACACAAGAAAGGCTGTGGCGCAGGAGAGGGGGGAACCGTGGTTAGGGGGGGTAGTGATTACAGAAACGAAGAAGGAATCTTCTCATGCGTTTTCTTTGGGGAAACAGCAAGGATTGAAGACTAATAGTGACTCCTGTCATCCCACTGAACTATAAAACAGGCACGCGCTGCCTTGCGGAGATCGTCACTTTTATTTCGTCATTCAATAGCTAATCCATTTTTGTTTACGTGACTCCATCTAATTTTCATTTCTTGCTTTCAGTTGCCTCTTATGTTCGAGTAGCGCGATTTCTTACACACCTGCTGGTGATGATGATAAGGCTGTTAATCCAACTTCACGGTCCGCTTGCGTCTCGCGACGCACTCGTTCTCTAACCGATTTGTCTGCTTTCTTGAAGAAAAACTGTTCTGCTGTTCAGCTCAGATACGCCAAAGCAGCCGTGATAACTTTCGGATGCAGCATCGTCCACGGCCGAACCCGAAGAGGTCGAATATTTCTTACGATTCTCATCGTTGCCACGGAAACTAAAACAGCTACTTCGAAACAAAGTATGAACGAGCGCAGCTGCTGTTCAAAGTAAGTGCTGGTGCGTGCCCCACTGTTCGAATCCTCTCGAGTGGTGGACTGAAATGACCTTAAGAAGTAAAATCAACGCTTCTGAAGACAGAATTCCACGCACCTTGGGTCCTGGATAACCATGCTTGCGATCAACTTAGAGAGTGACATAAGAACACTCTGAGATCTGCCTGAAATCATGTTGAGCAAGACTAGACGCGTGAGATTCACCAAATCATGCAGGTTCGCGTTCTTTAATGGAATAACCAGTTTGATTAAAATACACACACGTGATCGTAATATACACACAAGTGCTACACCGTTGATACCCAATTGGGATCAACGGTGTATCATTTGGCCTGTTTCGGATTAAATTGCTTTCCAAATCTGCTGTTAAACGTTTTCTCCCGCCCACGTGCAATTGCGCTGATTTTGGGAAATGAGCAGATTTTCTGCATTTGATCAGAAGTAGGAGCAGGCGGGAGATTTTCCCACGCTTTCTCTCTCTTCTCACCGCGAGACTTCACCATAGTATGATATCCCACAACGCACATGCGAAGCAAAATAAACGGAGAAGACACAGGGAACGCTTATCGGGGAATATTTTTTTCGCGCACTCTGGTATCATCATTCAGATGCGTGTATCAGATGATCTCCGCTTACTGATGATATTTTCGCAATTCTCTCCGATGCTTCTCAGAAAGAGCACATCATTTGGGCATCGAGACATTTTGTGCGAAAGCCCTCTTGCGCACTCTGCTCCTTTTCAACTTTACGAGGTGTTTTCCGTAACTTTTATTACTCCCACCCAAGTGAACCGTCATCGGTTTACTTGGGAGGGCTCTGGATTCACTTACGTAATCCGAAAGTCCTGCTTTAGAAGAGCGAACATTTCAAGGTCTCTCACTAAACGGAGAGGGTGTTGTTGTCCCACCGGACGATCACGTTCATCTCCCACCTAAAGCCAATCACAAACATCCTCGTCCACGGCGGGATTGGACCCGGAGCTGTTCGTTGGGGGAAAGAAGGATACGCCATCCACTTGCAGACCAGACCAGCAATTATGTTGCATTTAAAAACGATTTGTTATCAATAATTAACAACAAATTCAATTGGCCGAAACATTCTAAATGGGAAAGGGAAAATAACTTTTCTACTGTGCGCGCGCATGCACGCACACGGAAGCCATCTATAATGACACCGTCGTTTCCAAGCGAATGCCAAAACTAATGAGTGTCAGTTCGCGTTCTGTGGGCCAGATTGAAATCGGCGTCACTCACGATTAACTTGCAATAACTTCTTCCGACACTCGGCAAAACTGAACGATGCGTCGTGGGATCAAAAGATCAGCCTGCGTTGTGGCTATTATGAAAGTTTCTTATGCGTTCTTCCGTCCCCGCGCATAACTTGACTTGGGGAAATATTTCCTTACCGCAGCAAACCATTTCTGCTATTTGATAAATCCTTTTATTGCTTCGTTTCTTTTTTTTTTTTTTTTTTTTTTTTTTTTTTTTTTTTTTGTTCCTGAGTGTTCGATAGCGGAGTCGCCGTCGTTAAAACTAGCTGGAATGAGAGATAACCGCACGATCATGAGAGAAAGCACTTCACGAAAACCACCACAAAAGAACGACTTTTCAGATGTCGTGCGGTTTTATTAACCTTTCTTGTGAGGCGTTTTAAGTGACGTTTCTGTTTTCTTGGAGTTTTGAGCGATAAGGCGAAGGTCAAAGTATATTTCAGACAGATAAGCAGCGCGTGTACTTCCGAACTTTAATTAACCTTCTTCACCCCATGCTACAAAGCTCTCTGCATTAACCCACGAATGCGACAACAGGCCAAAGCAGCAACGCAGCGGCAGTTTTAGTCGGAAAAAGAAAAACGGTCCATAATTAATAGAAGCATCTGATGACGAATTACAATAAAGCAGCCATCAGGAAGGACTCATATCCACGTGAGAGTCCTCGGTGCTAATCGTTTATTTTCTCCGGTGGAAGCCACGTCTTGGAAAACAAACGATCTCCCAAGTATCATAAATCATGAACGTTTTTACCCCCCCCCCTCCATGTTTTAACATCCTCTTGGCTTTTTTAGCGCTTCATTTGCTAGCGACTGCCCTGAACCAGGAAGAAAAAAATTCCTCGATTGACTCGTTCTTATTAAAAATGAGGATTCTGTGATCGAGGAGCATCAAATCGGATTCGTTTACAAAGAAGAACGAATCATCGTGGCCGATTTTAACTTTTTCAGCGAAAGGATCAAACAGTTGGTGCCGAATCTGCTTAAATTAGTCCCTCCCCCTTCCCTCACCCGCATAATCTGTGAGGGAGGGGGGACCAATTTTCCGTATAACAGAGTCTGTTTGCACGCACGTCTTGTTTCGGTAGCGTGGCCAAAAGGGACACGGAAGAGAATCCTTGGGGTGTCGAATTAAAACAAGGCAGACTCTTGCCCCCCCCCCCCCCTGCATTTTATTTAAACCATACGCCTGTCACACACTGGTGCAGATGTGTTCGCTAAACAGTTAAGAAGAGAAAGTATCCTTGAACTTTTTCTTGAAAAGCTGGGGGTTGGATCCCTTGGGGAAACCCTTCCTTCGCGAGGAAGAGTTCCAGGGAACAGGGGAAGATGCAACGAATAAGAAAGCAGAGAAAGCTTCTTCGGCGGGTCTGAAGATGTTAGGCAGCTGCTGCTCCCGATTTTGCAAGTTGAGAGGAAGGCGAAGATCACGTGTGGTGATGCGAAGCCTATTTTGCCACGTTCATAGTTTGCATGAACGAAATAAATCTCACATAATCTGATCCGAAAATTAAATACAGAAATAAACCTTCTTTCCCCCCCATTTCTATGCTTTTTGGCTTCTCATCAGAGAGAACGTGAACCGAAATTCTCCCCAAATAAACTGAGTTCCCCTTGAGAGACGCATCTTTCGTATTTCACATTAAACGAGTGAAAAAGGAAGTACAGTCGACGCCGTTCACGAAGTAAATCAAACTAGGAAGTTCGAATGATTATTAAAATTTCCCCAACAACAACAAAAAACGATTAAATAATTCTGTCTTAAGTGACTTTACCCATGAAAGTTAAGCACGTGTAGTCACAGTACATGTAGTACTGTGAATGGGCCAAGGAGATTTTTAGGATTTTATTATTATTTTTTAAAAATTTTGTTTTTGTATTTTTTTAATGTTTACCTGCTCCGGAACCCCAATCTCCCCTTAGAGACCAAACATGGAACTATTTCAAGCCACTTCAGGCCCTCAACAAGCGGGGAAGAAGTGAGACTCCATTAACTTGGCAATGTTCCGAAGGGGGAACATCAAATTGCTGAGGTGGCGTTAAGGGGAAAGGGAGTGGATGGGTGGAATTTTGATTCAGCTAGTGGAGCTCCACTAACATCGCATCCAAAAAAACTTTGGGCAATGCAATGTTGTCCTTACTGAGACTGCTCATTAAACGTACACAAATCCCGACTGGGCCGAAAGGACTTGTTGCAATAGGTCCAAGTTGCCCAAGACGCCCAAGTTGCAATAGGTCGCATTTCTGACGGAGTGACTTCGGTTTGAATTCCGACGGCGACTAAATTTTGATCGCACCACGTGTTCTTGGTGAATAAATTAGCGGGAGGAAAAATTCTCACCTCCGTGTAAAAGGAATTCACCAACCGAGGCCAATCGGCTCCGAACAGAAGGGCAACACCATCTCGCTCTTCTAACTGCGCTAACGGAGAGGTGTTGCACATCCTGCAACGAGGTTAACCGATTCATTTGGAATCGCGCAGCCCGCTGATGACCTTGAGCATCAGCGTTGCATTCATAATTTTTAAGATAATTTTGTCGGTTTTACGGGGTGGAAAATCAGGAAGAAAAAACTTTTCAGCCTTGCTTAGACAAGATTCGAAACCATATTGAGCATCTTCCCTGGCCTGACTATACGGAGTCGATCATAACGAAGATCAGCAGCAGATCCTTTTCTGCCACACAATCTGACGGAAATAAATGGATCGCCAGTCGGAATATGCCTCCGCCTTCAATTATCAGCCTGCGAGTTCGATTCAGGTGTGAATATCTGTAAACAGAAAATAAAAATTATTTTGCTGCTAAGACAACCTTCAAGTTTATTGCAAGCTTGAAGCGGATTAAAAAAGGTTCCATGTTCGGTCTTTACGGCAATTATCCAACCCCCAGCGGCGGCACTAAAATCTATCAGTGAAGTCTGTTAAAGGATGCAACTGGGAAAAGATTCGGAAATTGAAAGCCACGGATTTTATTTTCTGCAACCCAGATGAAGCGAGAAAGAACCTTCTCGTGTTTGTTGAAGCTGCTCTAAGAGTGCATCTCCGAGAGAAATTCGCAGGGCTTCGCATAAAATACCCCCACTCAGAATTTCGCGTCAAAACTTAGATGGGCTTCGACTGCCCTAAGAAATTATTCTGCAGGATTGGTTAGGAGAGTTTTGCGCTTTCGCACTTCTCTCAGCCGCGAGTTTCTGATTAAAAATAAAAATCTGAACTTACTATTTTTACTATTAATGCTGTTTCGAATTCACATAAAAACGACGAATAATTTTCTCAAAATAGAACCGAGAATACACCGTGTTTGCGTAGCTGTCGTAAAAAATGCCGATCCACAATGAACACGTGACGGCGACGGCACATAATTGTCTGAAAGTGCGGTCACGTTTTAAGATAATTTTGGATTGACTGACAATAAGTCAAGAAACATTTTCTCCTCTCCTATTTGTAGCGCAGCACGAGGCGAGGAAGGATGTTTTCACTAAATTCTGCCACTCGAGAATCAGAACAATTCTTGAGCTAATAAAGTCGAGTACAGAATTGAGGAAGAGCAAAAACGCCAAATAACATAAAATCAGATTTTATTATAAAAAAAAAATCACCTCCCCCCCCCAAAAAAAAGAAAAGAAATCTTCGAAGAGGAGAATCGCAAAGCGCCACCTTGTGTTACACAATGAGAATTCTTAATACTCAGTGATGTAGTCTTATAAAAATCAAAGTAGGAAATTGGTTCCAGCGGAATCCGGATGGAATGAACCGCATGTTTACTCGGTTAATTGTGCGTTTTCTTGCGTTTATTTTGAGGGGAAAAATCTGACCCTCCTGAGATTGGTTTACAGACAGCAAAACAGTATTGGATCCTATCAGAAAGGAGAAAATTTACTGCAGATTATTTAAAACAGTGAAGAGATAAGACGCACGCAGGCACATAAAGATCGGTTCGTGTGGGGTTTGAAAATCTTGCGTTAGAGAGGTTGATAGAATTCCCTTTCCTAAAGCTTAGGATTGCAGCCAAATTTTTTGAGCGAGGTTAACATCATCCAAAAGCAAAGTACTTAACTTTAACTGGCTGTTAATTTCAGAGCAGCAAGAGTGCGCATTATCTCTGGGAAATCAAGAAATTAATACTCTTCCCTTAACCTTGATGACCTCTTCTCTTTACGGCTGTAATATTTATGACGTAATTAAAGCGATCTCTCCCAAAGAGGATGATGAAAAACGAACGAACTCTTCTCATTTGCAGACGATACCTTCAAACAAAATCTTCCTCTCACAACGAAAGTAAGAATAAGACCGAGAGAGAGAGAGAGAGAGCTAAATTTTAGCTTGATTCGATAATTTGATTTGCATTTGGAGCTATTACAAAAGAACGGGTCGGCATGCCAAGCCTTCATCTTACCTGATCCGCGTGATAGATGCGAGGCAACTCCAACACGCGAAATGGCTATTAGCGAGGCTAGCCTGCCCCTTGTAATCTCCTTCCCCGCACATCACGTTGTGTTTGCAGAGAAAACGACCCACTCTTTGCAGGGGCGCAATCAAATGTTGTTGACATCACGAGAGTTAAGGCTGTCCGCAGATGGTGCACTCAAGGCACAATTACGGGGCACTCTTTGTCGCCGTTAATCCCCTTAATGAAGACAATGGAACGGTACGTACAGGTGACATCGGGGGAAGGTCGGATAAAGAAAGAAGCAATTATCCGCATGTCACTGGTGATTACACTTCAGCAAAATGGTCATTTTGGGAAAGATTCATTTAGCAGAAAAATGAGTGCACGGCGGAATTACTTAAACCGCCACGACACCGAAATATATCAGCACAGATGTTTAACCTCCTCCTCCGCTAAAACAGGCAGATTAAAATGTGGACAACACGGGGGGGGGGTAAATTAATCTCGTGTTATTTGCACTTTTATTCGTCGGAACACGACAAATAAATGCGACGCAACAGGATGATCCCGTAGTTGTTTTCGGAGTTCGCTTGTTTCATCTTGTCAGAAAAAGGTCGAGATTACATTTTTTTGAAAATCGTTGTTCTGATTTTTAAGACAGAACTGCGCGTGCAATGTCATGTTATGCAGATTAAATTATCCAAAGAATTAATTACTTTAAATGAAATCTCTGACAGCCCTTTGTTTGCTAATTGGACAACATTCTACACACGTGTTACATGGCGACCATCGAAAGACGCCGATGTCTCTTACTTGTGCGTTTTAAAGGTCGGTTTGTCCGTTGCAAGAAGCCAAAGAAAGAAATTCTGGTGGAATATTCATCTGAATGAAGAGATGCTGTTAATCAGGTTCTCTCGACGCATGCAGATACTTAAGAAAATTCTCTCGCTTGACTGGCTGCACTGAAGGAAACAAATATTTCCAAACAGGAATTCAGTGCGACTGAAAAGAAATGTGAAAATCGCGATTCAAGTGAGAGGGTCGATGAGAGCAACTCGCTCGGTTATTTAACTTCCTTTGGTAGAAAGAACGCTCTCGTGGGATGAAGGGTTTGCTTTTCAGAAAATTCATTTCAGGTGCGACGAAAAAAAGTGAAGGGAGGAATTAGAAACAACAACAAGCAGCTTGTACGAACGACTAAGATGAGAAATTTAAATCAATTGAGTTAGCAGAAGAAAAGCCACTGCTTAGGGGACGTTTAAATACAACCTTTCCTCTCTCCAACTCGCCCACGGGCTATTAGTACAGACGAACTGTCTTTTCCTTAAGATTCACGTGCTAAAGCTAATTTCGAAGCTCAGCACACAGAAAACCAGTCGCTCGAGCGCCCAAGCTAAGCTGACGCTCAAAGATAACCGTTGGAATATTCCATAATGCGCAGAAACAAAATTTAAAAGTTTCCGAGCGTTCATCCAAACCAAACCGAATCGATGTCGTGCCCAACACTAGAACAGCACTTCCTCAGTTTGTTCCTTCCTCGTCTGCAAATTGCGGAATGATGCAAGTCAAATTCTTGCTGTTGATGTCATTCGGAATTACAACTGTCCTTCGCAAGTAAGACTTAGATGTACCAAGCCAGTATCTGTGTTGTGTTCGTCAACTACACGTGTTCTTATGGTCCGTTTTGTAGGTCAAAAACATTCTTACAAGATTTTTCGTGTATTATACGGGATTCGAACCCACAATGTTCTCGAAAATCGCCGAGAACACTTGCGCTACGGAGTTCTTTTTAAAGCGGGATAATCATTAGTAGCAAACAGGAAAGGGGCCGGGTCTTCATCCCTCGCGCAAACTGCTTTTCATGCGAGGTGTGGATCGAACAGCCTGAATGTCACGATAGGACCACGAAACCAAAGACTACTTTGGATTGAATCCGAAGTAGTCTTTGGTTTAAAACTGAAGAAGACAGTTTCAAAATATCGAGAACTTCCATACGAGTTTAAAATTAACATTTCCGAGTTTCGTCTGGAGTTCCTGAACGAAAGGCGGATTTAATTTCAAATCTGCTGGAATCTCGAAGCCACACCAATCGCAGATTTAGAAGAAGGAAGTCACAAATCTGAAATAGTAGAAAAATGTCATCAACCGGATTGGATGAGACTCGTGATCTTCGTATAAAATCCAATGAAAAATCAAACTCTCCCCGTTTGGAATTTTGTAAAAAAAAAAAAAAAAAAATCCAATTTCAGTCATTCGAAACATATGTCCTTGTATCCAGTTTCGAAACGGTGCCTTTGAATACGTTATGATTAAATGTTGATCTCAGAACATTTTTGACGACGAGCTTTGGAATCGACGAAGGATGGGAATGCATAATCCACATCAACAACCTCATTTTCAAGCTACGCAAGAATGAAAAACCTTACATTTTCGTGCTGTTTTGCGACAATATGGGTATTATTAGAAAGGAACATCTAGGAAAAGTTAGCTTTGATTTTAATGAGAACAAATATATTCCAAAAGATGCCTCATCACAACATCATTTATAATTGTGATGTAATAACACATGACTGCATGCAACGCATGTGATATTACATCTTCAAGGTGCTCGTGTTGTAGTAGGACGACGACATCGCGACCACTGCTTAAAAGTGCGTTGCGTTTCTTTACGTGTTTCACTGATTAGCAAAGCGATTCCATTGCCGCCAAGAAAAAACGAAGTGGCGGACACAGACGATGTGCAGAGGAAACACCGAAGGGACCGTTCATCGAAGAAACTACAATACAATAGGCGACTACATGAGATGGACAGAAACGCCGTACAGAGGAGCACCCTGCAAACGCGTGTTTACAATGGACAACACGACTTGCCGAGCTGAATCCAGATGGCAGCAACATTGGAATTTTTTTCGTTACGGAGGTGGAGTTCGGTAGCCATGGCGAGGCTTTTCACCTAGAAGACCAAATTCGACAAACCTCCTGCTTTCCAGACGGCTCTATTTCGAGTAAAGCGGTCGGTTAGTCGACTGGATGACCATATTTCGGCGATGAACGCTGAAAGGGGATGGACACGTTCGCATCTAGAAAAGGGAAAAAAAGTTTGCCACCATTCATAAGTTTCCGCACCACGTTACCGAACAGAAAAGGCAAGCGCTGTTTGACGCCATGACTAACCAAAAGTGCAGGTCATTTTCACGTTTCCAATAACAGGAAAAGAAAAAAAAAATCTGTTTTCCTGATGAAACATTTCCAGTGGATAACGCAGTTTTCATTGAAGTGACGCAGCAAACAAGACGACATTTTTCTAGTTCGTCTTTTACGGGTGTCGCTTTTGAATCGAGGAAGAAGACACTTCGGATAAACATCAAGCTCCAGGATTTGCATTTAAATTCTCCAGCTCAAAGGATGTCGTCGCCCGATATTCTCACCATCTTTCTCTGGTGTTCACTGGAACCGTGACGCAGACCAAAGTTATATCGATGAAACACCGATAGGGTGATGATGTTGTGCATGCGACAGTCTTAATCAGGCAGATTAAAAATCGTTGACGCATCCGAAGAGTACCCTGAACTGTGGTTATTTTTTGGGCTCCTGGACGTCACGTGATAGACACAGAAATTCAGTTCCAATCAGCACCGCACACTGGAAGATCTGGAATTCAAGCGACAAAAAAAAAGAAAGCGAACGAAATACAAATTCATTTTGAGCTTCAAACGAGTTGAATTCCTCCGTTTCTTTTCGTCGATTTATAACACCGTCTGGCTGTAATTCAACCTTTAAGTTTGATCTGAGCCAGATTTTGTTTGCAAAGTTTTCATGGGCGTAAAAACGCCACGCACATTCCTGTTGCGAAGAATGGCTGTGAATAGTTAAGTTCCCATTACTAATATGCTGCTAAGAGAAGAAAAAAAAAACCAGGGAGTGTAAGCCTGCTGCGAGGCACTGGTACAATCACGTACCAAACATTCGAGCCACGCATGCCTTTCGCGCTCACACACACACACCCAGTACGAGAGGCCACTTTAATAAACAATGTTACATCATTAAAATGTCACGACAGATGCATTTCGTGCAGGATCAAAAGTTCGTTTTTTTTCTTCTTTGCATTTGCCAGTCACGAATAACAGTCGCATGAACTTAACCGAAAACTGCACGGACATGCAGAGGTGCATGCAAAGACGGTTCGTTACAAGGCGGATGAATAATCGCTGCCCTCCATGAATTCCATGCGTGATGAATGAAGCCTCGCTCGCGAGCTAAAAGGACCTCGCAAAAACTGAACGAAAAGTTCCTTTCGGTCCACACTTTTCCGAACGAACCCTCTCAGCACATTCGCACCGATCAGATGCCCGTGTTGAAATGTCAGCCCTTCGATGATCGACACAGATTCCGCGAAAACATCAACTTGCCCGATTCTCCTCTCAAAACAACCACGCCGCTAATTCTAACGATGATCAGCTCAACTGAAAAGATTCAACGCAATCGCGGCAGCGTTTTCGTTCCTCATTTGCGAGGTTCTTTTGAATTCAGCGCAGTCAGCCGCATCAAAAACCAAAAATAAAAATCGTCGAGGAAGGACGCAGCCTCGTCATTTGTAGAATCCCTTTCGTGCAGACACGCTCTGCTTCGGAGGGATTCCTCGATTTCCCGGAGCCGTGTGCTGCACTTCCTGAAATTCACCCTTCGGTGTAACGAGTGGTTATTAGTGATAAGCAGGATGCTGCGAAGCCGGGATTGATCGAACTTTCTGCGAAAATGGCGCTCAGCGGCCGAATCAATACTCGCCATAGTTAGTCATCTCCATCTTTCGGTTTTCGTCGAGTGACTGCAGTACGCTCGTGCAAAGACGACGCTTCTCGAATGACTTCACCTCAGAGGATAGCCCTGTTTCATTATCGTTCGCTCTCTGTGCGTTCTTCACCCTCCGGGTATAAATTGCGTGAACCTATTCGATTCTGTACGGCAATATCAATAAGAGTTCAGCGACCGTGTGAAGCTCTTTCGTAATTAATCGAAGAAGATGATCCCATTAGTTCAATTGTGCTGGATGGAATTCTTTAGAAAAACCAAGCTAAAGAGCAACACTAGGGGGCGCCCAAAAGACTTCGAATGAGCGAATATGGAAAGTTATTCTTCTCTTTCAAACAGCAGATGCAACATTGCGAAGGCGACCGCTGGCTTGTTATCGCTTCTGCTCGGTGCAATATTTGAACGACGGCGCTGCGAAAACATGCAAGCAGCTGAAAAGTGAGAAGATTATTTGAACGCAGGGCGTTCCACCAAGCATACTTAAAATGTTTTAATAAAGATTCTGTCGACAACGAAATTCTCTTTTGAGTGCGTCAAAAGAAATTTCGGACTTCCTTTAAGGAAAATGGATAAAAAAGGAATTTGAAATGCTTGACAATTATTTTCTCACGGGAAGATAATCCGATCAAGTCATCGTCTGTCTTAACAGACAAGCGTCGATAAAAATTACAATCTGGCGGCAGTCTCTGACAGCAGCAGCGGCGAAGTTTTCTCCGTCTTTTAATACTCGAAGCTTCTCGACTCCGGCTAGCAAACCGACAGTGCAGTTCTGCCGCCTTGACGAGAAACCCACAAAAAGGTGTTAATATTAAAACGTCCCGCAAGGAGGAGGATATTCCTCCTTTTTGCATGAGAGAACGTGACAGAACAGTCACACACGCAAAAAAACTGACACAAAAAGTTGTTCATGAGCGAAAGTCGTTCGCAATGCGGAGATTCCGATTTGTAATTTTCTGGCGACGGAGTGTACGTCTGATTTCGAAGTTGGTGGCGCAAATACATTCAACGAAAAAAAAAATACAACGCTAATTCTACAATCGCAATTACTGTTGGTGCCAGAAATGACGGCGGCTCCCAGGGGCCCCGGTCTGCTCCAACAGCAGCAAAAATTCACGAGAGAAACGCGAATAAAGTCAAATAAGGAAGAAACAAAGTCGGCAGCTTCGTGACGTCATCCCCTGCCCAGTTCGTTCATTTTATTAAACTCGTGCACACGCAAAGTTTCAACAAGAATTTTTTCCTCCCCGAAGAGCACTTGCGGTACTTTTCTTGGGGGATAATTCGCCGTAATAGTTTATTTGGAGCCGGAAGAGAGGGCGAATTAAGATTAATGCGATACAAAACTTGAAGGGGATTTTTATTCCGAGTTCACTTTTATGCCGTCCTGTCCGTTCAAACATCGCACAACTGGGAAAAGGCGGTCGCTTTTTTATTTATTTATTCGGTTCCGCTTACGGGAAGTCTTTTTCTGTAACGAGAATCGCAAAGGGATTCGTCATAACACAACTTCGAAATTCCTTCCACAAAAAAAAAAATGTTTTCATTTTGCCCTTCGTTAGAAACTCGCCAGTTTTCTGTTCTTTTTTATTTCGCTAACAAGGTCATTAAAACATTAGCCGCTACGGGGGGGAAAAAGCAAACAGAAATAAGGCTTAGGTGGGTTGGCTGAACAGTTTTCTCTTTCCGGACGCACTCCGACGAACGGTTACATGGACTGAAGATTTTCTTTTATGCGCTCAAAATAAAAGAAAATCTCCGGAGGAAGATTATCAACCTCCAGGTCATCAGGCGACCATTTGGTGAAAGGCAATATGACGGGGATCTAGAGAAAAATGTTTCTGAACTTTTCCTGACAAATAATCTTGGGATTAACTAAAGTTGTCTGCAAACACAGCGAAATGATAATTATAAAAAAAAAAACAGAAAGGAATTAAACCGACCCCGCAGATTGTCCTGTGATTTTTCATACGCGTGTTCGCTGCAACAACCAAGTACTTTCCCCGTCACAGAGCTTCAACCTTGAGAGATTGCATTCATCGTCCGCATTTGATCTTCAGGTAATTGCATTCATTGGCCGAGTATACCTCGTGCACTCGAGGTTTTACTCCTCTTCCCACCTCTCCGCAGTCTTCGACTTATCCGTCATATAACACTTGGTAGCGCTAACTACCGAAGTGTGAGCGAAAGTGATTCGATCCACAAAAATCGGAGGAGAAAGCAGCAGCGCGCAGATGAGAATTAGTAAAACACTTCCTCGGGCACTCCCGATCTTGTCACGCTGCAGGATTCTTCCTCATCAAAGCAGTTAAAAACGGGTCGACCCACACGCAACTGCAGTTTTACACGTCTGCTTCAGTTGGGTCCTGGGGCGCCAGGAATCATAACGGGGGCATCTGAAAAGCATCAAACTGGCAATTTGTTAATTCGCTAACGAAATCCCTGAAAAGAACGAACAGCAGTCAGCGTTAGTCGATCGATTGCTAGAAAGCAGTCGATTATTTTTGCAACACGAGCAACGAGGTCCTCATTCGGATGGTCGACATCCTGGAAAGTACTCTCAGATGGCCAAAATGCGAGTTTCCACTCTCCAACTACGAACAAGCGCATGCAGACAGAAGGTGACTTTTCTGCTGTTGTGTACAATAAATAATGAGGCGCAGTGTAAAGAGTCTCGTGCGCATTTGTACGGTAATTGGAAACAAGAAAGAAAGGTTAGTGAACTCGCAGTACTTACACTTTGAACAGAGAGAGAGAAGAATTAATACCAAAAATATTACTTGCTAGCGTTGGATTCGAATTTATGAAGATAATTTTTGAGCCGCACGCGCGATGAAAAGATGAGCTCGCAAGTAAGGAACGGAAGAAATAATCGGTCAGAGAAGGGATGGTCGGTATTTGCAACGAGTGCTTGTTGTCCTCCAACGAGTTCCGCTGTAGTTGCACCTTCGGCGGAATAATATTCGCAGAATTATCTTTAGAAAGGGCAGGCGCAAGAAACCGAAAATCTACTTTATTTGTGTACGCGTTTTTAATAGTAGTTTAAGGGACCAACCACGTGCAGAGAAGAAACAAACCGCACTTTTTTTAGACTGAAAAGACCAAGATTTACAGACGGATACGAGAGTAGAATCCGTGCATGAGAGAAACAAGGCGGGAGGAAGTTGTCCTGGCAATCGAATCAAAGCGCACTCTCGATATCTTCAGATGAACATTTAAAAATAAGTCAGATAAAGATTTCTCGGTTGCTTAATACTCGAAAATTGTTCTCGGAGGGTTCTCATCAGGGAGACACAAAAAGAATGGACTTCGTTCTCCCCCAAACGGAACGATTAATAATAAACGGAAGAAGATTATCGAATGAAAATAATCACAAACCCACTCCGACAATAACAGCAGCGAAAACGGAAGAATGCGAACTTGAATGAGAAGGGGATTGACTGTGGGCCCCTCTTGATCGACGTCAAGAAAAAGTGACGAACCCTCTTGGGATTTAAGCGATGCAAACTTCTGCGTTTCCTCCTCGAGACCCTTAAGAGGGTTTAGTCGATTGCTTTTACAGCCGAGTTCGGTGATTTGCCCCAAGCTAAACGGGATCGATCCTGGACAGCGGCCTTCCCACGCTTGGTCCAAATAACCGAACTTGTAACGACACGAAGGGATCAAAGTTTATTTACTACTTTGCGCACATCGGCTTATTCGCCACGTTCCAGGAACGCCACGATTTCTGTCATCGCTACCAGCGACTGACATTTGCTTGCAGAAGGACGAAAGACGTTTTTTCGGAATGGAAATGGAGAACGAGGATTTCCCACCGAGCTGCAGAAAGAAGATCCGTTTTCATCATCGCTATTGATCGATTCATTACGGACGCACTGATGAACGTCTTACGTATCTTTTCGAAACCCCACGGGCCGGGCGTGTGCGTTTCTGAAAAGCTCTGAGGCCACAACGTTAGTTCGAAGTCGCGTCCACTTGCCTTAGATCCACCCTCGGTGCTGAACAAGTCGCACGTTTCGACTTCAGGGGGAGTGGGGCGAGGTTGCCACGAATTCTTCAAATGAAGTCTCGCTCGAGTTGATTAAAATTCGCTCTTACGGCAGCATTTTTATCCAAGAAAAATCTTTCATACTTAAGCATTTTTTAAATTGTTTTTATGCAAAAATGTCCCTCACTTAGCTTTCCCACTCGAGTCTTAGAGAAGACGATTTCCTGCAAGGATCGGTCGTACGGATCAAGCAAATCCGCAAGCAACTGAGAACTGCGGGGAGGAACTTCTAGGTGTCGACTCGCCAGGATTGAATTTGCGCGCCTTTTTCTGTTCCGATTTTTTGTTTTAAGCAAAAAAATCCGCTGCTAAACGGTCGGCAAATGCGGCCCCAGAGAAGACAAAGCCTCGATGAGGGTGAACAGTTTCAGCACAAAGTTGACGTCACCAAAATGATTACTTCGAAGCCCGATAATCCATTTAAAGCAGGCGATCACGCATCGGGGACAACCGTTTTTAGAAGTTGGTTGTACGCGTCCCATTTAACTTTTTCTTTCGGGTCAGCACAAGGGCGAAAGTTCCCGAAAGAAATTCGGCAACCTCGTATTACAACATTAGCAACAAACCCCAAGAGCCAATGACCCGAGAAACCTCGTCCTTTTTTAACGTGATTAAAGTTTTATACGGCATCAAATAAAGCACTTTACTTTTTAAGCCCGTTCCGATTTTTTGGTGGCTCACAAAGCTATCAATAATGCTAATGACTGCGGCGCATATCTTTATTAAAACGTCATTACAGTCCATTTATCCTCTTTAGAGGCGTGTGTTGGTTTTCGCGCGAGGGCGCTGCTGCAGCATTAGTTCTTTGTGTGGGAAACCGGAAGGCAAATGCCACTCTTCACCGACGCAAACAAACTCCCCTTCTTACAAAACTCGAGTACTTCAAATACCGAAGGCTACGCTAATGCGCGTTGAGGAGGGGGGGGGGGGGTATGTCGTCGACCATCTACAGTAGTAGATGCTCGTGAGGTCGGCCGTTGTGAAGACCGATATCACCGTGTATTTCCATTTGTACTGCCGGATGTTCGTATTTGGACACCTAGCGGTGGCAACGAGAACTAATTGTGATGTAAATTGACCTCGACGACATGGCATCGTGCCAAAATGGAAGGACGCTTCTAGAATTGCGCACTTGAAGAGAAAAGAAAACGCCGTCGGAGGATGTAACGCGAAGCGGATGCGTAGTACGACAGCATTACAGCGAAAACGAGTATTTTAATCCGAAGTATTCACGTCTGCTCCTCTGAACGTTTTGCTTCGTTATTTCTTCTGTCGATGCCTTTTGACCTTTCAATTTCTTCCGATGTCTTTTCACTATTCTCATCTTTTCCTGTAGTTATCCCCCCCCCCTTATTACCTCCTCAAGATTTTTTTTTAGTTTCCATTTTGTCTGCTCTCTCTCTCTCTCTCTCTCTTTGTGTGTGCGCGCGCACACGCGGGTGAATGTGGCCTTCACTATACCCTTGTGGATCTGTCTCATTGTCATCTACATCATGCAATGCCCTCTCTCTTTCTTTCCCTCTCCCCCTGCGCGCATGTATGGAGAGCGTCTCTTTGCCTCACATCAAGACGAACAAAATTAAAAAAATAAAAAATAAAAAATAAGCCAAGAGTCACGACATTGGCACAATGGAAAAAGACCGTGGCGTTTCCTGCGACATCTGCGGTCCGTATAAAACTGGAGCATTTCGTGCGTCCACCCATAAATCTCGCAGGCCGAAGTCGGCGACATAAAATAATATTTTAAACTTCTTTTCTGATGGCCGATATTTCTTTAGAGCCACTTAGGTCGGCACCAGCGGCCGTTATCGCAACTCTTTTCGCCGGGATATTAACCCCGAATCCACGGCGTCTCTCTCCCCTTCCAGGTTGATATATTCACACCCGAAACGGGCTCCTATTGTTCTTCTGCTCGCTTCCCCTTTCTTTTATCGTCTTCATACGTACGGTATTGCCGACTTCAGCCTCCTCGTAATGACCTCTTCAATATTGTTAGGAGCGTTTCTACTAAACCCACCTTCAGCATAATCGTCGGGTATCATGAAAAGTTGTCGGCAGATCACCGAAGCTCTGGAGTCGTCGCGAGGCCTTCTTGGAAGCAGACTGGGAAACTTCGCTACACCACTTCGGGGTTTCTGTTCGCCACTTCGAGAGATTTTTTTGAAATTGCGAACTGAGTTGAATCAGACCGTGAGGGGGGGGGGGGTGTCATTTCGCCGTTGGGAGCGCTGCTCAATTTCTAATCCTGAGTAAACTCGACCACACTCCGAGAAACTGAAAAAAAGTGTGGCGTCCAAACATTGTTTCTGTTGTGAATTCCCCCCCCCCCACAAAGAAAGATTGGGGTTGAAATTACACAACGAAGCGAACTTGGGTCACGTAGTACGACTTAACTGAGCGCGTTGTTCGACGTTCATCATCGGTTACGGCGCGCACATACTCTCTCACGAGGTGTGTCGTCACACATTTTATTTCGAACGAATCGTTGAAGGCGTTTCTCTCACGAGCCTCGAAGATTTTTCTTCTCTTGAAGCAGCGATGCTCGGAATCCCTTCTAGCACGTTTTCTTATAATTCGAGCTCCTCCGATTTTTCTTCTTCCCTCCGAGGAACTGCTTTAACCCAGCTGACTTCATCCCGCAACCAACCGAGTGTCGCTTCGTGGCCGCAGTATCGTTTATTTATGCGTTCTTGTAAAGTGGCGTGACTAACGGGGTCAAAAATAGTCTGAAGGGCTCTCCCGTGGAAGGAGGAGGACGACGAACTGCCAAGGCGAAGTTACGTAATCGCCGAAATCACTTTAAGTCAGATGGCGATGTGCAGCAACCCCCATTCGCTGTCTTTTTGCACGAGCCAAGTATTACAGAAGCATCCGTGCAACGCCTCTTTGGATTTCTGACGACATACACGAAGAAAACAACCGAGACAAGGTGAACGCGGAAATTCGCCTTCGAGTGAATATTTTTTGGTCTCCGCAAGGCAAATCTGAGATTTCTTTTCCTCTAACGGAAAAGAAATCTTGTAAACACACTCAGCGGAAAATTTTGGGGTTTGTAGGCCACTCGGATTGCGCGTGTGACCATGACATTTTGAAAGTATGGCAAATGTCCATTGCCACGACAATAGGATTAATTCGAACTGCTTAAGGTTTTTACGTTCCTTGCGAGAAATAAAGACAAAACTAAGTAGCAACGAGAGAGAGAGAGAGAGAGAGAGAGAGAGAGAGAGAGAGAGAGAAATCACCACATTTGGCGAATTGACAAAATGTCTTCTTTTTCCAGAGAAGCGAACTTTCATAAAAACGTCTTTCAGAAATTGAATACAAACTTGGAAAGCGTTCAGATTCGTACTTGACGGACCTTGGTGACTGCAACATCAGATTTGTTTGCAAAACGTTTCTTGGATCAACACCAGCTCATGCAGGGATGGATGCATGCACGTGGCGAATTTCATCGTAAGAAAATATGCGGATGACACCGAACATCGCTTTTGGAAATATTTTTCGCACGACAAAGTCGTTTTGACCCGCGCTGAAACAAAATATTACCGGAAGCACGGAATGCGGGGAGAATAAAAGGAAACGACACGTTTTGTTTGCTGATGAGAGAAGTTGTTACGAAGGGTCAGATTTCGATGCATCTTCTAAGCAAATGCGCGTGTTTAATGTCTTAGTAACATTCAAAATGAGGTCCACTGGTTTTCTGATTTGCTAGCAGTGTTATCGCCACCGCGAGGATCTCGTTAGGTCTCGAAATACATCCAGGAACATCCACATAGCAAGCGGTTCACTCTTTTGTTTTGCGAAGATGAAAAAGGGAAAACGCGAATCACCAAAAGTGGGAAACGCCAAAAATCGCATTTCTGGTGCGCAAGGTGATTTGAGCGAGTTAAAAGGAGATCCTCAGCGAACCGTTCTGAATTACCAGAACGAAGAAACGTGCATTCGTCGATGATGCGATTCAACTCTGGAAAGCCTTGTTCGCCGAGTAGTTGGCGTATTTGCTCTCCACCCCAAGGAAGGCTGCGGGTTCGAATCTCGCCATAAAAAAAATACCCGCTTGCCAGAGGAGATGATAAGATTTTCGTCGTCCTCCACGCAGAGCTAGGTAGTTTAATGATCGCACGTGTTCGCCATTGTGGCGGCACAGCTGGGAAATGTTTAAGCTCACAAAATCGACGACGCACTTCGGTTCCATTGCAAGGTGGAGGACAAGCGAATACGCAGAACCAAATTGAGCGATGCAGCCGATGAGTCAACTCGGAATGGCTTCCTTGCTTATTTATTTCATCGTTTGGAGAGACAGAGCGGACAAAACAAAAATTTAAAGCCTTAGAATATACAGAGTCACGAGCTTCGCACTTTCTGGTCATCGAAAGAGTACATTGGCGAGCATCTCATTCGTTCTGTCCCCTCCCCATCCCCCTGTTCCTCGATGAGGGAACGTCCGCGCCTCAAAGGCGAATTTGAAAGCGCAGAGCTCGACATCGGATAGAAATTTGCCATCTGAACTTTAGCTTTTCGCTTCCTCAGCAGAGCAATCACCGCTGCTGGAAATATTGGAGGCGGTCCTCAGCAAACCAAACGAAGAGAACTGGAAAATGAGCTCCGATGTTTTATTTGTGATCACCAAAGTGGGGGGGGGATATTTGAAACGCCCACACGAAATGAAAAGGCAAGTTCACCAAGAACCACCTCCTCAAAGCGAGAACGAAGGAATCGCTTCAATTCGGCAGTCGAATTTCGAGTTCTGCTGAACCGCCTCGAACATTCTTACCTTTCCGAGATTGACGCCTTGAAATCTTCACTGAAGCAGAACACGGTTCGTAGAAGGGGAGCCGACATCCAGAAGGACGAGGAGAGTTAACGCACTTTCGGGGAAAAAAAAAACCCAAAAGAGGGAAATTATCATCTGTAACATCACAGGTATTGGTTGGTGTCCAACTTTCCGGTTCCACTTTTCCTGCAACGTTGATTGGTCAATCAATGCTTTGTTAAGGAAAGAGTGAAGAAACTAATTTTTCACTCGGAAAACTACACCTAAGAACGCCTTTTAATTTCTTTCCGAAATGCGTCGAGTCGACAGAGTTCGCAAGAAAACTGCGCGCTATCGAAAGGTCGTGCGATGTTTCTTATTTTGTATTAAGAAGGAAATTTGGGCGACTTTTCGGACGCCTTGAAGCTCCTTATTGCTGGGACGCATCTGCTCTCCTGAAATTCTTCTCCATCCGTCCCACTCACTCCACCTCGTGCTACTAAATATCATCGACATTCTCACGAAATGAAAAGTAAACCAAACTCTTCCGGCACGAGCCGCTTAATTGGTTCAAGAAATCTTCGCACGCAGGAATTCCGTTTGTTTTCACCCTTCCCGTTGCCACCTTCGGCCACAACGAGACATTTCGAATCCAATGCTTTTTATGGCCATCCCTCGACCTTTTGCCCTTCGCGTGTTCACTGCCGTCCTGTTGCGACTTTCGCGGCCATCTGTGCGCCTCGCTTTCTTTTTATTTCTTCTATCGATCCGTCTTTTATTGCTAATTGATCTTTATTTTTGGGACGCCGGGCGAGCATCCTCTCCTGGCCCACGTTTCCCTTATTCTCACGTCACTTCGGCGTAAATCCACACCGCGATCAGAATTTTTTAGTAATTTTTTAATTTAGCGACTTCGCTTCTGGCCCGATCCGAAATAAATCGTCTTCACGGTTGCAGCGAACATTTTCTTTTGAACGTTTCCCCTCTAAATCTCGTCGGTTAATTCGAGCCCAACACGAATTCGAAAATGGGATTTCGAGTATTTCGCTACGATTGCTTTTTTTACAGTAACTTTTCCAGAACGCAACCCACTGACCAGGAATTAGAGAGAATGAAAAACAGAGTGAAGCATTTCACTAAATCGTTTGTACTGGCTTTTGTAAAAGAGGTTTTAAGAAAGATAAAGCGAAATTCGAGTGAATTTCATCACCACTCACACTTCGAATCACGACGTCGAAATCGCGAACAATAAAATTGAGATTAAATGAAATATGGAAATAGACAACAGAATCAGCAAAGCTGGTATCGTGGGAAGTCAATTGAATAAATTCATATGGAATAAGAGCGAAATCAGTCGGAACACTAAATTAGCTGTATACAGGACCGTGTTCAAACCAGTTTTAACTTATGGATCTGAGAGCTGGGTCAGAAGTAAAACACTTGACCAAAGACTAGAGACCGCAGATATGAGAGTCCTGAGAAAGATTAGAGGCGTGAACAGATGGCATCAATGGCAGAATCACATATTAGAAAAAGTGAGTATATTAGGAAAGAACTTAACATTGTCAGCATCCAGAATGTGTTAGCAGAGCTAATCTCAGGTGGTATGGTCACTTAAACAGAATGGGAGAGGAAAGATTAGCAAAACAAGTGTTCTCTGCCAGGTTGGCAGGAAAACGACCCAGAGGAAGACCAAGATTTAGGTGGATTGATACGGTACAAAGTGCCCTAGAAGATAGAAATATAAGAAGTTCAAGTCTTAACAGGTAACAGACTGATTTGGAGGAGAATTGTAGATAGAAAGTTAGTAATGATGTAAATTTTTCATGTAGTACTATCATAATTGTCCTGTAACCCCCCCCCCCCCCGAAGGTACACATCGGGAATTTTATTACGATGATAAAAATTGAGATTTAAAATGCCTGGAAACGATTGTAGAAGGGGGGGGGGGAGGAGTTCGCTGAAATAACTCCATTCACACTTGTTCTTTTATGGCTTACAAACATCCAAAGGGTTTTACATTCCAAAACACAAAACATTTCCAAATATGGAAACGCCTGAAATAATTTGTTTCTAAACCAATTCGCTTCCTTTCCCGAGTTAAAAAAGCGAAATCAGCTGTCGCCCTGTTGAAGTTTCTTCCACTGTTTCTTATTCACACCATTCTTTCTTAGGTCTTCGCACAACCACATAAAAATCCGCATCCTTTGACCCCACTTTGTGAGTCCAAGTGGGGTCACAGCAATCACTTCCGTCGCACTGTCTTCAGGCATTCTCCATGCGGATCTGAAAATGCCAACCGCTCGAATTCCATCCGTCTTCAGTCATGCTCCTTCACATTTTCCATTCCTGAAGCCCCTTCGTTTCCCTTTTTCAACCCTCTGGCATTTCTTTTTTTTTTTTTCGGTTTTTCACAAAAAAGGTGTTTTAATTTACTTTCACCACTTATGTAGGTGACCTTTCTCCAACTTATCGCCATCTCGCCTACGTTTTCATCCGATTCTTATGCAAAATATATTTTTGAACTGTTCCAGTGGATTTTGGGCCCGATTTCCACCAGATCTACAAAACCCTTTCACCGTTTCCCACCATAATCCCCTAAACCTCTTTATAAAGGTTTCAGCTTGCAGAGTGAAATTGATTAAGACTGAAGAGGTGGTGCAAATGATAACATTTTCAAATACTTTTTTTTACAGCAATACAAGTGATGATGAAATATAGAAAAAAAATATTAAAATATAATGCACTACTTGAACAGTAATGCAAAGACTGACGTGTTTAGAAAAAGGCACTTGCGATATATATGCGTATGATACTTGCGAACAGGAAAAGGAAACATAAAGAACCGTAACCAAGGGCCATACTGGTCACTAGAAAAATTAAATTTAGGGGCGATGCAGTCACTACAAGTCAAGCGAGGGCTCACGCAACATGGTATGTACTCGGTGTCATAATTACACATATGAGTTACAGTGAAGTAGTCTCTCAGTCTTTTTCTGAAAACATATTCTGAGGTTGCTGACTTTATTTCATCGTAGCTGCTGTTGCTAGTTATTCAAAGGATTTGGGAAAAGTTTCTTTGTTTGCCTTGGGAACTCGAAGCAAGTTCCGGTCACAGCGTAAACCACAGACTACATTATATACAGTACAAAAACTGTCCAGTGTTATTCCTCACACATGATCAGCAAAGATGGAATTTCTCTAATAGCAAACAGGTCATTGCAACACGTCATTCGTATCAAAGGATTGTTGTAGTAATCTCCACCCCAACAGGCGATACCATATGCAGTGAGGAATTTACCCAGGAATAGCATAAGCATCTTAAGAATGTAGCATCAGATTTTTTTAACCCAATATATTCTGTTAATTACGATCTTCAACTTATTTGTTTAAAAATGAGATATGGAAGTTCCATCTCTGGTTAGTATCGATGTGGAGGCCCAAATACTTGCCTGATTTTGTTTTTTTCCACTAAGCTGCAGTTACAATGGTGGATATCACTACATTTCGTTGCACGCAATTTTATGGTTCTATTGTACTTGGCTTATCTGTTAACGTGAAGTATCTCGTTTTCTCGGGATTAATTTTAAGTCCGTTATTGCTAAGCCACTTATTTAACTTCAACATAGCCTGGTTAATGGTCCCTTTTCTAGATCCTCAAGGGTCGTTTCAGTGTGTACTAATGCCGTATCGGCGAACGATATCATTTTGCCAAAAAGTTTGTATTTACACAGGTCATTAACATAGACTAAAAATAGAATGGGTCCTAGTACCGAATCATGTGGGACTTCGTATTTTATTATGTTTCTTTCGCTATTGAATGTGCCGTAGCTGGTCTGTTGTTTTCTATTATTCAGATAGGATTTGAACCAGTCTTTAGTAACTCCTCTAATGCCGTACTAGTGTAGACATTTTCAGTAGGTCATGGATGAACACGGTCGAACGCCTTAGATATACAAGAAAAACGTCTGCTGTGTGTGTGTGTGTGTGCATTCCTTTATCTCTCTATAAACTGTTTTAGGGAATTCCGATAATGCTTTATCCGCATTAAGTCCGGATCTGAATCCGTATGGATTACGTGCGTAAAAGGATATGGAATTGAGAAATTATTTAATCGTTTTCAATAACCTTTAAGATTGTAGATAATCAGTCTGTAATTTCCTTTCTGTTCTTCCCTCCTTGAAATAACGGGAGAACTGAAGCAGCCTTTCAATATTCTCTAAACTCCCCTTTTCAGGATAATTATTCATGATAAGTGTAATGAGCTTTAATTTATGTTTACTTATAATACGTAAGCTAAGGTATATATAATTTGATCACATTCCTCCCCCCTTTTTTTTAATCCGATTATTACACTCTTTTCCTCATTTCCTCAATTTAGATGCATGGAATCTTAATCTACAGAATGTGACTCACGTCCTTCATCTTCTCTCTGCAGGACCAAAATCACAAGTAGTTGTTCTTGTAGTGGTAGTTGAAATGAACAACTACTTAGTTAAGTGGTTGTTTATTTCGTTAAGTACAACGGTGACGTCATTGCCCTCTGGGAATTCTCCTCTTTTCTGCTTTGTGTTAACCAACCTCCGTTCTTTGCTTTTCATCTTGGGCGAAACCTTCTCTCTCTCCAACCACACTTCGGTTTTTCGATGTTCATTTCCCTTCCTTCCGTTTCCTTTAAGCGCGACCTCCTACCGAGTTGAACCTTTCGTGCTTGTCCCATCTCTCTATTCGTCCTCAGCGAAATGAAAAAAATAATCGTCTTTGCTTTCTTTAGGCAGAACAACCAAAATGACGTTTCCAACGGGCGTCATTGCCATGAACTACCACGTAATCTTATAACAACGACGTCTGTTTCCCAATACAGACAAAGGCACCCCCCCCCCCCATTAATCCCCTCACGCTAATTCCATTCTAATTAGTAAATCGCACACCTACCGACGTTCGATTTACTTCCACTTTTCTAATGATTACAGGAAAAAACGCTAGCGTCCAAATTACCCTCCCCTCGTCTCTTTTCCATTTCCCCATCCCATTCAGACCCATAAATATTAACGAAATGATTGCGGGGCCCCCGTTGTTGTTGTTGCAAGAAATCTGCATAGAAAGAAGCAGCAAGAAAATCACGACTGATCAGAAATGACGCCGTCGGATCTTTAATACGAAGGAATGCACTCCCTCACCAGGAGAGAACTGACTGAGAATTTGAGCCCAAGTGGTTTTTGTTATTCCTGGAAGTTCCATTCCTCCTTCCCCCACCCCCGCTTCATAAGAATAAAACGAAGGAGGTACTTCCTGCGATTAAGGCCTCGTTTCAGAATTTTGATTGCAACGCCGCGAAAGATTTACAAAGCTTTGAAGTCGCCACCTGTTGGGAATCGAGCTGAGGCGGGGACGAACTCCGTTTGTGGTGCCACAAATATTGAACAACGAGAGGTACGCGAACATTCTGCGCAATGCAACGATTCCTACGTTGTTGCGTTTCTCCGGAACTGCCCGTCGTCTCTTTTAGCAAGACAATGCACCGTGTCACAAGGCCGCGTTGGTTTGTGGACGTGAACGTCACCACGTTTGCGTGGCCTCCACAGAGCCCCGATCTCAACTCTAGCGAACATCTGGTGGATGAACTGGAGCGTCCAGTGAGGTCAAGGGACGTCCGCCACAACAATCCACTACCTCATTACGTGCCTATAGAAAGAATGGGTCAAAATAGTTTTCGACCTTCTGTAAAAATGTACATTACATAAACATACTTTGCTGTCATTTGAGGGCGTTCTGCATGCATTGGTGTTGTTGAGCTGTTTACACGGGTCTGGTCTCGCGTGAGCCAAAGTTGGATAACCGAGAAGCAACAACCAAATATGATATAGCCAAGGTTGGTATTAAGATGGACTGGATTGAGGGCAATTTCTGTGGATTCCACAATTCATCCAGCGATCTGAAACAAATCAGAAAACATTTTTAGGTGCGAAGATGAAATGGAGAGAAGAATCTTCACCGTTAGGGTGAGCAGGAATAAGAATGTGATTAGATTGGTTCTAGTTCGGCACTTCAAGTTACACCCAAGACATTCAACCCCGATGAACATGTTATGCACCACCCGATGAAGTTTTCTAAGAATACGAAACCAGTCATGCGGTTCAAACAATAAAGTGGTTTTTTTTTTATTTTGTTATGTCTTGGCTTCTAGTTATTAAATTTCTTCAATTTATACACATACATGCATATGTGGTCCCCCCCTCCAAAAAAAAGATCCCAAGACTTATAGCACTACATTGGCATGTGTGGGCAAGTAATTAAGGAGTTATGTAGCCTGTTGATTTGTTTCTTAAAGGGTGGGAGGTTGTACTCAGTGGGGGGAAACAATGGGGGAGAGTGTTCCAAACAACAGAAGTGGATAGAATGAAGGAAGCTGACGAGAGGTTAGTTCGGTGAATTCGACGCCGGACAGTGCACGGTGTTGGCCAGTGGCTACTCTGGTTCATGCATGGTTATGGAAAGTATATTCCTCCACTTTTAGAAGAAAGTGGAGGAAGGGTAGCGGGCAGTTCAGAGGAGGTACGTACAGAAGAAGCACGGCGCCGAAACATAGTGCCCATGATAAAGTGACTGAAGGGAGTCGGTCTGTGAGGGAAGGGTCATCGAATTGCCTTCTTCTGAATATCATCACTAATTCTGGTCTTGGGTGCTCCACCGCAAATATGGGAACAGTACTCCAAAGTTGGACGGATGTGAGACTAATTAGTTAAGAGGAATTCGGTTAAGAGGAAGAGAAGTAATGTTAAGAACAGAAAAGAACACCAACATTTATTTACGCTGAGGAGGATATGTAAGTAATGTGTTTGTGCAAGAATAAGCTGGATGAGGCAGTCAACCCAAGAAGAGAAAGTTGATCTGGAAAGGAAACCTTATCCAAAGTAAGAGGGGACGAGGTAGGATTTTGTTTGTAAAGGATAAGGCAGGCTTGAGTTTTTTTTTTCGGCGATGCTGCGAATAGCATTTGAAGTCAGAGAAAGGAGGTCATTGGTATGGAGGAAGAGACCCCGAGGCTCTCCAGCGTTGATGGGGAAATCTGATGCCATCCCTTGAGGAAGCTGGCAATCCAATCACAGAGTGTGGAAGGGAGGGCAGAAGACGGCAGTTTGTTCAGGAGGCCTCTGTGCGAGACACGGCTTAGAAATGTCTTGGAAATATCGAGAGTGATCACACGAGTTTCTCCAAATCTTTCCATGGCCCGAGTTCATACGTGGGTGAGATTAGTTAGGAGGTCGGCTATAGAACGAGAATGGCGGAATTCATATTGCTGATCGCAAATTAACTGGTGAGTCTGCAGGTGATCAAGAAGCTGGTTGTGAATAATCTTCTCCATCACTTTTGAAAGTACTGAGGTGAGAGAGCAATGCGACGATAGTTCGACGGTGGCTTGTCTCCCTTAGAATATGAAAGTTCATGTAGACGATACAGGATGAGCGTCAATCACCTCCGTACTTCCTCAAGCATCCCACATGATTTGTTTTGGTCATCCAGGCAGGAGTTGAAGGAACCTGATGCCAGGCGGTCCTCATCCAAAAGCCTTGGATGAGGCTTCTGCATATATAATCCTCTAGTAATAGGAGTGTATTAGGATTGTCAGCGTTGGCAACGCTAATGTCCTTCAATGTAAAGTGCTGCAGCGAAAGTTTAGTGAGTGTGTCGCACGATAGTTAAAGATCGAGGGCGTTATTTACAAGCGGCATTAAAAAGTGGGCGATTTGGGGAAAGGAATAACGTCTCGTGACTTGCTTTACATTCCACGTGTTTTCTCAAAGGTGCTTGGATTTCTTTTAAGCGCTTTGATTAGACGAGACTGCTCTTGGTGACACTGGCTGATGAGCATCTGCAATTCCTACAGGAATGGCTGGAATTGTTCTTGTACCACCTGACCTGTTGGTAGTGAGATCTGTTTTGGCAGTTAAGGCTTATCGAGTTAGTTTGATCTTTTCATCTCTGGATTAAACTTACTTTTCGCAATCTGTGAAGCAGTTATTTATTTGCTTTCTTATTCCGTGAATTTCTTTTTTTAGGAGGGTCGTTCTTTCTACAGTTACTTTGTCAATGCTTGATCGTTCAGTAGCTGTTTTCGCACCTTTTACCCCCCCCCCCCGCCAAATATTTACAGATAAAATATTTTTAATGAACTAAACACCGTCCTGCTTATTAACGAGTCAACTGGCAAACTGACTTTTGTTATTTTGTACTTTCGGTGCATGGCACGTGCAAGTTAAACTATTTTTTCCGCTGTTGACATTAACTTTCCGCTTCTTCAAATTCCCCCTTCGACCGTGACATCCTGATGCCCAAGGGTAGCCCAAAGGCATCTTTAACCTGAGCGTCCTGTCTAGCAACGGCCGAAATTTTATTCGTGCTTTGTTCTCTTCACGAACCATTTTTACAAAGTGCAAAATTCCAGAGTCATATTCGGACGAACGGAAAGTGCGAACTTCAAACAAAAGGAAGGAACGCTAAATGGACAGAAGGTACAGCGCAGTTCGAGGAAGACCTCTCTCTCTCTCTCTCTCTCTCACTCGCACGGGGTCTGTAGAGGAAAAGCAACAATGTGTAAAAATGCAGAGAGAAGTAGGAAGTGTAAATAAAAGTAAGAAGATCAACAGGCAAATGGCCACTTCCGAGCGGAACCCCTTTAAAGAAATTACGAAGAATGAAAAAAAAAAAAGTCGAGGGGGTCGAAGAAGCGGTGGGTCATTTCCGGCGAGTGGCATGTAAGAATAGTTAATTAAGTCACATAATACATTTTCCCTCTTCGGTTACTTGATTTGGGTCAAACGACAAAGGGGTGGCGTGCAACATCATCAATCATCACACTTCCGGCCCGAGTGACGGGTGATAGTGTAGTTCCACTGTTTAACGACAGGTGGCGAGTTTCAGAAGAATACTTTCTTAGTAAACACCGACGTCTTTTGTGTTGCCGCGTTTTTGTTGCATATGATACTCCAGAGATCAGAGCTCCGCCTGGTGTTAAAAAAAGATGAATTTTTAACAAGGTCGATTTATATCTCGTACCACTCACTTTCTGTCTATTTTTAATAAACAGATGCGAAAAAGAGGTTTACACTTAATTAAGGGAGGCGCGATTTTTACCCTGTTTAATATCTCAACAACGACAAAGACGTTATTTTACTCGAAACTTTCTTCTAGAGAAAAGATAAGGACTTCTGTAAGCTAGGAATTTTTCGGCAGAGTATTCCGCTACGGAGTGACCGATGTTTGACTTCATTTGCCTTTTCAAGACAAGAAAGGCATCTTCTTAACTTTTTGCTCTGCAATTCGTCTGCGAACAGAAAAGAGATGAGAAAACGAAGAGGAAACATGGCAGGGAAAAGACTAATTTGGGGAAATTAATGAATTCGGCAGCATTAAGAACCACAACATTGAGAGAGAGATGGAACGAAACCCATTTTCGGACGTGAATGAAAGAATTTCTGACGTCGCCTACAAAATGGAGAGTGTGGTCGGGCTTTGTTTGTTTTCGGCGATGTCGAGGCGAATAGCGGATGCTGTAGTCGAAATGAACAACAGATATTTCAGCCCACATAAAAAAGAGACCCCTTTCCCAATCAGGGATGGATATCTGAGAAGAAGGCCGCGCATCAAAACTTCCGATTAAATGAGCGCGCGAGGTAAAAAGAAAAAAAAAAAGATTTCGAAAAACTCCGTCAATTTCCGAGATGAAACATCACTCTCCGCAACTTCGTTACGCTGTTCCTCCTCAGTTCGTATTCAGCGCAAATAATAAAAAAAACGCGACCAAATTTTGAAGTAAAATAATTCTGAAACTCATTAGGAGACATCGCGCAGACAGAAATGAGGGATCGAGCACGTGCACCTTCGATGATATCACCTCAATGTCCTTAGAAAATGCGAAAAAACTTCCAAGTGTTTGAGATTCCAAACTGATTTTTGAGATTGAAATCGGGTTTTGCATTTCCGGTGTGTTAGCAGAGCGAAATCGCGTATCCGCTGTTCGAATCCCACTGCGGGTACGATTGAATGGATGTGTGCGATCCTCTTTAGGTTGCAGATGATTTTCACCTCCCGATGTGAGACCAGGGGCGTAAATGAGGGCTTAAAGTGGCTCGAAACCAAGTGTTTGGCCTCTGGAACAAGAGAACCCGATTCATTCATTTCGTATGGTGATTCAACGGCCGTGACCCATTTTACGAGGAGATATGACACCACCTCAATACCCCTATTTTTATCCGGGCTGCTCGGGACCGGCATAGCAGACAACTCAGACCTATGGCTGGTGGAGTTGTCTTAAGTATTCCTGACTGTATCCGTGTGTGTTTACGGGACCGGTTTGCCTGCTTGCGGGATGAAAAACCTCAGATAAACTGGGGGAAAACCCTGCTGTCCACGCCCAAAACCGGCTAACTTGGCTGTGGCTGAGGAAGATCCTTAAGCTCCTGGGGAAAGAGTGTCCCCAGGCATATGGTTGCGAAGAGCAAAGCCACTAGGCTAACCGTGCGGACAGGAGAACCTGATTATCTGGCCTGAACCAAAAGGAGTCCGATGAGTTTACAGTCTTAGCTTGGATGGAATTCGTTTAATTCCATCAAATCCGCCTGTGAAAAGGTGGAAATCCAATACATCGGAGGATTTCGTGGCTAAAGTTACATTAATTAATTCGGAACCTGTTTTAAAGACCGAACACGGTCTCTATTTCTCTTTTTAGAGCCACTTCTAGCCTCCGATAACCACGGTGGTAGCGCCAATCCCACCGAGATTAATTTTTCGTAGATAAATCGCATCAGAAAAGAAGACCTTTTTTTTCACACAAAATATTGCGAGCGCTAAATAATCTTGGCAAATACGAGCCCTTCAATTAAAGTGAGAAATCGGGTTTCTAATTTCTGCCATGACATTAAGACTTGGGGAGGGGTAGAGGGATCTGAAAAATCGCTCAAGAATAATGGAACATCGTTTTAGGCGAGATATTTCCCTGTAGGTAGATTTTTAATAAAAATCATAACCGATTCCCATCACGATTATGCGACCCCTTGAAAGACGACATTTCCCCTCATCGTGCCCTTCGCCGGCATCCCATTAAAGTTTTCCCCCCCCCCCCCCGTTGAAACGAGGCTTGTCCTTTCGTCAATATTTTCCACTCGACTAAACAGGCAGCGGCAGAAGGCTTATTACTTCCCTTCCAATATGTTAAAAGATGATGTCTGAGCGCACGTGACGTTGAACGAGTAGGTAAATATAGCCGGGGAGTATCGTGATGCCAATGACAGGCGGCCAGCGCACTTCTTCGAACCAAGAATCGATCGTGTTTTATTTAAAAGAACATCCACCATCTCCCCCCCCTTTTTTTTTTTTTTTTGATGATGCATTTATTTTCAAAACTGTGCGCTGACGAATGAAGTGCGAATGCCCTTTTTGAGTGAATTCCCAGCCATGGACGATCCACCAACTCCTCAAAGAAGCGGGGATCGCTCCCCCCGAAATCACGGTCAACTCGTTACTTTCTTCATCTCGAAAAGAATCCATCAGATCAATATCCGGACTTGGGCGTTCGCCTTTAAGACTCGAAATGTTTCCCACGTGACGAGATGAGAATCCGAACGTCGGCATCGAAGTTGCCTTTTTATTTAAAACACTCCTCCCGAATTTTTTAGCGGCTTTCATTGAGGTTTCACTTGCATGACGGCCGTCAGTTCTGAACCGCTGGTCTCGTCAGAAAGTCCTCTTTTCCGGAACTGAATTAAACGAATTCAATTTGCTATCAAAAATAAATCACAACATCTCGAGAATGCGGGGGGATTGCTAAACAGCTACTGCAGTTCTTTAATCAGCGGTTTTCATACTTACCAAAGGTTGACCTCCTGGGCATCGTCACAGTTTATCAAGCCAAACCACCCCTGTTCAAATTCGTTTTAAACAAACTCGAGCCGTTTCGCGTATGAAGCCGTCGTTATTTATGCCACCAGGAAACGACCTCACTTCGCGTTTTCGCATTGTTTTGGGTCTCTCGCTGCTGCTACAAAGGGCGGGCGTGTGGGGGGGGGGGGTATTCCAGAATGCTAAGTTCGCAAGTGTTTGTGTCAATTTTAGGAGGAAGCTTCGTAAAACAAGCGCAGACCCACGAATCGCTTAAAACAAGTTTAACGATGTAGCGGACAGCAGCGTTCCCCAAGAATATTTAAGCGAGATTTGTGATCCCCACGCAAGTTTCAAAGCCACATACACCGGAAGGGACCTCCACACGGCCTTCAAGAAACACAGAGAAGCGACTGGACTCGAAGTCCAACGCTCAACTTATCGTGCTGCATCCAATTACCCGAGTGTAACCTGGAGATAGAAAAAACAACGACGAGCTTGTGGTTCGAGCGTATGCAGACCAAGTTGCATTATGGATTGGCTTGAACACCACGCACACACGATAGTGCAGTGAAACTCCACTATCGCGTGTGTGTGTGGTGTTTAAGCGTATGCATCGTTCGTTTCAAGACGAAGAAACGTCATGCTGGCTGGGAAATCGCCCAGCTAAAGAAGAAAAACCGTCAGAAACCTGAAATGGCTGCAAGAGTAGATTATATGCTATCAGAAATAGCATCGCCAAGAAAGACCTCGGGGACTCATCGAGGGAGGCCACATACTACACGCACCAGTTATCATACTTATTATTGAATTCTTTCGCACTGCTTGCACTCGCAACATCCAATAGCAATCCATTGCAATCACCACCACCACCCTCTGAGAGAAACATCTGGCTCTCACACCCTTCATTCTCAATTTCCATGGATGCCTTCTCGTTCTTTTCCCCAGCCCTCCATAAAACGAGAAACATCTACTGAAATCCTGCAGGACCCTTAGACGTTTGTAAGGCTCAGTCGTAGCACTCCTGTCCGCTAGTGTCTACAAATTCCCAATCTGTCTTCATAATCAGAATTCCACAATCCTGATATCATTTTTAACACTCGCCTTTGTACTCTCTCCAATATATCAGAATCACATCGGAAACCAGGAGACCAAACCTGCGCACAATAGTCTAAGTAAGGTCTCATCAAGGCTTTGTAAAGAGGCAAAACAACTTCCTTATTCATACATGTCAAAGTTCGTTTCTGCATTGCAATTATCTTTTGAGTTGTATTTGCAGTCTTTGATATATGGCTAATGCACTTCAACCACCTGTCTACTAAAACCCCAAGATCCCCAACCCGATCAGTTTCTACTAGCATAGCAGAAAATGATCCTCACAATATAATACGACATAATATAATATCTAATCACAGCAAAGTGAATGACTTTACATTTACTGACATTCATTTTCCCATTCCCACGATTCCAGCCTGTCCAAATCATTCTGCAAGTACTGCATATCAGCAGCATTCCTGATTAGCGCACCTATCTTTGCATCTTCAGCAAATAGCTGTATGTCGCTTGTCAAATCCTTCCCAATATCATTCGAATAACAGTGGACCAAGCACTGATCCTTGTGGTACACCACTGGTTACCTTAAACCTTGCAGACTCAGATCCCCCATACAACACTTTCTGATATCTGTCAATCAGCCATCCTCTTATCCACACTAATATTGTATAATCCAATCCCATATTCTCCAATTTATGCAACACTCTTCCATTCTGTATTCTGTCAAAATCCAAAGTATCATGGTGTATCCATTCCCCTCGTCTAACTCTGATATCCCATCAGCCCCTATTGCAGAATTCTTATTCAGTTCGCGCAACAGTTCAACGCCTCCTCCTCATACACCTGAGCTTCTTCATCCAGTGAAGAGGAAGCGGTGAGTGCGATACTGCATACACCAGATTGATAGCTTTAATCCAAATGGACGCTCATTAGTTGAGCAATCGTGCCTGCATCTGTTACTCTTATACCATCTGCATTTAGAAGATTTATTCTTTCATATTCTTTGCAGTGGCGTTTGATCTGGCCATTGTGAACTCGTTTTTCTACAAGAGGGAAGAACATTTGATAACATTTAGGAGTGGTAACAACAGCTCACAAATTGACTACATTTTGACTAGAAGAAAACATCTTAAGGTGTGAAAAATTGTAAAGTAATTCCAACAGATCAGGTAGCACAACAACACCGACTGCTGTGCGCAGACTTTAAAATAAGATCGAAGATAAGAACTTATGGATGCCATGGGATGAAGACAATTAAGTGGTTTCATTTAAAAGAGGAGAGTGTGAGGAATCGTTTTAGGGAGAGAGTGTTAGAGAGGATTTCGGATGGACTGGAAAGTGTACAAGATTGGTGGAAACATAATTCAAAAGTAATCCTGAGCTGTGCAATCGAGGTGCTTGGTGAGACATCTGGAAAGATTAGAGAGCAGAAGGAGGGTTGGTGGTGGAATAATGATGTACAAGTGGCAGTGACAGCTAAGAGGAAGGCAAAGCAGAAGTGGAATGAGTCAAGAGTGGAAGAGGACAAAGAGGTGTACAAAGAGAGAAAGCAAGAAGCCAAGAGAGTTGTGGCACAGGCGAAGGCCATGGCATATCAAGATCTGTATGATCAATTAGAAACAAAGGAAGGACAGAGAAAAATTTACCAACTAGCGAAATGTAGAAATAAAGCAGCTAAGGACATCTTACATGTGAGGCAGATCAAAGATGCTGAAGGAAGAGTATTATGGAGGTATGTGGACATAAGAAACAGATGGAAAATATACTTTGAGGGACTTTTGAATGAGGAAAATGCAAGGACTCACAGAAGAGATGGGCAGCCTTCTGAGGGGATGGTGCAGAACATCAGTAGAATGGAAGTGACGGAGGCCATGAAGAGGAGGATGAGGAATGGAAAATCGGTGGGCCCCGACAGAATTCCAGTGGAGGCATGGAAGGCACTGGGGGAAGAGGGAATTGACCTGCTGTGGGACCTGTTCATGAAAGTTTGCCAACAGGAAAATATACCCGAGGAATGGAGGAAGAGTACTCTTGTTCCCATCTACAAGGGTAAAGGGGATGCACAAGACTGTAAAAATTACAGAGGAATAAAGTTGATGTCCCACACAATGAAGATCCTAGAAAGGGTTCTTGATGGTAGATTGAGGGAGGAGGTGGAGATTGCAAAGGAATAATTTGGCTTCATGCCTGGTAGATCAACAACAAATGCTATCTTTGGGTTACGACAGATGATGGAAAAATATCGAGAGAAACAAAGGGAGCTACACCTGGTATTTATTGATCTGGAGAAAGCATACGATAGAGTGCCAAGGCAAGAAGTCTGGAGGTGTCTGAGGAAGAAGGTGCCGGAGAAATATGTCAGGTTGGTGCGGGAAATGTACAGAAATGTGAAGACATTTCTGTTCGGACCTGTTTGGGACAGACAGAAAGTTGTCAAGTAACAGTTGGCTTGCATCGAGGGTCAGCATTAAGTCCGTTTCTGTTTAATATTGTGATGGAGGTGGTAACAGAGGAGGTGAGAGAAGATGCGCCTTGGACAATGTTGTATGCAGATGACATCTTGCTGTGTGTAGATTCAAGAGAAGAAGCGGGAACTAAACTGGAAAGATGGAGAAAAGTACTGGAAGAGAGAGGTATGAGACTGAGCAGAAGTAAGACAGAGTATATGTGTTGCGCAGTGGCGGCCAGGAGACAGATCTGGAGCTGGAAGGAAATGTCATCAGGAAGGTGAGAGACTTTAGATACTTAGGTTCAACAGTGGAAGAAGATGGAGGAGCTGAGAAGGAAGTGGGATGCAGGATACAAGCGGGTTGGAGGAACTGGAGGGAGATGGCGGAGTGTTATGCGATAAGAGGGTGCTGATCAATCTGAAAGGCAAAATCTACAAGACAGTAGTGAGAACAGCTATGACATATGCTATAGAAACTGTGGCCCTGAGGAAAAATAACATCAGCAGGATGGAAGTAGCAGAGATGAGAATGCTTAGGTGGATGTGCGGTGTGACCAGAAAGGATCATCTGAGAAATGACTATGTCAGGGGAACAGTGAAAGTTACGAACTTAGGAGCGAAAATACAGGAGGCAAGGTTGAGATGGTTTGGTCATGTGATGAGGAGGGAGGACGAATATGTGGGAAGAAGGGTCATGCAGATGGATGTGCAAGGAAGGAGGAAGCGTGGGCGGCCAAAGAAGAGATGGAGGGAGCTGGGAGAAGAGGACTTGAAGATGAAGAACTTGGATGTGGTGACAGCCCAAGACAGGAAGGTGTGGAGGAGACTCATTACAAACAGTGACCCCACTTAAGTGGGAGAAGCTGCAGAAGAAGAAGATTCTTTCATATTCTTTGCGCTTGACTTTAGCTTATAGAGCCAGTTTCTTTTCATACTCAGCTTTCCATACGACAGTCGACTTTCCTGGTCTGTTCCTTATAGTTTTCATACCCGACATCCTTATGCACACGATATTCTTTCCACATCATCCTTTCTCACCAACTTCTTGCTTAATAAGATTACACATTTATTTCACTCCTACCCCATTTATTCTTCGAACTCTAGTGACACGTGAAAGCATAAACTTTCACAGTTGCTACACCGATAATTAATCGAGACGGTCTGGACAGAGGGTCGAATTTCGGATGATTGGAGCTCTCGTAGGACCCACCTAAGAAAGGGAAATGAAACTGATGCAACTTCGGTCATTGAACGTGATGCTTAACAAGCGACTCCCCCCCCCCGCGCATTTCCAGTGCACGTCCGACTGAGAGGTAGAATGTTTCGCCCAAATCATCCGGGTAATGACGTTTCGCGTTCGCCTTTGCTTTCGCAGGTCGACAGCGACAGCTAAGGCGGCACGAACCACTTAAAAACCGGAAACTTCGTCAAGGCGGAAAGATGCAACGAACTCGGGATATAAAGGAGGGGAGGGGAGGGGAAGGGGTTCTTATCTTTGACTTTCGGTACATCTTTATCAGTCTGCTCCTTTGTCGCGCAGAACTGACACGAGCATCGCAGACGACTCGCGCTGCGTGTCCACGCTGTTGTCGTTGCTGCAATTCTAGATCGGTTTTCACTATCGTTCTTTTCCTCGTTCCTTTTACTTTGGAGGTGTGTTGTTTGCGTGCGTGCGACAGTTTTATCGACGGACTCGACTTTGACAGGTTTATATCCTCGAGGCCGAGCCTTGCTGCAGGTCGAAGCAGCCCCCAGAACGCATTCATCACAGATCGGCAGTGCTCAGCCGAATAGGCGGAACGTGCCACATCGGTGACAGTCGAGCTCGCGCTACTTTCAAAGCCGTGACAGCGCGGACACCACAAGTTAATTACGTTAAAACAGCAGTAACTGCATCGGAAATCGGTTGGGAAGCACCGCCGTATTCCAAACGGCCTCTCGATACGTGAGGGTTTTTGTGTTATTTTTGTAGATTCGGGAACATGGCAGGAGAAGAGAGAGGGCGCTGCACGCTTCGCAAGGGGACCGATTCCCCCCCCCCCCCCATCGATATTCACCTAGAGAACGAAGCAATGCAGTACCCGACTGTGCTGCTCTTCAGAGCGCATGCCTTGAAGGGCGACTAAATATAGCGCGCAGTAAATGCATTGGGAGGACAACCGGAGTTCATTGCATGCGTCGCGTTTTGAAATGTTTTCAAATACTAATCGGAACGAGAAGATTTCAGATGCGTTTGGCACAAAGTCAAAGACTCGCGATGGCGGCTAATATTTTTATTACAAACACACACGCATTTCGCGGAGCGTTTCTTTTTAGGGTGGTAGCAGCGTCGTAGTTGGAGAGGATGAGATGTATTTAGCGAAGTATCCAAGGTAGTGACTCCTCGGAGGTGTCATAATAATAATAATGTCAAGTGAAAAACGTTTAATCCAAGTGCTGTCGCCCCCCCCCCCGGTGGGGGGGGGGCGACAGCACTTGGACGACAGTTTTCATGATTTGGAAGCTGACAAACAACGTTGGAGTTTGACGAGTATTTTCTGAAAAAAGTTCCTGCGAATCACAGAAGTCACTTTCGCTTCTTCTGCGATCGCCTGCAGGAGATTCGTCGCTTGGTCGAAAGAGACCCCACTCTATTGCCAATCGGCGCAGTCTTAGTGGACAGCGCCAACGATCGCTGACGGGCATCTCATCTTTAGGGTTCGAAGAAATGTGAAAAAGTTCATTTTTTTCTTCTGTGTTTCGTAAGAAGAGACGACGCAGGGCGGTTTCTGGGGAAGGTGCGTCGGCGGACAGAACATGGAACCGTAAGCGAATGCATCAGTCTTATTCGTTCTGTTCGTTAATGAGCCGAAACCAACCAACGAAGTGCGCTTTAAGAACAGCGTCTGGAGAATCGTTGAGGTGTTATTCGACAAGACAGAGCGGCCATGCATTTGGAAACCCCGTTTAACCGATCTTCGCTCGTCTTTAGTTTTACGACACTGCGAACAAGCCCGGGAAATGAATGTCCTCAGAACTGAGGGGGAGGTAACAATATTTAAGGTGAAATCCACTCCAGCTCCCGGTTTTCCAATAATCACTAATGGACAGGTTCAAATAGCTCCAGATTTTCATTCGGCTGTCTTCTGCACTACTAACAATTGAGAATTCCAAATATGGAAACAAAATCTTACATGGAAATGCTTTTTGAAGCTGCATTTCATACCACGATTTTCGCGCAAAATCCTTCATTGGCTTTCATCAGATCCCGGCTATTTGTTAGTCGAATTTGAAACTTTCGGCCATTTAATTGCGTCTGAGGTGTGTAAACCAAACCAATGCGTCAGCAAGAACTGACAGTGGCCAGCAGCAGATTGCGCTTTCGAATGTGAAGAAAATCGGAAATGAGCACACAATTCATTTAGTGAAAACTACATCGTGTACGTGCTGCTGGCCTGGTTAGCCGAGAGGATGGATGGAGTAATCCCTCAGAATGGCTTTAGCGGAAGATGAGTTTCATCGCCCTGTTTGCTGGAGTCCCGAGCGGCATGCAAAACATCTACATTCGGACGCCAAACATGGAACCTTCTCATAACCAAACCCAAAAGGGGTTTCTGGGTTATCTGATCGTTACCCCACCTAGCATATAGCAGGGTTGCAGTGAGTGAGATTCACAGAAAAAAAAGTTTTAATTTCTAAAGGAAAAGTTTGTGTTCCAACATGAGGGGCATCCCACCTTCAAAAGTGGTCGCACTTTCGTCGGGTCAAAATTTTCCTACTCCCCTCCCCCCCAAAAAATAAGCACTGTATTAGGCATTGCCTGATGTGAAATATTGCACCGCATTATGCAGTTTTTTTAAAATAGTGAACTAGTTCATAAGCCTTTTATATTAATCCTAAAATAAGCTTGTCACGTCCTCTGCAAGCAGATGAAACGCGTAGCTCTGGAATGTAAAGCACCGCAAGCAGTGCGAGCAAATAGCCAACCCTAGCTGATGTTAGTCGCCATTGATTAGTATACGAGGCGAACAGAGGATTAACTTTAGCACGAAACACCACCTAGCGAAATGGTGGTGTGCGCGAAGAGACGTGCATTGACACTGCATCTGTTACCAAGTGTGCAGATAAATGCAAAAGCTCTCATTTTTACTGCACCGGTCTCTGTGAAAGGCAGCACGAAGTTGGCGAAAAACAAAGTCCTGCTTGGTTAGGGCTTTGGTTCTTTTTCCTGCAACGGACGCCATTCCAGTGCTGACCAATAACGTCCCTACAGCGGATGACTCATGCAGTTCGCAGAGCGAAAAATATTTGCGATGCAGATTTGATGGACGTAATGAAAGAGGTAAAAGACGACGTTAATGGATCAAGAAGTTCTGAAGAAACACTTCCGACAAAATCGACGACTCTCTGTCCATTGTTCCTGGCCTGACATGAGAAATGAAGGAACTAAAAGCGCAAATTTGGAGCCGTGTAGGAAACAGAAAAAAAAAATTCACGAAACTGTGGATGACCTGGACCGACAGGGAATAAAATTCAAAACCTGGAAATGGTTGGTGTTCTCCACGAGTCACGAGAAAAAATGCAAGAATTATCAAAGAAAATTTGCACATAAAACAAAAATCAACTATGAAGACGATACTGAGGTCGTGCTCCCAGTGGGCAGAAAAACAGAGCAACACCGATCATTATGAAAAGGTCGAGTGTTGACACGCTCAAGCGATAAACAGGTGACCATTCTAGAGATGGCGAAATATTTCTAAAGGGGCTCCTGACGGGAAATCTAAAGCTTGTTCAGTTTATTGCCAACAAACAAGTATGTCAGTAGTGTAGTGTAGTGTAGTGTAGTCACTTCTGACCAGATCAAGATAAGGAATCATGACGTCATTGGTTGATAAGATGACGTCATTGTGTGTGACGTCACGTTTTGTTCGCGTATGGAATTGTGGGTATGATTGCATATAAGGAATCGAGATGTCATTGCTTGATAAGTAGTTTGACGTTATTGTGTGCATGATGTCATGAGTTTGGAATTTTTCTGGGAACGTGTGTGTGTGTGTGTGACGTCACGTTGTTTTGTTCGCGTACAGAATTATGGGTGATGGTTAGAGATAAGGAATCGTGTTGTGATTAGTGGGAAGTTTAAACCAAATAGCGGTAAGGTCAATGGGGGAAGGGCAGTCAGTCCTGAATGTGTGTTGTTATAAGATGTAGATAAGTGTTTTGTTCGCGTACGGAATTTGTGGGTAATCGGTTACAGGTAAGGATGAGTGTCGTGATTGGTGGGACACTATGATCAAAATAGGTGTAGGATGAATGGGGGAAGCGACATTAGTGTCGTGGATGTGTGTTGTTATCAGATGAAGAGAAGTGACGTAATTTGTTAGTTAGAGAGAGCCATATCAAAAACTCTGCATCGAGAGATGCGAAGTTACCGGTCGCTGGCAGATATTACTGCAGGAAGTAACACATAGTCTCAACAAAAGAGCGCTTAGACGTCAACTCTATGATGTCATTTTGGAAAGAACCGTGGGAAAGGAAAACATAGTACGAGACAAAATGCGAAAGAAATTAACGAAACATACAGTAACTATAAGGAAAAACGAGTCAACTGCATTTTCAGCGTTTGTGTTTTGTGCTGTGAATATATGGTTAAAATCAACAATTTGGAATATCTATTGGATGCCAAATTCTGGAAAGACGAAGTAATTTAAATTAACATTAGAATTTCTAGACTACATGCAAAAGTAATAATCCATATGGGTTTATGTCTCTCATAAGTAGGCTGTGTTGCTAACCCACTTTTCATGCATTCATGTGGCAAATTTCTATGTTTCTGTAAAGCTTTGATACTCCCAAAACTATGTACTGTATTAGGATTATAGTAATCTGCTGACTTTTCCAATGAGAAGCAGTATCAATATCATCCAATCGCACGTGTCTCATCAGAGAAATGTTACGAAAAGAGACACGCCACATACATTGGTGATCATCATCAAATTCCTGCCATGTACCCACAAGGGGTGTACAGGATATGACAGTACTACATGAAAAATTTACATCATTACTAACTTCCTATCTACAATTTTCCTCCAAATCAGTCTGTTACTTGTCAAGACTCCAACATTATCAGATCTGATATTTCTATCGTCTAAGGCACTTTGTACCGTATCAATCCACCTATATCTTGGTCTTCCTCTGGGTAGTTTTCCTGCTAACCTGGCAGAGAACACTTGTTTTGCTAATCTTTCCTGAGATTAGCTCTGCTAACGCATTCCTTGATGCTGAGAATGTCAAGTTCTTTCCTAATATCCTCATTTTTAATATGATATTGCCATTGATGCCATCTGTTCACGCCTCTAATCTTTCTCAGTACTCTCATATCTGCAGTCTCTAGTCTTTGGTCAAGTGTTTTACTTCTGACCCAGCTCTCAGATCCATAAGTTAAAACTGGTTTGAACCCTGTCTTGTATACAGCTAATTTAGTGTTCCGACTAATTTCTCTCTTATTCCATATGAATTTATTCAATTGACTTCCCACCATACCAGCTTTGCTGATTCTGTTGTCTATTTCTATATTTAATTTACCATCTTCAGTTAAAATCGTGCCTAAGTAACTGAAATGTTTTATTGTTCCACAGGTTCTCCATTCACAACACAGTTGACATTTTCAATGATTCTGCCTATTTTCATTGTCTTTGTCTTTTTATTGCTGACCTTCATACCATACCTATTACAACAGCTATTCAATTTAGTCAGAGAATCTTGCAGACTTGTAGCGGATTTATTTAGAAGTATAACATCATCCGCATAAAGCAAAGAGCTGACATTAACATCTCCAATTTTGATATCATGTTTAATACCACTTTCCTTCATAATGTGATCCATATAGATAATGAATAACAGAGGGGATAATGTACATTCTTGTCTCACACCAGATGTAACATTAAACCATCTTCCTGTACTTCCTTCAATTCTAACTGCTGACTTACAACTCAAAAAAAGACTAAGTATTGCTTGATATAATGCCCCATTGACACCCTATCACTGTAGCATGTTGAATAGCTTCTCTCTTGGCACCTTGTCATATGCCTTTTCCAAATGGACAAAATTTAAATACAAATCTTTGTTATATTCCCATGCTTTCTCGACTATTTGTCGTAAAGTGAAGATCTGATCCTGACAGCCTCTATTTGTCCTGAATCCAGCTTGTTCTTCACCAAGCTTTTCTTCCACAATTCTTCTCAACCGTTTCTCAAGTATACTTGCATAGATCTTGCCAGGAACACTCAGTAGGAAAATACTTCTGTAATTCTCACATTCAGTTTTATTTCCTTTTTTATATATGGGTATTATGAGAGCTCTACTCCAATCATCGGGAATTCGTCCCTCTGTCCAGGCCTTCTGAACTATGCAGTGCAGCCACTGTAAGACTTTTATACCACCATACTTCAGCATTTCTGGTCGAATATCATCTACTCCTGCTGCCTTTCCACATTTCAAGCCTTTGATGGCTTTTTCTACTTCATGTATGGATATGTATTCCTGACTGCATGCCTGGTCAGTGTTTTTTTTATCACTGTGATGTCATCACTGCTTGTTTCATTTATCAGTTTTTCAAAGTAATTACTCCATACTTCAAGGATATCTTTTTCTCCTGTTTTCATGTCACCTTTATCATCTCTAACTCCTTTTACAGCACTCTTTCCTCCATTCCTAAGCTTCTTCAACAACCTCCAGAATATTTTGCCACCTTCTTGATATTTATTTTCTATATTCTTGCCAAAGTCCTCACATGACTTTTGTTTAGCTAGTTTTACACACTGTTTAGCTTTCTTACATTTGTCTCTGTATTCTGTAAGAGTAAAAGCTGATTTATTTGCCATGAACTTTTGATATGCTTTCTTCTTTTCCTTCACTGCCTCTTTAACTTCCTGTGTCCACCAGGGAGTTCTGATTTTTTTTATCCTTGCACACAACCTCACCACATGCCTCTATGGCAGAATCAATGTTTTCTTCAGAGTTTGCCACTGAATCTCCAAGGTTTGATTCCTGTTCTCAAACTCTTTCATTTTCTTTTCAATAATCTTTCTGTATTTTAGTCTACAGTTCTCATCTGAGAGATGCTCAACTTTTATTCGCTTTAAAACTTTCTTACATGTTATTCTTTTCAGTATGAAATTCAATCTTATCCTGCTCAAGACTAAATAGTGATCACTTCCAATTTCAAATCCTCTGTACACTCTGGTGTCCTGCACCAGGGAGAAAACATCACTATCAACAATAACATAGTCAATGAGACTTTTCTTATTCCTAGCCTCTTCTCTCCATGTTAATTTGTGCCCATTTTTATGTTGGAACATGGTGTTAGTAATAACCAGTCCATGTCCTGAGCAGAAATCCAACAGATAGTTGCCATTATTATTAGCTTTGCTCTTTTCTCCGAATTTTCCCAAAATATTTTTATATGTCTCACAATCATTTCCTACTCTGCTATTTAGATCCCCAACAAGGACCAACTTTTCCTTTTTCATTGTGTCAGTTGCGTTTTCTAAAGCGTCAAAAAATTCCTCCACTTCTACCTCAGTAGAACCTTCTGTGGGACCATAGGCACAAATAAGTCTCATTGTCCAGTTCCCCATTCTCATATTTGCCCACATTACTCTACTTGAGACTGACTGCCATTCAAGAAGATTAGCCTCATATTTCGTGTTGAATACTATGGCTACTCCTTCTTTTCCTTGATTGTCATTGCCTGAATATAACATTTTGTATTTATTGCTCAGAAAGATCTCATCAGTTTTGGTCTTTTTTGTTTCAGTCACCCCTATTATGTCGATATGGTACTTATCTAATTCCTCGGCTAGCTCCATTTCTTTGCCATTCAGGCTTCTTACGTTGATAATACCGATCTTTAACTCTGGTGATGTTGAGTTGGGGTTTGTTTTCAGATTTGTTCCAGTAGCTGACTTTTCGCTGTTCGCCTTGGTTCCCTGGCGAAAACACCGGGGGCCTTGTTGAACCGGGCGACGCCCCAGCCGGCATGAAATTTTGTCATGTTGTACCATCATTTTTTATTTTGGTTTAACCAATAAGAATAGAGTTTGGTCAGCTAAATCCCAAATTGCCAGCCCATCCTCGTTCGTTCACTATCCAGGTAGATACCCAACAGGGTGCACCACGAGAAGGTGAGGATTGGACATTAGGTCAGAAGCCCTGGTCGGTTCTCCGCATTCCTTTAAAGGCTATGTGGAGGTCTCCTCTCAGTTATACAGCTTTGAGCCTTAAGCACCCCTACATTGGTGATGTCTGTAAATTCTTATTTGTGCATATTACGTTGTAAAAAATATCTGTGAAAAAAAATGCGTAAACTTAAATGAACAAATCGTGTCGTTGATGTGTTATGCGTATTTAAGTAAGATCACTTTTGAATTCACACAATTTATTTATTAATTGAACTTTAAGATCTTAAATTTTAGACAAATCAAAATATTCGGATGAGTAATGAATGAAATTAGAATACAGAATAAAATATGGATGAGTTATGAAAAAAAAAGTATGTTTGAGGGAACACCAGCATATAATTAATTGTGTGTGTGTGTGTCACCCTGGGAAATAAAAAGATATTTTATCTCAAAAGATCGCCCATAATTCCATAGGCAAACCAAACCGCCACGTGATGTCACAGAGACATACGTTCCCCAGAAATTTCCAAACAGGAAGTCACGATTCCTTATCTCGAAACATCACCCATAATGCTTTACTCGAACCAAACACACCACGTGATGTCCCTGACAGAAGGGGTGCCCCCAGCGAAATTCCAAACTCTATCTTATCACTATCCATCACCCATAATGCCATACGCAAACTATTTACTTATCTACAACTCATAACACACATCCATGACCGTGACGTCGCTTCTCCCATTCAACCTACCCCTATTTTGTTCAGAGTGTCCCACTAATCACAACACAAATCCTTATCCACTAATAATCTTCCTTTTCCATTCAAAACAATAACGTCACTTATTTACAACTAACAAATTACGTCACTTCTCTTCATCTGATAACAACACACATCCACGACACTAATATCGCTTCCCCCATTCATCCTACACCTATTTTGATCATAGTGTTCCACCAATCACGACACTCATCCTTACCTGTAACCAATTACCCACAAATTCCGTACGCGAACAAAACACTTATCTACATTTTATAACACACATCCAGGACTGACGGCCCTCCCCCGATTGACCCTATCCGGTTAAAACTACTCCACCAATTATGACACGATTCCTTATGCAAGTTCATAGGAAAAATCTTATGAACTTGCATACAGTACATATTGGAAATACTGTTATTCTATTACACAGATCCCCCCCCCCCCCATACTTGCCGCCATTTTTATGTTATCTCGGTGGTTAAAGCTCGTATCATTTATCAGTAAATAGAAGTGGCTGTATAACATTCACATTCATTTTTCGTGAATTCTTAAAGAAAAGACTTCCCATGTCCTTTATTATTGGTTGTACTACTTTATATGAATTAGCGATTTTGATAAAATACTGTTATTAATTTTAGAAATTATACATTGTCTAAATCCGTACTTTAAAATACGGAACTGAAAGTCCTGGGATTCCACGGATGTGTCATATAATATAATAAAATAAAACAAAACTAGACATGACTTGTAACTATCTTAATGTTACAATGATAATCTATGTTTATATATATATATATATATATATATATATATATACATACACACACACACACATACAATTTATTATTATTATTATTATTGTTCCGGGAAACTCCAAGGAGTCGACAGACTCATCGAGGGAGGCCCTAACATCATGTCAAGAACAACTATTCAACATTCACACAGTATCTATCACACCTTGCCTTGAACTCATTCACGGTCGTAGCACCCACAACAGACTCTGGAAGCTTATTCCACTCATTTACCACTCTCCAAGTAAAGAACCTAGCTCTAACACCCTTGTCAACCACGCTCTTGCCCAGCTTCCATGCATGGCCCCTAGTCTTCCCACCACCAGTCATATTTTCAAAAATATCTTCTGGATCAATCTTATAAAAACCCTTCAGTAATTTGAATGTATCAATCATATCACCCCTCCTTCGCCTATCGTCCAATTTCTGCAACCCACAATTCTTCAACCTATTCTCATAAGGTTCATTCCACAGACCTGCTATCATCTTGGTCACTCGTCTCTGGACCCTCTCCACTTCCTCCCCATCACGAAGAAACTCTGGTGCCCATAGCTGGGCACAGAAGTCCAGATGGGGTCTTATCAAGGCTCGATACAGAGGAACAACAACTTGTTCGTCTCTGCATGTTAAAGTATTTTTCAGAAGCCAAGTGATTTGGTGAGCTGTTTTAGTTACTTTTGCAATGTGCCCCCTAAACTTCAACTCCCTATCCACCAACACTCCCAAATCCCTGGCCTCATCAATCTCCTGGAGTATGATTCCACCAATGCGATATACTGCTGCTATTCTTTTCACCCCAAAGTGCATAACCTTACACTTTGCCACATTAAATTGACATCCATTTTTCCTAGCCCAGTCCTCCAAACTATCCAAATCATCCTGTAAAATTTTGACATCTTGTGCACTCACAATTGCTCTACCCAACTTTGCATCATCAGCAAACAAGTGAACACTTCCTCTCAGATCCTTTCCAATATCATTGATGAACAAATTGAAAAGCAGTGGTCCAAGAACAGAGCCCTGTGGCACTCCACTAGTCACAAGACGTCTTTTAGACTCCACTCCTGAATAAACCACTCTTTGATATCTCTCCTTCAACCACCCTCTTATCCATCTCATCAACCCTATATCTATACCCATCTGCTCCAGTTTACTGATTAGGGTTCCATGTGGTATATTATCAAAGGCCTTGGCAAGGTCCAGTAGTATCACTGTAAACCCATTACCCCTATCCAGTTCAGCCGTCACTGTGTTATAAAACGTGAGCAAGTTACTGAGGCATGATCTACCCTTCACAAAACCATGTTGTCCCCCATACAATATCCCATTTTCATCTATCCAATCCTGTATTCTTTTCTTGCCTAATTTCTCTAAGACCTTGACAATGATTCCTGATATGCTAATCGGTCGGTAATTTACAACAGCAGTCTTGGAACCACCTTTATGCAGTGGAACTATTTTCCCCTCTTTCTACCCCCTCGGGACTAACCCAGACCCGAGACTCAAATTAAACAAAATGGTCAAGGGTACTGACAATTCATTAGCTGCTTCTCGTACAACACGAGCTGGTATACCATCCAATCCCACAGATGTATTGACATTGAGGTTATGCAATAGACTACTCAAATCCACTTCATTAACCACAATTCCCGTATAATCTACTGGTTTATTCGTTTCTGCAATGTCACCACCTGGATGATATACTTTTGCAAAGTGCTCACTCAGTAACTCAACTATCTCAACTGATTCAGTTACCTCCCTACCATCGGCATTCTTTAAAATCAATCTGCCATGTACATTTTTCCTTTTACTTGCTTTGGAGCAGAACAACCTCCCATTTCGCTATAAAGTCAAAAAAAATCAAGAGCTCGAACGAATGCGACTGTGGGCGACCCTAGATCCAAAATGGTGGCAGGTAAGCGTACCTTCTATTTAGAGCCTTACAACGTGTAGTCACACACACAATGACGTCATCAATTTATCAACCAATCACGTCACGATCCCTTATCTTGATCTTGTCAGAAGTGACTACACTACTACTTACGTTACAAATATCTCCGTGTGGAAGAGGGGAAACTTTTTGATAAGGGACGATACACGAAAGTAGGGCTGATCTAGTGACCTGTGTGAACTCGGAGAAAAGAGCGAGAGTAAAAACTGACCTTGTGAACAGTAATGGCGGACGAGAATAAGAATCGCTCTGACGTCACTATTAACAAGCATACAGTACAGTCTTTGCGAGTAGAATTAAGAAACGTTTATCCTCGGACACCCGAAATATTTTGCAACAAGTATTCGAGATAAAAGAGAATTACTTCTCGGCCGTTTGAACTATCGGTGAGATGTCTTGATAGAAAGAGAAATCTAAGTTCAAGATGGAGACGTTGATGTGTACGTTTAAGCGGGTTTGCATAAAACATCAGACCAGAACAAACCTGAAGGAGTCTTTATTGGAAATTCCGTTAATAATCTTAGTAACATGACAAGGAAAAGCGTGGAAATGTAGACTTGGATCACAATGTTCATATAAATGGCAATTGCACTGTGACCGAGAGTAACTTGAGAGAAGAACCGGAGAGTGTTTTAGAGGGGAGGGGTCTCTTAGCTGGGGATACTGAGGAACGGCGACTCCTCTCCAGATGATTTAGATTTAATTGCTGTGTGGACTCGAACAGGACGTTAAGGTCCCGAGGAGACGATTCACTGGCTGATCGTGCATTTGGAAGAATAAACAAAATTCACGAGACTGTTCTTCGTCAACCTGTCGCAGACCACTTTCCACGGAATCAAATGAGAGTGCAGCTCGATGACAGCCGGCTATGCTGTAGTGACAAATGGCTGGAGCACCCTCTCTTGGGAAGGGTTAATGACGGAAACAAACACTGACGACTCGTATCATAAATTGACGGAGATATTAAGCCTGGAGATGCAAGACTCGGTTCTGAAAATAGGCGAAATGAAAGAAATAAGCGCCGGATTACCCAGGAGACCCCCCACACGTTATGTGAAAATGGTATGAAAAGTATAAAAAATACGCAATATCATGAACTCGGGTTCAAGTTCTATAGAAATATAAAACGTTATAAATGAAAAGAAAGTAAAAACGAATACTGCAGATATGAATTCCTAAAATGCCAACGACATCCCAGCAGCAGATCACGTGGGAACGAATTAATCGAATCGGTTTGCATCTCAGGCTGTGAGGCCAGGGCAGTGCCCCTGTTCTAATGGTGCCTACTTTGCGGGATGAAAATCTCTCCCGCATCGGTACGACACCAACTAACTCATCTGCAGTTGAAAAGCCCTGATAAAGGTTCCTGACGTCACTGACGGGAATCGAACCCAGGTCTTTCCAAGCGAAAGGCTTCGTCAAAACCGACTAAACTACGGAGCCTTCGATTTAATCGACAAAGATACCTTTCTAAGAGCCTTTGTAGCTCCGTCAGTTTTGACGATGCCTTTCGCTTGGAAAGACCTGGAGGTTCGAATCCCGTCAGTGACCTTTATTAGCACTTTTTCAACGAAAGGTGAGTTAGCTGGTCTCATATACGGAGGGAGGGTTTTTCTCCACCCGGAAACTCGGGGTTTTCTTCCCCAGAACAGGCAGACCGGTCCGTGAACAGACGCATCTACAGACACTCCTGGAATGGAATTAACCGACTTTCCTGTTTTGAATCGTAGTGGAATATCTTAGAAGCCTAATACGTAAAAGGAAGAAGAAACCCTTTCTGTACTTCGCACTCTGGTGAGAAATGAGAAAACGGAGACAGAAGGCCGGCTGAAGAATTCAGTAATCATTTTGCCGCAGTCAACGAAACCCTCTTAAAAATGTTAAAAAATCAACCGCGTGAAAGGTTGTGGAAAGAACTGATCAAAATGCGGATATCTCCCCGCCCCCCCCCCACTTGTGAAAACAAAATCGCAACTAACCTAAAACAACAGAATGCGATGCCATCAAAGACCGAATGCACGTCTTATTAGGAACCCTTGCTGTACATTTTTAACTTATCGACGACACCTTCCCTCGGATTTTTAAGGAGACTGCAGCGTTTATAAAAGCGGAACCAAAAAATGGTTTAAAAATTACACACCAATCTCTCTCCAATCGGAATTTTCGAAAATGCCAAAAATATTGGCAAAACTCGGGCTAAATAACATTTTTAGAAAAAAATCGCTTCTTTCAAATGAGCAGTCTGGGTTCGGACCAAAGCTGAGCGATGAATGCTTCGCTGGGTTTTAAAACCTAATTTAGCATCTCCCACGTGACTATAAACTAATATTAGCAGCTTTTGTAGCTAATAAAAATGATCGCCAGGTCTTCCGTAAATGAGCAAAACTGACTTCAATGCTAGGCTAGGTCTCGAACTGTAAAAATAACAGATATGGCCGTTCACAAACACCTCGGGGATCTGTCCTGAGACCAACTAGATTACATCAGCGAATTCGGTGATCTAAAACCAAACAGTAAAATAAATGCTTTCGCGGATGATATAATCCTCATTTTTTTTTGAGACTGCAGAAAAAATGCAAACCATGGCGAGTGCTGATCTTTTAAGAGGGAAAACAATTTGGTCCCCCGTTCACATAAAATGGCTCAGAAACTAAATTTTAACTCGCGAAATACAAGTGAAATAAAACGAACTTGTTAACCAGCACTTTGGAACAACAAATTATGTCATCAGTCGACGTAATAATTATTTGGGATTATAAAATTGTCGTAATTTAAGTTGTAAACCGCACATCACCGATGTCGTAAACAAAGCGAGGATTGTGTTAATCAATTTTACTCTTTGAGTAGTTAATTTTAAATATTATATTCTGCCTGATTCAAATGCTGCAATATGGAGTCCTAAGTCGAGGAGGAATTTATCGTACTGCAGTGAACCCTCCAGTTGTCTCCTCAGAACAAGCAATTCGGATATCACAGTCAAGAAAAGTTAAGACAAAAAAGTTCACGTGGGGTGTTTTCATTTTAGTCCAAGAGGGCGAGCGATGCGACTCGAGTCCAAAACTGAAAAAGGCTGAAAATTTCTGTCAATACTTGAAACGCCTTTTTTAAAAAAAAGTTAAAAGATTCCGATCAAGTAGGGCCGACGTGTGCGTACAGAGACAGGCGGAGCAATGCCGCATTTTGGAGAGGATAACATGAGCTGTCTAAAAAGAAGCAATCGGCACTACTTGAAAATTATCTGCTCCGAGTGCGGAATCTCCCATGGAGATGCGATTGCAAACTTGACGATAATTTTGTGTCATAATCGTCCTTTTCTCTTTGTCGCGCACAAGACATGTGGGATTGATCCAGGATGACCTCAGAAGAGAGGAGCGTGTCTTGTGTAGCTGTGGTTCCGTTTCTTTAAAATATCACTTGCACGCTCGGAGGGGGGGGGGGGGGAGGGACAGAGAACAAAAATCGAGGTTCATAAACGTGCTGTTACCATCACGCAAGAAGCACTTCCCGCCTCTTTAGTTGGGTTCAACATTCTTCAATTTCAACGATGCGTTTTTTTTGTTTCGTTTTTTAACTCCAATTTTTATTCTTCTGCCATCTTGGCACTCATCTTATGCTTCGATTTGATTACAAAAATGAATTTGTTGCTTGTAGTGCCGCTCTCGAGCCCACTCCGGATCAATTTATGCGACGCTCCATTTATTTGTTTTAATTCTAAGACGGCAACGAGGCTTGGTATTCGTCAGTGCCGAATTAACATCTCTCGTGATGAGAGCACTTCAACATATCACGGGTTTAATCTCTTAACGTAGGTCTTTTTGAAGTCTCTCCTTCGTTCTCTCCCGCACTCGAACCTAACATTAAGTCTGCTAAACCTTCAAAGAGGCTGTTTGCAAAACGGGATTTAAGTAACTCGTAAAACTCAACGCTAACGCGGACTCATAATTAGTTTCGGCAGAACCAACGCTGCACCGTAATTAAAAACGTTCGGAGCGAAGTCGAAGGTTTCGTTGTGTGTGTTTCTCGTCCGTCTCGAGGTCTGACACCTGTTTTTGTTCTCGCCGTAATCAGATTGCTTCCTCGTCCGCGCACTTAATGGAAGGAGCCGTAAATCAATCAATTTGTATAATTACTCGCAGTGTCTTGTCACATCTTAGGTGTCTGTCCGTCTTCTGCTTAATTTCTCATCAATCTTGACCGTCTGTCCGCCTGTGTACGTAATTACTGCCGCTTCTGTTCAGCGGAACCAGGAATCAGAGCCCAACACGGAAAGAAAAGACAGAAGGACGGCGAAAGCGAATAAGAAAAGTGGCAGCTCCGAGAAGGGGGCGCTGAATATTAGGAATGACACGAGAAACAAGAAACGGATGGATACGTAGATGTGCAGCGAGTAAGACGGGGAAGCCGAGGGAATAGCGGACGCGAAGTTAAAGAAGACTCGCGTGCGAAGGCTTCCTTCTTCGGGAGGGAAGGAGTTCACTCGTATAATAAATTTATTTCCTCGTCTTGCTCTGAAATAAACACGAGCGAAGTGAACAGAAACGCTTACCAGAACGCCAATAATTTAGCAGCACCCCGCAAGTATACGTTAGCGAATTAAAATATTCATTGCGAGCGCATTCTTGTCTCAAATCTTAAAAAGGCCCCTTCCTGAAAACATCCATTTCAATAAGCACGCGCTTTCAAAGCGGCGGTCGCAGGACCCGTTTCAGTTAATTTTTCACACTCTGTCGAGAGGGCGCTTCATTTATTGCCGACGACCAACGATTCGTGGGGTTTGATTTTTATTTGTTAAACGGCTCACATCTAGAATACATTTCGAAAAACAGTCCGAAACTCTCCCGACGTTTGTTTCAAAATCAAAAGAGGACGCCAAGAAATCCCTTTTTTATATTTAATTTGCTTTCATTCATGCAAGCAAGAATTTCTCTTAGCGGTAAAAATAATCTTTTTTTTTTAAGAGAAAAATTCGGTTTGCTCATAACCCAGTGATTATGCTCTTAAGGTATGGGCTCAAAGTCCGTTATGTAAAAATTGCGTTAATTGGACCTCATTTGGACTTCGTGGGTTAAAGGACGAAGAAATATGGAAGCGGGTTTAAAGGCGAAGGATTGGTTCGTTTCGGGACCGAAACTTTGACTGCAGCATCGATTAAGGGAATGAAGGTTGCGGAGAGGTGACAGAGTTTGACGCGGGCGTTTCATAAGACAGACGGATGAAGATGCGAATCTTCGTTTCAAATAGATGGTCGAAGAGGGAGGAACCAGAGGTCGCTCGTAAGTTGAATGTTCCGTCAGCAGGAAGGCGAGGGGCTGATTTTTGTCATGGTGAGGAATTCGGAGTATGTTGCCAGGAGGGAGTGAGGACTGCCGCATCAGCGAAAGAGGCATCGTGGAAGGTAGTTGGTCCTTTGTTGTTGGCCATTACTGGCCAATTACCATTGGGAAGTGTATTCGTTTGCACTATAGAAGTGTAAATACGGACATGAGAGTAACTTTCTTTCCTTCACAGTCTTCCCTCCTGCATATCAATGGAAATGCAGAATATGAATTGGGACAGTCCATATGACCACCTTCCAATTCATTTGGGCGATGTTCAAAGAGCATCGATAGACCCTGATTAGCTCTTTACTAAGGTTAAAAAAAAAACAGGCGTAACGCGCAATGAGAGAGTGATTACGAAGGACTGAAAGGTCTAATTGCCTGAGCAATTAAACGCCGAATGAATCAGTTTCTGCCGTTTTGGGAAACGACCATTGGAGAGCGACTCACCAAGCAAGTTCGTTCCAAGTTTTCTGTTCTTAGCATTTAATATTCGTCCTACAATGGGATGGTTTAGATTACGAGTCGCAAACGATGAGGCTTCCATCTTGAATTCATACGCGGCCTCGAATTTAGAAAAACAATCTGACAACACGTCACTTGAGAAATTTGTTCGTGGATTGGACGAGAGTTTTTGAAGAAGGAATTCTCTGCTCAAATTAACTTTTGAAAATGCAAATTTCATTCGTTGACTTTTCTCTTTAAGATCCGCCGCAACACTCAAAAGGCGTGTATTTGGTATCACCACAGTCAGCTTGAGGTTGTCTCCTAGACGACGGTTGAGAAGGAGCCTGTTAATGTTCTGAAGATAGAAACTCCACGCAGAAGACATTCGTGAAACTGAACCCTAATTGTAGTCCACTCCTTTCGTAATTTTGTTCGGCTGCTTCCCTTGGGCAAGGGCGACCGCGACAAATGCAAGGTTGGTTCCGTGTTCATCCCGTGCTTGCAATATCTGCAGAAATCGCGGCGCGAAGGATTCATTCGCGAGTCGAGACTGCAGACACCAACTTCCCCATAAGGAAGAAGGTAATCCTCGTGCCCACCGTTTCCTAGCGGCTACTCGAGATAGTCGCGCGGAAGATTTATAATCGCGAATGTTTTCCTGCGCGGAATCTCCGTCGGTGACCTTTCTGGTGGTGTTTTGTCAAACACCGAAGGCGAACCATTTCGGCGGAGCGGTGTTAGCTCCCATTTAACCCGCTTCCCGTTTGTTTTGATCGATGTTAATCTCTCGAACCTTTCTCCTTTCGTGATATTTTTTACGCCGCGAGCGCGCGCATGGAGATTTCATACCGCCTGAAAAGAAGTCCCAAGGAGGATGCGTCGCGACCGCCCGCGTGACAGAAGCCAGTAATAGACGCAGGCAGGTTCCTCGCACGGTCACTAATCACCAGGAGGATCGCTCGCGAGTAAACACGACGGAAAACGAATGTTCCCGAATGCTCTCACGCGGGCCCCGAAAGGTATTTCCTAATTCGACGCTGTCAGAAAATTAAGGAATTCCAACTCTGACTTTTGCTTTCCTTCGCTGGGCTTCGTCTTAGTAGAACCGAAATGTGCTTTGGTTTAAAAAAGGGTTTTCTGCTCTTTTGCACGATGGCACCGGAAGTGCGGTGTGTTTGACCAACTGCTGACGAGAACAGAAATAAGCAGCGATCTTCATTTTATTGTTTCCAGCTTTCGGCGAGTACACAACTTTGCTCAACAACCCTGCATGCAAGTCGACTGTCGCAGTTGCTACCGTTTGCGGAGTTGTCACTCCCGAGTTTTGTGTGCTCCACATTCGTACGGGGGGTAGGCTAGGGTGAGATAACGCAGAAGCCCAGCTCTAGGGATGATCTGTTTCCGCAATCACTTCAGGCCTCCAATAAGCAGAGAGTCAGTTGATCCCACACCAGACAGTGGAATTCACGTGTTGTCACAAAAATAATCCGACACCTTCGCTTTCTTACATAGAGAATGAAAACCCGCGGAGTATTCGTAACCGTAAATTCAGCGGTATAATTGGCTTTTTAATATTTCGTCTTCAGTGTCATAAGACGTCAGTACATTTGCTATAAACAACAATGGGTCGCTATGGGTTATCTTGGTTGTAAATATTTGGTGATCCCTGAATCCGGAAGACAGGAAATCGGCTAATCTGAAAGTCCCATATTGTCTGCTCATTTAAGAATCTCGTGATTTTGTGAACAAGTCGAACCCAAGTTAATCGGGCGAATGGCTTATCGAGTACTCAAACGTTTTTGATTATACATAACAACCCGAGCACTGAGATGCAGCCACGTTGCTGTTATCCGCCTCGAGGGCGATATTCCTTGGTTGTTTCGGCGCAAAAAGTATCGCAGAATTAAGAGCAAGCCGTTCAGTGTTTAATTTTTGAGACGAAAAAGACTCATTTTGGAGCGCTTTAAACGCTGCATTATTTGCCTCGTTCTATCTGTTATTCAAGCTGGGGACTTGGTTTGGAGGAAGCGCGCAATAAAATTGTTACAGCTAAGGTAACCGTTCCACACTAGACGGGATGAGGCTCTGACTTAAGCATCCATGTAACCTCTCCGTGTTTACAGCTTAATTCCGCTTAGGTGAATTTTGCTGCTTTAGCTTGGATGCAGCACTCGGGAGAGTAGCAGCAACCAAAGGGATGCTCGTCCCACAAACTAAGCGAAGAATTAGAATGAGCCAATAAAGGTAGGACCCCCCCCCGCACACACACACTCCGTGTTGAATACCTCAGCAGCCTCAGCGCAAAATTTATTAGTTGTAAATTCCAACTTGTGGCTTCAGCCTTTTCGTGAATTGCGACACCCCTCTTGTCTTCCTGTTATGACAAATTCATTGCTTGAAAGTAAGATAACAACATTTATTTATTTCGTCCTCGTTGAACTAATGGACGGCACATTTGTCGGGCTGGCAGTTAGCGTATCCGCTCTCAAAGTGAGAGGCTGTGGGTTGCTTCCACACCACACGGCTGTTTTGCGAGTGGAGAACATTCTCGGTGTCACATTTCAAGCTTGAAGTTGCTTGAAAAGTTCCATGTCGCTTGAGCAGGGATCCTCGTTATTTCACCCACGATAACAGTGTTATCGGTTAGGTTTGCAACAGATTGTGGGTGGGATGTGCACTTAAAAAAAAAAAAAAACGTACGTAGGCGAGTTCTCTATTTCCTGGTTAACGAAACTGGAAACAGAGATCGTCGGAATTTGTGGCAGAAGACAGAAAATGCAGCGGCGAATCAAAATATCTTTCGAGAGAGAGATTACGCACTTTGATGGAATCCTTACTGATCTCGGCGGGATTGGCGATTTAATCTAATTGCAACCCAGTCTTAAAACTTAAGATACGCTCCAAATAGTGCAGAGAGAAAGTCTGACATCACGGAGAATGTCGCAAACACAAATAACTAGGGAATGTTCAGAGGGACACTTTCGGATTGGGATTACAGACCAAGTGAGAAAAATGTGGGAAAACTGGGATTGGAAGCACTCCACAAATTTTGTGGATTACTCCACCTTAGAACAGGAAGAAAGTTTCGTTTGATCTCTACAAAAAAAAAAAAAAAAAAAAAAGCAACCAGAAGTCCTTTTTTTTTCATCGACACGAAACCCCTCAGTGTGGTGTCACACAGGACGCAACGATCTTCTTCCCATCCATTCTTCCATTACCGAAGACGCTTAGCTCTTGTTTGATTTCTTCGATATTCTCATGGATTTCTTTTAACCCGATCGTTCGGTGGTGTGTGGTCCAACTACGACAAGCAGACGAACGAGGTGCAACGGAAACTGCTGGTGGGATTAGTCTGCGTTCCTCAACCGATCAGAATTTCGTCCTCAGAAGAAGGAAAGGATTTCGTTCTTCAGGTTTTTCCCAGGAAAACTCGGATCATGCACTGGGAACCACCACACACGTTAAAAACAACAAAGGTTTCTTCAGGGAGAGGTTTCCCTTTTTTTTTACCACCCACTCTTCCAAAAACACGCCCTCTCTCTAAGGAGAAGGAATACCTCTTTTCATCCAGATCACAGAAAAAACGCTGCAGCACACCTTCGAATTATTCGGCTGCCATATCTTCCCCTCATATTCAAAACATTCCCCCCCCCCAAAAAAAAAGATGCTATTCATGAAATACTCAATCGCTCCGATTACATTTGAACCGAGACTGTCCGCTTTTACCACCTGCACGCTGGAACAATCTAACTTAAGTGAAGCCGAATGCAACGAATGGAATATTCAATTGACACGGTTTCTTCCGCACCTCTCGTAGGAGTGCGAAACGCTGACCTCACCTCAACCTTCGGCTGAAAGTACAGAACTCAAAATAAGTGATCTGGAAATCTTAAACCGCATGAATTTCCTAGAAGGAGAGCAAGCCCTGTAACAAATTAGATGGGTGTGCGGAACGCAAGTCATCCTGGGAAAAGTGCGGCACGATTTGAGGATGGTCCCTCAGCAGAAATAAGTGCCCATCGCAGACGCTCTCGGTTTCAAAGAGATTGCAGAAATTCGTATTTTTGAACGGTTGGGATTTTAATGAGGTTCGCGTTTGAGGGTGATGCGATGGCCGTCCGAAATTGTCGCTCTTTCTCTATCGGTTGTGCAGAAAGGTCAGCGTGAGAGGAGAAGGACTCGAATCTAAAAGGTCACTCTGAAGTTGAGAATTCCATTGCGAAAAGGCCACGGATGTCCAACGGAAGGGCACTTGCGACCTGCAAGGTATGTGGACATAAATTCGGAAGTGGACAAACGCACCGCTGGCAATAAAGCGGAGACGATTACGTACCATCAGCGTTATCCGCCGAGAAAATATCCTTTCTTACCGGAAGACAGCACATCCAGTATTGCGCAGGACAGGTTCGCACATTTATTGAAATCGAGGTGCTTGCACTTCTATTGACTTCTTCTGCTGCTTTCTCAATAAGCTAAGCCAATGCTCGGCTCAACGAAGAATGCAATTTTTCCCTTCGGAAATGCACTTCATAAGCAGTAACTAAACCTGGTCGTGTAATCGGCGTGAAGAAAAGAAGTCTTTCAGCAAAGTGCACCCTTAGTAGCACACTGAATGAAACTGGAGCAGTGCAGTCGACGTTTGGTGCATTGCGCGAGGTGGGAGCTACGCGTACGAACTCTATTGATCAGCGCTGTCATCAGCCATTAGTTAGTGAAACGAGAACTGCACACAACATCAGGACCCTGCTTGACGAGATCTTATTCCGATGCTTGCCTCAGTTATTACAGGGAGAGAGAGAAAGGCGCGTGTTGCCTAAATGGATTACACAAAAATCCAGTTGATGCGAATCAAGTCTCTTCATTGATCTACTGCCGGTTCCAATTGAACTTCTAGTCGGCATTATTACATTTAGAAATATCGCTTGCGGCTTCTGCATTCGAGTCCGGAAAAGCGAAGGCGGATTGTTTGTTTACCACAAGACGAGCTATCGATTCCAGGGGAATCAGGAGACGATCGGACGAAACAAAAAAAAAAATAATCGAAGTATTTCGAGATGCTCGAGGCTGGAAATTCTAATAGTGAAGCAAATTAAATGTGCGTTGAAGGAGGAAGGGGGGGGGGTTGTGTGCTGGGATTTTACTTCGTTTAGATTAAGACAGTTCGTTGGGATTACTAGTCTGTGAAGCATCGTTGTGATTACGCCCAGTAATGCACGAGAGATTTTAAATGAACAATTCGGTTCGTAACTAGCAGCGTCTTGCAACTTCCTTCAACTGCGCTCGGCAAGATTTAAGTCGGAGAAAATTAGAAGCGAGAATGCGGAATTTTCATTGCGACTCGACATTTTTAAAAACGTCCACGGTTTGAGCATAAGATATGCGGGGTAATTCCTGAAGAGTTCGTTCGTCGTAAATCAAGGTTCGTACATGAGAAGGAACGGTATGCAGATGAAACTGAATCGAAAATTAGAAGCCAATAACGAGGCGGAGCTCGTGACCCGCCTTAAACTCAAATTTCACTTCGTTCGTAATGCAACGAGTGTGTGCATCTTGGATTTTGATAATCGGGCAGACATCTGAAAGCGACACGCACGAGTGCACACTTCTTCCTAACGGAAATTCGATTCGATCGGATCGGAACAGCAGCAGCGCCGCTGGAATTGGAAACACGCGTTGAGCGAAGAAACCTGCGAAAAAGAGGGAAATCACGAACGAAGCAAGTCTTTTCCAGATCGCCAATCCGACGCGAATGGCAGATTTGGGAACGGTGCAAACCTGCTTCGAATTAAGGCATTATTACAAACAGCAGGAGTCTCGAATGCGCTCTCCTGGCCACGAGCGCTTCCCAGAATTCCAATCAAATTATAAACCCAGAGAAGTTTCCTTCAAATAAATGTTTAAAAAAAAAATGGATCCTTTTTGTTGCGATGTTTGACTCCGCGAGTGCCTCGCCGTTTACCCGTCGACACTGAGAGCATTTAAGGCGAGACAGAATTCTTTTAATTACGCGAAGCACCCCCGATAAATCAGAAAGCGGCTAACACGATTGACGTTCTTCGGAGTAATCAAAATTCTGCAATCGAAGGCGATTTAAAAAAAAAACGCTCCTACTTGGAAAATTCGAAATTTAAAATAAAGAAACACCCTCCTGGCTCCCCCTGGTGCAGCGAGGAAGCGATTGGTATTCCCGAAAAGGTGGTTCGTGTAATTAACAAAAATTAATGCAAAGCAGTCCCGACAAACAAGCACGAAAAACTTCTTCCAAGCAACGATTCCCTCAGTAAATATAACCAGGAAGTGAAGGGCTTCGTGATTTTCCATCGGAAAAAGACGGCTGAACGCCCCGCCTTGCGGATGGGAGTTGAGTGATTGAATTGAATTTCGAGGTTTTTTGCAATCGCTATTTCATCGCGCCTCTCTCTTTCTGTCACTCGAACGGTTTTAATTATTGTATGGAGAGCTGTTACAGAATGGATGGCGCGAGGGAAATATTGCGAAAGTGGGAAGAGAATTCACTTTTCTGTCTGTCAAAACGAGCGAGTGAGTGAGTGAGTGGGCGGTCATCACTGGCTTCGCTAGTGCCGTGCCCAGTTTCTTCACAAATTGTGCGAAGAGCATCCGTTTGTCTAACACGTCCGGAAAAGCTACACTAGCCTGATAGAGTACTGCGTGTGTGTGTGTGTGTGTGTGTGTGTGTGTGTGTGTGTGTGTGTGTGTGTGTGTGTGTAGCACATCGGGCTCGATCGAGCACAAAAAGAGAATAAAAGTAGTTGGGATGAAAGTTGGTTTTGTTTCGATTATGCAAATGAAACCACCAGACGATTAGTTGCACGATTTCTCCCCCCACTTGCTTACTGCTCGGTTTTTTCAACAAAAATCCTTTCTTTTGTGCACTTAAGAACGATTAATTCAGCGTCAGATGGAGGGATGAGTCGGTCATCGAAACAATGGTCGCAGCTAACAAGAGGATGCAATTCCATTCCCAGTGTTCACCCGAAATTGGTGCTGGGGGAGGACCCAAAGCAGATTGAGACCAGTCTTCACTACGCGAAAAGTCCTCATGAAATTTGTTTTCCATATCAAAAACTTATCGCTACCAACTGAGCTACGGAATTGCTTCAGAGAGAACGAAAAATGTCCAAATGTAGAAGAATTAAATGCTGAGAGAAAAAGAGAGAGGAACACTTGGTTAACCATTTGAATGGAGGCCACAGCGCATTGTGAACTCGAGCAGTCTTTTGCGCTTCGCAATACGGTGAAGATCTTGCAATATATCAGCTCAGTACACGCCGGAGCAAAAACATATCCGTAAATCAACGAGGCTCTACGTTCGATACTCATCCTTCCGGGAAAACGCAAACCCAGACACCCTTTCTCCCTCTTTAAGAAATTCCCAATAATGTTCAACCCGAGGGATATTGAGAAGCCGTCTTAACTGAGATGCTGACGTGAGAAGGAAGGTTGACGTTTTTTGGTCTCCTTAATAAATCGGGAGTCGTTCCAATCGCGCTAATATTAATGCGGAAGAAGCCTCCCGTGCACGTCGGCAAAAGTGTTTCCAATTATTACTTGACGAGCGAAATGAGTGTGTGCGTGCATCACATCGAGAGAGAAAGGGATCCCGTCCAGCCTCTTCCCTTTGCATCGCTAAGTGGCGCGGGAAGGATGTCTGCAGCAACGCCGAGGAGGGTTGTCCTTTCCACGAAGCACGTGGTTCGGGTTCATTTTTGAAAGATAAAAGCATTCCCCAAGTGAGGAGACGATGCAATTACGACACAACCCCAAGTTTTCGTTAGCGCATTTCGACCAAAAGGCCGCCTCTCGATGTTCTGCAAATTAATTGGGTCTTTGTCCATCTTCGCCGCCGTTTCTCAGCATCCTGGTCTCGTTAGCTCTGTTCTCGTTTCAAAAGACGTTCGTGTTGCGGGAAGTCCAAAGGCAAAGCAGACAAAGCAGAGGAGCTTCGCTTGCGTGCATTAACACTGCGCCATCACGTGACTGTGCCGCATCAGACATCCTCAGTTTGATGAAGATACGAAACCACGAATATTACGGTTTAGTCATCCCCTCTATCACACACAGGGGGGGGGGGCTGTGGTTCGTTTGAATTATGGAATCACATTCACCGAGGTGCACTTGCGTGGGTGTTGCTGCTTAAAATCTTTGTGTCAAGACGAGTGGGAAAAGTATTTCTCACAAACCGCGAAATTCGTCGCCTTCCATTCTTGTTGCATTTCCACACTCGCCAAAAGCGGATTCGAATTCGTCTCATTTAGCAGATCATCGAGGAAAGACGCTCAGTAATCACCTCGTATACGCATCTTCTTCGTAAATGCATTCATTTGACACGTTCACGTCTTGAGTAACAGTAGGGGGGCGAGTATCTGAAGGTGGGGAGGACCAGAAACGCTTAAAAGACGCTGCAACTCAAGAGTTGGGTTTTTTGCTAATAATGAGGGAGGGAAGCCACGCCAGAATGTTGGATTCACGTGGAACGACTCCCTCTATAAAGGCCTACGCAGTGAGGAAATACGAAAAGCGACTAACTAAAACAGCCATACGATTTACACCCCCCCCCCAAAAAAAAAACACTTGAACAGATCCTGTTGTCATGGAAACAATCGCGCGACTTCTGTCAAACATTTAGATCTCCGAGACGAGAACGCACAAATGGGCGTCATCACTTCACAGGATGCCACGGAAATTTAGGAAAAAACGAGACGGAAAATTCAGCCACGAATCACGTGACTGCTCTCTCATATGAAGGCGATGAGCGAAACAATTTTTTAAATATTAGAAATTAATTCACCGCATTTCTTTTCGGAATATTTCTAAATTGCTCGTTTCCTTCGTAAAGAGATATTTGTGATTTTGAACTCGTTTATTTCATGTTTTCGTAAAAAGACGCCAGACGGAGCGACATGCGAAAATTACGTTGCAAATAAACAACTGTCGAAGAAGTCATTTTCAGACGTTAATCCGAAAACGCAAATCACCATTTTCTAGCCGCCTTGTCAGGGAAGTCTTTGCGGGGAAGGAGGGGAGGGGGGGGGAATTATTTCGTAAAATTTGTTCACAAAATGACGCGCCAAGGAAGACCGCTGTTTATCGCTCATTAAAGGTCATTCTTTAATGCGAGCCGAACAGATGGTTTCCATTGGCGGACTGGAAATTACTTGGACGGTTTAATCTCGCTTATTTCTTGTTGCGTGCAAAACGGAGTCTTGTCGCTAGTGGCTCGATAGAAGCACCGATCAGGCGGAGACGATGAATTGTCGGCAGTCTATCGAAATTACCGAAATTAAGTCCTAATGACGAAAACCTTGCGATCATCGGCGGTCATTTGGAAATTGCGTTGCTGAAGGTGTCAAAATAATTCGCCTTTAATGCGCGTGCAAAAATAATTAAGGTAATCATAACGACGCAAGGAGAACGAGACAAATTAACACGCGCGCATTTTCTTGGGTTGCCTTCCGTCTTTTTGACGGGGCAGTCGAAGATAATTAACGTGGCGAACACCAAAACACTCCGGCTGCTTCACACGCGTTTCTCCTGTCGGGACGTCTGCAGACGTCCATCTGTCGCATTCGTCTGAGTCCCAAGAACGACATCTTAGATCAACCCTTCTGATTTCGCAGCGCTTTTCAACCCCACTTTGTAATCAGTGCGGTGAAGCGCAACACAAACCAAAAGATCCGACGTAACGGCGAAAAAGGAATTTTGAACTCTCGAAGGTCCTTCCGTAAGACGTGCGAAGTTGCTTTGAAAATTCAGACCAGCGGTGGACGGCTGGTCATTCTTTGGCCTCTTTAAACTGTAAACCGACTGAACATTGGTCGAGAATTAACGACCTGGAGTAGGTCACACGAACACCTCTGGATTCGGCTTTAAAAACCGAGAATGTAACGAGAGGCATTTGCGTGATATTTTCCATTTTGGCACGGGCGGCATTTACACGCCACGAAATCGAGTCCGATGCGGCTTCAGTTGGCCCTCCCAGCTGGAAGGAAGCAGATTTGAACGAAGCCTCTCTAACCGACGCGAAAACAAACAGCAGAAGGCGCGTTTCATTGACATTTCGGATTGCGGAAGAGCATTGAAGAGCCCTTGAAACGTTTTTGATTTTCATTTTTGCAGTCTTGTAATTCATCGCCACATTTCGTGTCATCCGCAACCCCAAGCCAGACCAGACGTAGACAGTCGAGTATCAATCCTGAAACCTGTTCAGTTCGAGAAGTAAAGGAAGGAGTTCGAATAAGTTAAGTCGTTACTTTCTCTGATAATTGTCCCCCCCCCCCCCTCGGGATCTTTCCTTTTTCCTTGAACTTCTTCTACGTAGGCCGACTGCGATTTTAAAACCGAGCACACGGAATGAGTTTGTCAAGTTGAGGCAGCGTAGAAGAACGTGAACCGAAATCCCCCCTCTAAAATGATGGGTGCACCAGAAGATTATTACTCGACTTGATCAGGACGAGTCCGTGGTCTCCATCTTCTTGTGGCTTCCCAACAACTCTTGTCAGAAGAAAAAAAAAGATTGAATTTACGCACGAGCAGAGTCCGTCAGTTTCAAAGCGCGGTATGCAATTGCTGCGGAGGAGACTTCGCAGATAAATTGGTGGATGAAAGGTGTCTGGACACCGGCGTTCATCGTGCGTCCGATCAAAAAACAAGTCGGGAAGACGTTTTCTGCTTTTTTGGCATTCTTTAAGCATTCATCGCCCGTGTGTGCGCGCGCGCGCGATGTCGACGCTTTAAACCGATCAGAAATGAGATCGAGGACTATGCACAGCAGGAATTGACAAACACCCCCCCCCCCCTCACTTTCTTCAAACACCCCCGTTTGCAGCATTCAGAGCTGCTTAAATGGGTGGGGATGAGAAACGACTTTAAAATCCTCAACTGTCTTAGAAATGACTTCGTAGAGCAGGGATGGTCTCGCACCGCACCGACTCTTGCCATAATCAAAGACGGAATTCCTTTTCAAAATTAAGTTCTCGCACTCATCGAAAAGAAATCGAGAAAAACAAATCGCCTTCCCTCGTGGACTCGCGCAGCTTCAAAGTGATGGTTTGAGCGAGTGTAACGGCGCACTTAACAGCACGTTACTCGCAACTTTTTAATCCCGTATTGTGTTACGAGAAAACATCCCCATGCGGAGTTGCTTTCGCAAGCTGGCAGTGAAAATGGGATTTTTATTTATTTATTAAATGGAGTAATTTAGGAACGAACGTCTTGTGGCGTATTCGGAAAGATGTTTACCGAGTCCACTGAAACACGTTGTCTCGTCCATTAAGTCGATTCTTTACAAACATTTAACGAAATCGATCCCAGTTTACCACTTAACCCCCGTAATTAAATGCGCTCTTTTAGAATTATCTTTTCATTTCCGACCCTGCGGACTTATTTTGAATGAAAAAGAAAGCAGTCGCTTCAACTCTCATGCCCTGGAAATGTTCACCTTAAAAACGAGTCCTTTTCTTAAGGCATCGTCACGAGCTGTATTAATAAGGCGTTCGCATTTGTGATTAAATGCGGTCCGTGAATCCGTGGGGTGAGGCTTAAATGCCGGGAGGACTCATCTCGGATGTCTCTGTGACGGAGAAGATGAAATATCGGAAGATTTAAGTATTCTTTTTAACCCGTTTGCAGTGTTCTTTGACCGCATTAAGCTTCCAACATGGTTCGTGGATGTTGCATCCATTTCGGAGGGGGCGGTGAAGGAGGGAAACAAAACAATTTCTTTTAGGCTTACACGGTGATCCGAATGCATTTTTGAAAATTATGGAGACAACTACCGCGTTTGAATAAAAACTTTAGTTTAATATAACTAAAATCTACATTCGACGTTTCGACCTTTATGTAAGGTCATCTTCTATGTCATTCTTTATGTCAAGAGGCATCAGGTCCCTACCTAACAATATAGCAGATAAAATACGACTAGAAACTAGTAATGTCCTGAACACCAAGAAAACCATACAGATCAACCTCACAAAAACAGAATTAGCAGCAATTAAATCATTAAAAGCCAAACAAAACATAACAACAACAAAAGCGGATAAAGGCAATGCCACTGTCGTCCTTGACAGATCAACTTACGTACTTCAAATGAATCAACTAGTAGCCGATAACAACACATAAAATGGTAAATTATAACCCAACAAAAAGGATAAAACAGAGAAACTACTCAAGTCCGTCACTTCTTGGCCACCAGACACGGTTAAAAAACTCAAACCCCACTATGCCTGCACCCCAGAAAATATGGGATTCCGAAAATACAAACAAAATCAAAATGTGCCCCTTCGATCAATCGTGGAAGGAATAGACAGTCCCAATTACCACTTAGCCAAGAAATTAGCGGCAACACTCAAGGAGTTGGTAGGTCATTCCCCCTCCTACGTAAAAAAAAAACACACAACACTTTATAAACAAAATTAAAAACATAACACTCGACAAAGACGACTTATTGGTCAGTTTCGACGTTTCTGCCCTTTTCACTAATGTCCCCATCAATGACACAATTCTCCTACTACAGAACAAATTCCCGCCAGATACACTTTTTGCCCACATACTACAGCCCAGTTACTTCGTGTGGCAAAGCAAATTTTACCTACAAAAAGAAGGTACAGCCATGGGCTCACCACTATCCGCTCCCCAATCGCTAACTTCTACATGAAAACCTTTGAGCAAAGGGCTCTTGATTCCGCCACGCTAAGACCGACATCTGGCTTAGATACGTGGACGACGTGTTCGCAATCTGGCCGCACAGGCGACAAACGCTAAACACATTCCTTAGCCACCTGAACAAACAACACGAACGCATACAATTTACCATCGAAATCGAAAACCAAAATTCGCTCCCGTTCCTAGTCACACGTCTTCTTTCAGGGAGTCTACCGAAAACCGACACACACTGGCCGAAATGACTCATAAAAATATGGAGTCGTTAACACCCTTAAAAACAGAGCTACAACAATTTGCTGTAACCAGCAAGCCTTGAAACAAGAACTGAAAATCATCAGCGACACATTCATCAATAATGGCTATAACAAAAATACTATTAATAAAATACTCCATAAAACAACAACAAAAACGAATCTAGATTACAGTAAAACCATAGCCATCCCATACATTAAAGGATTATCAGAAACAATCAACAGAATCCTACAACATTATAACCTCAATGCCACCCTTAAACCACCTACTAAACTTAAACCATATTCAGCTCCTCTAAGGATCCTCTCCTCCCATTGGCACATCCTTGAGTCTATTGCATCCGCTGCACCTGTAACTTACCGTACATTGGTGAAACAGGACGGACAATCCGTGTATGCAAGAAAGAACACATTAGACACATTAAATATAACCATTATGGTGAAGCAGGCCTCTCAGACCATTCACTCAACACCTTACACCAAATCAACTGGAAAAGCACCCGCTCTTTACACCGCACAAAAACCTGGTACGAAAGGAAATTTAAGGAAGCCTGCGAAATCCTGATAAACCACCCAAATATCAACAACAAAGATGGCATGAAAATTCCAAAGATCTGGATGGCACACATGCAGCCCACCTAATATATAAGATCCAGCATAAGTCAGGACTCTAGCCAATCTTCAGCTAATATTAGAAACCATTCCATACCAACTGGCTGAATGTACATGTATAATCATGATGTTAATATATGTATATAGATAGTTGTTGCGCCCAATGTATTTCTACAACCAACAAAAAACACTAATAATAGGACTCTAGCGTTGATGTATAATTTTTTATTTTTTATTTTTTATTTATTTTATTATTTTTTTTTTCACCAGAGGTCAGGCCAACAATTGTAGCGGTTGGTCAGTGTATTTAACAAACCAGTTTGATTGTGGTGTAGCTTGTTTTCTGTGTATAGCTGTATGCTCCAGAAGATGACCTTGACATAAAGGTCGAATGTAGATTTTAGTTATATTAAACTCAAGTTTTTATTCAAACACTGTAGTTGTCTCCATAATTTCCACAAATGAAAACAATATCCCATTGCATACTACAGATGAATGAGGATCGTGAATGGAGAATTCGACTTTCTGAATTTTATCAAAAAAGAACCTTCAAGATCTGAAAAGTTTGTGGTCATCGGGAACGTGAGAACTCTTTAGATGTTCGGCCATTATTGTAGAACGTTGCAACATGTGAACGATTTTTTTTTTATCACGAAGCGCGCCATCCAAGTTAGTGTGACCTTGATAAAGGCGTTTCATCTTTTGCGTGAACGGTCGACCATTTAGCGACCAAGCAAAGCCTCGAAGGAAATTTAAACGCCATCAACATTGCAAGCAACCTTTATAATAGCTTTAAGTTGCGTTTGATTCCAATTACGGCCGAAGTAACTGTGGTTATGAGACATTCTTAACTGCATTCGCTTGTTTTGTGCGAGAAAAAAGTAATGGAGCCGTAACGCACCTTCGGCTGTCTGTAAGTATTGTGATCAAATTACGGTATTGAGTGATATCGTGTCAGGACAAAATTACACGGGATAAAATTGCACTGCAAAAATTACACGAGGACGAAATTACACAAAGAAAAAAATTAAAAGGAAAAATACAGAAGTGAGAAATTGCACATAAAATTTACCAAAAATTTATAACCAGCAAGGGGTAAATCACCAGTGCAGATTTGGGCAAGGGGATTAGGGAGGTGGTCGAGTTGGAAACTCAAAATGATGTAGCGATTAGCTACCCTAATTAGTACTTACCTCAGATTTACAAGGAATCATTTCCTAAGGTAAAACCAATCGACAATTGTTAATCACCACGAGCTGCTCAAGAATTTCTAAGAATTGTTTGGGCGAAGGTATGCAAGTAATTTTTGTCTTACATTCTTCAGTTCTAGTTTAGTGACTCGTAATCCAACTAGTGCATAACGTGCGAGTTAATAAATTTCGTGATTAATTTTTTAAAATTAATTTTTAATTTACCCATGGCTGATTTTGAGTACGGCGTTAGTAATAAAGGTGGTCAAATTATAATTTACAAAGAATTTGAGTTTGTTCGTCACCGTGAAACTGCTATCGGAACTATTCATTGGCGTTGTGCAAAGTTTAGAACTTTACATTGTCGATCGCTGCCCAATACCAGAGACGACAAGATTATCCACGAGTCTTCAGAACACTGTCATATTAATAGGACTTTTGAATCTGAAGCTCATCGACTTGCAAATCAAATGAAAAGAAAAATGTCGAATCTAGGCGCAACGGCTGTGCAATTATAGCTAACAGTTTAGTGACTGTATCAGACGGATTAAAAATGTGCCTACCGAAGAAGAGCTCCGTGACGAGGCGATTAAACAGATCCAAAGCTAAAACAATCTGAAACGTTCCGTCAAATCCAGATGACAAAAACTTTGAAATACCAGAGAAATACTCTAAATGGAGTATTCATGATTCAGGGGCAGAAGATCCACAACGTATAATACTAATTGGTCATCACAAGACACTTCTAGATCAACTTGTAGTTAACGATTTTTGGTACATTTAGCAGATGGTACATTTAAAGTGGTTCCAGAAATATATTATCAGTTATTCATTATCCATGTCCAATATGATTCAGGCGTCGCTTTTCCTTGTCTACTGGCTCTTCTACCAGGGAAAAAGGACGAAATATAGCGAAGATGCTGAACATGTTACTGGAGAAACTTCCTCAAGCTCGACCACGAAAAAATTTGACCGATTTTGAAACAGCAGCAATGAATGCTTTCCGTGCCGTGTTTGAAAACATCGAAATTGGTGGCTGCTTTTTCCACTTATCACAATCTATTATACGCAAAGTAAATGAATGTGGACTAAAATCTCTATACGAATCCAATCAGTCATTTGCAGTACACGTTAAAATGTTACAATCACTTGCACGTTTGCCAGAAGAAGTGTTAGAAACATTTTTAGAAGTTGCTCATCTGATCTCTAATTTAGACGAATATAATGAACAAATCGAGCTAGTTCTCCTTTACTTCGAACGTACATATATTCGAGGTCGACAGCTCAGGAACGGCACTTATAGACAACCTCTTCAATATTTCTACTGGGAACCATGGGCACTCTGCAACCAACCGTATAGCTAGAACTACAAATTGTATCGAAGGATGGCACTATGGACTTCCGTCTCTCTTTCAGTGTTCCCATCCAACTGTTTGGAAATTTTTGGATAACATTGTTAAAGAATTATCTTTACAACACACAAACTATTTGCAGCATTTAACTGGTCAACGAAACCCAGGACGTCGTAGGTGCATTTCGTTAAAACAACGTATTTCAAATACTGTACAAAATGACGACTCTAATAGACGATTGGATTTTTTTACGTTGTGTAGCTTATATGACTTAGTGTTTGTTTTTTATTATTTTTTAAATAAAAGTAATTTTTGCAATATTAAGAAAGTTTATGTGTTTAATTTGACCACAAAATACCGATAATATTTTAATCGAATTAAAGTCAACAGGTAGGTCTTATAAAGTATTAAAAAATTAACTGAACTCTTAGCTGAAAATAAATATGAAATTCATCATAAAAATTTAAAACCTCTAAAGTAAAAAACTTCGGTGTGAATATTCAAATTTGTGTGATTTTTTCTTAGTGTATTTTTATCCATATGCAATTTCTTCCCTGTGTAATTTTGGCAGTGTAATTTTATCCCGCGTAATTTTAACATGTAAACTTGTGAATGCTGTTTAACTTGTGCCACGTATTCATCTGGGCTATGTGTTTATCCAAAAATGCGAGTTACTTGAGGTAAATCGACCGAGCAACACGTAACGGAAATGCATATTCACCGAATTCTTCCAATGAGAACGAAAACCCACGTAATATGGCATTTCCATATTACGTGTACCACCAACCGGTGGTACACGAAAAATAATCAGTAATGCGGAAAAACAAGTCAACTATTTTACATTAAGATAGGCACTGAACAAAAGTGTTTAAAACAATTTATAGAAAGGGGTTTAAAAGGGTTTGGAACCACTGATCGAAGAAACGAGATTCTGCTAATGGAGCGACCAAGAAGGCATCTCCACTGACAGAAGTATTGTTTACTTAATCCAATTCGATTTCTTTTAACATTCGATTTGGAAAGAGCGAAGGATTAAAATACTTTGGTACGAAGAACAAGCAACCGATGGTTCATAATCCAAGGGGGTGGGGGGAGAGAGATCAGTGGCGAGTTTAGAACATCTCCGCGCAAAACTGTTTTGTTTTCACTGCCTCCAAACACGCCCCGAGTTTGTTTTTCGAATGGTTCAGGGAGGGCAGTCCGATGTGGGGGAACAATCGTAGTTACAAGCACTTCCCCAAATATTTTAAAAATAGTTCAAGAGGATTGGGATTCGGGTATGATGGAAGACGGAAAAGTTCGTCAAAAGACGGCTTCTTACCGGAAGTGCCCTAACGAGTTTGAGCACTTTCGAAGACTGCGAGCAGCAATTACATTTCGGGAAAATCAGCTTGCCGTACCTTTTTTCTAGGACGGATTCGGTTCATTTTCTCCGCTAAAATGCAGTGCACTCCGATGAAGTGATAAGGCAGCCGATTAAGTGTTGCCTCGCATATTCCATAACATCGCAAACTTTTTTTTTTTTTTTTTTTTGAATTTTGTTCGAAGTCCATAAAAAAGCTGAATGACGTCAGTCAGTCTCTTCTCGTTCCTCAAGTAGCTCGCGTGCCCATTTTGAGGTGCCTTCGGCTGAAATTGTCCACTCCCAGGAATGTTGCATCATCGATTCACGTTGTCGAGTAAGCTTTCAGCTCAAATGTTATTCACCCCTGTGATTCTTCGCATGGAAACCATTTCGGATTATTTTAAAGACAGCGTCAGGTCTTCTGCCACCTCCCATCCAACGAGGATGGACGACTACGTTTTCAAATTTACCGAACTTTGCACAAACACACCAGCTTCCGCACACTGTGCAATGCAGCTCAGTATTATCTTTATACTAATCCCCCCCCCTCATCCTAAGCGATATCGCATCAAAGTAGTTCTCGACTGTGAAATAACCCTAAAACCGGTGCCAAAAGCGAATTCGCATAATTTGTTCAAACTTGAAGTTCTCGTTTCGGGTGGCCAATTCAACGCCAGCAAAATTTAAGCTCGCGTTGTCAAGTGTAATGAGGAGCCTTTCTTGATAGACGCAACGCTAACAGAAACGCACGTTTTGATGGCAAAAATACCAGCGTAAGCTTTTCTTACAAACAAGTCTTAATTACTTCTTTCCCGGTTTTTCTGATAGAAAGAAAATAATTCGCATTACGATGATGTCTTTGCGGAACTCTTTTGTTCATTCCGAATTCGTCTTTTATCGCGAAAAAGGAATTTTTTTTTTTTCTAGTTCGGAACTCGCCGATCAGCGAAGTATAATCTCTTGCATCGCGCAACACTTCAAAAAGAAAGAAAAAAGTAAAGTACTTTAATAATTATTATTACAATCGAAAACAAACGCGAGGAAAGCTTCCACGAGAAGGGGATGTTCTTCCTGGAAAACGGTCGTTCGCTAATCGTTGACCCCCGAGAACAACCCGTATCAGGTTTCTGTTAGCACAAATAGACGAAGGCACACTGAAGTATTAATGACGACTCGCATCTTACCAAGGAGCAGCTTCACAACTCGCCAAAGTGAGAGACGACGTCAGAAATCTGCTCTGTGATGCTCGTTACAGCCATCGGAAATGTGACGGCTCCGCAACGAATTCCTTTCGCTGTCAGCAGTTCCAATGCAGAACGAAATGCGAGAGGAGGGTGGCTACAATTCGACTCGTCTCACTTGGATTCCTGATGTTCACGGGAAACAGAAGCAGTTGGTCAATCTCATCCCAAGAGTTCCCTCCATCTCTTTATTCAGCTACATCATCCACGCGAAGGAAAACGCTCATCCACGCTCAGTGTGTGTCCGAGGGGGATCACGGAACTTCGTGGCTTAATTTCTCGAGCGGTTTTAATAAAACACGCGAATCATCTGAGCATCTTATTTGTAACGAGATCAGAAAACTCTCCATGCAGGGGGAGACGTTCATTTTAGAGCCAGAAGGTAAATATCTCGAAAGTTCCTCCAAGTGGGAAAATGAATGCGTCCAAGAAATAATCGTCGGTGAAGCGCTTATGACAATTGCCATTTACAGAGAGAGACTTATGAATTGCACGTGCTCCACACAACGTATTTGAGGAACTCCGAGGAGTGCGGCATTCCCCGAGTACTTTCAGGGCTGATTAACATCACCGTCGTGTTTTCAGTGTGCAAAAACTGCAGATTAAGGAAGCTGCTGTCATGTTGCCGTTAGAAGAAGAAAAATCGAAAGGGGTAGGGATGTCAGCGTGCCCCATTTGAAAATCGAGCTGCGGTTATCTCTTCAATACACAGCGCAACTTATAAGCTGTGCTGCAGTTGCTCCGAGCAGGTCGAAATATCTTCCTTACCGGAGCAGAATCAAATTCGTGGGGATTTAAAATATTTTCACCGAAAGAGTCAAACTCTGAAGTTCGACCACTTCTTCCCCGAGAAGACATTTTTGCAGAATTATTCATTTATTGTTACGGAGAATGCACTGAATTGATGCGCATGCTCACAAGGACATTTAACATCTTTTTCTCAATTTGCATCCACACAACGAACAATTAGTGCGATGAGTCGAGTCGCTCGATTGCATGGGAATCCGAGGGATGTTTCCATCGGTATTTGAAACGATTTACAAGGAACCGTTTCGACGTAAAAAAGGACAGCCGGAGGGAGTTTTGTGCAGGGGGGGGGGCAAATTTTAACTAAGTTACTTTATGTGTTTAGTCGGGATGTGCAATGACCAAAAATGGGACGAATCTGTTTAGGGGAAGTGAGATCGTGATTTTGGTTCGTGTTTCAGATGAACTGATTTGTTTATTCATTTGACGCGATCGCAGATATTGGCGAGGTAGGAAAGACGATACTTTTCCCGAAATACGGGAATTGTCGTTTTGTGCGTCCTCGAATGCAAAACTGTCACACTCGGTACAAATGGGCTTCGGATCATAATAGAAAAGTTAAAGCACGCACAAAGGGCAGGATGGCAGACAAAGCGGAGATGAAAGATGATAGGACGGAAAGAAATACCCAAACACTAAACTGCATGGGGGGGGGGGGTAGATGAAGGGCTTAATAATAATTCTGAAGTGTCTGAGCTGCCACGTTCTTCGAATAGCGACACCGCCAATTTCCATTTATATAACCATATTTCGTAATATGTCAGGCTACTGTCAGAGCAAACGCCACCGACAGTCCCGGCGCTGGCTTTATTGATCCCATCAAGATGAACTACGGCGTGGGAAAGAGTTAAATGAAGATGAACTGTCACATACACCCGCGCAAGGACACGCACGTGCTGCCATTCTCATGAATATCGAAATTAACCTACAGGGATGCTTCGTCCTGAGCGACGCTGCTCGAGTCTGGCCTCGTACACGAAACTTGACGCACGACCTCTGGCAAAGGAGACAGCGCCCACACTAACCACTACAAGGACAGAACTGGTCTCGCATTACCTTTGTGACAGGATGAATCCAATTTTCTTACGCACTGGGTGAAGTCACGATAAAGATCTTAAAACGCACGTTATCTTAGTCGAGTGCGAAATAAACAAACAAGGCAGATTTATTCCGCGAATATTTTTTTTTTTTTTATCGACAACACCGATTCTGAAAGAGCTACTTTTCAAATATCATCTGCTGTATTCGAAATATGCTTTCGGATTGTTAAAAGTTATTCGTCAATGCGATTAACTCGGTCCACACATAAATCACGCCACGAAAAAAAGGAATTCAACGTAAACCCCAATATTTCGGGATGAGCACGTCAGAGTGAGTGCGCACAAGGCTCGTCACACGAAGCAAGAAAGGAACGAACAGAGGTTACAGGGTGCCCGCGTTATGCAGGTCTCCCGCCTGTCGCATATTAGGAACCCTCGGTGGGATCGAGGATTAACAGTCTTTAATAATAATAAACTGAAGGGAAAAGGAAGAACGAAAAGCTTGTGGCACAGAGAAGCCGTAAAAAGAAAAATTGCGAAATTAAGAATGAAATAAAACTGATTATTTGCATGTTGAGACAGTAAAAGATCATTCGGCGAATTGAAAGTGTAAATAAGACGAGTAAATCAACCTGGGAATGCAAATAAAGGCATAAACAGATGTGCACTTACACGAATAGAAAGAAGAACACAACCACATATGCAAAAACCTGCCAAAGTAGGGCATGAAAAGATTATTCATATCCATCCGACCTTGGATGCCTCTGCTGCATCCCTCTAACTATTTGATGTCGGTGTGTGCTCAAGGGGACGATTTGCCCGTTTTCCAGAGACGAAAACCCTCCACCTCGTGGCACAAGACAGGCCATCTCAACTTTTAACTGGAAGGCCCCGATTAATCCAACATTCATTTCCAACATGCGAGAGTTCGCAGTCGCTCTTTCCTATTATTCTGGGAATTTTTATTCCGCTTAAGATTGGCTTCGCTGCGAAGAACTCCACGGCATTCTTTGAAGAGGGTCTCGACTTTTAGAAGGCTGTGCGAAGAGGATGCGTGTTGTCTCATAGGATCCTGCGGCTCAGTAGAATGGTAAGATTTCTTAGCTTGGAAAAACGGATGTCATCTGCATGTTCTGACCGTTGGATGTCTACGGGAGAACCAGGCTGCCAAAATAAGAGAGATTGCAGGAACAAGGAACTCGTGCACTCTCGGGCGAGCCAAGTTTGTCTTCAGCCGAAAGCAAGTCTTGTTTACTGCTCAAAAGTTGTTTGGAATTCAATAAGTTTAGAAATAACTCTCGAGATCATCCAGAAGTAACTTACGCAAGGAATGGAAATTCTTTTGGTATCTGATGGACTATTTAGGAGAATCCAAGATGTCTCAGTTTGGATCGTTCACAACCGTGTGGTCTTCCTTTGTAATATTTCAATTCCGTGTGAAATGTGAATCCACAATGCTTATAGAAACAGTTTTTTTTTTGTATTTTTACCCGAACATTCTTTTTTTATTGGTGTCAAAAACTAAACATGATTGCAATACCACACACGCACGCGTACACACACAGTGTATTCCCAGGCTGATTTATCTGGCAAGCCTTACCAATTTCTATCCAATGCACTGCTTTTTTTTCCCTTTAAAAATCCTTTCTGCGCCATGCATATCTCATCTCGTAACGAGCCTTGTGGCCCTCGACCCTCTAGCGATGTTTGCTTATAACTGTGTTAACGACTGCTCTCTCTCTCAGTTCGCGCGGTTCTTAATAGTATCACGTGACTGGGCGAAGAGTAAAGAAGCACTCTGTTCATTTCTTTCTACTGTCATATATCGGTTCGTTGGGTGTATTCGCTCTGATCATGTGACGAGATACTCATCACGAAGTATCGATGCTTTCTATTCAAATATTCATTTTGCTTACGTCATTCACGTGCAGCGAGTTAACCACTTTGATTAATTGTTGCTTTCGCCGAATGAGGCTTCGCTATTTAATCTTTTTTTAATCCCAATTAAATGCGTGGGAAGAATATCGAGGAAAGAAGACCACAAAGAGATCAGGTGGTGGCTAATTCCCGGAGTGCAAACGGGCACCGACGCTAAGAGAGGCATTTCCTTAAAAAAAGACCACTTTTTTGTGGTCGTCGCAATTACCGATTCTCCGAAAAATTAGAACGCGAGTAGCGCAGCGGTTTCGTTAAGCAGCCTTTTTTGAGTTTATAAAAAAACCCTCGCTGGGGTTAACACAAGAATAGCCGCAGCCAGTGTCGGTGTCCTGATCTTCGTACTGAGGACAAAAGAACAGACTTCGATTTGAAAAAAAAAAAAAAATGATTTTAAGGCTTTCTAATGTTCGGGCTACTTGCGATCTTCGTACGAGATGCGGAGGCGTAGAAGAAAATGAGAAGGAAGAGCAACTTCTCGAAATAAAGACATTCGACTGATTCTTTCTCTCTCTCTGCGTACGTATGTTTTCGCAAAGCAACGTACAAAAACGAAACGAAAAGAGCGTCGGCAGTCACACGGTGAAAAATAATGCGCCGGTGGGTGTGTCGTATGAAAGACTTGCGATCGTTGTATGATGTGTTACTCACGCGGGTGAGAGAGTAACACATCATACAACGGGGGGGGGGGACGATCAGAGCGGGGAGAAAAGAAAGAAGCGATAAACGACACAGCAGCTAAGTGATACACACACACAGAGGGGTTTCCCTCCAACGAATTTTTGTTGCCAAAGCAAGCGATATTCACGTGTCGAGGGGGAAGAAATGCAAAAAAATATCCGAATTGTCGCATCTTTCTTTCTTCTTTTTTCATCCGATGCTCCTCCATCTTATCGGTCTCTTTTCTTGCGAAATTCTTCTTCTCAACCCCCCCTCCTCAATTCCAGTCATCGTTTCAGGTTGCATGTCCCGGCCTCACATCAAAAACAAACCGACGCGTGGCGACCCTTCACTTCTACCGCCGAAGACGTGAACGGGCCGGATCCATCCCGACTATCAGACCATCTGGAACAGTGATCGATTGGAAGTGCCGAGACGGCGGAGGCCCATTTGACTCGTGGTTTCGTAATATTAAGGATCATTAGCCTACATTTGCAGCTGGTATAAAATATTACTCCTCCGAAACGCAATTATTATTCGCTAACAGACGATAACAACCCTCACGATGGCCGTTTCACAGTGCGATCGAGACATTCTGCCACCGAATCCTCCAGGACAGAGACAGGTAATTACCACGCGAGAAGGCTTTCAACGCGAGGGAAAAAACTGACGCAATCCCCATATTGGAAAAGATACAGCAACAACAAGCACGCGGTTCGGATCACTGCGACCGAAAGGAAATCGATTTCAAGTGGAACCAACTAATAACACGACGCTTCTCAACTCCAGGACTCGAGGTTTTAACGCACTTTCGTGGACTCCACTGAAATAGTTAAGTCGCTAATTTCAGTATTGAGCGAAAGAGAAAAGCATTTCACTGCAAAACAACCCCGCAAGTATTTGCAGCTTTACCAAGGCCTTTTTTTCCTGAAAGCGGGAAACTAATTTGGTCACGGAGGTCGCCACTTAACACTCCGATGCTTTATTTAATAAGCGAGTAAAGGAAGATATAAAAAAAAAGATGGATTTTTTTGTTCGTCGGCATTTTTGCGTAGCGATAACATTCATTCGCCTGCAATTGAAGTCGTTTTTGTGCTGCAAACAATTTTTGCTCCAAAATACGAAAAAGAGAAAGAAGCGTGATGTTCACGGAGCTGTCCCCACATAGCAGACCCGAAAAAGTTTCATTGCTTCAATTTGCTGGTTGAAATTCTATTTTAGACAAGATGCTGACAAAAATCTCGTCCTACTTAAAACAGCTGAAGTGTTAACAGTGGAGCCGAAAATAGTCGGAGATCGGAACTGCGTCGAGTGATGAATAAGAAATGCGTGAACTAGCAAAACGAAACCAAATGAAAAAGGACATTACATCGGGGTCAGGAATTGAAAATAAGCTGCGGAGAGGAATTAACTCTTATCACTTCTGCTTTTGTGGAAACGAATCGACAACGTTTGAGGTGAGCTTCATCAGTTCAGCCAGGAATTATCCTAATCGGGCCAATAAAAGTCTCCGGTTTAATTCAAACTTCACTCGAGTAGACACTTTCAAGCCGCATCCTAAAACCTGAATCCTTCATCCGGATAGGGCAGCTGTCACTTCGCCAATCCTGCAAATAGTCCTTGGAAGGACACGAAAGTCGATTCCATTCGATCCGCTAGTCGAAACCAGCTAGCAAGCGAGGGCCGACGAATAGCTCGCTCACGGACAGACAAACGTGGTGGTTGTGTGGATGCGTTTGATGAGGGGGGGGGCACCTAAAAGGGATCGGTGGTTAAAGCGGAGGGTGTGGATGCAACTGAAGTCTGTACGTATCTCTGAAAGCGATTCTGATCGAGAGGGAAACGATTGGGAATGAGAGAAGGGGAAAAGAAACACACGGAACTCAGAGACATCATGCAGTTGGCCTCATCGCCTCGGGTTGCTTCAGCCGTAAATCCCAAACTTTCCCAACGAATATTAATGCAAATATTCTCACTGGTGCAGCACTTGTAATGTTCCGCCTCTGTCGGATCCCTAAATTTCTGTCGATTCCACATTAAATGCGAATATTTATGTTTCTTAATTGTTAACGGTCGAAAAATTCATCCCGAGCAGAAACTCAACGGTTTTATTCATTTTTATTACGCTTAATGAAAAGAGACCGCAGTAAATGTGAGATTCGCACGAAAATACTAAAAACCAAACAATCCTTTCCATCCATCGAACACAAATCGCGGTATTCTCAGTGACACCGAGAATATTAAGTTTCTCTTTCAGATCTTTTTTCTCATTTTCTCTTAACGCTCATCATATATCGGATCCACACGTAAAGAACTTTTCCGTGGCAACAGCACTGTGAACGCACACTTTCATGATTGCCCCCCCCCTCTCCTCCGAATACAAACCGAAACGCAGAAGAAAAAGGAAATATCTTCTCAGTGCTGATCCGGCAGGCAATTTAGCCACGAAATACGAAAATTCTCCAAAATATTTGACGTTCCCCGTATTGCCCCCCCCCCCCCTACAGAAGATACCATACAAGTTCAGAGCCTCCCTCCGCTCTCTTTGCAATGAGAAACGCTGCCAAGGACTTCCGGTCAACTGTCGATGTTAGAGAAGAACACGAAGGAACTTCCCTCTCAAGTTTTTCGTAGCTCAAATACGGGAAACCGTCGGAGTGTGCGCTCTCTCACAAAATCACGAGGAGTACCTTCCGCTATCAGCCAGGCCAGGGAAAAGAATGAAGACATCGCACGCATCCATTTTTGCAGAAATAAAATTTCTTGGTGAAATTCTTCAAATATTTTTGCGTTTTCTTCTCGCCGAATCCTCCTTCCAAATTTTAGTCGACAAAGAGGAGCGAGCGAGCGCCGCCTTCATTTTCTTCCCACATCACCCTGTGATGTGATGAAACGTAACGAATCAAGTGAGGTCCACTTTTATCCTGTCACCCCTCCCGTGTTTTGAACCCCCCCCAATTCAAATTCTTTTCGTGCACATTTCATGAAACGCCATCCTCAGCTAAACAAGCGACAACTTTCAGTTTTTAAGGAGAGCGAAGTACTGCGACATCCCTGACGAAGCCGATGCTCTCAATGCCACCAAGAAAGGGTTTGGTTGGTCTGATCATTTATTTCTTGTTTTTGCATTCGCATCGAGTGAAAGCGTTTCTTAGATTGGATTAGATTTGATAATTAGACCGATTTTTTCCCTCTTCGTGGCATTGAATTCTGACGTTGCCAGGCCGATGCAATTAATCTTCTGCACATGCGCATCGGTGAGGCAGTAAATCGCGCATTTAATTCCTAATTACATCGGGACTTAAAAATCATGGAGTCTGCTTGCGTAACCAACACCGCTGTCGCGTACATTAAATGCGCGTTACGAGTTGATATCACCATCCCGTCACGTGCAGAAGACTTTGATCTGACTGCGCTGTTTTTGCCGTGAAAATTGATCACCGCGTGAGTGGGAGACAGTTCTGTTCTGGCATATGTCAACCCTGTTTGCTTTCTCCCTTTTGGAGTCCCGATGCGAATCACGAACAAACGCACGGAACCACTCGGCGAACTGAGTCATGAAATGGTGTTTTAATTTCACGATTTAACCAAGTTGACACTTCGGAAAGATTATTTAAAAGACTTCGCGTCATGAATGCCGTCACGATAAACCATGCAACGTAACTGGTTCTGGTTAAACGGGTTACCTCACCACACTCGACCGCTTTTAAGTCCGCTCGTTCAGAATCAAAACGAACTTCTCGTTATCGACCAAATGTGTTTCGCGACCCTCAAATTGCCGCCCAATCGTCGCATTCTTCATTTCCGACACTCCAAAAAGAGAAAACAAAATCGGACATTAACTGGTTAATAATTAATTTCGGTATTCTGTTGTCCTCGTGCGTACCCTTTCATGCGTAAAGGGATCTATCTCCGCTTCATTTTATCCGGTGTCCGTTTTGTCTCCAACCATCAATCCGGTTTGCATCGCCGCAACTGTTTTTCCGGCAGACAAAATGTGCTTCCCACTGGGAAAAAATGCCATCGACAGTCCTCGACTTTTTTTTGTTTTAAATTCATAAACGCTGAGCAGTTCAGGATCTGCGAGGTTTCTTTCAAGCAAATAGCACTCCAAAATCTCTCTCGTGCATATAATTACCCCTCAGCGTACTAAGGGAAAAAATTCCTTGTAAACATCAAAAACAGAATCACGTGTTGTTTGCGATTTTATCGTCTCGTTGGCTCAGAAGAAGAGTGCGCTTCGGTGCGGAGACTCCCTCTGCGGAAAGAAAGTGAACGGGAATTCTCAAGTGGAGCCTGCGAGAGAATGTCAAACGAACGCCCTCCCCTTTCCCCGTTATCTGAAACACACGAGCCCCGGGAAGCTCCTGTTCATTACGTGGAAACCCGATCGGCTCCTGGGACCGAGGGGGGGAGTCGTTCTCTTTGGAGGTGATACGACAGGGAATAGCGCATCTGGGTTTTAGTTATACGAAATGTCTCTCGATGGTGCGCGCTGCAAACACGTTTCGGCGTTGCTCCATTTTTCTAACACAATGCACGAGACGCAAACCAGAAAAAAAGAGAGCCTCGAAAAACTGTAATGATTCACCGAAACCCTATCATTTGTAGCGCGCTGTGCCGCTACCCGGAACCAGGCTGCTGCAAACACGATGCTGGAGGCGTCTTTGGAAATGAGATCGAGAAAGCCCGTGTGGTCTGCGGATGCGATTTCTCATTCAGGACATTCTATCGGCGCAGACAACAGTAATAAACCCCACCGAAACATCCGCACAACCTCCAAATAGCTTTTTTTTGTTTCCACTTCGATTTCATATCAAACATAATAAAAAGAGAAGCTTTTTCTTTGGTTGGAAAAAAAAGAACGTGGCAGAGAACGGGATTCTCCCATTAAGTGTTGTCTGTTCAAACGCAGTCATTTCCATAGGGGACCAACGCGACTCGAAGTCAGCGGCTTTCATCTAATAAGTAAAAATGAGTTAACTTTCTGAATGATTCGCAGAGTTTAAATTTTCTGGTTTACGAGATCTACTCTTATTAGAGCAATCAAGCGCCTGTTCTAAGGCTGGTTATGAGGAGATTCTACAAATGCAATTTTTTCTTATTTCATCTGAAAGCTGCGGATAGAAGAAGGTACCTCCTGGAAACCAGCAGCACTTTTCGTGAAAGGGTTCATCGCTTTTGTCTGAACAAAAATTGAAATCTCAACCGAAATTAGTATTATAATTACGTGACGCCGCCATGGAGTTCGACTCATCTTGGGAGGCCGCACTACTTCACGACAACTGACCACCCGCCATACTTCACCCTCCAACTACACAACGAGACCCCTACCATCTACCTCCCACCACAATAGTATTTGTTGTCTGTAAATTGCGTGTGTTCTCTTGGCCCATCTTCCTTTATGCAGGCTAAAAAAACAGATTTTCCGGGAGGAAAAAACCCTGCAACCCCCTTATGGCATCGGCTAACTCCGGGAAAAATTGCTTCTAAACCATAATTAACGTATTACATGCTCCAGAAAAATCAGTTTAGATGCACTAGAGGGGTTTGCTTCTTCTTATGACCTTATGGTGCCTGTGAACACCGCCGTGAATGTTTGAGATGATCAAACACGCACACGCACACACACACCAGTCAAAATGTTCATGCAACGTACAGATCCGCTTTACTCTCAATTTGGTTTAGCTTAACGAGAAGGCAGCGAAGGCTAAATGGCGTAGCGTATCATCAGGTAGCCGAACTCCGATCAGATGGAAAGCCATTTTACAGGGTCCCTGAGTTCTGGAGAGAACTCGAACCAGGGTTTTTCCCGACTGAAGGGCGCATGTTCTTCCTAATGATATCCTGACTTCAATTCAGGATGCTGTTAATCGAAATAAGCGCTAAATTCTCGTTTGAGAGCGAGTTAGTTTCGCAGAGAGAAACCAGCTGATCCGAGCAAGGCACAATCCATCCAGTGCTCTCAATCCGATGAAGCAGATGCGTTGGCTTATCGGCGTTATTGAGATGCACTTAACGCGTATTAGTGGAAAGTGTCAATATTAGCTCAGGCGTGCGTTAAATTTACATCGGACACGTTGCAAAATTACTGAGGATATTGCTAAAAGCGGAGCAGCTACTATTCCAGACAAGGTAAATAGCAAAGCGATCCAATCAGTATTTTATTATTATTTTGAACACATGACTCTCTTTGTACATTCCGTAATCTGTTTTGGTTTCTTCTTTGAAGGTGGCGACACTGCATTGGCCTTTGAAGCATTCCGCTTTGCCATTTCTCCTGCAAATGTTCACTCCAGAATGCGCGATTTCGATGGTCGCTTCTCACCTCTTGTACGGACTTGTGATGTCTGTCGATAAATTAGTGGACGAACAAACGTTGAAATGCAGCAAGACTCTAGTCGGCCGAGGACAAAAGAGATGCTTTCTCACGGATGTATAGCATTCTACGTCTTATTTACAGTTGGTAGCTGACAGTTCTATGCATCTTGTTTTCCATGTCGGAATTAAGAACAGAGTGGTCGATCTTCACATTTCTCTCAGACAAAACCACAAATGTCGTTTTCATATCCAACACACGAGAAGCCACAAGGCCTAAAGCGAACCGATGCCATGTGTGGGCCTTTGGTCCAGAGCAAAGTAACTTGTTGACATTCCAGCAGATGGAATGTTTCATTTTATGGAGGGTGGAGAAAGGGAAGCTGAGAATGAATGCCGTCAAGAAAGGAACGAGATCTAGATTTTTTTTTCATAAGGTGGTGCGTGATTGGAATGGATTGATGTTGGATGCTGTGCAATCAGCGTGAATGAATTCAAAAGCAAGTATGATAGCTGGTGAGCGTGGTATGCAGTCGCCCTCCACGAGCCCCTGATTTCTGGAGGTCTTTCTTAATATTTCTCTTGAACAGCTGGGGATTGTAGCCTTTGGTGAATACCCCTGAGAAGCCTTATCCGCAGAACTGATGCAGAAAGAATGAAAGATGAATGAGAGCAGCAGGTTCAGTAAGGTAGACGTTCATCCGTAACAGGATGCTGAGCATCTGTTGCTCAGGTTGAGCAGAGGGGAGGAGATGATGGATGCCAATCCTGCTGAGAAATTCCAATGGAAATATCTGCAGAAAGGATAACGAGAAAGATCTTTTCTAACCTTCTGTGAGACTGCCTGAAGATAGTCTGTGGAAGAAGTTGCTCAAAATGTCCCGTTCTTAAGAGCATCAAGAATTTATAGAGAAGTTTTTAGGCGCATCATGTCAAATGTGAGAACAGTATTCCAAAGTGGGGAGGGGGGGGGGACTTGAGTACAGAGTAAGTAATAGGACAGATGAAAAGCAACGTCTTGAGCAAAAAAAGACAAAAAATTCTGTATTAGCTGAGGATGTGCTGCAGAAGTGAGGCAGGAAAGGCTACGAGTGACAGCCAATCCGAGAACAGACTCGTCTTGACAGGGAAGCTGTGAGGGGAGAAGAACTAAAAGGATTTTTTTCTCTTGAGAAAGAAGAAAACTGTTTTGGGAGCATTGAAGATCACCTCACGGAAGAAAGAAGAGTATGGAGATCAGCGTCTAAGACACTTGTTGTGGATAATCTTGATGCGGAAGATGTTTGAACTCTGCCAGAGGTTTATTGTACGAGTGGAGATCATCGGCGAAACGGATGTCAGCTGAGAAGGTCGTTTATGTATATGAAGAGGGTGGTTAAAATAACCGAGCTCTGACGAATGCCTGCACGATCCGATGAGGGAACATCATTACACACACGGATCGAATCGGACAGAAATCCAATAAAAAGCGAGGAATTTCCCGAGAAGCCGTCGAGGCTTCTCAGATGCCGTGGAAATGCAACAGCACAGATTTCTACAAGCGTTTCGTCCAGGGGTGGGCGATAATACTGTGGATCGATATTGGCGGTCATTGATTTGATGATAATTCTTGAGGGGTCGAAACAGGACCATTTAATTCGGTCTTATCTCGAAGCGAAGAGGTTTTTTTTTTAATAAAGAAAGAGATTCGACTCCTGTGGGTTGACAACGCGCGAGTTCCATCTGGTGAGCGATTACACAAACCTGCAGTGATGCACGGAAAGTCACGTGTTGATGACTCACCACGATCGATACTGAACACGAAAGTGCACGCGCGCACACACACAATGGACGTCACGCGAACTTTTCGAGGTGAAAACGCGGCGAAATAACGCTTTACGGTAGGGTCGCCTATTTCGAGATTTTGTGACTTCTCCGAAGTGGAAAGGAAAAAAAGGAGGCGACCTTCTAACCTGCCGATCGAACACGGAATGGGGTTGCTATGAAAATGAGGGTGTGGATATCTGTGGGGGGGCAGAGAAGATGGTGCAATGAGATCCGTAATCCGTTCTCTATCAAGGACGTAAGCTGGTATCTCATACTCAAGCTTTTTCTACCGGAAACTCGGGGTTTTCACCTTCAAAACGCCACGAGAATACACGCTGCTAAGAGCAGCGTTGGGGGTTTTTTTTTCTTGCAGCCGCGGAGGTGGATTACGAATGTTTTAAAGCGGCAAACAAAACAGAACGCAAAAACGGAGTCTGAATTTAAGGATTTTAGTAGCCGGGGGGGGGGCGAAGAATAGCGAGTTGCGATTATAAATGCTGCAGTCACCTTAGTATTTTAATTATTTGGATCAACAAATGTCTCGAAAAACATCCTGAAAACAGCTTTGTTACTTGGTGGTGTCCAAAGTACACACCCCAAGCTAAGATAGTAAAAAAACCTCATCGAACCGAAATTAGATTGCCCACAACTGCTTAGCTATCAGAACATTTCCATCAACTGAATTCCAACGAAACGATCCTTTTCTTAAATGAAATAAAAAAGCACTCTGGTGTGATGCGGCCACATTCCGAAAAAAATTTAAACGAAGTTAAGTAAGACACCGACGTTAGTTCGGCGGGTCTGCTGTACAGCACATTCATATTCCGTTCTGTTCTGTTTGCCGCTTTAAAACATTCGTAATCCACCTCCGCGGCTGCAAGAAAAAAGTCCGAAAGTGAACACGTGTGCTAACAATTAACGTCTCGTCGCGAGCCTTGCCGTTTTTCTGCGTCTCGTTACGCAGTTGTTTTGACAGGAAGACAGTTGGAAGCGCGTTTGATGTACAGCTTATCAGCGGTAATGAGCGGAGGAAGGGACAGAAAGGAGGCGAAATTCATCTCGGGACGGACGTTTGTGCTCTCCAAGAATTCTATTTGTGCCAGAAGCCCATCTGCATTATTGATTCCGAAACAAGTTCATCAAATCCCGAGAAATCCTGCGCCTGGCACTCCCCCCATAATGGCTTAGTGAAAGCGGGAGAAAAAAAAAAAAATTGGGAGCCACGATCTCCGGTGGGGTGATTGCATCTGCCGAAAGTTAAAAAAGTGTTTCTCCCGAAAGCTGCAGGAATGCAGTGAGCGAGAGTGCGTGCGCATGGGGGGGGGGGGAAGATTTTATTTAATTATATTAATCATGCATAACGCCGAGGTAAGAAGAAAAACAAAGCAGCTCGAATATTGCTGACTTCTAATAAAGGGTATGACGAGGCTCGGCATCCTCGCAAGTCCGTCAGGGGCTCTCGGGTTTGATTAAGTCTCCCCGTCTCGCGAGATGAAGAAGGGTTGAAGATAATTAAACTGAATTCCGTTTCATCGCTCGTGGCTGCAGTTTTGAACTCCGACGTCGTCACTGCACGGGGAAAAACTATGGACTTGGGTACTGCGTAGTTTCCAAGTCACCGTACGATTAAAAATAGTTCCGTCAGGGTAACCACACGATTTCTATAAACAAACAAAGACCGAAGAGATTCCGTCGAACGCAGTCGGAATAACATCGACGTACTCTTCGCTACGAGGACAAGAAAGCGCCGAAGAATTTAGATCGTCTGACATCAGAAATTAGTGCGTGGCATTCGGTAACGAGGTTACATCGCGAAACGGGTTTGCCAGTGGATTGACATCGATGACGGCAGTTCATTTGCGATGCCGCTGCTTATTTCTAATTGTAATCGAGCTCCACCCGGCTGCAGATGCGACGCGGACTAACAACAAAATAGAAGCACGCGCTGCTTTTGCATTCCTCGGGGAGTTGTTTAACAAACTGCCCGGAGAGTTGACAACTCCGCGGTTCGGATGTTCGCATATTCAACGACAAAAACAGAAATAACAACCGAGGGGTTTTGCAATCGGACGAAGCAGTTCTCGTAGCGATTATTTTAAACAGGAAATTGGTCCGGTCATTAAGGAAGGCCGCGTTTGCAGTGCTTCAAGCCCTCGTTAAGGAAATGTGCGGAATTATGGAAAATGGCACGAGTGATGATGAGCGCCGCGAACAGATGGAGGCACCGCGAAAACATCATTACTATGGGGAAGAAGAAAAAGAAAAAAAAACACCGTCGCAAGATTAGGTTTTTGATTAAAAAGATACAAATAGGAATGAATGCGCACAAATTTCGTTTCCTAAAGCTTGCCGGAAGACGTACACACACACGCGCTCTCCGAGTGAGCGAAAGGAAAAAATAATGAGGACAGAAATAAAAACATTAAAAGAAATAAAAATGAACGCGCATTAAAAATATACTAAGATGTAGAATCGAATAAAAACTCATTACGATGGACATCTTCCTGGCATAAACAAACAAACGATAAAGCTGACGAAGGATGCTACATTATCTTAGCAACTGCGATTAAACCGCTCGCTGCATCCCTGACGCAAGAGGATGAGACGGGAGAGAGAGAACGTGCAATTGGTAGCGAAGGGTAAAAACGGGTTATCAGAGTGAAGGAATTGTGAAGGGCGATTATCCATAATTTATCAAGACAACACGTGTTTATTTGTGGCGATCCTTCTCTCTCTCTCTCTCTCTCCTGACGTCGGCTGAAATGCAAACATCTCCGAATTTGTTTCGGTAATCCGTGAAAAACGGGACTGACAGAGTTGAAGCAAACAAATGGTCGTGTATAAAATTCACGGAAGGAAATGATCTCATTAAAAACTGGGGGTTGCACGAGGAGAAGCTCAATGAAAACAGTCAAATGCGTGGGATGAGATTGCTCATCATAGCAACTGAAAAATATTAAAATTGCCAACAAGGATCATTTTAGCAAATACAGAATTCAATTATTTATTTTGGTGTAGATAACAGAGAGAGAGAGAGAGAGAGATTATATATCTGTATGTTAGCATGTACATTATTATAACTGGTAAGGGAGCCCTCGTAGATGCGGTCCCTGGATTCTCAGTGACTGTTTTTGAGCTAATTTAATTCTCTAGCAACCATTATGGCTACGGCCCTTGGTCACACATTAATACACAAACTAACTTACTTTATCACTAAAACCAGTAACTTATTATTATAAACCGAAAACTATCCGAAACGTATTCTACTCTACTTGCACATGCGAGAAAACTTTTTATTAACTGTAACAAAATAATAGCCAGAATAAGTGCCAGTAACAACACAACATGATAGTAATACTTGAATAGTTTATTCTATAATACTGCGCTGTACATTGAATTGTATTGTGAAATATTGTACACCGAATTATACAAGTGGAATATCTTGTATAAGTGATGTGAATAAACTGTTAAAAAAAAACTTACGAACACTACATGAATATGAGATTCGGCTTCCAGGGCAACCATCTAAGCTTTTGTATACGAGCCTTCAATAAGCATTAGAAAACAGCTTCAGGAATGCCACAACAGCTTTCATCAATTAAAGCGGCATGTTTTCGATTTGCAAAATGGGGGTTTATTCGATTTTCACAGCTCCCGAAAGCATCGAAACAAAACATCACTCGCGGGAGAACAAAGCAAACACTCGCGGGAGAACAAAGCAAACACTCGCTTGTAATACCAACCACATTCGCAGCAAATCGATTTTTTTCACGCCATTTCAGACCTCCCGCACGCAGGATAATGGCAGTCTCACACCGGGCGATGAAATTCTCTTCCCACCTAAACCCAGGGAAATTACGGTGGATTACAGATGTACGGCCTGTTGGTTGGAGGGCGGAGACGCTCTCTTCTCCGCTACTGAAGCGCTTCTAATTGTAATTCCTTAAGAATGGAAAAAACTCCATTACGGAGAAACATTTCATTGTGACAAATGCAAAGAGCAAATCTAAACGAAAATGAACGCCTTTTTTATTTTATTTTATTTTTTAATACGCAATCAGTCAAGAACGCGACTGAAAGATGTTTTCTCAGCGGCAGTTTCCAGTTTGGCAAAACAGCCGAGTAATAAACAAATTTTGCCAAATCCTCAGCTGTTTCAACGCGTCGCTCCGAGACCACAAACAGCAACACAAAAGCGTTTCGATGTCGACTCCCTCTGATGGATGAACAGACAGATTAAGACAACAGCTCGACTTAGAAAGAAATATGAACCTCTGAAATAAGGTGGGCGCATTTGCCGCTTGCCACGGCGGAGTCATCACCCGGACGCGATGGGGGAGCCACTTTAGCAGCACATTCGCCAACTTCCATTATTGCTTTTCGTGGTGGGGGGCGCCTTTACTTCGTTGGCGTAGAAAGAGTCTTCATCCAGTGGGGGGGGGGGAGGAAAAACGAAAGGCAACAACAATGAACTTGCCCGTGACGTGAAGGTTGCCGGGGATTAAATGAATCTCGCGCCACGAGAAAGAAAGAAGGATGCAGTTGTTAATATTCACCAGCATCCGCTAATGTCAACAGATTACCAAGATGGAAGCGAGCCGAGCTCGCCATGCTTTGCCTACCAAATGACATCGATGTCTGCAACTCATTTTTCCTGAATTTTATTCCGGCGTTCAGAATCCCGCCGCACGCCCATTTCCGGATCGTTCAAGCTTGCTCCGAAAATTCTTTGCTGTCAAAGGAGTTACCCGTCGGAGAGATGAGGAGCAACGCTGACCCTCTGCACCCTAAATCTGACCGAAATTTAATTAAACAAACAATCATTTAAATAAAAACGGCGACGGATAGTGCATATCGGTGTCGATGGAAGGTTAAAATCGCTGTTCAAACCCTAGGGGGGGGGAGGAGGATGCATAAATTGTAAATATAAAAAGAAGGGTTCGAAATTCACGTGGCTGTGCATGGTTGCGTGATATTAGTTTAATTCACTTCAACTAACCCGAAACAAAATTCGTGGCATCAGCGATCGCATAGCAGAGCGGCCAGTCGTAGTAGGAGACAACACGCTGCACCTCGTCTACCCCAATAAATATTTCGGTCTATTGTTCCAGTAACAACGAACCGTAAACTTGACACGAGCAAAAAATAATCGGAAACTCACTGACACAGTCATGCGCAGAAGATCGCATCAACATGTTGAATTCCATCGACATACAGACATTCGTCATAATCAGAACACAACTTCGTTTCTTTATGCCATCTTCTCTCTTTCCCCGACAAGCCGAGATATCCCACCAGACAAACTCTGTTGTCATAAAGCAAAAAGCCCTCGTGACCTTATAAAACACAAACAGGCCACTCGAAATGATTACTCGAGTAACTTTATACACGAGAACCGACAATTGTTATTTACAGAAATTTAAAAAAAAATCAAAATTTTCTGGCAAAACAGATGAAACTCGCGCACAATCGGTGATATCCAAAGCAGCCCCAAAAATTAAATGTGGAAAAGACAAACATTCGGCTCCAAACAAAGCAAAAGAAAATCATCCAAATTGCAAAAAGACGCCGCAATCAGAGATTTGGGAATCCGACTCAAATTCGAAAGAATCGCGCTCGATGAATTAGTGGGGGGAGGGCCACCTGCTTGGCTTAGTGGTTCGAGTATTCGCTCTCCAAGCGACTGGCTGGGTCGGAATGGATGTTCCGACTTCTCTTTTGGTCACGAATGAGTGCCGGTCCACAACTGCCCTACGCACTTAATTATTTTTTTACTTCACACTGAAACGCAGTCCCGCCTGTAGGACCAAAAGAAGCGCAGGCCGACAACATTATCCTGTGCCACCCAACTGCAGACTTGGATTCGAAGAATCATTCCTGGTAAGTCCTCCTTTCCCTCAGTGTGCCCTGAGGGGCACGCGAAGAGGTGTTGCGAATGATTGGTTTAAACAGCATTTAGCTAAACAGTGAAAAATGGCGTATCGGCATTGGGACCGGTTCTGTTTTGAATTGGTAAGTAAATGACGTGGGTGGCTGCACCTTATTTAGCAAAATGCCGTCCTTTGCTGGTGACACCGCTCCGATTTGCAACGAAGGAAATATTAGAAGAAAAGCAAAGAAATCAGGAATTCAACAAACGACTTCAAAAGGATGGCCTCGAAATGAAGTCAGACGAGAAAAAACAGGCGCACAGTTCTTCAGCTGAAAATGAGCTAGATCGCAATCTATTAAGAAAATGGCACGAGTTCCGCTGCGATGGCAAGCTAGTGTATCGATTAATAATCAATCGATAAGATATTTAGGTTTAAATATCAACAGCAACCCGAAGTGGAATTCCCATGTTGCCTTTTTGGCAAACAAAAATACGATACGTCATCAACAACAGAATCTATTATTTTTTGAAGTGTAGTATTCCTGAACTGCCTGTGCTAGTCTTCGGAAAATTTCTCGCTCCAGTATGGCATCACTTGCCGAGGTGGGGATTATTAGAGAACCGCACTAAGAATCAAAAAGAAAACGAAAAGGACAATGCTCGCATCCTTCATGCGTCATACTCCCCCGAAGAAGAACTTCCACCATCCTGGATATCTTAGCATTACTGCTGTTTACGTCAGTGAAACATCAAAAGATTCCCCACACAATGAATTTGGCCTGTGGGAGGAACGTGTCAGTTCCCAAAGCCAACACAGACGTCCCACAAATCCTTCCAACATGCAGCCAAAAATTCATAATAAATTAGCCGACAGTACAAAATCTGTCTCATCGGACTGCACATTTAAAAAGACCGAGCACTTAATTTCGTGATGTGACATTGAAGTATATTTCAAACCCACAAAATAAAATAAAAAAAATTGCGTGTTTAAAAATCGGAAGGAACATCTTCAGAAATGTTCCCGTTACCAGCTGAATCTACACCTCGAAACTCAACTCCACAGCCTAATGATCGATGTCATCAAATAACCATACGTCCAGAGACAGAAATATCGGTCGCACTGTGTACCCTGCCCTCATCAAACGTGTATTCGTTTTCTCGCTTTCATGGCGTGTTTACCTTTATTTTTTATGAACTTACATTTTAAAAACTACCTAATCATATATTTTGATCCATCGTCCTGAAAATTTCACCCATTTGCCACTTCCCTAATGTTAATAAAGGACATATCGCGCTGTGTCACTCCATGTCTCTGTACATATTGACGGCAATACGTTTTACCAAACATTCGTCATGTTTTATCGAAACTGCTTCTGTGATGAGATGAATGAGAAAGTCCTGTTGGAGTTTTCTACACCACCCCACAGGCAACATTCGTAACTCGAGATTCTTTTCGAAATATGCGCAAAATAAAACGACCGACTCCAATTCAACGAGAAGAAGTGCATTTTCTACCCGCATCGAAATTAGAAATGAAAGATGTTCCCACCAGGATTGGTTGCTTTTTTTAAAAAAATGCATTTTGAAAAACGAATATTTTACTTTTGACTGCAGTATTATCTCACCACCACTAAAAACCTCATTTCGCATTCATCTCATGAAAAACAGGGCAAAAGAAATCAAATTATTGGGAAAAAAATGAAGTGACTACTTACAGCAATTGAGAATCTCTCAGAAAACAGTTCTCTCCATGAATAGTTATCAAGTGGGTCTTCTGGCCGGATAAATAGCAATACAGGCGGTTTCATCCTCTGTAGAATCGCTAGCAGCAGTTTTTCAGATGTCCATAAACGAGTCTTTGATAACACAACGCTCCTGAAATTTAAATAAAAAAAGTCATTTGAACACGAGATGTCGCTTTAAAGATTATTTGAATGCTCCATCTCGGACTGTAAAAAGAACCAGCAGCAACAGCAAGTTTCGAACGTAAGATTGAGGTGTACCACAAGCATCTGTCTCGGGACCAATTTTATTTCGAGGACTTCCGCGATCTTAAAACTAAACAGCAAAAGATGAACGCTCGTGAAGATGATCCCGTCCTAAGTTTGTTTCGGACACAGCCGAACAGCTAAGCACGGTGAATGTTAAAAGTAACAAACTGGTTCCAGTCCAACACACTTTAGTCCGAATGTCTCAAACTAACTTCTCATTACTTTTATTCCTACGTGATTGAAATTGAGGAACAAATTCAAATTTCAGCTGCATGAAAATAGAAAAAGTCAAACTTACTCGGGATTAACAATTGAGAGTAATTTAAGCTGGAAACCGCACTTCACCGATGTCGCAATTAAAGTGGGGATTACGTTAAATGAACGGACAATTATTACTTAAAGAGATTCTTAAAGTTTAACGTGTTTAAAGCTATCCTGCGTGGATTCAAAGCACGCTGCATCAACGAGGAGTTCTAACTTGGGGAGGAATCCATCGTATTACACTGAAAACTCGAATTTCGATTCGAAATCATTTAGACATTGGCTGGGAACCAAATGCAAAGATATTACGATGTGCGGCAAATGTACAATAAGAAGCATTTTACACCTCTCGGGTATTTGCACGCTTCTAGGCCACGTGGAAAAAACAACAAGGAACACGCAAATATTAAAGAACGTTCCCTTAGGGAGAATATTAACACTGCGCTCTCTCCACACGCGATCTAACTCGACAGTCTCTAGTTTACACTAATCCCTTTTTTTTTTTTTTATTAATTTTTGTTTTGTATTTTTAAACTTCATTGCTGCCTGGTCCAAAAACTTTGCTCTAGAACAGGCTTCCCAAACTGTGGGCCGCGGCCCCCTTGGAGGCCGTAGGTTTTGTTGAGGGGGGGCGTGAAATAATGAAAACAAATTTAAAATGTTTTAAGACTAAGTGTATTTTTTTATTTTAAAAGAAACGTATTTAACTTTTATTATTTCTTTTTTGTTATTTTTTATATTTTAATGGAAAAATTCACACATTGGTGTTGGTTCACAAACTTTGCTTCCTGCGTATTTCGGCGCTTAACGAATATTATTAGTAAATATTACTTATTCATATGTTTCATTTCAAAGCAGTGGTTAATTGTATTTACTTCGAATGCTCTCCAGGGAAGCTCCAAATCTTCCTGTCCCTTTCATTACGCATCAGGGACTGTTGATATTGACTTTATATACATATCAAAACTCGTTTTATATTATCACTGTCATCCGAGCTAGTTTTCTGTTACCAATAAAAGTTTCGCATATACTTCACAAATGAAAAAAGGCTTAAACAAGTTCATGTGGGGAGACAGTAACTCGCTTCCAGTGGTAAACAACACCTCTCCCTAACAGCCACTATACTGCAGAGGCAATAAAAACAAGTACTTTTATTATGCCAGTGAATAAGGTATGAGGAGTCTGTGTAATATATTTCTCAACAAATAGTGCAATTAGAGACAACTGGGATAAAAACACACTAATTAATGAATCACATGTCCCCTCATACAGAAACTATGCTGTATAGACTGAAACAAAACCATATGTTGCATGGGCAAACACAGTATCTAACTAAAAACTATTGTTATTAATTAGATGTGTGTGAGTTCGATTTCCCAAGGCAGCAATAAAATTCAACCGAACGTGTTAAAATTCGTAAAAATGTTAAGACTAAGTAATATATATATATATATATATATATATATATATATATAATGAATGTTATGGCAGTTTCACATATGGAATTCGGTTGAAGAGAGTTAGCATTTCAACTCAATTGTCAGCTATGCTTTTATCTTTCGGTTGCGCGATCTTTTGTTACTACCGCACCAATCATATGCACGTTTTAATAAACAGACTGCCTTTGCTGTCTGTTTCGCGTTAGGCTTAATTACCGTAAAAGGAGAAAAGTCACAAAAGTGAAAAATGTTCCTGGTCCGAGGATTCCCTTAGTCAGGTAATATTCACTAATTTCATGTTATCAGTCTGTGGTGTGCCAGTATCGGCAAGTGGTGATATTATTTGATCTATTCTACGTTAAAAAATTTAACCCTGAGATGGATAAGTGGTTGATAAAAAATTAAAAAAAAAATCCCGCGAACAATCAGAAGAAGCAGAAACAGACTTAAAAAAAAAAAAAAGGACAGTATTTCATATTTTACCAGAACAGCCCGCATCATCTTCAGAACCAAACGGTAAGAGGCAAAAAATGTAATATATGCATTTGATTTTTGCAATATTCGCTGTGTATGTTTTGTATTGAATATAAATACAATAAATATTATAATAATATATCTATTACGATTTTTTTTCGAGGGGGGCCATGAAATATTTTAATTTTTGCAAAGGGGGGGCCCTGACATCCAGAAGTTTGGGAAGCACTGCTCTAGAACATGGAACGTTGTGACCTTGACGTGCCGAACTTTGATCCTTTTCCCAAAATTCATCCAATGAAAAGTCGAGCTAACGAAAAACCACTGAAATCGCGAATCAGCACCAAAGTAACGCGTCCTCCCTAATAATTGACGAAAAGCAGGAGAATTCTTTCAATGGTGCCGTGGAATCCTCAAAAAGTCAGCAATCGAATCCTGGGGGGTGGGGACAGGGCAACAAGATAGACACTGCAGGAGGGCGCTTTCGTTTCGGGTTGCCGAAATGAAAAATAAATAAAACAATAAGGCCTCGTTAGGGGGATAATCTCACTCGACAAGAATTACTTTGGAATAATAAACCGACCAGCGTCGAGTACTTGCATTTTGCATCTGAGGTGTGTTTATCGTTCGCGTTCGCTTTTTAGATTTGTTGCACATAACAGATTGGCCTCGGTCACCCCGCATCTGAACGAAAAACGGCAGCTCTCTCGGTTGTGATCTGCGGTTCCATTTATTGCTGTTTTACGCAGTGTTCGATACTCTATTTGATGCGCGCGCGCACTCACAAACTTTTAATAAAGTGATCTGTGTAAGAACTTAATCTTTCTCAGTGAAATTTAGTCAATTTTCGCACACTAAATTTCATCAAAATTTGTAGAATGGTTTAGGTTTTGACATATACTAGGTCACAGGCACTGTGCCTTCTTGCGAGGCTTCCTTGGATTGCTATTCACGAAATATGTTTTCTCTCTCTTTCTCTGCATCGTTTCTAAAGCATACACGATAAGAAGTCAACGCTATTGAGATAAGCTGCTCGACTGGGGTTGTCGGGCTCAAAAATGCGCTCCGTTCGCGATCTTATAGCGAGAAAGAGGTGAGGAGTAAAATGCCTGTCTTTTGAGGTTCGTTCCGGGTGTCGTGCTGATTTCACCACCAAAAATGCGAGGAAATAAAATCGCACCAGTTTTCGCACTAATCAGAGGAGGGGGCGTGGAAACTAGTGCCACGTGAGCACGTATTTAGAGAAACGAAGTACTCGCGCTGGATAATTTTTTTATTGCAACCCACAATAACAGATTTTGCCATTCGCAGGAAGAACATCGGAAAAAATACGCCGCCAAGCACTTCCAATCCGAAACCATTCATCGCTGTTTTGGCTTCATCTTAGTTTGTGTCGCATCCACAAGAAAAAAAAAAAGAAAAAAAAAAGCTTTGCGTGTTTTACGCACAGAAACAAGCGAAGAGGATTGTGTAATAAGAGCAGTTCCTTTCTTTTGTCTTTAGAAAGGAAGGCGACACTTTTTTTGCGGAAACGGAAGATATCCGTCATCCAAGTCGCAACCCTTTACGGCTAATTGATATTTCCACCCTCTTTTAATCCGTCAAATGGAGTGTGGCTGCGAAATGTTCTGCCACGCGGGAGTTGAGTGAGCCGTCGTGCAAGCACTCCTACCACTTTCTGCGACATTTCAAACGCCATAAAGGAGACTTCCCCCGTAAAAATTCGATTCTTCCGCAAAAAAAAAAAAAAAATCTTTTCGGTTACCTGCGAAAATTGCTGAAAGGAAGGAGAGAAAGATGAATCAAGAGTTTTGTATTCCTTCTTACTCTCCTGTCTGCGAGTGTTCCCTCGACGTTTGCTCCCCCCCCCTTTAGGTGAATTTTCTGCTAATCAATTTTTAATGGGCTCCGTAATTAATGACGGAGGCCATACGACGTTCCGAAAAGGCAATTTTCTCTTTCGTTTCGTGTCATATCGTCCCGCGACTCGAAGAAATATTGCCTCTTGTTTACGGCGAGGAATTCGCACCAGTGCAAGGTTGCACGTGCGTCTTTTCCACCCGTATAAAGTTGAGCAGATTTTATTTCTCTAGAAAAATTCTCGACGCGAACACCGCCGATCATCGCGCGTGTTATCCAATTGAAAACACGATGATGTACGCAGTACGAAATTCATACGCGTCTAATGGGGAGTAAATTGCGCCAAAAAAAAAAACGAAGGGGAGGGAGGAGGAAAGACACACGTGGCTGTTCCAGAGAGAGAGAGAAGGTTTGGGAAGGAGAGTGCACTGCGCTCGATCGAGTTAAGGAGAAACTGCGAGAGAGAAAAAGAGAAGAAATAAAAAATGCATTAAAAGCGAAGCAGCTACCAAGGAAACAAGTGCCCCCCCCCGGATAACAACGCAAACACATTAAAAATGCAGAACTGAAATGAAGGAAGAAACAACACGCCGAGAGAAAAGATGGCGCAAATAAATAAAATAAGCGAGATCTTAATGCATGCAGGAGCAGGGGGGGGGCAAAATTATGGGAGAAGTGGAACGAAAATGCTTCGGGGATGGATGGAACGAATATAAATGGAGCCGAGGGGCATTGAAAAGAACAGAATCGAAGATTAATTGAAGAGCCGAAGTGCGATTAAAGAGTTGGCGAATGAAGAGACGCTGATCGGCCTCAATTCGTTGACTGCTTATGGCGGAGTGACGAAGTAAATATTTGATCAGCCGCGCTCATAAGGGTGTTCGTAACTTTCTTCCGATGGAAAGAGAGTCCCGTTTAAATTATTTACAACGACAGAATTAAGCGAATGCAGAACAGCATCGATCCCGCTGTTTATCTACACGGAGAATAAAAGCCCCCCTCCCTCGGAGAAGAAGGATGCTTCGAAAGAGCGATGCCGACTGTGACGGATTGAGAAATGTAAAGCTCGGAATGCATCTGCTGCCAAAAGCAGAGGCGGCTCGATAATAGACGGCGATCTCGATTCGGATGCGCGATTATGATGCGGGGGGGGGGGGGGGCTCACGTTGGACAAAAGTGTGACGGAGAGCAAGCGACAGCAAACAGAACGGCGGAAATGAAATTGGATTAAGAGAAGACAAAACAGAAATTTTTGAATGCGCGTGCACATATCAAATACACAGAGCGGTCGCGGGTGTGATGCGAAATGAATTAAGAACACAATTGCCGTAAGATTGCCAATCTTACGGCAATTGTGCTCCGCACAGAATGCCAAAAAGCGACGCATTAGAAGCTGATTACCGCGCGCATATCTCGAGGAGCCGCGAACAGAAGTTGCCGAAGAGGAACAACATGTTTCACCGAAATCATAAACGGCGGATTAAAGACTTCTCCGGGAAAGAACCCCCGAAAGAAACGAAGAAGCAAAGACCGACAGCATCTTCAGAAACCGAGCTTTGTCTGGATTAGTGTTCGCGAAGGAAGGAAGGAATGTGGAACGGTTGAGTTCGGAGGGGGCGAGATCAGTTTCCGTGTTAACCGGGTGTGTTCTGGCTGGCACAGGATGAAAAGCTCTTTCGCCCTCGTAGGAGCCTGGACGACACCTTCATCGAACTTGGGAGGACAAAAGTTTTGATCCGTTCAACCTCGCAGATTTTCTTTCGGAACAGAAGATGGCGCTCCGGAGTGAGGCGTCGACTCGTTACGAGATCACAAAAAGAGCAGAGGAGGTGTGCCCTAGGTTTAGAATCACCACGGCAGTTATTTGTTTGTACTGCGGGGGGGGACCTCCGCTTACGTCAGAGACCAGATAATCCGCTTCGGCTGTAAATACGCACTGAAAAAAAAAACGTTTCTTAAACCGTCGAACTGAATTCGCATTGAACTCTTTCCTTAGAAAGAGTCGGCTCCGATTTGTCAGTCGTGGCGAATGCGCATCTGCTAGGTAGAGGCAGGTGGGCAGCATTTTCCTTAAGTCCTCTGGCGAATAGCAAAGCCAATAACACAAGTCACGTACGTTGTGATTTACTGATTTGGGAACCTCCGGGAAGTTTAAAACGAACTTCAGCTGGAAAGGAGGAAGAATAATTTAAAAAAAAAAAAAAAAAATCTGGGGGTTCCCGAAATTTGTTTGTCGATTTGCATTCAAGCAGCCTCAAAGAGGGCCGCTTTCGATGAATATCGGAGTTGAATTCTTCGAACGTGGCGTATCTGTGAACTACAAATCAACTTCGGGAGCGTTTAGTTATTACTCGACCTTTAAGCAGGAGGTAAGTCGCGAGCGAATAATCCCACGCGCTTATGCTGCGCTGCACTCAGAGTGCTTACTCTCGAAGGGAAGGTCGGAGCACGTGGAGGGAAAAAAATCCCTCCCGCAAACAGCGATGCACCCCCGACTAGCATTCGGTGGGTAATAGCCACTGCAGTCGATCCGACGAAACAGATACGCGAAACGCGACCTCCCCATTTTTTTTGAACTCGCAACACCGTTCAGTTGTAATTACTCCGAATGTTCCACAAATTAACCTCCGCCCGCCTTTCACAAAGAAAAAATTAAACTTTTTTCCAACATTCCGAAGCCATCGCGGAACAAGAAAGTTTTTCCGTGTGTCCGTTCCTTCCCCAACCCCCGTAAAATGCGCCATTCATTTCCTCCTGTGGCTCTTCTTACTTGCAAAATTGTTTCTTTCCATCCCGTCTCAACAAAGCGGCTTCCGTCAGCTCCGGTGGAAAAAACAGCCGAGGGAAGAACGACATTTGGGCTCAATTAAAAGCGCGTGTCTTGCCAGATTGCGGCTTCGCGCATTGATTTTCGACCGGAAGCTTTTTGGGAGGAAGGAAGACTCGTAAACCCTTTCGACCCCAACAGCTACAAGCAATCCTAGAACAACACGAGGTCCATCCGCCTACCTCCGATGCTGGTACGCAGCAGGCACGTGGTGAACACGCTCTGCAGGACGAGTTCTAAACATGGTCAACGATTCCCAGCCTCAATACTTCCTCAAGTAGTAAAATGTTTTTTTTTTTTTTCCTATTAGGGTGTACGATTCATTCTTCTATCAGTCTTCGACACCAACTGGCACATTCGTTGGTGGAAACCTCTTCTGAGGAATTCAGTTCTCATTATTTTTCTTTCAAAATGTTTTCGCCTTCAGTATGAAGCCGCTCGTGTAAATCTCTCTTTTAGGCGAAAGTCCTCGCAGTGGTGGTTGTTGTGGAATATTCCCAAAACGGTATCCCAGTGCAGTTAAGGGACCGAAATCGTTTTTCAGTTCCACCCTTCGGTGGCACTCCGCTACTGCCGCCAAATTATGCTAATAGCATTCGAGGTTGCCTAACTCCACACATTTCTGACCTCATCACACTTTCAGTTGACTCGTTTCATTTGCTACATTGTCATCCCTCGACATGTGGCTTACGCCGCGTGAGAGATGCTGCGTTGGCATCTCATTCAAACCATTGCGCGTGTGTGTGTCGTTTCTAGTGAAACACGCTCTTTAGGAAAACAGGATACCGCACGCGAAGTTTACCCTTTAACATGAAAATGCCTTTTGGATACCACGATCCCCCCCCCCCCCCCCAATCAAATTTCCTATATATATATATATTCCCCTAGTTGTTCTTTCTGTCTATCTTATTGTTTTCCTGCCCCCTCACGCTGCTCGGTTTGTTGTCGATTCGTTTCCGGATTGAGAAGAAATTTGAAATCAACCCCAAGGAAGAAATCCGGCTTAGCTGAGGCGGTTTTGTGAGCGCAGTCGCACTCACAAATGCTTGCAGACATTAGAACTGCGGACAAGCGATTCGACGCGATAACGTTTAAAAGCTGCCAGCACAAACGCCTCGTCGATGTATCAGGGGTGCATAAGAAGCGTCAGACGGGAAAGGGGATTTAAGATTCCCTGGCGGATGTAGTTTGGCCATTGCTTCACGGAACCAGATTTCGCGAATAAATGGCCTTCCCCGCTCTTTCTGCACGAAGCGGCTCAGCCCAACTTTCTGCCGAGAGATTTCCTAAATTTTTAAAGAAAGCGAGCAGGAAAGATGGGGGTCGAGTTTCTCTCTTTTTACGGACTGTTTGAATCGCGAGACTCTTCTACTGCACTGTTCGTTTGCAGCTCGTCGTGCGCGAGATTAATAAAAAAAAAATTCCTTTCACAAACCCCACTTAGCTAATTCTGCGCTGTCCGAGTGTGTCGGTTATTTGACCGATTTTCCGAGCTGACCGACGAAGGGAATTCGCTCTTCCGCTTCATTTATCAGAACGAAATTTTCGCTTCGCGAGAGATGCCTCGGACTAAACCGAAAGTGCCCACAGCATTCCCAACAGTAACTCATCCTTTGATTTCACCACTAAATGGAATTTAGTGCATGTTCGCCCCCCCTCCCCCCCAATATTCGCTAAAGAAAGCCAACATTCGCATTTCGTAACATTCACGGACGGATGCGAATTTCAACGTCAGAGAAAACTTGGGAAAAAAGCTCCAGGAATCGAAAACTTGGATGAAACTGCTGCAGTTGAATATCTCGGGAACGGAACGGACTAAGAGAGAGCGAAAGACACCCTCGTCCTCCATGTGGGGAGCTGACTGCTCGTTTATTGTCGAGGATCCCCACCAGTTAAATCTCTCTCTCTCTCTCACTCGGTTCACAAATCGGACTGCTCACAACCGGTCGGAAATGGACGACTTCGAGCCGGAATTAAGTTTTCTTTCAACGCGGGTCGATGACGCAAAGCAAATTACAACAATCGGATCTTAGCTACGAAAGAAATCTGATCACGAAAACCCGCAGAACTCCTTGGAGGTGTCACGTAATAATAATATTCTGTAGTGGAACGTACGACAGGCCTGGAAATAAATGGCGGGGTTTTACGGTGCAGGATAACATGCGTAGAAACTCCCCCCCCCCGTAGATATTTGTGGGCATTTATTCGATGTTTCGGTTCTTAAGGGTTCTGCGCTAACAGAAGATGAGGAGAACGATGTCAAAGATAAATTTCATGAACTTAAAAGGACTGTCACGTGGATGACGTCACCGGAAACGATGTTGTTTGCTTTATGTTTACCGTTTATGTTAGAAATGGTGATTTGTTATTCATAGTTTTATTTTACTATTATTTTTACAGCTATTTTTGCTTGTTTTCGTTTAGGAGTCCATTTTATTTTACTTTTAATGAAGGCGGCATTTTGAGTGTTTCTGGAAATGTGTCTGCAGTTCTCTCCCTCTGTTTTTCTAGGGGGGGGGTGATGATTTTCTGTTTATTTTGGGTTAAGTGTCTGTTTTTGTGATTAGCATTCGTACTTTATCAATGCGTAAGATGAACATGCACTTATTCTTACTGTTTTTATTCCGTGAGCCGCAGACGTTTCTCTTCCATTTCTTTGCATGCACGCTCGTACTGGTCTTGCTGTTTCAGTGTCCCGAGGAGTAGACGTTGCTTACCAAGACCTTCCTGGTTGTTCAAGGTGTGCTTCTTTGAAACTAAGTTTTTATTAATATTACTTTCGTTTCTCTTTTTTGGGGGAGATATTTTCATTGTTTCGTACCCCCCCCCCCTTTTTTAGAGTGTGTTATCCACTAAGAGTCATATTAAAGAAATGTGTCTTCTTTACGAACTAATGAAAGGTCTTAGTTCCTAGGGAGAAATTCCGGTAATATATCGGACAAAATCAGGTGGAAATCTTGCAGCAACGCTTAGAAGGAAATAAACTCTGATTGAACTGGAAAATGCTATGAGGACACTAAAAGAAAGGCGACTGATGAAAATAAAAATTGCAACAGAACTCATGTAGAAATTTGTCTTAACCAGTTTCTTTAAGAAACCATTGACCGAAATTTACGAACTTATCCATAGTATCAAGGTAAAAAAAAAAAGATTGCAATCCAGCCAGTGTTTTTTTTTTTTTCAATGAGACCTTCATGATTACCAGTGGCTTGAGAGTCTCTCTCTGGTGGGCTCTTGCAACTATGAGATGCAATTTACGCTGATCTGGAAAAAAATTAAACACGTACGCTTCAAACATCGCAGGGGAGTATCAGGAACTCGGCTTCGACCACATTCGCACACTCCAGTTGGTCGAAAAATATTATAAAGAACTGCTGTCGGTCTCTAAATAGATGAGACATCGAAATGAACTCTGGGGTGCAATGCATCATCATCATGCCTGTCAAGGATTTAGGCCTAGCATGGCCTGTTCCGGCCTTAGAAGTCATCGTTGAATCGTTTAAGAGGACGTCCTGGTTTTCTTTTTCCTAATGGCTTGTACTTTAAGGCTTGTTTGGGTAATCTTTCTGTTTTCATTCTTTCAACGTGTTCCATCCATTCATGTTTATATTTTTTTTAATTTTTTCAATTACTGGTTCTTGGTTTAATTCTTTCATAATATCTTCGTTTCTTTTGTATACTTTGCAGTTTTTCTCATAAACTTCATTTCTGCTGTTGTTAATCTTTGTTTGTCTTTTTGTTTTATTGTCCCGATTTCGCTTCCAATGCGGCTTTTGCATACCACAAAAATATGCACACTCGCGACACAACTACGCCAATGATCGCATCCTCAGCAAGGTACCTTCACTGCAGGTGCATTCGTCGAGTTTTCAAATATAATCGAGGAAATGCTCTCTCCCCGACCCAGGTTCAACCGTTAATGGCTAAATATGCGTGCATTTTGAGGATCCAAACCAACCTGGTTGCTAAGTTACCCACTTGTCATAATTACCGCCATCTAAGAGTCAACATGAACAGCGTCTTTTGCATCAACAGAGCACTGGAAAAGACCAATCGTGGACACTTTGGAGACTCCTGAAAAGAAAGTCCAAATGAAGACTTTTACGTCGAACACTAATCGGAGGCGGGGAAACGTGCTTAACAACAGAGCGAGATGAAAACAGAAACTTTTACATTCAGAAGGAAAGACCATCTCACAGTCGAAATACCGAACTGAGTGAGCGAAGGCACGATAAGCAGCAGCGCAACCTGCTCCATTCTGGCATTTCTGAAAAGTGAGTGGGGTGGCGAAGGAACAGATGACTTCATCAAAGCAGGGCTTTCCAATGAAGTTGACAAGAAGATCCCGAGCGAGATGGATGGAACGAAGGAGGTGGATCTGCATCAGAGGTAGGCTATGAAAGAAACAGACCCCTTGGTGGCAACACAAGATGTGGGGGGGGGGGGGGGTGGGGGGGGGGGGGGGTGGGGGGGGGGGGGGGTGGGGGGGGGGGGGGGTGGGGGGGGGGGGGGGTGGGGGGGGGGGGGGGTGGGGGGGGGGGGGGGTGGGGGGGGGGGGGGGTGGGGGGGGGGGGGGGTGGGGGGGGGGGGGGGTGGGGGGGGGGGGGGGTGGGGGGGGGGGGGGGTGGGGGGGGGGGGGGGTGGGGGGGGGGGGGGGTGGGGGGGGGGGGGGGTGGGGGGGGGGGGGGGTGGGGGGGGGGGGGGGTGGGGGGGGGGGGGGGTGGGGGGGGGGGGGGGTGGGGGGGGGGGGGGGTGGGGGGGGGGGGGGGTGGGGGGGGGGGGGGGTGGGGGGGGGGGGGGGTGGGGGGGGGGGGGGGTGGGGGGGGGGGGGGGTGGGGGGGGGGGGGGGTGGGGGGGGGGGGGGGTGGGGGGGGGGGGGGGTGGGGGGGGGGGGGGGTGGGGGGGGGGGGGGGTGGGGGGGGGGGGGGGTGGTACTGTCGGTCTGAAATAGCTTAAAGTTCAGTTTCCGGTCCCCCCCGAGCGATGTGATCCTCAGCCCATCTGGTACATCAAATTCCCGATGGGATCCCAACGGTTTGGGGTTGGAATATTAACAACTAAAACTGCTTTTCAACAGCGGAATCGCATACACCACCCGATTCGTATGTGTGCAGTAGGTTGGTTCCCGCTGACCGTAATGTGCTCTTGGCCAAGGTGTGAGGATGACTTGACCATAAAGTTTCACCAGAAGATGGGCTTAAGGAAACGATTGACAGCTGACACGTGTTAGCGAAAGCATTAATTTTTGGTTTGCAGAGAAAAGAGGAACAAAGCCGTAGCGAAGCGACGATTGGAACACATGACGTCTCCAAGCGTCACTGTAAAAAAAAAGACAATTAGCTGATCACATCACAACGGGAATTCTTATTGTAATAACTATCGTCACCACTTGAACTGTCGTTCTTCGCGGTTCTCTCTGTTCGCGAAATCTTCATTCGGAGAGCTTTCCAAAAACACCGTCAGAACACGAGGACCACCATTTATGGGTTTGAATCTTATCTTTGGTAGAAGCCGCCCTCTCTCGTGACCTTCTTTGCCTTTGCACAACTTAAGCATTTTTGTTCATCGCACTTCGGTTAGCGTTTTTATTGACGCCCGAAATTCAGAAAGCAGAAGAAATGCGAACGCATCGATGGGGCGAAGAAGCCTCGAAAGACAGTTTGGTCCTTTTAAGCCAGCTGAACCCTTTTTTGAGGACTCCTTAAACCATAATCGTGTGCAAACGGGGTTGAAATTCTTCAAGTACTCGTCTCATGCTGATCCAGTGCGTCCGAACGAAGTAAGGCGCAGCAGACGCAGTTCATTTTCATCCGGGTTTTCTTTCCCTGATCCATCCCTTTCATGACTACACACACCTGAGGTTACAGGCTCTGATATTCCGTTGCCGAAGTTTATCTCGGATATTCTTAAAGATCAAAACCTGCTCAAACCCTTTTCGCTCCAAGCTTGTTCAGAAGGCTTTTTATGTCCAAACAAAAGCCAAAATCATTCCAATCGCTGCAAACCATTTCTTGGTGCCGCAACGAACAAAGAATGGCAATGAATGGTGGTGCGTTTCAGCGCCACCATTCATTGCCATAACCGGGTCGAGTTTCGAATATGAACTATTGTGCATATGCCGTTTCCAAAGCTTCTGCCGCCATCGGAATGGTTCGCGGTTATCACTCCATCAGTTTGGAGTCGGATTCGAAGAATTCAACTCCCAATTGTATGCTGTCTATTCAATGGGAATCGCGAGGGATCCGCAAGGAGACAACCCCACTGTTACTCCGTGGTTGGCTTTTTACCATTCTTCTAATGATATCAAAGCACAATTGACCTCGGATCCCCTACTCGAGCACCAAGAACTGGTCGAAGGTCGCCATTTCAAAAAACAACCACGAATTCGGTTCGTTCCCAAATTAACTTCACCCACCCACAAGAGTTCAGTTCGGGCGCATTTCCATGCGTTCTCCTTGCCTTGCTGTGCCAGGCCACTTGCATTTCAGAACGCGTGAATAACTTTTGCAGCGTAGTGTATGCAGCTCATTTTGTTACTCAAACCAAATGGAGGTTTCTCGAGGGATTTAGCAGCTCCCAAACACCCCCCAGACTAGCCTAGTTTATAAAGCGGCAGAAACGAATGAAGGGATACGAAGAGTGCGACTTGACACCGCGGCAGTTTTTTGTTCTTCCCGTTTTGGGAAGTCTTCGACGCACCAAAACGAGCGGACTCATTTATTTCGCAATGCGGATGCACCAACTCCGCTCCGGTTCATCTCCTTTCTGTCTCGCAGCGCAGCATTTCTCGAGGCAGCACCAAGATGTTGCGAGTAAAGTGCGTGCTGAAATGGGAACGTGCAGTGAAGCATCATCGATAACGCAATCTTTTTCTCTAAGACGCCCCCCCTCCCCCCACAAAAATAGCCCTCTTATCTGCAGTTGGTTCCATCAAGTGGTTACTTTCAGACTCGACACATCGCCCCCAATATTCGCTGCGTCCTTAAACCTTCGCATTTCATAAACGAACTCTGCAAGGAGAGATTTTGAGCTGGCGGTGACATGAAATGTCCTGTTCGGTGGCGCATTCGTTTCGTGTAAAAGTCGTCCAGAAATTCCTTCGCATGCGACGCGATAGTGAGCGGGAGCATTGCCATGGCGGAGAAACCCGCATGTTAGGCGACACTAGATGATTTCCTGTCCATTTTCTTGCCGACTTTGCAGACCACCTAAATGAAAATGCTGGTCAACCCATGAACGAAAGCTTAACACACGAGTGTCTTCTCAAAAAAAAAAAAAAAAAGTTTTAATTTGGAAAAACAAATTGTTCTAGTGTTTCCCAAAATCAAGTTTCGGTATTGAAGGTTTCTCGTTTTTAAGCGGAACTTTTTTCTTTTTAACTCAAATAGAAGCGCATCTTCCATAATGGATGCAGCTAAGAATATTGGATAGCAATTCCCATTTTTAAACCAAGGGAACACTAGGAAATGTTGCTTGGAAACATTCTCCACAAGTTGCCTTATTGAGTTACTATAGCAAAAAGGTGCCTCCGCATCTTTACGGGGAAAAAAATTGAAATGAAATAAAACCAGTAACGTCGAGTAATTAGACCCACTTATATGGAAACAAAACGTGAATGACCACCTAAAGTGGGGGGCCAAACATTTCTCAATTCCTCTTCCTTTCAACAATAAGGGGAAATTTCCAGGACTGCTTTTTTCTGATGAAGATGAAAACAGAATCGAAATGGAGACATCTTGTTAACAGAAGTAAAAAAAAAAATATTTTGAAGGAGTTAGTTGATGAAAGGCATAAATGCAAAAAATCTGAAGACTCTTTGTCATCCGAATTCGAGAAGGATCGAGTAATTACATCGACAGGCGAATCGAAATTCCGCTCCAAATTCGGTGGTGTTGGCTTCGTCCGCTTATTTCGAATTCCTTATGAAATTAATGAGCGATTCTTCGCCGTCCGAACTTTCTGCGACTTTTTAATCGGATCTCCAGCGCGAGTGATATTAATTAGACCTAATCGGGACTAATTGCCTCGGCTGCTACTTCCACCGCGCGTGCGTTTTTTTTCTGCGCCTCCTTTAAAGACTGGCTCGCCAGTAATGTACAGAGTCGGTGACGTCACGTTTTAATTGCCGCTCATTAACTTTAAAATTAACGCAGTGCATCCCCGATGCAAGATCGCAGCCAAGATGGCTGCAACCCTCATTTTTCTGTCGCCCGCATCGACCGGCAAGAAGTAATGGAGTGAACGAAGGAGGAACTTCTGCAGCCATTATTTACCGAGCAATCGGAAGCATCCTTAAAGTCGAACTGCTGCCGTTACCTGGCCCCCGTCTCTTGTTTCAGCAAGTTCCCGGTAATAACGCTCCGATGGGGGAGTGGACAGGATCCGTGGGAAGAGTTTTCGCGTTCCTCTCCCTAACTGTAACATCAAACCCCGATTGTGCCTTCGCGTGGCGTTTCATCGATGCTCTTAATGAGATAAGAAGGGCCTTGTTAAGCGCAACTCAAAACCGAGCTTGCGATTCGAAATTTAAGTGCGTTCACCCCAGAGAAAGTGAGCGGGCTTAGTCAGCTGAGTTTTTTTCTTCTTCTGAAGTGAGCTTCGTCCTCCTCGTCATCAAGTATAATCTGCCACTCGACTAGCTGAGTGAGGGGTTTTATTATTTTATTTTTCGTCCAATCGGCATCAGTTTGTGGATTCAAATCCCAATGCCAGCGTTGATGTTCGTAAAAGTCATCGCCCGGCGTGGTGGTCTCGCCACCCTTTCTTTGGTGAGTGCGGGGGAATCTTGAAGTATTTCTTACGGAAAGTACACGCGTAAATTACGTTGAGTTCGGTATAAAGCACTTGAATTCCGTGCTTGGTACGAGGTCACATCTTTGGAGCGAGCGCGCAAAAAAGGATTCCCCGCTTCTTGAAAGGAATGAACAGAGGTTGGCGTGCTTCTCTTGAGTCGCTCACCATCAGCCATGATGACGCTGTTAGGAAACGGAATAGTATAGATCCGGAGGTCGTTCGGCCAGGTTTGTATAGATTTGTGTTAACGTTGCGTTTCTCTCGCGTTGGATTTCTAATTGGGATCGGCGACCTTGAATTCAATCCGAATTCCGCCGATGCTCTAAGTTTAAAATGCGCATTCATTCCAGCGAAACTGGATTGAATCCTCGCTTCAGCCTGGCTGAAGGGAAAACGCCTCTCAGGTGCTCGTGTTTGAATTTCTTTAGTTTTCCTAATAAAACCTAAATACTGGAATGAGTTAATCGCGCGTGAATTACGTTAGGAACAATAAAAAAAAGCGTTTGTTTGTCGAGCAATTTCCGGCGGATTTAACTCTTCGTTCATCGATTCTTTATAGATTTGGGTCGCATTCACGTAAAACGTATGACATTGGATTTGCTAAGAAGTTCTAAACTTCACTTTCTAGAAGAAAAGCTCGCGTGCTTCGCCAGTGCACTCATGCGGAATTCGTTCCGTCCAACTCGAGAGGGACTTCGCTGTCTGCTTGAAGCCTTAAAGACCATCGGCGGTTGAAAATGTAATGCTCTGCTCGTCTTGGATGAAGATGACGGAGCGTTTTATTCACGCGCGTTAGAGACGTCTTTTTTACCGTGTTGGACGTGTTGTTGCTCGAATCTAAGAACACTCGAAAAAGACTTCGCTGAGGGGAGGAGCTCTTTCACGAACGATTTCTGTGCGGAAAGAGTAACGAAGTCCCCCCGGACTTCTTGGCTTTCTGGATTAACCCAAGTGCATCGAAGTGGTTCTGTGCTTATTTTATCGGACGCATGGGGAAGGACGGTAGGAATAAGGGGTCGCAGAAGTCTTCGTATCCCGAATGTGTAGAAACTCGCAGCGATTTCGCTTCCGAGAGGCTTCCTTTTGCGTTCTTTTCCAACGAGGAGCGAAACCGGTTTTCCATTTTGAGTTCGAGATTCGGTCAGGGTGGGTTGAATTCCGTTTGCAGTCGAAAAAAGGTTTTTCTTTTGGTGCACCCACTAAGGGACGAAAAGCCTCCCGTCCAGACAAAAGATAAGACATTCAGCCTCCCATAAAGGTGCTCCCTACAATTCAAAATAGCCTCCCCCCTCACTTCAACAGGTCACATGTCCTTTTTTTTTTTTTTTTTTAAACAAAATATAATTTCGAAGATTTTAAACGACCGTCAGTCTAATCAGGGGATCGGTTTCATTCACATACTTAAGAACGACGTGAAGAAAATATTCTTAATAACCCGCGTTTCAAAGTTGTCTTTAGTGCGATGCTTTTTAAATTCTGACAAACGCATTCAGTAACTTACTCTTCTCTCTGATGAGCGCCCCCGTTAGTTAAAATGCCTCAAAATTTCTAATACCCTGCGCACGTTCCTCTAAGCCGTCCTACGGCGAATAAAACATTAATGGAATAATCGGCGAGCATCGTTGGGTGCCTTCTTCGTTGTTGGAGCACGCGACACTTCTAACAATACACGAAGGTAACTAAGGCAACACGATCTCACGTCGCGGTAATGAAGTCCCGCGCGCGCGTGCAGATGGCAGAACGATAATATTCATCCTCCGCTAATGGCGCTCCGTTAGGGACGATTATTGTTAGCATCTCTTAAAGTCCCTTCCGATTCGGCTTAAAGAAACGCCATCTGCTGGTGAAAGATGGACGCAGGAACGGCGTTGGATGGTGGAGGCCTTCGAAGTTCATTAAAGCTCGTCTCGTTACGACTGCGCTAATTTCTGTTTTTGGGCGCGGGGAATTTAAGATTTAAACGGTTTGAAATCCCGCAGCCGATCGGATTCGCTACCAGAGGGGTCCTTGAAGGGGAGGGGAATCGAATCGGAATACTTGGCGATCAGATTTCTCACAAAGAAAGAAACTCTTTTGCGTGAATTAAATAAAAAAGGAAAGATTCTTGACATTTCTGGCCGGCTGGTTTCACATCGGTTAAAAAAAGCCTCCGCTTGTGACTTTTCCTCGTTGAACGCGCACGCCGCGACCTCCTTCCAAATGCATCCTTACAGCAACACGTCTGTTTTTGCCAAGAAACGTAATTATGATTTCCTATTTTGACTTTGTGGTAAACATACAAAATTGTAACAGCAAATGTGGCGCCATCTGTTAGCACCAGATTAGAATAACTTTTCTGTGTAGTTTTTTTTTCCCTTGCTACTCTCATTTTCATAAATTCAATCGATATCAACACCGCCAAATTCATCCATAAAAAACTTAAGCTGTTTTTGCATCTGTGATAGAATATCTGTTGGAAGACTTCTCCACCGACGAGTTTTGGTTTTCCAAATTCTCTCCTTTTGACCCACAGGGAAATTTTCTGACTTTGACTGCTGTAAGTGATTTCAGTCCGATTCATTGCCAATCGGAGGGGGGGGAGTACACTTCATGGAAACTGCCATTTTGCGCGGTCTTCATAAATTGATACCAAGTTCCAATGAAAGTGGTGCATTTGTTGCCATCACGTTTTTACATTCGTTCATTCCTTTTTATGCCGTTCTGCAATTTCTATCGTTCAAATCGCACTTTTCTTGCAGAATTGCCTCGCAATAAAGGCCGAAGGTCCACAAACACCAAACGACGAAGTCCATCAGCAGGCGGGGTGGGGTAAATCGTGAGCGATTTTAATCGCGTTCATCGTTCTGCACTGTTCAGAAGTGAGTGCAGGAAGCCGAAAAAAAGGTCATTGAGGGCGATGTCAAACCGATTCTGAAAATCCACTTCGGTTTTCAGAACGGACGGCGTTTTCACTTCTGTGTCGTTGACGAGTGACGGCGATGCGCTCATTTTCTTCCGAAACAAATTGCCGTCAACATGAGTCTCGTTCGTGTCGCCATTCCCATTTAATGCCGATTAAAGTAACGATTTGATGTGTGTGCGTGCGCGCGCGTGTCTGCAGCCTCAAAGTTTGTCCCGAGATCGATTGTATTATCGAGAGACTCTTCCGCTTGCTGACATCGCTGCGGTTGTCAATAAAGGGACTATTAAAGACGATAAAGTTTCTCCACTTCAGAGTTCATCGCTTGCTTAAGATGACGTCGATGGGCGTCCTTGGGGAGTTCCTTCCATGTTGGGTAAATAGCACGAGGAGAAGCTAAACCCTGGTGTCAAGTTAGTCATCGCTAACGCGGATGTTTCCAATTTACGACGGGGGCGTCTTCGGGGATATCTGCTAGCTTACAACCAAATTATTCTTCCTTGAAGCGCTTCCACCGAAAGACGCACCGCTGCTTGTACGACTCTTTCTTTTTTATTATTATTAATAATTTCCAATAACTTCGAGGATTAGGCAAGCAAATGTCCCATCCTCAACCCAATCTTCGCTTTTTCGTTTAATGATTGAGAAGAAATAAACAATTTTTTTAAGGAGATAAGTCGTTAATTTGACAATGATAAAGTTTATTGTTCTCATCGCACATAAAATATTACACGTAATATTTTCTGAACATGCAATTCAAATATACTTTCAACATTTTCTATTGGTTTTTATATTTATTTTGAGCTGATTGGTATAAACAAATTAAAAAAATATTTTCCTCGCATACACAAATAGGGTGAAATGCATTATCATAATTTACATGGTCTGCACAAATGTTTAAAATAAGTTGGTGAGTTTTTGCAATATTTTATTTATTTTATGTGTAACCAAAGGACGTAGCCATACTGGATACTAGAAAATTGACTTTGCGCGATACACTCACTCCAAAATCCAGTGACGGTATCTCTAAGGACTCGGTTAACATCGTACATACGAGTTGTACTCGTTGTAATAATAGAATATCATAATTGGACACGATAGGTAAGTTATATCTTATAACATACGCTTAAAATGAAAGTCAACACGAGGTAGTCCCTCGATCTTTTTCTGAACACATACTCTGAGGTTATAGATTTGATTTCATTTGGGAACGAAGCAAGTTCCGTTCACAGAATAAACCACAGGCTGCATTATATGCAGTACAGAAACTCTCCAGTGTTAATCAACAAACATAGAAGTTCTCTAATGGCAAACAGGTCATTGGTTGCGTATGTGAAGTCGGAAATGACTCTAATTGTTCTCTTTTGTCTTCGTATCAAAGGAAGCAGATTGTTGCAGTAATCTCCACCCCAATAGGCGATACCATATGCAGTGAGGAATTTACCCAGGAATAGCATAAGCATCTTAAGAATGTAGCATCAGATTTTTTTAACCCAATATATTCTGTTAATTACGATCTTCAACTTATTTATTTAAAAATGAGATATGGAAGTTCCATCTCTGGTTAGTATCGATGTGGAGGCCCAAATACTTGCCTGATTTTGTTTTTTTCCACTAAGCTGCAGTTACAATGGTGGATATCACTACATTTCGTTGCACGCAATTTTATGGTTCTATTGTACTTGGCTTATCTGTTAACGTGAAGTATCTCGTTTTCTCGGTATTAATTTTAAGTCCATTATTGCTAAGTCACTTAGTTTTAAATATAATGGTTACTCCGATTTTCTAAATCCTCGAATATCGTTTCGGTATACACTAATGCTTTTTTTCGGTATTGAATCTGAATCTAAACTGTGTTGATTTAGATGCGTAGAAAGATGTGGTATTTAGGTAGCTATTTAATCGGGTTTTTTTATTAGGATTTCAATAACCCTTGAAATCAAAAATTACTGATTGGTCAGTAATTTTTGATTTCATTTCTGTTGCCTCCTTGAAATAGCGAAGTAACTGAAGCAACCTTGAATTGTTCTATGAATTTCCCGTGTTCAAAAGATTTCTTTTAAATTAAGATACATGGAATTACAGGTGACTCACGTGCTTCATCCTCTCTATAGAATCGAAATCGCAACCACCATACTTCGTAAAGTGGTTGTTCATTTCGTGACGCCCATTGGTGACGTATTGCCGTTTGGGAATCACGTGTTTTCTACTTAGCAATTACCGATAATCATGTTGACCAAACCCCGTTCTTTACTTTTATCATTCATACAAGAAAAATTTCTTTAAGAGATAATTTCTTATTAATTTAAGAAAGAGATTCTTTTGCTTGCTTTATTCTTCCCTTTGGGTGTAGCGCAATTTTTAAAGTCGTGTTCAAACATCAAATTGTCGGATCTTCCTACGCTTGTAACAGAGCTTTTCTCGTGTCCTTTTCATATTTTTACCTCCTCTGCTATCCGGCGTGTGTAGAGATCCTTTTTCATAACTCTTTTGTGATATCGCGATTTGCTGTCTGCATCACTTTCATAAATTCCTCATCTAACCGATTATTTTGAGGCATTTCATATTTTTATGTAATAAAGTTTATTATAACTGATGCTAGTTCCGAATTTTTCGCGACTACCTGCACAGAGCTCGTGTCAACACTATTAGGTGATGATGGATTCGCCAGCATAGCGTGATTAGTCGTTAATGTAATAACTTAATATTTTTAAAGATCTTCTTCGAGAACTTAATTTGTTTCTACGAACTGCTAAGGAAACAATTCTAGGCGAAGTGTTTTTGTAAGATAGCGACAATTTTTTGTTTCTGTTCATGTCAAAAATTAGGTTGGCTTCGAGGCTATGGAAAGTTTTAAATTAAAATTCTCCCAGGGAAAGACTGCACGTGCTGGGAGGCAGTCCACGTTCGCATTCCACTTTTCTGCTTTCTTAATGCCCTCGCACCGGTTTAAGTAGCTTCGGCAGAACGCAATCTCGGAGTAATGTTCGAATAACATTTTCCGTTTATCAACCTGTGCGACACCTGGTGTCTGTTTCGGAAGAGCGACGCAGGTGGACCAATCTCTCTTAATTTGTTTGAGCGCCATCTTATCGCTGAAGCTTAAGTTAATTCTGCGCAGCGTCGTGCCTTTTCGCAGAAAACTACTTCTAAATGATTTATCTTCGACCAACCGTCAAGTTATTTGTTGAGATGCTTCCAGATGTTCTCAATCTTGGCTTTCTTGAGACACCAACTTCGTCCAGGATTTTGGCATAATATTCCAAGATTAAGGAGTTTTGTAGCAACTTGTTCTCCTCACTTTTCTATTTCCGTAGACGACGTAGAAATAATGTCTCGATAATTTTATTTCCCGACTGCGACCCTTCCGAGAGTATATCGAAACCTTACGAAGTTCATCTTTGTGCGTGTTCGGTGCAGGAAAAACGAAACGAACGATTCGACCCTTTCTTTCTCGGAATGGATCTTTCTTCTTCGAAAGGGCAGGGATTGGTGACCTGCCGAGGGGTAAACACATCAATTACCGCGCTCGGTTTCGTGGCTTATTAATTAGATTTGCATCGATACCGAAGGGTGTTCACGCGAAATGGCCACTTCCCCCTCTGTCCTCGTGCAGCTCGTTACGACGGACAACATCGGACACGATTAGCAACTTGCTCTCATTGCTCCCGGAGGAGACGAAACTCTCCAGAGGAATGCGCACATGATTTGCAAGGGGTATGACGATTGTCTGCACGGCGTCGATGGAGTGAGTTCGCCACCGCAGCGTTTTCCTTACCAGGACAGGTTCTCCAGACTGCGCGAAATATGCGAGTCGATGTTTTGAAACGAACTGTAAAGAGCTTCGTTGCCCCCCCCCGTCTCAATCGGCGAGGAAGGTGGCCATTTGTTACACTGTTAAACAACGTTTTTCATCTTGCGGGATTTCTGTGGTGCGTTTGAAGACGTAAATCGGGCATTGGTGTGGGGATTCATTTCCGAAGAACTTTAACGATGCTCAGCTCGCTCCTGGAGGGAACGAGCAGCAGAGCATTTCAAGTACGCAGTCAGATCCAGGGTGGCAGGGTTTGTACAGCAAAGGTTCGTTTTTAGTAAATTTATGCAGCACCAAAGATTACGATCGATATTAATATATTAAGGAAATACGGCAAAAGGTGCTGGCAAAGGCAAAATAGTTCGATACTCAAACTCCACTTTTACCAACTGACGTGCGATTGAAAGGAGGAGTGGAATTTCCTGTAATCGCCGTATGAATGAAGCGTAGGCGTCAAACATTTCCAGCGAGCGGTGAAGATTGCTTTCGTCATTTGCGATGGAGAAATACGAGACAAACCCAGAACAGGGCCGTGCACTAAACAGCTGTCAAGCATGTTTTCAAAGTTGTAAACACAACGCATTACACGCAGGTATTTTCTTTCTACAAGTTATTCAAAAGGCAATGACGACACTTGTTGGTGGTTCTCTAACAGTTTACTTGCAATCAATTATGAAAGTGAAGGACACTTCTTTATTGTATTGCCATTTTGGAACAGTGAAAACGGAAAAACTGAAAGCATAAAAACACAACAGATCGATAAGTAGATTTGAATCCCTTTGCTGAGTTGCACAACGCAAGGTACACCTCCACCCAAAAATAAGTAGGCACAGCAGATACTCGAAATTGGACCACGCCTACATTTGCTAATTAACACAGTCTGGTCGCAATTAAGTAAGGCTGACCAGCTGCTGCTGAAGGAAAAGCTGAATTGCGAAATCACAGCAAGGTAGCTTCTCTGCACAGCTCTGAGGCTATTTGGGAAGTCAGTCGCATGCTGTACTGCGAAACTTACAATTTCAATGCTAAAAACAAGCTCGTTGGTGTGGCCCAAGGAACGGGGGTTTTGATGAGCGGATTTGCAACAAAAATACTGGAATGCACTTAATCGAGATTCCTTTGTACGAGTTAATCTTACGCGACTTCTTCGAGAGGAGTTTATTCTCAGTAATAAGACGAATTGCACACGAAACAAACGTTTCCCCACCCCAAGGGCAAGTTTAATGAAGTTTTATTATTTTTTATTTTTTTTTTTACTTCCACTCAGGAGTTGAGCTCTCCACGTGAAATCAGAAACTATTTCTTTTCATCGCTGCGGGCAAACAAAAATTGCTCGCCAAACCGTCTACGGATTTTTTTTTTCAATGTTCGTCCATTGTGAATAAAGCAGTTAAACAAGCGGAAGAAACGCGCAAACATCTCGCATAGCGTGAGGGTGTGGGGGGAGGAGGTGAAACGAGCCCTGTGGTGATGAGCAAAAAGAAGAATTCGTCGTCGGACGAAGAAGAAGCGTCGCAAGTGGAACGCACTGGCACGTGCGTGCGCCTGCAGTAATAATGATCGCGCTGGTAAACAGGCCCCGAGGGACTTTGTTTACTGTGTCATTGCAGCTCGCCATTTGCTTTTGCGAGTCGCACCAGCATAAGTCAGCATGTAATTAATGTTTCTCTCTCTCAACACACACACACACAGACAAAAGAGCTCCTAATTAAAACAGACGCGATAACCTTTTTGGAAGATCGAAGGTTTTTATGTTCTCTGCCTTTTTCATGAACTTGCTGTTTTCTTCAGGGGAACTGCGTCGATCTAAAATACCCTTTTGAAAACGGGATGGCTCCCACTCGAGCAGCAAAATCGCTCGAGAAAAATAAAATGCTTGCTTGCTTACGTTAAATAATTCATAATAGAAATTGGCGCAATTTTTTATGGGATCGTTTCGAATCTTCTTAAAGTAATTTTAATTATTGAATAAAGATAGAAATGAATCGTCACTAAATGCTCCCCCCAAAAAGGCTCATTTTGGCTGTTTTTAAAGATCTCCACAACTCGATATTTCTAAATTGATTTATCCGCACAAACTGACTTCATCTGCGTAAATTTGCTTCATCTGGCTTGCAAAAAAAACGTTTTTTTTTTTTTTTTTTTGAGTACTACTTGTTCTCGCTTCCATTGAAATCGATAATTTCATTGAAAGGGTAAGTTGAGTATGCAGCAAGAACCAGGGGTAATGTTCAGGCCATCACCGTACAAGAACACTGCTGCTTCGTAGCGACGGACGAAAAAAAAGGTAATTTTGACTGACTGGTGATGGCCAAGTGATTGGTGTATCTGCTATCGAACCAACATGCCGTCGATTCGAATTACACAACAGGAAGGGATATTTGCGAAGTGAATTTTATCTCCGTAGCGAGACCACTCTGCTTATAGGAGGACTGAAGTGGCTCCAGGACGGTTCCACCTTTTTCTCCAGGAAAAGGTTCGAGAATGGCCTCCCCCACAACAGTAACGGCCACCACCCTTCAAACTTCGATGGGGGGGGGTTCACATAAAAGTAGTGCCCATTCCTCCAGCAAATGACTCCGCACTGATCTGCAAATCCATAATCGATATCCTGGCCGAGAATACTGCGAACACACG